>NC_064638.1:548432261-549057261 GCF_023864345.2 Schistocerca serialis cubense | reverse complement strand
CAATTAATAAGGTTAAAATATAAACAGTAGATAAATGTAAAGGGAGGAAACCGGAAAAAATAACCATAAACTCGAAAAAACCGTGCCTACAGAAGGAGATTTTTTCCACCTTGTACAAATTCTAGGGATTGAACGAAGAGACGATATGGAACAAAAAGTTACAATTTACTTATGTCCGGAAAGGCATGGTTTCCGTGCTAGAGACCATTTATTCAGTCATACATTGTTACAGAGACTGCGCTCTAACACGCACTGTACCATGCAGCCACAGTTACAGAATCTGTTTCCGTGTGCCTCAACGCATGCCTATATACACTATAGCATGTGCATCCGAACATTGTCAAAGGAAGCATAAACACGCTGCTCTGGTGTCTCCACATCTGGAATGGGCTCTGCATATATGATACTTATTAGATAGGTCCATAACCAGAAATCGCATGGGTTCAGATCCGGCGAACGGGCAGGCCGTGAAACTGGACCCTCTAGTCTGACCCATCGACCAGGGAAGACACGATTGAGACGCGTCCGGATGATAAAGGCGAAGTGTATTGGAGCACCATCATGTAGCACCCTTTAATCCTTCGAATATTCAATGGCACTTCTTCCAGCCGGTAGGTCCGGCCTGTTAGGCCACATGGAAGGAAGACTGGTCTCAAAATAAGCTCGCCATTTACTTCAGCCCACACACTCCGGCTCAGCGATACTGCCGATTTCGCTGTGACCATCCATGGGGGTTCTGCATACTATCCGACAGATGACTGTTATGAAAATTGAAGATACCACTCCGCACAAACGTGACCTCATCTTTGAATAGGATTGATGACACAAATCCCGGAATCGTGGTTGCCTGGTGAAGAAACCAGTGACAAAACTGCTCCCGATGTGGAAAGTTTGTCGCTAGTATGCCCTGCACACGTTGTAAGGCATAAGGGTAGTGAAAACTGTCACGGAGAATGTTCCAGACGGTGGTCTGGCTTACCCTGTACTGGTGGGCCAACTGCATGGTAATTACACGGCGGCGGCCTTCCACAGTGTTAATCACAATTCCCTCCAAGTCTGGTGTCCGAAAAGATCGGGTACGTCCTTGATCATTTCCTGCATCCTGGAACGATCCTGTCTCAGACAAGTGGCGAAACACTGTTGCAAAAATTGAATGCTGTGATTTTTGTCGGCGGGGATAGGTCCGCTGATACAACTTTGCTGCCTCCCACTCGATGCCATTTGCCTTTCCGTGAGTAAACAGCATGTCGGAAAGCTCTCGATTCGAACAGGGAGCCATTGTATACAACGCTGTATCACATCCATTACAAGGTGAGTCAGCGAGAGAAGTAAACTGGACACCATATTACCAATTACTACAGAAGGACTCGCATTCGGGAGGACGACGGTTCAATCCCACGTCCGGCCATCCTGATTTAGGTTTTCCGTGATTTCCCTAAATCACTCCAGGCAAATGCCGGGATGGTTCCTCTGAAAGGGCACGGCCGACTTCCTTCCCCATCCTTCTCTAATCCGATGAGACCGATGACCTCGCTGTCTGGTCTCCTTCCCCAAACAACCCAACTCCAACTACAGCAGGAGAGGGCACTGGGGCATGACGTATCAGGAACAGTACCACCATCTAGGAGGAAACCATGCAAAGCGTAACTGTGTCTGCATGGTACAGCGCTTATTACACCGCAGAATCTGTAACAAAGTGTGATTTAATAAACGGTCTCTATCACGGAAACCAAGAACTTTCAGATGCAAGTTCATTAGACGTTTTCTGTTCCGTATCCTCTCCTCGATCAGTCCGTAGAGTTTACACACGGTGGAGAAAATCAGTGTGCATTACTCAACAGACGCAGTACTTCGTATAAAGCATTTTGTTTTCTCATTATGTACTTTTGTGAGGAAGAGAACCATAATCCACTCTTTTTAGTCTGTGGTGACTAATACCAGGGCCTGCAGAAAAGTAATGCCCCCGAATATTTAATGCGAAAACTCTTAAGGCTTTTTAAATAAAGCAAAGGTTTTTAACGTTGTACACCTTTTTTCTTCATGTCCATACATTTATTTCTCAACGCAGTAACACTGACGACGAACAAAATCCCAAGCTTCATACTGATGGGAGACCATCAGCTACAACTTGTGGTCACATTTGGTGTTTTTGTCTCCTAAAGGAAACAGCGCCTCCTGCATTGCAGTTTGTTATCCCCTTGCTTGTGCTACTCCTTCGAAAGGATAGTGATATGTTCTTTTCCAGCAGAACAATACGAGTCCCCATATGGCTACTGTGGCTCTTCACAGACTGCAAGAACTCCGCTGGGCAGCAAGATCACCGGCGGATCTTTTGTCAGTTGGACACGAATGGGACATGGTGATTCTAAAACTTATTCGTTCTCGAGAGACTACAAATACCATTGTCGAGTTGCAGTGCAGGGACGGCAGTTCACCCTCAACATAAGCAAATGTAACATATAGCGAATATATAGACAGAAGGATCCTTTATTGTAGGATTACACGAATGTAGAAAAATCATTGGAAGCAATTACTTCCACAAAGTACGTAGGCGTATGCGTACGGAGCGATATGAAGTGGAACGACCACAGAAAACTAATCGATCATAAGGCAGGTGGCACACTGAGATCCATCAACAAAGGAAGTAGCTTACAAAATATTCATTCGATCAATAGTTGAATATAGCTGGTCGTTCTGGAATCCGCACCAGACAGGATAGACAAAGGAAACAGAGAAGATCAAGAGAAGAGTAATACGTCTCGTTACAGGGTCATTTGATTTGTGCGAAGGTGTCACGGAGATGCCGAAGTCAACTCCAGTGGCAGATGATGGTTGAGAGGCGTCCCGCATTACGGCACGATCTGCTATTGAAATTCTGAGAGGGTGCGTTCCTAGAAAAGCCAATCAATGTGATGATTCCCTTTACGTACATCTCGGGAAAAGTCAGAGAAGATAAAATTAGAGAGATTCGAGCCCTCACGGAAGTTCATTAGCAATCGCTTTTCCCGCGAACTATACGCGACTGTAGCAGGAAACGGGATAAGTGAAAATGGTACACAAAGTACTCTCTGTCAGAAGGCTCGCGGAGTATAGACGTAGATATAGGTATAGATGTAGATTTCCTTGGACATGGACTTCACAAGGCTGGTTCATGCACGTCCTTATTTGAATGACTAACAGAGAAAAGGTCGCAGCGCTGTAGAAGGAGTGCAAATCTATATACTGACGAAACAGCTATCCATAAGCAGTGTAAAGGCAGAAATGAATTGATACCAAATTCTGAAAGTACAGCTGAATCAGCACGAGCCATCTTCCGGAAGAGAGTCCCGTTGCATCTTATTGATTACTTCAGTGTGAGAAAGGTGATGGAACTCTCATGAAAACAGCAAATGAGAGCGTCTAGTAACTAGTTAGAGTACTTGAGCCCTCCTTCAAAATGTGGAATAGGATTTATTGGTATCTATTGAATTCAGTAAGTAGAACCAGCAGCAAACTGTAGTTCATGCAGCCATCAATATTACTTTGGCTGGAATGCCATCTTTGATTCCATGTGGCACCTGGATGAGTCTTTGGATACCAGCGTACGATTTGTAGCTTCATCTCCAAGACGGGCTGTGGTGCTACCTATGGAGTAGCGTGGAAGTCTTGAATCATAGGTGCAATGGATTGTGTGGCGATCTCTTGTACACAGCTTTTGACCTATGTTATGAGCTGTAAGATTTCGTGACCCGTTTAATGACTCAGGGCTGCATTACACTCTAGCAGCTACCTAGGTATCGGAGTACATGCAGCGTTGAATGTGTATGAAGCCTTGTTCTTAGAGAGGAGGAACTCCTCTGTATTACAGGTCAAAAGTTTTGTGTAACACCTTACAGTGAAACATATGGAGAATGGTACGACAGCAAAGGAAAGAATGAAATGAAATTTTGAAAGTGAACGAAATATGTCAGGACTCATGGGTTAAATATTTAATAGAGTTGTGTAAAGGTAACAAATCGTCAGAAAACGAATAGAGATTAGAGATCAGTTTCCAGATGAATCTGTTTCACGTGCAGATGTGGAAGAAACTGTAAGTCTGCTAGAAAATATAGTGTCTTCGGGGAAAGAAAGGGTTCCGAATGAATTATTAAAGTTTGGAGGATATGCACAAACCGGACAATGAATAAAGTTGGTTAACAACGTTGTAATTGGTAATAAAATTCCAGACGAACGGAGAAAAGTATTAGAGTTCTCATGTACAAAAAAAGGTGATATGAGAGACCCATCCAGCTACAGAGGGATAAGTCTAACGACTTCAGTTCTTCAATGGATAATGAAACTAATAGCAACTAAAAAAAAAAAAGAATTACAATCCTTGCAGAGGGGCAGTATTGTTTACAGACGATATGTCATCCACGCAGACACAGTATTCATTCTTAGTCAGGTCGTAGAGAAGTCCATTGACACAGCAGACCGAATTATTTTTGATTTATTAAATTATAGAAAGCTTTTGATACGATTCAGTTAACGGATGCTTTAAGTGTGCTCTAGACTGGGAGGATCCCTTTATAACTTAATAAAAACAGGTGCGGGATAGCCGTGCGGTCTCGGGCGTCTTGTCAAGGTCCGGGCGGCTCCCCGTCGGAGGTTCGAGTCCTCCCTCGGGCATGAGTGTGTGCGTGTTGTCCTTAGCGTAAATTACTTTAAGTTAGATTAAGTAGTGTGTAAACCTAGCGATCGATTACCTCAGCGGTTTGGCCCGATAGGAACTTACCACCACCAAAAACAGGCGAAGAAAATCATTCCAACAACTAGGCGCTTCATTCTGGAACCGCGCGACCGCTATGGTCGCAGGTTCGAATCCTGCCTCGGGCATCGATGTGTGTGATGTCCTTAGGTTAGTTAGGTTTAAGTAGTTCTAAGTTCTAGGGGACTGATGACCTCAGATGTTAAGTCCCATAGTGCTCAGAGCCATTTGAACCATTCCAACAACTACATCCAGGCGAAAAGTTGTTCCAGGTTAACTAGCTGCATATCAGTTAATAGGGTTATCAGATAAAGTGAAATTACTGCCCGCTACTTTTTAATATGGTCGTGGACAATGTGATAAAGCAGGCATTGGCTGGTAGCTGTTATAGAATGGGTGGTGAAGAGACAAAAATTGCTTGTTATGCTGATGATGCACTTCTGAAGGCAAACAGTGAAGATGACCAGCAGAAACATGTCAGCGAAAACTAAATGTGGTCATATACACTCAAAAACCAAATGTATGGCGGCGTCTGTGGACGAATTGGATGCAAACTGAAAGTGGATGGGTGAATTATTGGACAGGCAATGACATTTATATATCTTGACAGTGAACTCTCCAAAAGTGGAGTATCGAAAAGGAAGCCAGAGAACCAGTAGCTAAAACAAAGTGGCAGGATGTTCAAATGACACAAGTTGGTAAAAGAAGCATATAGGAACAGATACAAAGGCAAGAACATACAGTGCGCCGGCCGCGGTGGTCTCGCGGTTCTAGGCGCTCAGTCCGGAACCGCGAGACTGCTACGGTCGCAGGTTCGAATCCTGCCTCGGGCATGGATGTGTGTGATGTCCTTAGGTTAGTTAGGTTTAAGTAGTTCTAAGTTCTAGGGGACTGATGACCACAGATGTTAAGTCCGTTAGTGCTCAGAGCCAAGCCAAGAACATACAAAACAATAGTGAGATCAGCTATGAAATAAAAAATTGAGATAATACCGGAAACATAAAATAAGAAGCTTTGGAAAACCATGAGAATGAAAATTCTGCAAAGGATTACAGGGAAGACACTGAGAGGTAGAGAGAGAGTGAAAGCATTACAAAAGCATGTGAAGTGGACTCCATTAACGGATGGGTACATAAAAGGAAGCATGAATGGAACGAACACATAGACAGGATAGATAAAAGCAAGATTGCGAAAATCGTAAGGAATACATCACCAGATGGTCAAAGAAATATCTGCCGTCCAAGGGAAAGATCAAGTTCCAACCTCGGAGTAAGGTGAGGAGTACCGAAAGAAACAGTCTTTACATAGGAAGAATAAGAATAAGAGCAAGAAGACTTTAACAGTGAAAAACAGACCATTTGCAGTATTTGTTAGGAGAATAAATATCATTAAAGGTCAGGACAATAATATTCGACCTGTTACCAGCTAACTTCAGAAGCGTTTCTGAGAACCATTAACAGTAAGAATTTACTCGTCATGCGTGAGACACAAGTTTGGTAGGAGCCATAAACATATATCAGTAAAATATTCAGTCCTAAAGTACATACGTACCAGAGAAAGCATAGGATGAACACATGTTTTAGGACCGTACTGCTGTAATTTCTATTCAGGATCTTAGTAATATTTAATGAGTTAAACACAGATTTGGGAAGCAAGACAATCTGTGTTAGGAAGCAGTCAGACATCTAATACATCTGTCGTTAACTTACATCCGGTATGAAAATGGTGCAACGGTTCAGAAAAAACTTGCAAAATTTCATGTTTAGATTCTGAGAGCCTACCATAGTCAAAGGGGAAGATTTCAATCTGCCATCTACAAGGCATAAAGGGTGAACGTACGTTAATAAAACCGGCAAACTGTACGGATGGATTCCTGACTGGTAATGGAGGAAAAAAGACCCGGAGAACGGAAATGCATCTTTAACACGGTAGATGACGCTGACGATAGACAGTTTCTGTCACCACGTGCCGTGTGTTCCTTGTGTATTTGAGGCTGTGCAACTGACGCACCGTTAATGTAAACAGCAGAATAGTCCTGTATTCATGTCGGGAACAAGCCGAGATGATGTTTGCGTACGACCAAGCAGCTGGAAACTATCGAGAGGCAGTACGTCTGTACCAAAACAAGTACCCTAACAGACACCAACCACATCACACAACATTTCAAGTCCATTTTGGACCCTTGTGTGATCATAGATCATTTCAGAAAGGTAAACGTGCCGGGAGGCGGTGGACTGTGCGAACATCAGATTTGGAGGACCGGTCTCTACAGGGTATCGAGACGAAACTTAGTACAAACTCCGGGCAAGTGTCACGCCACCGTGGTGTAAGCCAAAGTACGATCGTGTGCAACCAGCATGACAACCGCTGCTATACCTATCACCCGCAAACCCATGGAGGCCACTTTGAACATCTGTTGTGACGTGGATACAATGTACCTCTCTACTGTCTTGCCAAACGATTTGTTGTCGTTGCACACAGAACGTCCATTTCCGGACACATGTTCATAGGATATTTTTTCCTCCATTTCCACTTAGGAATCTGTCCCTCCAGTTTATTGGTTTTATTAATAATTACCCTGTAAAAGGTAAACAGTATAGCAAGCGTGTTTCTCGAAAATTATCTTGAGCAGTTGGTGAGACAACCCATCAGCGAGGGAAACGAACTGAATATGCTAAAGCAAGAGCCTTCGAACATTATAATTCAATGTACACAGATATAGAGATCAATGACGGCAAGGTGGTTACAGCACCATTGGTCACTGGTGTTGAAAGAAATGTCATGAAAATTAGAAAGATATTTCTGTTTAGGAAGTGCGATAGAAAATTATTGCCGCGCGGGATTAGCCGAGCGGTCTGGGCGCTGCAGTCATGGACTGTGTGGCTGGTCCCGGCGGAGGTTTGAGTCCTCCCTCGGGCGTGGGTGTGTATGTTTGTCGTTAGAATAATTTAGGTTAAGTAGTGTGTAAGCTTAGGGACTGATGACCTTAGCAGTTCAATCCCATAAGATTTCACTCACATTTGAACATTTTGAGAAAATGATTAGGAGCTGCTTAAACAGTCATGAAAAAGGGTTCATTAGCTGGGAAAAGAGTGGGTGAATTCTCTATTAGGATTTCAGAGTTTTGTGTGTCATGTGTAAGAAACGTTTGTGCTCTGGGAAATACTGAGTTGCGGGAAGGACCAAACCTCGAATATAGAAGAACTCTGGCAATGTCACCTTCAAAGTTCTGAATATTTCATTCCTCTAAAGCTTATATTTCTGTCAACACATCGGCTCCTATCACACTCCAGTGGAAGCCACTATTAAGTTTTGGAGCCACTATAAGGAAGTTGTATCCTAATTTGAGAGGGCTAAGCGTACTTGCGCCAAATGATGCAGGCATCACAACGGCATTCATATTTTAAAATCAGTAATATGTGTTTGTCTACCAAGAGAACCCTGTTGCGAAAAATGTTATTGCAGTGATCTTACCCCCTGAAAACGGATTGTAATTATAGTTATGTGTCACACTGAAGGCTGAACAGTGATGTAGGTTACCTTGATCAGGAACCCTACGCAGACGAGAGCGACTAGGCCGCAGAACGCGAACTCCTCGAGTTCCTGCGGCGTGTCCATGTAGAGCTTGAGCGCGACGCCGGCCACGAGCAGGCTGATGGAGGCGAGCGTGATGGCGGCCAGCAGCAGCGCCCTGAGGCGCGGCCAGCCGCCCTCGGGCCACCAGAGGCCCAGCAGGAGCCTCAGGCCAGCTCCAGGGCCCAGAAGCGACTCAGGCGCCACCGCCAGTGCGAGTGCGGGCCGTCCCATGACAGCTTCTGGGACAACAAGTGCGAGCCTGTATATTGTGATGGATCGCACGATAACTCAGTGTAACAGGGCACTGAAGATTGCATTCTCTCAAGGTGGACCTCAGTTAGTTATTTTACAGCAGAAGCAACGGTCAATGACTCCAGAATGTGGAGGGAAGGCGGTGACCACTTTCACTTTTTGGCTAGGGTAAGTTTCACAGATATAGAGAACAATGGCATACGAAATTCAGGATCTGTTAGATTACTATCATTTTGGTTTCAGCAAACGTAAAGGCACCAGAGACACATTTTAGACGTTGGAGTTGATAATGGAACCTGTTGTTATTGTTGTTGTTGTGGTCTTCAGTCCTGAGACTGGTTTGATGCAGCTCTCCACGCTAATCTACCCTGTGCAAGTTTCTTCATCTACCAGTACCTACTGCAACCTACATCCTTCTGAATCTGCTTAGTGTATTTATCTCTTGGTCTCCATCTACGACTTTTAACCTCCACGTTGCCCTCCAATACCAAATTAGTGATCCCTTGATGCCTCAGGACATGTCCTACCAACCGATCCCTTCTTCTACTCAAGTTGTGCCACAAATTTCTCTTCTCCCCAATCCTATTCAATATCTCCTCATTAGCTACGTGATATACCCACCTAATCTTCAACATTCTTCTGTAGCACCACATTTCGAAAGCTTCTATTCTCTTCTTGTCGAAACTATTTATTGTCCATGTTTCACTTCCATACATGGCTACACTCCATACAAATACTTTCAAAAACGACTTCCTGACACTTAAATCTATACTCGATGTTAACAAATTTCTCTTCTTCAGAAAAGCTTTCCTTGCCATTGCCAGCCTCTCTACTTCGACCATCATCAGTTATTTTGCTCCCCAAATAGCAAAACTCCTTTACTACTTTAAGTGTCTCATTTCCTAATCTAATTGCCTTAGCATCACCCGACTTAATTCGACTACATTACATTATCCTCGTTTTGCTTTTGTTGATGTTCATCTTATACCCTCCTTTCAAGACACTGTCCATTCCGTTCAACTGCTCTTCCAAGTCCTTTGCTGTCTGTGACAGAATTACAATGTCATCGGCAAACCTCAAAGCTTTTATTTCTTCTCCCTGGATTTTAATACCTACTCCAAATTTTTCTTTTGTTTCCTTTACTGCATGCTCAATATACAGATTGAATAACGTCGGGGACAGGCTACAACCCTGTCTCACTCCCTTCCCAACCACTGCTTCCCTTTCATGCCCCTCGACTCTTATAACTGCCATCTGGTTTCTGTACAAATTGTAAAAAGCCTTTCGCTCCCTGCATTTCATCCCTGCCACCTTTAGAATTTGAAAGAGAGTATTCCAGTCAACATTGTCAAAAGCTTTCTCTAAGTCTACAAATGCTAGAAACGTAGGTTTGCCTTTCCTTAATCTTTCTTCTAAGGTAAGTAGTAAGGTCAGTATTGCCTCACGTGTTCCAACATTTCTACGGAATCCAAACTGATCTTCCCCGAGGTCGGCTTCTACCAGTTTTTGCATTCGTTTGTAAAGAATTCGCGTTAGTATTTTGCAGCTGCGACTTATTAAACGGATAGTTCGGTAATTTTCACATCTGTCAATACTTGCTTTCTTTGGGATTGGAATTATTATATTCTTCTTGAAGTCTGAGGGTATTTCGCCTGTCTCGTACATCTTGCTCACCAGATGGTAGAGTTTTGTCAGGACTGGCTCTCCCAAGGCCGTCAGTAGTTTAAATGGATATGTTGCCTACTCCCGGGGCCTTGTTTCGACTCAGGTCTTTCAGTGCTCTGTCAAATTCTTCACGCAGTAACGTATCTCCCATTTCATTTTCATCTACATCCTCTTCCATTTCCATAATATTGTCCTCAAGTACATCGCCCTTATATGGACCCTCTATGTACTCCTTCCATCTTTCTGCTTTCCCCTCTTTGCATAGAACTGGGTTTCCATCTGAGCTCTTGATATTCATGCAAGTGGCCCTCTTTTCTCCAAAGGTCTCTTTAATTTTCCTGTAGGCTGTATCTATCTTACCCCTAGTGAGATAAGCCTCTACATCCTTACATTTTTCCTCTAGCCATGCCTGCTTAGCCATTTTGCACTTCCTGTCGATCTCATTTTTGAGACGTTCCTTTTTGCCTGCTTCATTTACTGCATTTTTATATTTTCTCCTTTCATCAACTAAATTCAATATTTCTTCTGTTACCCAAGGATATCTAATAGCCCTCGTCTTTTTACCTACTTGATCCTCTGCTACCTTCACTACTTCATCCTCAGAGCTACCCATTCGTCTTCTATTGTATTTATTTCTCCCATTCCAGTCAATTGTTCCCTTATGCTGCCTCTGAAACTCTGTACAACCTCTGGTTTAGTCAGTTTATCCAGGTCCCATCTCCTTAAATTCCCACCTTTTTGCAATTTCTTCAGTTTTAATCTACAGTTCATAACCAATAGATTATGGTCGGGGTCCACATCTGCCCCTGGAAATGTCCTACAATTTAAAATCTGGTTCCTAAATCTCTGTCTTACCATTATATAGTCTATCTGATACCTTTTAGTATCTCCAGGATTCTTCCATGTATACAACCTTCTTTTATGGTTTTTGAACCAAGTGTTAGCTATAATTACGTTATGCTCTGTGCAAAAGTCTAACAGACGGCTTCCTCTTTCATTTCTTAGCTCCAATCCATATTCACCTACTATGTTTCCTTCTCTCCCTTTTCCTACTGTCGAATTCCAGTCCCCCATGACTATTAAATTTTCATCTCCCTTCACTACCTGAATAATTTCTTTTATCTCATCATACATTTGTTCAATTTCTTTGTCATCTGCAGAGCTAGTTGGCATATAAACTTGTACTACTGTAGTGGGCATGGGCTTCGTGTCTATCTTGGCCCCTATAATACGTTCACTATGCTAGTTGTAGTAGCTTACCCGCACTCCTATTTTTTTTATTCATTATTAAACCTACTCCTGCATTACCCCTATTTGATTTTGTTATGGAACCTAGCTAAGGAAAAGTCGACACTTTCATAGAATATACCGACCTGAAAAAAAGTTCGTCAACGTAAAATGGTGCCAGATTCTCGAAATTCTGAGAAAAGTAGACGTAAACTGTAGGGAATCTCGGGTAAGGGCACGTATTAAGAAGGGGATAAGAAAATTACGTAGCATTTCGCCCCTACAGTTAAATCAATGCATCAATGAAGCAATGACGAAAATTAAACAAACGTTCAAGAGTGCAATTAAAATACAATGTCAGATGATATCAGCTCTAAAATTCGCTGATGACATTGCTATCCTAAGTGAAAGTGAAAAAGAATTGCAGTGGCTGATTAATGGAATAAAGAGTCTAATGAGTAAAGAACATGGAATGAGAATTAATCGAAGAAAGAAAAGAGCAATGAGACGTAACAGAAATGAGAACGGTGAGAAATTTAGCTTCACAAATCGTGATCAAGAAATACACACATCAAAACAAGTTTTGCGTCACATTGGTTCCCAGAACTCCTGAAGATTGACGTTGATGGTGGATATTGCATCACACACACACAGTCCCTTTGACTGTTCAGAGACGTCACAAAGCCAGCCCGAAGATGTAAACAACCATCCATGAGCAGCGCCTATTAGACGGAGGGAGTCCGACAGCCGATCAGTTCCATTCATTCCACCAGGAAGGAGGTACACGGCTCATGTTGTCTGTAGTTCAGCCATGCCTAGACGGTAAATACCATGGTTCTATCATGTCCGCAATGTTACATTGTACCAGGAAGGGCTCTCAACGAGGGAAGTGTCCATGCGTCTCGGAGTGAGCCAAAGCGATGTTGTTCGGACATGGGGGAGATACAGAGAGACAGGAACTGTCGATGACATGCCTCGCTCAGGGCTCCCAAGGGCTACTACTGCAGTGGATGACCGCTTTCCCTGAATTAATCTTGAGCTAGGTCACCGAAATCTCACTTGAAGAAAATAAGATTTCCCCTGATTAATCTTGAGCCCAAAGAAAGAAAGAAAGAAACGATATTTTTAAAATACGCAAGGAAGAGAAGGCAAAGACAGTAGCAAATTCCTATTAGCTACATTAGAGAGTAATAGTCCACACATACAATTTACATATAATACGTATATCTAACCAGGAATGATCTTTTAAACACTACTGGATGGAAAGGAATAAAAGTGAAAAATAATTAATTCGTGTAGGTGACAGGGATAAAACGATTATTTGACAGGAGTTTTCATAATAGGAAAACGAATAAAGTAAAATATCTGTTTCAAATTTGTAAACAGTAAGGAGTGTGTACTAAAATCATGTCTCTGACTTGGCGGTTAATTTGGATCTTTGCTTGAAGTTAGCAGAATTATAGTGTACAAGAGAAGACGGAAGATTTGCAGTTAGTACGCGTATTTCTATTTACTGTAAGTATTTTAAGCATTGTTAAGCTTTGTTATTGCTACGTTTGCCCAAGTAGTTAACATTTTCATCGAAGAGACACGGGAAATAAAATTAGGAGGCCAGGATTAGTTTCAGCGGTAGTTTATGAATCGCTAGTGCATTCTGCCGATTATTACTTTGTGGGGCGGTATTCATAGTTTTGATCGCTGCAGTAATTCATAAAAGGGGCAGGCCAACATCTACATTGTTAACATTGTCAGCAGTATTCTTGGAGACAGATTACGTGTACAACTGTCATTTATATCGTTATTTAGCAGTACGTGGACGTACTTCAGACTCACGACAAACCGCAAAGTATAGGCTTGAACATAGTTCTTTTTGCCAGTCAAATCTGACGGTTTATCGTATAGGTAATTGTTTTCATTAAACTAGTACAGAATAGATATTATCTCAGGACGTTCAATATATAGTTTTTTCGGTAAAACAGTGTCATTCATCCACATACGTCTAAAACTGTTTATACAGCATCTCAATGAATGACTGTTTTGCAGACGGTGTTATTCTGGGATATATCTCAGTTGCGAACTCTGCTATGAAACTAACATAATCGGACAGACTGTTTCAGAGCCGTTTCCCACAGCAAATTACCTTCCCTTTGAGATAACGCAGCAAAAAGCTTCTCACTCCACGGAGTTATAACATTGTCTTCCAGTGTCATCACATATCTCAAACACGGGCAAGTTCTAATTATCTTACAGTGCATTTTATTCTTTGAACATTACGCTTTTCAAAATGATGTTATGTTAACATAACCCCTTCAGTAGTATTCTTATAGCGAACTGTATCTCAGTTCAATTGACTTACATTTTTTTGTTTATTTTTATTTTGTTGTTGTGAGAAAATAGTGTGTCCATTGTTATTCATCCTTCAAAATTAACTCTGTTGTATTATATTCTTGAAACATAGTTTTCGTTCTCAGTAATTATCGCATCTCGTTAGCAACCAGATTTCTTACGTACGAGTATTTACGACGTTTTTGAACTTCGGAGACTCGTCTGGTGGTGACGGGCCTTTGTAATCGGTCTTTGTCTGTCCATTCTTTTCCCTCAGCCATACTAAGCTCTTTACTTTGCGCTGCTCGAATCTAGTGGTGACAAATCTGGTAGCTGGCATCTTAATTACTTCAATGTTTTCCTCTAGTCCGATGTGGTAAGGATGAGAATAGGTCACACTGGTGTTTTGTTTGCGATTTCCTGAGTTACACATATCTAGAAATCTGTCAAGAAACCAAAGTCAACCATTCCCTTCCCTAGAACCGGTGTTAGGTGCTCATTCCATCTCGTATCACTTTGCAGTATTATACCTAGATATTTCACCGTCATCACCGTGGATTGAAACTCATTACTGATACTGTATTCGAACATTACAAGATTGTTTTACACATTCATCTGCATCAGCTTACACTTTCCCACATTTAGAGTAAGCCGCATTCATCAGAGCAAATTTTACACTCTGAAGTTACACTGAAATGTTTGTAGTATTGGTTTCAATTGAATAAAAGCATTTTTTCTAATTACCAGTAATTACCAGTAATATCATCAAAATGTATTCCATTCATGACTTTACTGACTATCTGACAGTGACAGGATAAAACATTTTTGCACCACCTGAATTAGGTGTGCCAAACTGCAGACACTTACTGGAAATACACCTTTCTACTGACCATAAATTAAATGCACAATAATGCAACCGAAGTTCTATGTTACTAACTAACCTCTATCCCTCCAGTCAGTGCACTGTACCTAATTAATCAATCGACGCTATTTCTCCCGTGTTGCGCGACTTCAATGTTATCACGTTTCATTTAGTTCCAATCTCAAATGTGGCAGAGGATAGATGACTAGTTTCGTACCTGAATGAGAACTGAAATTACTCGTCTTATTGTAAACGTAATTCTACAGTCTATGGATGTGGACAATTAGTTTAGTGACATACTTACTCTCTAAATGTACCCAACGTCTTTCAGTCAGAGGACAAGTGTCATTCCTCCGTCGCTTTCCGGCATCGCTGTAGTTGTCTTAAGTGAACTAATAATCCTGACATGAAATTCTAATCTGTATACGCCATTTATGATAATTTGAATCCAAATGGTCAGTTTTCATCACCAGTGTTGGCTGCTAAAATGCATTCTCAGATCAAAACTATCAATTCTTATACTAATTACATCTCTAACCCAAGAAATTTCGTATCTACTGAAAGGGTATTTGATTATCCATGGTGTCATAAATGACGTACAGTCCACTACTTAAAGAAACCTCAACAGAGGCTAAACCGATAAAGTAGAATAAGTAGTTTTGTTTGAAACTGCTAACGGTAGTATGCACTCACCACTCCGCTGGTCAGTTTTACTGACGTATTGCAAACACCACGAGATAAATTTTTGCAACGGTCACGGTAATCAGTTCCGTTTTGTGGAGTTCCTTCAAGGATTAGACTTAGTCTTGAATAGTTTTTCCAGACAGTATGTGGACCATAAGCAAGGTCTGTGTGACTATGGTAAAAACTTAACAATGCACAGACGGCTACCAATTTGTCTATACAAGAATGTCATTCATATATACTGATGACTTGTAGTTTCTTGTAGACAACATCGCTGCGTTGTAACAGAGCCTGAGAGATAAAACATGAGAAAATGTCGCTGCTTTCCGCAAAGCTGCCACTAAGTGGAAGTGAACGTTTGATCCCCCAGGCTGTGGACGTACCTTCAGTCAAGACGACAGTCTTCTGTCGGCTACTGCGTCGCCTGCTCGCACGCAGACAGGGAGGAGACGTCAGACGTCCTTCTGTCCGTTATTTATTGGTCTATGGTCACGTGGCCTACTGGAATCTAAAGAAAAAAGAAAACACGCATACAGCTCCTTCGTGATTACTTGTTACAGGTTGAATTGTACGCCTTGTGTTTTCCACAGGTGCCTCCGTATCACTTAGAGGAAATTTCCGAGCCACCTTGATTACAAAAACAGTACCGCCTGCAAACAAATGTGCTCTGCGGCCAGCGACGGCTTTCTGCGCCTTAATAATGTGCTGCTGCGAGAAAGGTATAAAAATTACGACGTATCGAAACGTTTCATACGTATGCTGTGTAATTTTTATTGTGTCTATTTCTTTTTTGGTGATCGTTTTCTTAGCAAGAGAGATATAACAGAAGTCCGGAAGTTCTCTGCCGTTGATTGAGAGTAAAGAGGTCACAATGAGGTAACAGGATTACGTAACACTGTGCCGCACAATGAGAAGAAGAAACATTTAAATTACGTGTGTCTGCGCGTTGTCGACTGTAATAGGACGGTAACGGTATTGAGAGATTTCTCACAGTGGTATTAACTGTATGCAAGAGACTACAGTAAAATAAAACTATTCAGCGAAAGTCCTATTAAACAAAAATTTCTCGAAACCATTAACGCAGTATCATTTCCTTGATATGTCATATTCCACAATATTTATCATAGCTCTTCAAATGTCGTTCGCTCCATCTTATCATCTCCGATGTTCCCTAGTAATCTATCTCAAATTAAATAGAAATGAGCGTTCTGGTATGGGGGACTGTGAAACTGAATGAGAAATTAATGCTTGGTGACAATGACTTGCACGACATTGCTGTCTTTCATGAGTCAGTTGCAGTTGTTCTGTGCAAAATGGGTGGCACTGACGAAAAAATTCCTGTACATGTGGCGTAGTTTTCAGGAACCACCGAGATTGTTGCGAAAACATTCACAAAGCTAATATGAAGACAATTCGATATCAAATCTCAGCGGAATCGGCAACCGGTTTCCTTCTAAACATCCTCCATAGGCAGAGAGGTAACGAAAAATCGTCTGTTCTCACACAGCCTTATCTTCAATATGGTACTCTCGCTCCACTAAGAAAATTATCACATCAGAGCACCATTATTTTCTTGGCAAGGAAACAATGATGGCGATTAAAGTGATTACATTTTAGTGAAAAATGTATAGTACCAAATGGTTCAAATGGTTCTAAACACTATGAGACTTAACTTCTGAGGTCATCAGTCTCCTAGACTTAGAACTACTTAAACCTAACTAACCTAAAGACATCAAACACATCCATGCCCCAGGCAGCATTCGAACCTGCGACAGTAGCAGCAGCGCGGTTCCGGACTGAAGCGCCTAGAACCGGACGGCCACAGAGGCCGGCTGTATAGTTCCTGTAGACTACCTTTTCGTTGGGTCATCACACGAATCATAATAAAAATAACAACGCTCGCTATTCAAGATATTTATGTGTTACCTGTTGGAACAACTTGGTCACTTTACTTATCTTGCTATAAGGAGGATACCTGTAGTCGGTAAATGTAACTATGGGTTTGCCAGCTTAATATATTTATCTATAATTCAGGTCATATTTAATTAATTTGATGATGTTTCGCTAAGAAGGCTTTATTCTTTAGTAAATAGAAGAAGAGGTGCAGTGAATGACTAATGTAATGGATGTGGAAGACTTTGAAGTAACAATTACAGTTACGCTATCTGAAATCGCTGTATATCTTTCGCGATGTACAATAGACTGTATTTAACATGCAATAATGTACCAGTTCCACAGTGTGTTTATTTCGGCAGGGTGTAAAATAGGCATTATTGCTGAAGATTTTCTGACACGATCATTATATACGTTTGTTTCCCTTTTATCTCCTATTTTCGACCGAGCGAGGTGGCGCAGTGGTTAGCACACTGGACTCGCATTCGGGAGGACGACGGTTCAATCCCGTCTCCGGCCATCCTGATTTAGGTTTTCCGTGATTTCCCTAAATCGCTTCAGGCAAATGCCGGGATGGTTACTTTGAAAGGGCACGGCCGATTTCCTTCCCCATCCTTCCCTCACCCGAGCTTGCGCTCCGTCTCTAATGACCTCGTTGTCGACGGGACGTTAAACACTAATATCCTCCTCCTCCTCCTCCTATTTTCGTAAATGTGATGAGATATTTGCATATCAGAAGCAAGTTTCTACGTGCTAACTACAAGAGTTGATAACGGAGAAATAGGATTGCCTCTAGCACATATTGGTCCTGAGAGATATCTCGGACTCCTTTACAAGCGGAACGCCAAGGAAAATATTGAGATTTTTCCTTTTGAACTAGTTACTAAAACCACCATTTTGTTAGGTATCTCGTAATTTTCTGCTCCTTATCTACTTTCTTGTTTTTCGTTTGTGTGCCGGCCGCGGTGGTCTCGCGGTTCTAGGCGCGCAGTCCGGAACCGTGCGACTGCTACGGTCGCAGGTTCGAATCCTGCCTCGGGCATGGATGTGTGTGATGTCCTTAGGTTAGTTAGGTTTAAGTAGTTCTAAGTTCTAGGGGACTGATGACCACAGCTGTTAAGTCCCATAGTGCTCAGAGCCATTTGAACCATTTCGTTTGTGTGATATGAACCTACTTCTGCAAAATTTCTGTAAATTTTCTCAAACGAATAAACAGAAACAAAATCGTTTAGGAATCATTCCAAATCTTACACAGAACAAAACATAAAAGAAGGCAGCGCAGTGTCAACCTGCAAGATAGTTCAACCGTTGAACACTACAGTAATCTACTGGAAATGGTAACGCTGATGCCACACGCGCGTTCCTCTTTCCAAAACTTTACACGACAATGTATGATGCGTTTGTATATGCTGAAAATACTCATACCATATTTGGCATGCTTATCGTTAATTGGTTACCAAAATGTAAGTAATTGTGTACGGCATTACAAAAAGTGCAACTTGGTGGTAATTACTGTTTTGTGCGTACATAAAAATAATTCATGTATACCTAGTTAAGGTATGAACATATGTTTTAGATCCGTAGCGTCCGTTAGCTTGACAGTTTCCTGGCATTTGAATGTTGAATGTGAACCAGTACTTGCGGAAATATGGTGGAAATAGAACAAAAAAGAATACAGTTTCTACACGTAATACCGACTGTTGCAGTGACGCTTTTTCCTGTGACAGGTTTTCTGTTTTATTATGTGTCTAATTAAAAACGCTTACATTCTCTTCACAAAAGTAATTGTTATCTATCGGGAGAAATTCAACTAATAATCTCTGAGTTTTAACACTCTAGCAAAAGTATTAGGGTCTCTTATGAATCACCAACAAACTTTCCATTTTTTGTGATAAAAGAAAATATCTATTTTTGATTTGTAAATCAAGTTCAGCACGTAAAAATAAATGGTAGATTTCATTACGTATCAAAACTTGGAAAAGATCGTAATCGTACAGAGAAAAGATAGATTTAATTTAGGATGTAGGTCTAAAAGCAACACTGTGCATTATCACTCCGATACTCGCGAGTCCTAATCGAAGCACCATATGTGAGGCCGTAAGCCAGTCTTGGTGGAACATGGGATGAAGTTTATTTTCATGCAGGAATGATGTGCAGATAACGTTATAGAAAAGAAATCACATGAGCGATGGTTGTAATCCGGTGCCAGAGAGAGCGTCCAGCCTGGGACTGGCGATCGAGGCGGTGAAGAACGAACATTAAGTGGTTTCCTTCCTAACGTCTATATTGACTACCCAAATCGGGTACATTTTAGGTGGGTTGTCAGCAGATCACTTTCTACAGGAACAAAGTACCTCTGCTGAAGCGACCGTCCTACTTCTGACGTAGGCCACAATTAATTATAACTGAACTTCTTTTGAAGGGCGAGTATGGGGCATTCATCAGTTTTCTGACTAGTTCCATGTGATCCGTCAAGACTTTATCTCATAGTAGCACCTGCACAAAACGTTGAGTGCATTTAATTCTATGTCTTCTCCTACAATTATTAACATTTGCAGCTCTCTCTAGTACCATGGTAGTTATTCCCTGATGTCTTTATCATTCTCACCCTCCTCCTTGAACATTAAAATAAATAACTAAATGAAATGAAAAATTTCAAATAAACGTCAGAATCACTAGGTGACGTGCGTAAGTGTAAAGGTGTATCTACACCTGTGAGCCTTGCAGATAGTCGGCGTGCAGCTTCGCGCGGTCTGAGGCATCTGGCCACGGTTCGTGTGGCTTCCCCCATCGGAGGTTCGAGTCCTCCCTCGGGCTCGGATGTGTGTGTTGCCCTTAGCGTAAGTTAGTTTTAGTTAGATTAAGTTATGTCTAACTCTATGGACCGAAGACCTCAGCAGTTTGGTCCCATAGGAACTTCCCACAAATTTCCAATTTTCGCCGTGCAGCTGCAGCTTGCCCCACATGGAAGTAGAGATGCCCAATTTGAATACGCTTGTAAATGGAATCACTCGCATGAACATGTTGAGGATGAGGCATGCAACCTACATGCGCGCCTCTACCAGTGTCTGAGGTCTGAGGCAAGCACAGTTGCGTGACGACTAGGCACAAGACACTCAGGTGTAAAAGCACTGTAAGCCTGGGTTGGGGTGAGATAAGGGTGAGACGTGGCCACCTAGTCAAACACACACATATATATATATATATATATATATATATATATATATATATATATAGAGAGAGAGAGAGAGAGAGAGAGAGAGAGAGAGAGAGAGTGAGAGAAAACCCACCTTTGTTAGGATATACGTTTTTTCCAGTCTTCTTAAGTCAATTTCCTCCCCCTCTCTCTCCTTCACCTTCTCTCCGTTCATCTTGTACAACACTCCCTCTGTCAATGTCTTTCACTTTCCACACTCTGTCCATCTCCCTCAGCCTCCCTCTATTTCAGTCTCCTAATCCCTGCCTCTCTCTTCATCTCCTGCTCCCCATCTTCCTAGTCATTTCCACCACTTTCCTTTCTCTGTCCGTCTCCTCCTCTCCCCTCTCTCTGCCCATCTCTTCCTCGCCCATACATGCCCCAATCTCCTCCTTTACCCTCGCTGTCTTTTCATTTCATCCTTCCCTTTTCTATTTCCACATCACGCTGATTCTAATAGGAGGCTGGTGAGTCTTACCCCCACGGTATTTCTTTCCCGATTGGAAGTAATATGTGTACCAAATTAAGTTTACCAATGACTTTGTCTTCGTAAGCATATCTCAAATTTATTTAATATGTTTCACACGTATTTGCACACATATTTCACCTGCATGTCTAGTGAACTGGGCCCTGCTGTTTCATTTACGCGCAGCCCATTGTTTTTGACGTCGTATCTCCTCAATTTTGCGCTGTACATTGATATAATTTTGCGGCACATGTGGATACTGTATGTGAAATCAGTTGCGAATAGAGTTACTAGTAAAGAAGTAATAAATTTAAAGGTCACATACGTTTCCACAGTTTCTCACGTATCCTGTATACGAAAAGTGTTGTGTAGAATTAGTAGTAAAGAAGTAATAAATTTAAATGTCATACATCATTCCATAGTTCATCACGCATCTGTGTACTTGATGTGATATCTCCTAGTCTATGTGACCAATTGATGAAGTATTTTCGCAGGTCATTCAGCGGCAGATGTGGATACTGTCTGCGGAAAGTGTTTCGAATAGTGTTTGTATCAGCGAAGCAATAAACTGAAATGTCTCGCGTGATGTAGCAGTTTTTCACGCATCTCGGTGTTTATGATGATGTAATATCTCTCGAGATATGTCTGGCAAAATAATATAATTTTTCGGATACATTCAGTGGTATATGCGAATACTGTTTGTAAAATTTGTGCGAATACAGTTAATAATATAGAAGCAATAAATTAAAACGTTGTCCTCTGTGTTGCAGTTTTACTGCTTGATCAGCGGAAATGTAGTAGACCATAAAGTTTGGCCGTTTCTTCATTTTGTGGGAATCATCAGCGAGAATAATTTTGTAAAGTTTTCATATCACGTGTAAGGTTTATTGCAAGTCTCTAGATGCTCTCATTCTCAAATACTTGATGACTAAGTACGACTATCCATGTCTCTCATTGATACCTTGTTGGTTCTTGGCCCAACAGCGATGATTTCAATGCACTAAGTGACATGTGTATTAAGTTCGGTTTAAATCTATTCGATGATTGAGGAGGAGATGTGAAAGATACATTCATAAATACATACGTACATAAGTACATTCATTTTGTATTAGCTAAGTAGCTAGTGTAGCCTGGGTATTTACTTATTACAACCCTCTATTAGAAAGGAAAAATCTTATATAGAAATCCCCCCTCCCCTTTTCCACCTCCCTCCTCATACCCTGACCACTTCCGCCTGCCTCCTCAGAACCTGTCCCCCTTGCATCTGCCCGTTTACCTTCTCACTCTTCTATCTCCCACCCTTTCCCTCACTTGTCTCCTTCTCCACCTTTTCCTTCTCCACTTTTCCACCACCCGTCTTCCACATGCCTTCTGCAACTCCCTCTACACCACTTCTTATCTTTCTATGTACATTTCCCCACTATGTCTGTCTCCTCTTCTCCTTTTTCAGTGTCAAGCTGCATCCCCTCTTTCGCTGTCCATATCCATCCTCACCCCACCATTTCAGTCTATCTCCTCCTCCCCCCTTCTACCTGTCCACGTTCTCTGCTATGTCTCTCCCTTTCATTTCGCCTCCCTCTCTCTAGCCAACTACCCCCCCCCCCCCCTCGCTCTGTCTTTTCATCTCCTCCTCACTCCCCTCAATATTTGCCCATATTCTTCACCAGTGCTCTCTGTCTGTGAATCTCCTACTCCCTCTCTTTCAGTTCATGTCCTCCTTCGATCACTTTGTCGGTTTTACCACAAACTTTACCCTCTTTAACCTGGCCTACACACATCCACTGTATCATCCACCTGCCACCACACATACTTTTCCACCTGCTCACTACCCATCGACATCTTCTATAATTATGCCTCCTACACCTATCGCTTCCCTTACCTCTCTGTGTCAGTTTAAACCTCTCCTCTCTCTCCATCTCATCCTCCCTTCCATTCTGCCCATCTCCCACTCTCTCGCTCTGTCACTGTTGTCCCCTCCTCTTTGTAGATCTCTTCCATTCCTCTCCCTGTGCAATATCTCCTCTCTTCTCACTGTGTCCATGTCCTCCTTATTCCTCTCTCGGTCCATTTCCACCTCTCACTGACCATCTCTTCATCTCCGTCTATCGGCAAATCTCTTCTCTGTCAATCCTATCAAACTAGTTTCTCTCACTCTGATGTCCCCCCCTTCATTTGTATATCTCCTCGTCGCCCTATCTCTGTCCATCCCATTGCCCCTCTCTCTGTCCATTTCCTCCTTTCCCCACTGGCTATCCATCTCCTCTTCCCCATCTCTCTGTAAGTTTCATTGTACCCGTTCGATGTTTAGCTCCTCCTCTTCCCTCGTTCAGTCCATGTCTTCCTCTCACCCCTATCTACTCATCTTCAATCTTCTCCCTCTCTGTCAATCTCAATTTACCCGACAATCCTTCTGTTCATCTGTTTTCCTTCCACCTCCATCAGTCAGACTCCTCCTCCTGCCTTTCTCTGTCCCTGTCATCATACCCTATCTCACTATCCTTGTCGTCCTCCACCACTCTCTGCCCATATGTGATTACAGTCCCTTGAACACATTCTGTTACTGCCCACACAACCTGCTAGTCATGCAGGGCAGCATAGGTGTCAGGCATTAACAACCCTGTTCACTTTCATCCCTATGACAGCTATGTGTATCTAACCTTGACATTAGTACTTTACAGAAAGTGGTTTTTACGCTATCTGTTATGTTTGACTAAAACGAAAATTGCGTTGCCCATTGCAACAAGGACGTACCGCTTTGGTAGTTTGACATTCCCATCGTTATTGCTTGGGATATACATCTAGAAAATAGACAGTAATATTCGTTGTGTCTAAAGGTGCAATAAAAATGTAGTATTACTAACTTGCAAATAAAACACAACACACCGAAGTTAAGTTGGTACACCGAAAAACTTACTAGAAACAGCTAACATGCTGCCACTCCAAACGGCACTGTTGTTTAGGTTCAAAATAGCGTGAGTGGTATTCTTCCCTCAAAGTTCACATTGCAATGACGCGACGGGTGCTGGAAGTAGCGCTAGAGTATACAAACAACTCTCGTGCAGTTCAGTCCGCTGTCCAATCCTATCGAGTCTTCCCCTGATTTTATGCCTTGGTTAACACTCAAACTGTTGTACCCACCGACAAGTAAGTATGGTTTCTGAAATGTGTAATATGGTAAATCTCTTTAGTACTTGAATTACTGGCGCTAGTAGAGCCATGAAGTCCCAGTTTAGTGAAACTATGACACGTTATAAGCAGATTCAAGACCAAAGTACGATTAACCAATTTCATAACGCTTCGAGTGTAATAAAATTAAATGAGTAGCTCACACTAAAATAAATTGTCAAATTTAAGGAATAGCTAGCATAGTAGAAATAACTAAATATCAAAGAATATGAAAATCGCTACCGAGATCTATCAAAATTACTGCACGGTAGTAGTGGCCAACTTACAGTCGACTCTCTGTGAAAACTAAAACACTCTATGACAACAAGTATTTGTTATGTTCGATGACCGGTTTCAATCTTACTAATCATCTTCAAATTTGTCTGAACAAGGAAAGAGCACTTTCATGAATAAGAGCATTATGAATAACATTCCAAGTGGTGGCGATGATTCACATTATCTGAGGAGCAACTAACGGACAACATATTTGTCTTCTTGAAGGTAACAAAAGAGGCAAATAAAATTTTATCTACGACTGGTATCGTCACGTAATACAAAAAGATGATAAAGCTAAAATAAACAATCATGGTCCACAATGTAGGGCCACCGTCAGCACACTGTGATTATGGCTGCAGTGCAAACAATGGAGACCACTGGCGTCTGTATGTTGCTGGCCGTAAGTACTGCTTGCGACTGGTGTTAGGTGTAGTTTATTGATAAAACTTGGATGTACCCTGATAATCGCAGTCCACATATTTGGAGAGAAACTAGTAACTACATCATCTCCAACACATACAACAAGATGGTGGTGGAGTGATTTTTTGTGGTGACTTTCTATGGGACCACCGCAGAAGTCTGGTGGTTGTTGAGGGCAACCTACAGTACAGACACGACATTCTGCAGCCGACAGTACGGCTGTATCGCCAAATTTTTGGTGAAAGTTTCATGTTAATGGACGATAACTCGCGTGCTCATCGTGTTCTTCTCGTGAACACGTTTCATCATTGTGCTAGAATCACCAGAATGGAGTGGCCTGCCTTTCCCTGGACAGGAACCCAATCAATCGCGTGTCGGATAGATTGGAAAGAGCTCCTATATGAAGTTAATGAAAGAAATGTCTGGCACTTTCAAATGGCGACAAGCGTGAGACAAGGTGACGGACTACCACCTCTACTAATCAACTGTTTTACAAAACAGTGTGAAAATTTGGAAATCATTACCTGAAAATAACGGAATAATCCAGATCTGCTTAGGGAAAAGTCTGAAGGAATTAAACTCAACTGCCTAGCCTTGGTGACTTTGTGATATTCTCGGAAAATCCATATGAATCTATCATCCGGATCGGCTTCACTTCCCAGGAAGGATTGCCAGCAGAACGGGGCTGAGGATCGCGACAGAAAAGACCTGTTCCATGATAAATGATAAATACGGATCAAAATTACTTGGCACACAGACAGACCATATGACTGATAAACAACTACCTCGGTGAGACCAGATAAGAAATGAGCCATAAAAAGCTGCGATAGGCGATCGGTTCTCGTAAATGGAGAGATATTATAGATTGACTAAAACCTTTTGCAACGAGAATTGTTTCTCCTGGAATGTCAAGACTTTATAATACAATGTTCAAAACAACATGCCTATACTTATGTGAATGCTTCTCGATGAACTACAAGCTAGAGAACTTGCAGGTCCTTGGAAAGAGATTCGTACGAAAAAAGAAATAGCTGCTATCGTGACTAAGGGCGAGTGGGGCTACCAGAAAGTAGATGTGATATCCGAGACCTTGAGGAAGACGAGGCAGGTATTTCTTTCACATCTATTTAAAATGGATAAAAATAGGCTCTCAACACAAATATGAGAACAAGACGACCACCATGACGTGCATTCAGGGGACTGTAAAAGACCATCAGAGGTCTAGCACCGGGGAAGCTCTAATGTTAGAACGGGACAGGTTTCGAAATAAAATATCAAGTCTGTTAGGCTTGCAAAGGCAGAAAGAAAGTGGGCATAAGAACAAAAGCAGCAGCATAACTACTGTATCTAAGAGTATTTGTAACAAAGGGACCTCCGGACAAAGAAGAGCAAAATGAAGCTGTAGCGTGTTACTAAGTGATCATTTAACTAGTAAAACTGAGGAAGACGTTGGCTGCAAGTGGTGTTTTGATTGTGAGACAGGGACATGGAAAATCGTTGTGGGTCGGTTCGAATCAATCAAAAATTTAAGACCCGAAACAAGTAACCCGCGCTGTATGAAGGATACAATTTTTCAGTTTCATGATATTACGTTTTCTTTGTCATTATTGAAACTAGGTGAGAAATAACTCTAAAAACGATCAGAAAAAAGTCCATAAATCCAACATGTGAAACGTCAACAAGTAGAAGAGCTAAACTGGAGAGAAACGTGAAGAAATACCTGAATAAACAGCAAAAAATTGCTCGCTTTTTATAACAGACTAGCGAACCTAACTGGTAGCTGACTAAAAAATTCGGTAAGAAACATACTCAGAAGCAGATTAAGACACATCAGCAATCAAATCGCACATGAAATAACAGAGCACTACAGAAAAATTTGATCATACGAATTCCATAATATCTGAACACCATGTCTACTTTGCAGGTTCTTTTAATGAAATTTTCAATAAGGCACAATATCTCCTAATTCTGCAGCGTACGAAATGCTCGATATTTTTGTTAGTTTATAGTCTGCATTGTATTCGGTATATCCGGATATAATGATTGAGATGGACAGCTCGTGTATAGAGCTTGTAATATTTAAGAAAAATAAATCAGGTGCTCAGATGTAAAAGATGGTAGCTGACATTTGACCAAGAATGACTTATGCAACATTTGATGTAGTATCTTGCTTTCAGAATTAAGTGCTTCAGCTAGTTTTTAAAATCCTTACAGACTGCATAACAATACAGCTTATTCTTCCCGGGTAATTAGAAGTTTCTCCATGTATAACGTGGTACGTGTGACAAAATGCCTACTAGAAGGAAGTTGGAGTCTGGAGCCAAGAGCCATGTGAACAATAGTGCAATGTTAGACCAGCTGTTAAACAGTGATTATGAGTTTGATGAGTCTGATAAAGATCCATATTACCAAGACACAGAAAAGAAAGTTATGACAGCTGTAGTAACGAAGAAATGAGGTAAGTAGTGTCGCTAACTTCAAATTTGTTTTAGCATATACTCAATGGCATCTACGTTGGACAACAAGTTATATTTGCTATGGATAAATGCAGATGTATTTTCTGCAGTTACCATTTTACATACGCCATAGTTTATGCAGAGATCTGGAACTGAATGTTATGTATTTTAATATTCTCCTAAGCATGTATTTCATGGTATATTGTGTCGTAATTCGCTTTGTTAGTTACCACAATGTATCTAAGGAAGAGTCATGAACCTGGTCGTAACTGCGGGAAAAGTTGTTTTCAATTATTCAAATATGAAGAGAAAATAGATATGTTTATAAAGTTTTGGAATAACGAAATTATGAATTGCAGAGTGCCGACCTTCATACCAGTAACCGAAACAAAGAGAAAAACGAAGGAAACTGACATAAGTTGTTGTAGTGGGGAACGCATTGACATTTGTAAGACGTAAAAGTCCCTCAGGAGATGGGAAGGGAAAACACTAGCACCACCCAGAAAAGTATTCAAGTGCAAATAGTGAATTTGACAGTACTTTCATAGGTACACTGCCAATGTATAACAGCCAGTGGGCCTACAAAAGAGGCCTACAAACAGGACATTTGTCAGCATGGAGTACACAATAGAAAGTCGGTATGATAAATAAAAAAAGAATGTATACGACCGTAGATATCGCCCATATTCAGTTATAAACGTTGTCGGATTTCTATAGAAGAGCACAACATATTGTTTAAAAATGCATAATCAGACATTTTCAGCACGCGTGATTGCCTTATTTAAAATGGACAATTAAAAAGAGAAGAGAGACCAAAACATATTAAAGTCCTTATCTGATCACCTTGAGTTAGATCAGCGCAAAGCGAAAGCAGGACGTGATGCTATTATGCCTGTTTCAGAAGAGTTAGAGAAAAATGAAAGTATTTACGTCACTGCTTTTGAATTGCAGGGGGCCTTATCTATCCCCAAACTTTCCAATGGTCCTGCTTCCTAGAAAAATATATCTTTCGTTACAGTCTCAGAATCAATTTTTTTGAAAAACAACGATATTTTTATGTGTGAGATGAAGGAACTGCTGGCAGAGGAGCAGATGAAACTGGCAGTTGTTTACTGAAGCACCTTGAGCGAAGTTGATAGCCGTATCTGACATTGCGGATGTCAAAATGACAGCTGGACCATTGTTGAAATACAGCTGAAACTTATAGCAGATTGTAGATTTAAAACTGGCTGTCAAAAATTTCCTCAAGTACAGCATCCAATCCCGCCTTCTGATCGCGATTTTGGTGTTATCAATAGTTATGTACTGAATCACTATCAGTATGTATTCTAACCTAAGGAATGAGATATGCCTTGATCAAAATTGTCAGAAGAAGAAATCTATCATTGTGTACCGTATGACCACAGATGATTTTCTGAAGATTTCAAACTTGTGGGACAAATTTAATCAGGCTCATAACATGCTCCGTTGAAATGTTCGGAATTATAAATGTTCTGAAATTGGAGTTTTCAAGTCAAGAACCTAAAAAAATGAAAGTAAGTAATTCATGTCGTGGTGAAATGGGTCCTGTATCACTAAGAGAAGCAGGTAATCCATTGCAGCTGCTCAAAGGTTTAAAAATCTCTCTTCCAAGCCAGTGTAAAGATCCACGACCCATCAAGGAGACTAAACTGAATGATTTTCTGGGTATTTCCAACACATACTGGAAGATCATCATGTTTACTAATAGGCATTAAAAGTGGATGAGAGAACCAAAGCAAATGATGAGAGTAAGGAAAGTGAAATTTGAATACCAGTATTAGCTTCAAATCTGAAACTTCGCAAGTTTAATTACATTGTACTGTATCGTTAATATGCTGCGTTACCACCAACTTTTAACGTCGAATTTTCCTGTGGAAATCGCATGTTTTTAATACTTTGAATAACAGGCTATCTACATTACGACGACGAATTACATGGTATCCACAGTGTAATTTGTGTCAGTGTCTCAAACACTGTTTCTTTTTTTCTAACCACACCAGTGCACTCTCTAATGCTCAAGTATTTAGTGAAAAGTTGGAGGCAACAGTTTAACATGGTAAATGTACAATTATTGTAGCTGATACGAGGGTTGGAACTTTAATAGCGGCAACCATCTAGTTACAGCTCATACAAAATAGATACATATTTCAAAGCTTTACTGACCTTCAAAGTAGTCACCACCATTGTGTATAACCCATTCCGAGCGATGTGGAAGTCCTGGGATACTCTTAGCAGTGCAGTTGTGTTGACAGTTCGAGCGGCGCGGTCTATTGCCCGACGAATTTGTAGCAGTTCTAAAGCGAATGCTGTGAAGCGTTTCCTTCAGTTTAGAAATCAAGTTGAACTTACGAGGGCTTAAGTCAGAGGAGTGCAGTAGGTGGTATAACAGTTAGCAGCCCCACCAGTCAAACAAATCAGTAAAAGCTTCCACTGTACGTGCTCGAGCGTTGTCCTGCAAAATGATGGTTAGGTCCTGCAGAAAGTGTCCTCACTTATGTCTCTAAACTGGTCGTAGGTTGTGTTCCAAAAATGAACAGCACTCACTGCTTGCAAGCTGATGATGAGGGAATCAGAGGATGTGTTGTATGTTTCGACAAAAAGGTAGTTACATCTCATGTAGCTCTCTCTCCATTGATGGTCTTCTTCCTGTGGAGGTTATAATCTCATGTTGCAAGGGTATCAGTATCTCGAAAATGTGCAACTTTGGAAACGTAGGTACAAAAGCCTTCGTTGTGTTACTAGCTGCAGCTCATGCACGTATATTCTGGACTCATTCATACTGCACTGCAGGATATGAACATCTAGCGGGGTTTTTCTACGTCCATTATACTTTTTAGCTGCAGAGATGGCAAAGGGATGGTAGCTTTAGTGCTCAGAGGAGGGTCTGTTTCGTTCCTTCTACATATTTCATATTCTGTTACTACTACAGCCAGGTGTATATTGGAATCTTCAGTCCGCACAGGTGTAGTACGGTCCGATGGTTGTAGACCCTTCGTTTGATATTCCTGTTTATGTGCTTGTTGCTTTTTTTGTCCTTAGAGATCTAATGATGGCAATGGACTTTTAGCACTTTTTTTCTGTACATTGAACAGCGCTATGTTGTAACGAAGCTTGGTAATTTTCAGATGTCTAATTTTGGTAATTTGCGTGACCGATTTCCTCATACTGAAGCAGGTGCCGTTACTGAGGTATAATGCCACGTACAAGTGAATGGTTCAAATGGCTCTGAGCGCTATGCGACTTAACTTCTGAGGTCATCAATCGCCTAGAACTTAGAACTAATTAAACCTAACTACTTTAAGGACATCACACACATCCATGCCCGAGGCAGGATTCTAACCTGTTACCGTAGCGGTCGCTCGGCTCCAGACTGTAGAGCCTAGAACCGCACGGCCACTCAGGCCGGCCGTACAAGTGAGTCTCTGTCCAACAAAACGTCAATTTTGGCGGCATTATGCGTAAATGCTAAGGCAAAGATTTAGATGAATGTGGCTGTGTATTGTAAGACTTCTTCGTGCCGGCCGGGGTGGCCGAGCGGTTCTAGGCGCTACAGTCTGGAACCGCGAGACCGCTACGGTCGCAGGTTCGAATCCTGCCTCGGGCATAGATGTGTGTGATGTCCTTAGGTTAGTTAGGTTTAAGTAGTTCTAAGTTCTAGGGGACTGATGACCTTACAAGTTAAGTCCCATAGTGCTCAGAGCCATTTGAACCATTTGAACTTCTTCGTCTTAGCGTAACGAGATTGACCAGCGTTCTTTATCGTATCCAAAATTTCTTCCTGTTGAGACAATAAACAGCTTCGGCCTCTTGCAGCATGATTGCCGCAGCAACTTACCAAAAATTCTGGGAACGAACACGTGCCACCTGCCACGAGGGCAGCGTTGCCATAGCCGGTAGACGTCTCTTCGCCATTACATGCAAGGGTCATGTGGTCGTACCGTTGGTGGTGGAAACATCGCATGGGATAGTGAGTATGGAGTAGCGGTTCTAGGCGCGCAGTCCGGAACCGCGCGACTGCTACGGTCGCAGGTTCGAATCCTGCCTCGGGCATGGGTGTGTGATGTCCTTAGGTTAGTTAGGTTTAAGTAGTTCTAAGTTCTAGGGGACTGATGACCACAGTAGTTAAGTCCCATAGTGCTCAGAGCCATTTGAACCATTTTTTTGAGTATGGAGGAATTTCCAGGCGAAGAAGCATGCCTTAATATAATTTAACACTTGATGAGGTAAGATGAGGTAATGGGAAACAAGTAATTTGGTGCGTTGATGACGCGATTTAGTAGTTCGGCATCAGATCAGGGGAGTTCCTCGATAATAAGCAAGTACAATCCAGCCTTAATGAAAGCCAAATCCTATCCGTCTACGTCAGCAGAAACATTTGTAGAGTAGAGGGTCAGAGTGTAATATCCAGGTATTAACAGTGACCAATCTCGAACATGTCTGCTGCTTATCAGTTCCTCCGTACTGAGCTGGCCCAAACTTTGCGGGATTGCTAGACGTGGCCTGAAAAGTAGCAGGAAGTTGTGACCTGACAAGCACTGTGCCCCTCCCAGTTAATACTTCCAACTCGGCGCGTCACTGTCAGAACAACTTGGCCAATCGCATCGCTGTTTTCGATATCTAAGTCGATCTCTGCTGTGCTGAAAAATTAAAATAAAGGAAATTATAGTTAAGTCTATGGGCTTACCTCGTCGTTACATGTTCAACAGACCTTTCCTTCAGTAACTTTATATCAGTAGTCATCATTTAGTGGCAAGGCATTTGACTGTTTCGTTACTTAATCGAATTATGCTTCTCCACAAAAAAGATGAATACGCCACACTTTTTACATTTCAGTAGCTAAATCAGTTCTTTCGCTATGCTGCGATTTCTGAGCATGACAAGGGGGAAGAGGGGGAAACTGCGAATGCGCCACATTTAAATTGTAATGCAATTGCAGTCTATAAAACTTGGTTTTATATTTCTCCACAACATAAATCGCAAACAAAAACAAGATTGTAGTATTATTTAATAATTTTTTGTACATTGAAGACGTGATTTAGTTTTTGTTTGGTACGAACTGTCGACATACAGGCAGCACACCCGATTTTACAGATGGTCGCAGTCAGGTTGCCACGCAATCACGACTTATCTGCTTTCATAATCGAAAACAGCCTTTGACAAACATATGTTGATCTAAATATTTAATCACGGTTGTAGCGTCATTACTCTTACTGACGAAAATGATGTAGATGTCCTGGAAAGTTTGAATGTAAGCAACTCGTTCTTAAAATTGAAATTAAACTACAGATCAGTCCATTCTTTCTGCACATGTACAGTTGCAGTTTCAAATGAAATAGTAAACGGTCCCATAAATAGTTCGAAGACGTAAGATTTACACCTTACTTGGTGAGTGTGTCAGGCACAGACGTGGAAATCCATCTGAATAATTAATAACCACACAGCTGCTGTGAGAAGACTTATTGATCTCCTGTTGGTTCCCATATTGTTTCAGGACTATAAAGTGACATCCTCAATTACTAAGCAATTGGCCAATAGAAGATGCAAAAAACCTTTCGTTAACATAAATAGCCAAACCATAACGGCAAATTTTATTTACATTTTAAATACCGAAAGAAAGACCACAGACCCACAGACCTTTTTTTTTAGTGACAGAAGCCGTCGCCCAAAAAACATACATGTCCCCTACCTCATGATGATCATAGTCTAAAACTGCATTTGTCAACAGTTTGATAATGGACTACATACGAGACGAGATGTAACCTACAACAAATAGGGATACCAAAAATCTATTCAAACTATAAAAGATTCTCAGTGACAAATAATGACTATAGTCCAGTGAAGACGACAACCCATTTGGAATACCACAATAGTGCTTACACGAGATGTAAGACCCACAGTGTTCTCAAAAGAGTAACGGTATGTTTTTATCTTCAGTTCTCTGTATTATTCTGGATAATTGACCATAATTCTGCGTTTCGGATACAAAGGTGCCCACCCACTTAAAGTCGTGTCTCCTCAACTCATTTTCTGTTCGTAAAATGTTTTTGTCAGGCGTTTTTCTCCAGGAGATGCTATATGTGTCTCTATGCGATGGGCTGATGTCTCGCTGAGGTTCTGAAAAGCAAAACCTGCTGGTCAGTGGCCAGTGACACTCAGCCCTGCGCCTGCAGCCTTCCAGGAATCTGACACTGAGGGTGGCTCTCTCTAGCGGCTTCTAGTGGCTCTGTATCCCTTCCCATCACCCAGGGTGCTTCCAATATCATCCTACAGCTACAGTGCATGCAAATATGAATTGTGAATTGGCAGGCTGCATTAGTTATTTTCGGCGGTCGTTATTGCTGTGGCGTATCCTTTTTATCGATGTATATTACGTATTCCAATAAAATGGAAGTTTAATCCGTGATTTGCATATGTTGTCTGACTGTCTCCCGAAAAACTGCCCCATTACACAACATACGAGCTAATGTCCACCAAATGCGTCTCACAGTGACTTCTACGTTACATAGCCAACTATTCAAATTTCGTGTAGTGTGTTACCTAATTTGGAAGGATGACAATAAATGTTGCCCTTACTGAAGAGATAGACAGTTAACCTTTAAGCTGACATGTAAGACTACAAGTAATGAAAAAATCAAAATGTTTTACCAAATAGTTTTCATAAAACTGTTTGAAAAAAGAAAATCTGAGCTATCAGCGTGCGTGTGAGACACTGGTAGTGGTAGTACTGTTGCACTGACTGACAGAGTAACCAACGTTCTCTCTGTGTGCCTGTAGCTGAATACAACTGTACTCAAGGATGTGGTCAGGATTTTGTCAAGGGTGGTCATATTTGTCAAAGAGGACATTAAGAGAATGACTTTTTCATCAACTCTGGAAACATTTTCATTTATTTTTTAATTTGTGACTACATTTTGCTTTCGGCAGTCCTTTACACAAATAGTATTTAGCCTATAAAATTACATACAGAAAAAGCTTTTCTGAAGAAAAATATAACATATATCCAGAATGAAATTTTCACTCTGCAGCGGAGCGTGCACTGTTCATATCTCTTTCGACAATAGCTATTTTTCTTATTCTACAATCCTGAGTTTAAGTTTATGTCTTACGGAAATCAAGTCAGAATTCCTTCTGCATACCAAAGCATCCCAGGTTTCTCAAGTCAGTCTCAAACTTTTTATTAAAATTCTTGAGTTTCTTTAAGTGGTCAAGAACTTCTTTTTCAATTATTATTCCAACAGTCAACTTGAAACTATAGCAACCAAATTTATTTATAAAAGAAAACGGAATATACAAATATTACGAGGTACTGTATTGGGATCTTCACATTTATTCACGCATTGATTTCAAGTAGACATCTTATCTATGTAACTTCATAAATGAATTTGTATTTATCCATGATAATACCGTCATACAGTCTTTGATGTTAATAAACTCCTCTACACTATAGGTTGATGTTTATGACGTTTATTTACGGATATGTTAGAGTTCTGATGACTTGACTCACTTTTACAAGGATATTGCTAATAATAAATTTCACTGCAGAACATCGTTCTTTTAGTTAAACTTGAGGACATATCACCGCCCCACAAGTAAGCAAATTTTATGCACAGATATATGGTACAAAATGACGATCGCTAGCTACTTTCCAGTGTAAACTACAGCTGAACGACGTAAACAACATTAAAATTAAATACTCCCTGCCAGAGAAACAAACGACAATTCCACAAATCAGGATAAGTACTACTACAAAAGAATGAGAAAATTATTACTTATGTCTCTATTTCCACAACTTAAAACATTAAAGTTAGAAGATAATCATACATCCAGCTTCAATTATTATAGTATTACAACAGCGTGAAAAGATTATGGATGAAAGGGTGAGGGTTGGCCAGGGATGGGGGGCGCTTGGAAGATTTCAAGTAACCCACAGAAAAAATCTTTTAGAAACAAACGAACTATAGAATGTGGTATGTCACATACCCTTTTCGCTCTCCACAAACCCCTCCCAATCATTCTGGCTTTCATACCTGAGTATTGCCCAGGTGAGCAGACCGACCAATATTTTTTCATTTAGGCTACAAATGACAGAATGTTTAACAAATTTTTTAAAGGAATGCAACCGCAGCCGTTTGGGAGATATTTTTGTTGACAGCACAGGTAAATACAAGTCTATTTTTGTGCACTAATTTCAACTGAATGTTATTTCTAACGATGTTTGCCGCTCCACTGCCTTGTAAAATATTGAAGTATTCCATCCCCCAAGTTCCATCTCTCTCCCAATAAAGACTCCATTCTAAGGTTAAACTGTTATAGACATGTAATTAGCCTATTGTAGTAGTACATTCATATTTTTAACTTACCATAATGCTAATTGACGGATCAAAAGCGGTTTTCATCTTCTTTTTATTACAAATTTATCCAGAGTTAGAAATTATCACAACAGCACACAACACGAAAGGAAAAATGGCAACACTTACATTAATTTCAACTAAAAATAAGAACTGAACTGATCAACAAAACAACAACTGAGTTCAAGTAAGACTAAGGACGTATAGTTGTTGGTCTAATCTAGTTTTCACCTTTTGATGACCTTGTTGATTGTTGATAGCGCGTAACGCTTTTTCGTCATCTGACTGAAAATCAAAATACCTTTCAGTTCCCTTACACGGCAACTGAGTCGTGTGTAATTTGATTTAGGTGATTGAGAGGGGGGGGGGGGCGTCTGTACCCTCAAAACTCCCCTCCGGCTACGTCCTTGCTGCGCTGCAAATTGTGGTGAAACAACATGTAGACTATCAGATTTCTTCGTGTTCCCTCACTAAAGGTGCATCTTTAACATCCTCTTCAGTCATGAAAATGCTCACACGAGTGGATATTGTTGGGAGGTGGGGGTGGGGGCAACTAGAGTGCTTAAAGCACAACAGTGCCACTGCTGCTGACAGCACCTGGTCTGGTCGGTGGATCCACTGACTACTAGGAGATGTTGAAAGATAACTGCGGAAGGTACATCATCAGTGCAAAGCTTAGAATATGCTTAGGATGACTGCTTACTAGCTTACTCGACTACTGTCACTGATTTGGATCTTGTTTGAATCATGGTAGAATGTGTTAAGGTTACTTGGCACGACTAATATATATTAGCATTGTGGTATTGACACTTGAGGTGGCCAATAAATACAGCCACACATCTACAAAACGATAACGCATTACGAAGTCTATTTACGCCATATAGGGGAAGGCGGGGCAAGACAGGGACGTGGAGTAAGACGAGGAAGGGCTATAAGCTACAGTTAGAGTGCTGCCATCTGTGGATAGCTACGTCAACATCATCAATACACAGGTCCCAGTGTATTGATATTGCTGAACCTTAGTTTCGCGGCGGATTCTGTGAGCTTTGCAAGGTACGTACAATTGTTATACTGATTTGCAATGTTTTACACCTTTCGAGGTCCTAAAACATGTGTTTCGTGAACATTTGTCCAGACTGTATATGTAGCACTGAATAGTACATCTTATTAGCAGTTAACTGCTGTGTCAGTAGTCAACGTTTACTAAATAGTGTTCATGTAGGCGTAACATAACCTGACAGCATGGTAGGGGGCAAGACGGGATGGGGCAAGATGGGGAGCTTCCCCGTCTTGCCCCTACGATTTGTCCAACCATTACGTTCTTATCGTCTCATGTGTTTACCTCGCTGCGGGTTTTGAACACGTACATTATTCGTTGAATACAAATGTAAATAGAATGGTATTCGTTATTCCAACGATTCCTAATTAATTAAAAAGTATGCCTTAGGCTATATGGTGAATAAGAACACATAAAACGTGCAAAGTCAGTATTCTTGCTTTGCTTTAACGACTGACTATTGGAAATATGGTATTTACTATATAATATAGATTACCAGGAATGATCTGACTCAATAGTACGTTCCACGTTTTTATTTCAGATGGTTCGCAAGTATCGGCGACAAACGTCTAGGCAAGATTGGTCATTGGAGTCAATGGAAGGCACTGTAAATGCTGTTATAGAAGGTCGTATGGGTTCTTTCAGGGCTGCTCGACAGTTCAACGTGCCACAGACAACGATTGAACGACATGTGGCAAAGAAACGTGCTAATCCTGGCTATACAGTTGTGGAAAGGTTATGACCAATCACTAGTTTGTTTACCCCAGAACAAGAGGCAGAACTTAAAGACTACTTAACACAGATGGAAGGACAGTATTTTGGCCTAACACTTAAAGAACTTTGTGAACTTGCTTTTCAGCTAGCTGAACGAAACAATATCAAACATCCATTTAATACTGCAGCCTAACCTGCTGGAAGAGATTGATTAAATGAGTTTCTTGCACGAAATTTTATCTTAACAATACGAAAACCAGAGGCCACATCAATCGCACGAGCAGTGGGGTTTAATCGAGTTGCTGTAGATCGGTTTTTCGATCTGTTAGAAAGTCAATTAGACACATTCAAGTTTACGGGAGACAGAATTTTCAATTGCGATGAGATGGGTTTAACAATCATTCCAAAAGGTCATACAAAGGTGGTTGTTTTGATAGGGCGTAGACAGGTGGGAGCAGTTACTTCAGCAGAAAGAGGCCAGACTGTGACTGCAGAAATCTGTGTTTCAACGTCGGGGTGCTACGTACCACCTATGTTAATTTATCCTTGAAAACGAATGCAACAAGCGTTTGAGACTAGCCTGCCCCCTAGTGCCTGGGCAGAGGTCCAAAAAACTGGTTGGATGACGAAAGAACTATTTTTGACTTGGTTTAAGAAGTTTATTTCATTTACTGGAGCATCAAAGGAAAGACCAATACTTTTCATATTGGACGGCCACAAAACGCATACCAAGAATTTGGAACTGATAGATGTGGCCTGCGAAAGTGTGGTTGTCTTGCTGTGTTTGCCACCACACTGTTCACGCCGTAGCCAACCATTGGACCTAGCATTTATGAAACCTCTCAGTAAATTTCACGAAGATGAAGTAAAATCGTGGCCTCGAACCCATCCTGGAAAAGTTGTTACGCTGCATCAGATCGCAAGTTTATTCAGCAAAGTCTTCATTCATTCAGCTACAATGTCCACAGCAGTGAACGGGTTTCGGAAAACAGGCAAGTAGGCCTGTAAACAGAAATGTGTTTCAAGAAAGTGATTACCTACCCTGTTCAACTACAGACATTCATCACGCTCACACATCTGAAGTTACAGAAACGGAAGACCAAATAGAAGAGATGTAGACAAGACGTAAAACACCTGAACAATTAACAACTGACGATCACGGCTCTGTTTCGTCTAACTTTCAGGTTACCAGCCCTGAAATAGTGTTAGCTATTCCTAAGGTGGATAAAAAAACCAAAAGTAAACCATTTAACAGACGTGGAAAACCCGTTGTTTTAACCGAGTCTCCTTTTAGGAGTGAACTATCTGAAGAAATTAAACGAAAAGGAGTCCCCAAACGTGCTGCATGTAAACGAAACCTCTTCTCAAAGACGTTTAATAAACCTGGGATACCACCAAAAGGACGAATGACAACGAAAAAGTGACGAACGTTACTGACGTCTTATCCACCCGTTCATGCTCAAGGGACAATAAACTGAGGTCGAAGGACAACGAGGAAGAGAGTGAAGAATGTTTATACTGCTATGACTTCTCTGAAGGAGGCTGGATACGGTGTATTAGCTGCGGACGTTGGGCCCACGACACTTGTGCAGGGATAGAAAGTGATGATGACGAGGCTGTCCACACTTGTGTACTATGTGAAAGTAAGAGGCCTAAATAAAACGTAATACCTGATTCTACAATTCGCAGAACCATGTTTCGAAACTTTATCGTCACATGGTTTCGTTATTCCAGTCCTTATTAAAGGTTTAGAGATGAATTCATGCTAGTTCCCCATCTTACCCCGCATACGTGGCAAGACGAGAAATTAGTAGTTTATGTTTCAAATCGAGATATTTCTAACTAAATGTAAAAAGTTTGCAGGTTTCTTTGCATGCTGTTGTAATTCAATGGTTAAGTAAAGAGATGATAATGAAATATACTTGAATTTGTTTATTTTTGTCCCTTTTGTAAGGGTTTAAAGTTAGCTTCCCCATCTTGCCCCGCCTTTCCCTACATGTAATAACTGAGTCGGACATAACTTAGAATGCGCTAAGTTTTTCTGTAATGCTGAATTATATACAATGATAATAATTTTCTTAGTAGAAAAAAATAGTCTTGAACGATGATACATTTCTATAAGGCTCTGAATATTAGTATTGTTCAGTAGCGTCGTGATACGAAGATGTTATTGTCCTCACTGCGGTCTTCCATATGAATGTTGAGAAGAGCCGTCACTCGCGCATCTGTGAGCTGTGCGTGACGTTCCGGGCGCGGGAGGCGAAGATGTCTTCGATACCCCAAGTATTAGCTATCATTAAAGCAGAACTTTCCTGTTTCCTCTCAGTGCCATTCTGTAGCTACTCAATTACTATTGCGTGTTGCCAATATCGCGAAAACTACTACACGGTTTCGAGTGCATCTGTAATGACTGACATGGGAACAGTTGTTACTGTTTCAGAGTATTGTAATCAGTAGCGCCTACAATTTTTGTCTTTTTTTTTTTGCAATACTTCCATCGTACAATATTTCAATCACACCAAGGAGGCCTCACATTACTATCGTGTAGCACTGGCTGAGTTAAGATAATGATTTCAATTCAATAAATCGACTGTCTTCTACAGATATTCTGTTATCCATCTGGGATCACTCATTGATGTTTAGATTCTGTTTAGAGACCTCACTGTGGGTATGATGTTTGCTACGTTTCACTCGCTGTTCCACATTGTCACTTTTTATGTATAAGTCTGCCTCGTTAACTGAGTAGTCAGTGCTTCTGAATACGATGCAGCGGGACCAGATTCGACTCGCGGCTGAGTAGTAGATTTCCTTCGCTCGGGGACTGTTGTTGATTTGTTCTCATCATCATTTCATCCTTACGGACACACAAGTCACCCAATGTGGCATCAACTGGAAAGCCTTGCAAGTCGGCGGCCAAAATGACCCAGGTGAGGGCTCCCGGCTGTCACCGCCATAGGATCGTTTCATTTCATTCTATATGTCAGGGGCAGTCAAATGTAAACAGAACGCCTACCACAACGGGACCATGGAATGGTTTCGCTGAAAAGGAACCACTACACATCTTCGACATTTATCCAAGTGGGAGACGATAGGATCAACTCCTGTTTCATAGAAGGTGGTCAGCCGATGACCAGTCAACAACTGCACCGACTCTTGCACTTCTTTTTTCAACTGAAACCGACCTCCAAGCATGTGTTCCTTCAGGTCACCGAAGATGCGAAAATCACTCGGTAGCAATCCGGCCTTTGCGGAGATTGTTGTAGTGTTTCCGAATCAGATTGCTACAGCATAGCTTTCGTCCTATTGGGAATGGGGGGGGGGGCGGCGAGCATTATCTTGCAACAGTGTGATTATGTCAGACAACATTCCTAGGTACTATTCAGACACTTCGCAGAAACTGAGACGCGCCATAAAGTCAAAATCCCCCAGGAAATCATTCTGTTGCCCGATAACGCCCGCTCCCACACTGTAAATAGGAGAATGCTACGCTTTACAGCTTTGGTTGCTAAACATTGCAGCAGCCTTCCTACAACCCTGGTCTTCCACTATGTAATTTTCACGTCTTTGGCGACCTGAAGTAAGACGTACGTGGCAGACACTTTCAGTTAGACGAGAAAGGGCAAGAGTGGGTCCGGTTGTGGATCCGGCAGTTGCCGACTACGTTGTAGGAAACAGGAATTGATCGTCTTGTCTCCCAGTGGGATAGATGTCTTAACGTACATGGTGCTTACTTTTGAATGGAACTATCCGGAGGTTCCGTGATGGCGAGTGATCGGTTTTCATTTAACTTCACCTTATTATTATGATCGGCTGATTTTTGGGTGAGTTGAGGTGAGATAGAAGGCATGAGTGTTCACCAAACCAGGGACATCTGCGTGCAGCTTGTGAAGATGGCTCTATCGTGAGTGTTCATCGTATGTGCATTGTTCAGATCTAGAAGAAATACCAAGATCTGGCCACCGAAAATGTAAAAACTGCAGATTCACAGTCAGGATACCTAAATGATAGAGCTGAAGTTATGCTGCGAAGAAAATAAAAAGAAGATAAAGGTATCACAGAACCACGTTCGGGAGGAACTTCATACTCCATAAGGTCGTCGATACACCCTATGCCTTGCATCACTTGAAAATAGGCAAAATCTCAACTCATGGAACGACATTACACGCTTCTAGTCAGAAGCTGTCCAGTTTCAGCGTCGTTTGTCCCATTGAAGACTTGCAGTCTCATGTGGACCTGTGAACAATGGTATTTTGCGTGAAATGGGACACCAGCTGCCCATTGTATGCCAATCCCTTGCCGATTTCACTCAGAAAGTGGTTGATGTGGACCCGCAATCACTGACAGCATCAGTTTCAATTGTATTTCAAACTAGATGTCATTTGACAGGACCTGAGACTCTTCCCTGGCCCCTACTACTATCTTCTAACAACCAGTGTTCTTATGCAGTATTACAAGGCTGCATTCGGTCACCGTGGTGCGTAGACACGTTTCACAGTTCGCGTTGATACACCAACAGACCGGCCACCTTCACTCACGGGGTGGTCACGGGCACGTCCAACCATTACATCTCCTTTTTACTATTCTTTCACGTCTCCACGTCGACTCATGTTACTACGCTGATTTCATAAAACCGATTCGCACAATTTGACTTCCATAACTTACGTCAGCAGTGGATGGTCATGGGAAAGCCTGGCGTTAGATGTACGCCATGTTACAGCGCTCCGAGCAACTAGTGAGCTCATTTAAGGGGTTGACTGTCCTGAGACTTTATACGTTATCCATTTTTAGTGTATGTCAAGAACAAAAAGCCACCAGAATCGCTAACAAGTATATTTTTCAACTTATTGCGTAAGTTCTACATTATATTCTCAGTGAAAAACGCTATGTCAACAGAACAACTTATAGAAGCATTAAAACTCTTACAACGCCAACGAATGTCAAGCTATCTCAATCATGCCTGCGAAAACTAAATCCCGGAACCAATTCTGAAGGCATCCGATATCCATAGGTATCCATATTTAAACGAAAAACGAAATGAAAGTGAGTGAACTCTTATCTTCGCTTTTTACATGTGCCTAATTTTGACTGTGGATCATTAATACTGGAATAGGTTCTATGCTACCACACACGAATTGGGGGGGGAATCAACAGTAATTGCATAAGCTTGTGGAACGCTACAGCAGAACTCCATGTGATATGGTCACAGGCTCAGGAGAAGTGTTACAGGCGATGTGGCGCTGTTAACAAGGGTACTCGCGTCTGTCGTCTGCTACTATAGCCCATTAACGCCAAATTTCGCTCCACTGTCGCAATGGATGCGTTCGACGAAAGTCTCACGTTGATTTCTGCGGCTAAATTACCCAGTGTCGCTTGTCTGTTGGCAACGAAAACTCTATGCATTCTCCACCGAGCGAGGTGGCGCAGTGGTTAGCACACTGGACTCGCGTTCGGGAGGACGACGCTTCAATCCCGTCTCCGGGCATCCAAGTTTAGGTTTTCCGTGATTTCCCTAAATCGCTTCAGGCAAATTCCGGGATGGTTCCTTTGAAAGGCCACAGCCGATTTCCTTCCCCATCCTTCTCTCACCCGAGCTTGCGCTCCGTCTCTAATGACCTCGTTGTCGACGGGACGTTAAACACTAATCGCCTCCTCCTCTATGCATACTCCACTTCTCTTAGTCGTTAAGTGAAGGCTGTCGGACATTGAGTTGTTTGTGGTGAGAGGTAATGCCTGAAATCTGGTATTCTTGGCACACTTTTGGCGTTGTCGATATCGGACTATTGAATTCCCTAACGATTTCCGTAATGGAATGACCCATACGTCTTTCTCCAACTTCCACTCCGCGTTTAAAGTCTGTTAATATCCTTCGTGCGGCCATATTCACGTCGGAACCCCTTCCACATGAATCACCTGAGTACAAAGAACAGATCTGACAACGAAATGTCCTTATATATCTTGTGTACGCGATACTACAGGCATTTCTAAAGTGCATTTCGCTATAACATGGCTTTTGTCACCTCATTCCATGGTAATTTCCTTACGTAATCAGCATGCAGACGGAGATTATCTATTCTTAAACGTTGTAGATTTTATTAAAATATTTTTTATGCAGAGAACTGTGATCACCAGTTTCAGCCGCTTAAATGTCAGTCTTCAGATGAGGGTACAAGTAAGGGGTGTGTAAATCAAGAGAACAGGTAAAACATTTACTCATTATAGTGTTACACCCTTAAGAAAAAAAATCAACTTACAGTACTTTTGACAACAACACTGAACAAACATCGCTATAGTAATTTGAAAATGAGATTTTTTTTAACGTGTGACTAGAGCCTCCATCGTGTAGACCGTTCGCTTGGTGCAAGTCTTTCGATTTGACGCCACTTTGGCGATTTGCGCATCGATGGGGAAGAAATGATGATGATTAGGACAACACAAAACCCAGTCCCTAAGCGGAGAAAATCTCCGACGCAGCCGGGAATCGAACCCGGGCCCTTAGGATTGACACTATGTCCCGCTGACCTCTCAGCTACCGGGAGCGGACAAAATGAGAAAACATACGTTATAATCCCGTCACAGCGTCAGTCAAATTTTACTACACCACGGCAGCAAACGCTGTTTTATACGCTACGATCTTGGCCAAATAAGGTTTTCATAGAATATACAATATTCACTAATCTGTGGCTGTCATAATTTTGACGTTTTCCTCCGTAGCATGTAATTTCCTCTCATTATGGATCAGGCGAATAACTCAACAGTTTCAGCAGTGATCTTTTTCCTAATGTGAACTATTCTATGCGTTATTTTCCTACTACACAGTGCATAAATGCCAACGCAATGCTGCTTCGCATGGATGACCTGATGTAGGTTTTGATACTCATGAATTTTTTCAGTACAAAGTGGGTCCCCTGTCGGAGGTTTGAATCTTCCCTCGTGAGTGTGTGTATGTGTTGTCCATAGCGTAAATTAGTTTCAGTTAGAGTGAGTAGTGGGTAGTCTTAGGGACCGATGATCTCAGCGGTATGGTCTCATAAGACCTTACCACAAATTTCCAAAAAAACAAAATGGGTCTTGCATTGCTGCAAAAATCTGACAACTTTCCCATTACATCGCAACACCTTTCTTGCTCTACCAAGAAACGACTCGCTGCTGTCCTGGGTAGTTTCGCACGTCTAGTAATGCCAGTTCAGTTAACAGCGGCGGGGGCTATTGCGGCGCTGCGTCATACTCCCACTGTCTCAATTCCTGAGATCCCTTCACAGTGGTCAGCATTTGGCGCCAGGCTCACCTGTATACACTGTCGCCAACCCTGAGGCTATACCATCCTCAAATTCTCCAGCTGCTGCATCAGGCGCACAGAGAGAAATTAAGCGTCGCAACACATCAATACGCGCATTACTGCAAAGGTTGAGAGACCGTGCGTAATCAGGCCACATCACGGCAGGAGTACGCCACGTAGGCCACAGCCCAGCAGCCACAGGAATGAGTTCACACAGACATTGTAGAACATTTCTTAGAAACCATCTGACTCAGGGTTGTGGCCTCCACTTGTACGTTTTGTTTGTTACTAATATGTCGTCTGCTGTAGCCAAAGCGACTCTCCGAAAGTTTGATAAGATTTTTTCTTTCTGTTGAGGATTGTTCCTTTATACTTTAAAAATTTCTATCATGAAAATTTCTGCCATAAAAATATCTGTCATAGAGAGCCATATCACATACCCAAGGCACAGGTAATGGTAGTAATAGGAATTTCACCCGAATAAGACCTTCTCTTGTTCTTTAAGTCAACGTCGCTCAAATCCAGTGCAGGGACGCAGTGCTACACATCTGTCTTCTTTAATCCTCACTCTTCTGACTAGACTGATGCAGCTCGCCACGATTTTCTGTCCTGTGAGAATTTCATGAACTTGTACCCAATGACTTAAATTATATGTAGCATTCCTTCGGATCTCTGTTTCTTCATTCTTTTCTCTCTGTGAGTCCTTGCAGTCCGATCCAAGTTATTACCTAATGCCTTAACAAATGTCTTATCACCCCGTCATATTTGGTAATCAATGTTTCTCATTTTTTTTTTCTGAACAAGTTTGCAAAGAAGTGTGTTTCTTATGACTTAACTTAATGATCAGCAGCCTTCTGTAAGACTACATCTGAGTCACTTCGATTCTCCTCTTTTCCTTTTCCTTTCCTTTTCCTTTCCCTACAACCAATGATTCACTTCTGTACACTTTTGTGCTGCAAATGTACATTACAAGATATTTCTCTCTCAATATAAGGTTTACTTTAACGCAGGTAGACTGTTTTTCACGAGAAATGCGTTCGTTTTCAGTGTTAGTCTGTTTCATATCTTTTCCTTGGTTCGTCTATAATGCATTGTTTTGTCTCCAAGGTCACAGAGTTCTTCACCATTGTGTACTATGTGGCTTCCAATTGTGTTGTTGAATTTATCGCTGATGTCATTTTTTCTACACCTCTAAGCTTCACTATCTGTCCACATTCCTTTCTTGTTAGACTTAAAAGGTCCAAACAGCTCCAACTGCTGGCTGTAATTCGCACGACAGTATCCACATAGGTTGCGACAAGTTATTCTATTGTTGCTGACCCTTAGAATAGTTGACGTGCTCCACAGCAGATCCGATTGTAGTTTACAACTGAAGAAAAAGCAGTATACTCGTCTGTCTACGCTTAAACGTTTGATTGCCAGAGTGCACTGTACTGTCCTGCCTACTTAGCAGCTTCTTACCTGTCGTGATTGTTTATGTAAAAAAGAGTACAAGGGAGCGTATGTGATCTTATGTTGTATTTTACGCTGTCCTCATTTTGTGTGCTATAGCCCCATTTGCAGCACACAGTCAGCGTACGGGCACTGACGACCATGACGTTCAGCGGCCTCCAGATGCAGCAACAACCACAATAATCTCATTGCCGAAACATGCCACCACAACCACAAACTTGATGTGACATTCTCGTTAGTCAAATCAGTTTCCAGAATTGAACGAACGCACCTATTGGTCAATGAAATGCCCAGAAACATCGACAACCTCTTTAACAAAACAATATAATAAGGAAGCTTATAAACAGATAAGAGTCATAAAAACAATTGGCACTTCCGTATTGGTGACAGCTCTCAGTAAACTGTTAGCTATAGTACGTGGATATGCACACGGATAACTCAGTCTGTGCAGTGTAGCGTATCTTTTCTTTTCGCACTATATCGATTGGTGCTTCTGGCTGGAGGCACCTCTGGTTGTGACAGTGGAACGAGCTGCGGATCCACCACCAGAGGGAAGATCAGATGTTGTGACGCGTGATTTAAGGGTAGCCGCGGTGGTCAGATACTTCAGTAAGTCACGGACAGGCAGTGAGCTACAGGGAAGAACGATGTGTTTATGACCGGCGAGGTGGGAGGCTTGGGGAACAGTTACGTGACCAAACGCGAGTCTATGCTGTCCTGATGTGCCGATTGTTGCCATTTGGGCAGTGAATATCGGCGGATGGCAAACGTATTTTGATGTGGTAGTTGAACAATTATTTGTGCTTCGAGTATGGATCTCGGCAGGAACCCTGTGTCAGGTGTGGTGACGACTTTGATACCTGTCAGTCTAGTTCCGATGGTTGGTCGAGGGGCTGTCTGTTGATTATGGCCTGCTGGTTCCTGGACCATAGCTGGACGGCGGAAGTACCCGCTGACTAGAAGCTTGGAGCTGTTGTTTCCCACGAGGATATGTAGAAATTACAGCAAGCGTTTTGTTTTTATACTGTTATGTTGTTGGCTGATCTATTCATCTGTGTGATCGCCGTTCTGGTTCACCACACACTTGTTAGAACCACGCTGAAGTCCATGAACTCGTTATGTCAAAGTGGCTATAAGGGCTTTCCTACGGAAAGTTTGTTATTAATCGTACCGCTTCAGTGGGGTCGCTAGACCAAGTCGGGTAATATTAATTGTGAGCAGTGTTCAGAACGGTTAAACCTTACGTAATTTTAATTCACATCTGTGACATTGCAGTTACGGCCTTACGTACTGTTGCACCTTGTGTGGACGGGCGATTCTTTACTCTCAACGTGCTCAGTTATGTGTATGTATAGTTTATAAAATTATTTTAAGGTGTGTCTCGCACTTTGCAGGAAGGTGATTTTGTAATTCCGTCTGTTCATCTTGTGTATTCACGGATTCTGGAACCGGAGCCAGCATGTATTTAGCTAGGGCTCTACTGAAACAGATAATTCCCTCTCCACTGAAATCTTTGTTATACATAAGCTGCGCCGAGGATGCTATTTTAAGAATCTAGTTAGGTTGGCCAGTCCTTTCATCAAACAAACTAAACTCCGTCCGAACAGGCCTTGATGCCCCAACGCTACCGCCGTGCCATCTACATCCCATAGGCGTCACTGGATGTTGACATGGAGGGTCATAAGGTGAGCACATCGCACTCCCGGCCGTTGTCAGTTTTCGTGACCGAAGCCGCTGCTTCCCCATCAAGTAGATCCTCAATTTGCCTCACAAGGGCTGAGTGCATCTCGCTTGCCGACAGCTGTCGGCAGACAGGGCGGTCACCCATCCAAGAGTTAGTCAACCTCGACAACGCAAAACTTCGGTGATCTGACGGCAACCGGTGTTACCACTTGCGGCAAGACCGTTGTCAGCCGTTTAGTCTGCAGATCCTAAGTCTTGGGTGGTTTTGGTTCCACTTCCAACTGATAGTCCCAGTTGGAATGTGGTTTTGTGCGACTGAAGGTTTGTGCTGTTTGTTTTTCATTATGTAAGTAAGGTCGTTCTAGACTAGTACTAGTAAACATGTTTGCTCCGATATTCTGGGGAACTGTAGAATCTGAATAAGATTTATCTGTCAATTTGATTGTCTGTGTTATAATAAACTACGTTTTCACACTATTTTCTTCTTTTAAATGACTGACTGGCAGCTTTTTTTTAATTTACAGGATTATTCTTTTAAATTCGATCGTCAGCTGTTTTCGGTAAATGATAGTACTCAATATGGTGAGCAGTTTTTCTTTTACTTATTGTATTAATTATTTCTTTAAATCCTGGCGTCAGTTGCTTTCTGTAAATGATAATATTAAATGGCTGGCTCTGAGCACTATGGGACTTAACTCCTGAGGTCATCAGTTCCCTAGAACTTAGAACTACTTGAACCTTACTAACCTAAGGACATCACACACATCCAGCCCCGAGGCAGGATTCGAACCTGCGACCGTAGCGGTCACGCGGTTCCAGACTGTAGCGCCTAGAACCGCTCGGCCACTCCGTCAGGCGATAATATTAAATCTGGCGGACAGTTTCTCCTTTAGTTATTCTGTTGATTACTCGTTTGAATCTTGCCAGTTGTTGTTTGGTGTAAATTGTACTAGTTTATCTGGAAGTCAGCTGGTGTTTGATTCATCCATTTTATTAAATTCTGGGACCAGCTACTTCCAGTGAGTTAGAGTGGGACATTGTCCATTGACACATGGCTTCCTTTTACTTCGGGAGAAGCCCCCAGTATGTCAGAGATGCGGGACACAGCTGTCAGTACATCTTTACACTGAGTGTGTTTTATATGATGACCTGAGGGTTGAACAGGGTTTCCCGCAGAATCTTACCTCTACTTTAATTGATAACAGGCGAGTGTTGTTCGTGTCCTAAAATTTTGTGTGGTGTCCGGAATTCTTCCCAAAATACTTGGTGTGAGATCTTAATGTGTCACAGAGTGTCTGGGTCACGTATTATTTCAAGTCGTCATCCAGCCACGGTTATTTGTCCTTTTTTTAACAGCATCCTTACAGGTATTTTATCCATGATTTTTGTGGTGTCACCGCCAGACACCACACTTGCTAGGTGGTAGCCTTTAAATCGGCCACGGTCCGTTAGTATACGTCGGACCCGCGTGTCGCCACTATCAGTGATTGCAGACCGAGCGCCGCCACACGGCAGGTCTAGAGAGACTTCCTAGCACTCGCCCCAGTTGTACAGCCGACTTTGCTAGCGATGGTTCACTGACAAAATACGCTCTCATTTGCCGAGACGATAGTTAGCATAGCCTTCAGCTACGTCATTTGCTACGACCTAGCAAGGCGCCATGTTCAGTTACCATTGATATTGTAAATAACGTACAGACAAGAGCTACGTTCAACATTAATGGATTAAAGTTAAGTATTCCACCATCTGCGTCCGTTTTTCTAAGTTCTCATTCCCTTGTCCTGTTCCAGACCTCACGCCAGCCTGCGTGAGCTAAAACGCGTGTCTTTCGGCTTCCTCTAAATCTAGTGGGTTGCCAATCCACAACAATTTTATTTAGTTATCCCACTGTGTCTCGCTGTGGTTCTATTACGAGTTTTTATGAACGTCACATTCTTGGGGCTGCTTTATGTTTCCCGTGGTGGGATCAAACGTAGCTTTTCTATTTATTGATCTTCTTCCATAGACCGTGAAAATCTTCTTCGGTATAAAATTAATGCAAGGGCTCTGATGACCTAGCTGTTTAGCGCTCTCCACTATAAATCATCATCATCATCCGATGAGTTAGAACAGCAATGTTGTTAGAAGTTACTCTTTTAGTGGTTTGCTATTTAAATTCTATCACCAGTTGTGTTTCTTGAATTAAAACAGATATGGCTGCCAGTGTTACTTAATATGAAAGTTTTTGAACTGCTGTGTTGAGTGTTTGATGAATGTTGCCTCTATGTCACTTGGTAAATTAATACCATAAATGTTGGAGGCATGTATCACACTTGGGATATTCTTTTGTGTAAGTAAAATGGTTGGTTTAAATTTGAATAAACTTATTCTGGATCAGTTCCATATCACTGAACACCACCTCCCTATCGTTTTCCTCCCTTTATGTAAATATGACTCCCAGAGTTAATGAACGCAATAGCTTAATGATGTGTGTTAACAGTTCTGTGTAGTACGGTACAAGTTTACATCAATTGTAATAAAAAATGTTAAATAATGTATGTATCGGAAGCACGTAACAATTTGGAGTGTAGCTAGAGTTAGGTACTTTGTAATGTTGACCAGTCCTTGAAAGGAAATGTTTTATAATAACGGTTCTGTGTTAAGCTTTCATTTACAGTATGTGTCAGCTGAATGTAGTGTACTGTTGTTGTTTGGCAACGGACTCTATCTTTAAATTCGGAAGTTCAGGTCAATTAATATCGCCTTGGTAACTTTTACTGATCGTCTGCTGTTGATATTCTGCTTCTGTCTGACACAGCTATGAAATGGCAGCTGGCTGATGTTCAGTGAGCATAGCTGCTCGTACCTCGAATGAACTACAGTGTTCTGGATACCTTCTGCCGTCGATGCGATGTTACTGACTCTGGCAACCCGCAGGATCTCAGCAAGATGGCTTGCTAATAAATGGAAGTTTCAAAGCTGAAATAAAATAAAGTAGACGGGTGCTCCGGCGTATCGTTTCTTGGTTAAGCACACAGTAAATTAGCTTTAACTGATTTAAGAATATGAGAGAGAGAGGTTGCATCAGGTCAGTACTGGAAACACAGATTTTCATTTTCACATGGACGACTGCGTGACTGTATATTTGAATAACAATTCACGAGTTTCTTACTACTTTCAGACTAATTGTTCAGAAGCTTGTCTCTAACACCATTGAGATAAATTTTAAAATAAAATAGCCAACAATTTAATTACAGTCTCCAACGATTCACTATAAAACTGCAGCTAATCCATCCACGCGTGCAAGTCCCACCTTTAAATATTTAAGGCTTGCAACTTGTACAGTCACTTCTTCAAAATATTCCTCTTAGTCGTAGCTATCTACTTCTTTCTACAAATTATACAGTTTTTTTCCGATAATTTCACACGCCACTGTCGACAGTATTTACTCTGCTCAGTCCCACCGTGAACTGCTATGGTAGTAAATTGTTAAGCAGAATGTTCATGAATATTTTTGCATAGATGATATTTTTCTTAATGGGCCTAAGTATTCAGAAATATAAAAGAAGTATACACATATACACCGAATTAATATTATGAACATAACAGTCGTAGTTGAAATAACAATTTCGTTGTTGTATATTTATACTTAGAAAATAACAGAATAAATGAAATATTTTAAAGTAATGAGAGGGTTTACAGTTTTAAAAAGCTTATTAGTATATGTAGAACTAGTAGAGAGGTTTCTGTATGAATATAAATGGAGGCTGATATACGTGCTTGAAATGCATTTTAACCATCAGCTGATTATTTTAAAGCGCTATATATTTGACATAATGCATACAGGTATGCAATTAAGGTAGAGAATGTACTAATTAGTCCAACATTTCAGCATTGGTGCTCATCTCAAATCTCTCAAACACTCATTAATTACAATGAGGGTAACATGAAGTTGTTATCAAAGATAAGACCCAGTTATTAGCCAACAGTGAGGTATACAAAATCACCTTTTCTGATTGTGACAAATTTTGCATTGGTCAGTCAGGCAACCAGGCTGGCTCGACATGAACACAGCTGGAGGTTGCAGAATGCTGACTCCGCATTTAATGAGCATGTACTGAGTGAGGGTCACAACTACCAGCCAGTGTCCCATGTACTTCACATAGAAAACAGAGGCCATAAACTCAACCTGCTGGAAGCACTGCAAATTAACAAACATCTTGCTCACAGACCAGATCTGACCCTAAATGACCAGACACAGCTCAACACCTCCCATCTCCTAAACTTCATATAATCATCTCTGCTATTTATTACTTCCCACACTGTCTGTTCCTACATATTCCCATTTACCTGTGTTCATTAAGTTCTTTTGTTTTATTGAAGTTTACTATGTATTCCATATAGACTGTAGTTTCAGTTATTAAGGCTTTCTTTTAATTGGTACTTGTGTTACTGTCCATGATTAACACCTCTTGTAGCTGCCTCATCAAATATTGTTTATATTTTACTTGGTCCATTTATTTAATGCCAACTGTTACATAGCCACAGTTTTGAATATAATGTTAATGCTAAAGTGCAGCACCACCTCACTCTGAAACATTTCATTTATTATATGTTCCCCCAAATGAATCCATTTTCCTGCATTTATTTATTTCTGTCTTATTGATATTGCTTAAGTTCGTTATGTATCCTGTAGTTACAATGATAATTGTTTCTTCTTTTAATTGGTGTGTATATCACTGTCCATGTTTTATACCTCATGATTTAGCCTCATCAAGTACTAATTTTATTTTATTTTATTAGTTTTGTTTATTAATAGAAACTGTTATGCAGGCATTCTGTTCCATATTTATTTAATTACTGCTCAATTTTTTACTTCTTCATTGCATTACCACCACACAGTCAAATACCTTACTTACTGTATATCTGTGCTTCAGTCTAGATGTGTTGCTTCTCTTCAAATGTTGTCTGCAAACATTGTAACTTCTTTGGCAGCAATACTCAGTAAATGAAGATGGCATTACATGCCAAAAACCGGTTAATGCAATAAAAGTAATATTGTAGAACAAAAACAAATAATTACTTTTCATTTATTGTTACCAATAACTAATAAATGATCTAAGGATAAATATGCTTGAAGTAATTAAGTTTTTGTAGTATTAAATAGTATCCACATAACATGCTAAATGAATGAAAGGATTTACAAACAGGAATTTCCTGGAAAAAATTATTGATATTTCATACTTAATTGCCAAGTACATAACCCTCTTTTTTACAGTCTACTCTCCTCTTTCCCCCTACATGCAGCCTCCCTCTCCTACTCTAATTTTAATCTGTTAACTTGAAGCTCAGTTATCACAATGTCATACCCAGGAACTTCTTTATGTCTTGTTCTTATATGCAACTTAAGATATCCATGTTTTAATAATGTAAATACATTCAATGTAGTATACATATACTTTGGTTTTATACACGAGTTTTCTAATGATCTTTACAGACTTATGGACTGGATAATCTTTATGTAAAATGTTTTTTAATCATACAAATGCTGCATCTACTTCCCATTAGTTATATATTTATCTTAAAAATTATATCTATCCGTATTTCTCTGTTTGGTCTTGCACATATGATTGTGCACAAATTGTCACTTTCCTTCCAGTGTAGTTCTTGTCATATTTATGTGCTCTCAATCTCTTATATTTGTAATGATAACGATTATCTGAATATAGCTCCACGACTGTAACACTGCCCTCTACACTTATTTTTAAGAATAAGTTTTTTTAACAATATGTTGCTCAAGAGAATACTCAGGAATAGGGGAATAATATGCTGTGATACTTATTCCTTCAAATTCGTTACTTTTGTAGATTATTACTGTGTGACCACATCTTATATACTGAACTTTGTATAGTTACTAGTATTCAGGTAACTTATGGTGCAAGTTTGCACTCTTCTTGTAGTCCTAAAAGATATCTGTGATTTTTACAATCAGTATGGTCCACTACTTTATTGTTGCTATGTATATTTGGATCGCACATTGTGTGACACTATGGCAAATCCTTTTAAAAAACCGGATTTGGTGCAGTTTTATGTAATACTGAGGACTTAAGCAGTTGCATCTTACTATGTCTGTGTAATTTTGAGCACTGCTCATTTTAATGTCTTGAGTTAACTTTTAACGATATGAACATTATGTTAACTTAGTTTTAAAGTTACGTATGTGTGAAGATAATATTCAATGTACTACACCTTGACAACTGTATAATTACACATTCAGTAAAGGATGATGTGCATTCTGAGGTCTACATAAGTGTTGACATTGTATCGTAATGTAATTGCGGAATATACTTTTCTATGTTACTAATTTGTGTCAATACAATAATTATGTTAGGATTACTTGCGTTTGACAATTGTGCACTTTTGTATCCAGTAAAGGCTGATGTATAGCCTGAGGTCTAAATATATGTTTATATTGTTATCTAACATTATCAGTTAATACGCTTTCCTCTGGTATTATGTTATGTTAACACGATTACGACTTTCATATTACGAGGTAGCACCTCCTATGAACTATTGTACATACTCTCTTCTTTCACCTTGTGCGTACACTTACCTGCACGTGGCAAGCCTGAGTACCTTCAAATAACGATGACACGTTACGTAGAACCATGGACTAAATCGTCTTAGTTGCTTTAACAATGCTATACTGGCATAGACGAAATTATATGGATAATTATTTATTTCCTGTATACGCTGCCTATGTTTATAGTATAAGGTTTGGTTATTGTGGCTCAACCACTACCTAGCACATGATGTATTGTATTTCTATTGTGTGTTTCATTCTTACTCCATTATGAATGTTATGTATGTGTAGCCACACCAGTTTGGTTTATTAAGTACCACGGTTATGGTGGTTTTTAAATAACTGTTAGACATTGCTGTCAACAGTGATAACTTTCACTGTCATTACTTCTCTAGTTATCTTAGCAAAGGTGTTCAGTAGAGAGATATTCTACTGAGCCATTTGTAACTGATATTAAGCTCTCTGTTGGTAGTTATGCTATTACTGTCAGCAGATATATGAAGGCATTACCATCTGTGATGGTACCCTGTAAACGACTGTGTTTGATTGTTTCACTTTTCTCCATGATTTAGCGTCCCTTTGGTATTAATCGCTGTGAAACGTATTCGTTACTATTTTACATACTTTATTTGACTATCGATTGTGGAGTCTCACTATGACAGATATGAGGTTGTATCAGTCTAAAACGATTATGAGATACGTTTCATCCAATTTTTCCCACTTTATAGTTAGATATACGTACGTTAAACCCAGATTCGTCTCAGGTTATATTATTGCTGTGTAAATTATGCGTCTTCAGTTTCGATGTAGACAGCGGTTTCTGCGAAGATGGCCTGTGAGTAAAACTGGTAAACTTATAGTTTTTTAAAATATACAGCTAATGTTTAAAAATTCTTTACTCTCATTACTTAATATCTGTTGGTTTTCACTTAACCAAAATATTAAATATGTCTCAGCCTGTTCATTCTATTTAAGAGGTCTAGTAATTCTTCCCATTTTCACAGAGGATTTCAACATCGTAAACAAATCGTATCATTATGTAGTGACACTACATAGCGTTTTAGGTAAAAGTACTAAATCTTTAGTGTGACTGACTGAAAGTAAAATGGAGGCTGACACGGGGTATTGCTGTAGCAGCGCTGCCCGTTAGCCGTGCTACGTCGACATGTAGGGCACAATAACTGATGTGCAAGTGAGTTGCGAAATGAGGATAGCTGAGTGCATCGGTAAACTGCCACCGCAGCAGAGAACGATATAGTAAGAGGGTCATTGCTGCTCAAGTGAGTCTCTTTGGGTTACGGGAGATGTGACTAGACAACAGGTTTTCGAAAAACAAATAGGCAGTAACGGAGTATAAATGAGGCTGATTTTGTGAACAGGACGTCGTTCGATTCGAGGAGTTGGTCATCGCTGAGTAGCTGCACCACGACGCCGGAGCACCACCGAAACGCGAGACAACCGGACAGCGGTACCAGCTGACTTCAGTTGGAGAGCAGGATGCATATGCTGCCACACTTGGACCTTCACGTCATTCGGTGCCACAGCCCCGCCGGCCCGCTGTCCGTGCCTGGTGCCGCCGACACTGAGGCCCAGCAACGGTTGCGGCGTCACAACGCCAGCCGCCGTACGCCGCCTGTCGGAGGGGTGCGGGTCGAGACCCGCACACAGCCGCCTCCGCCAAAGCGGAGCGAAGGGCAGCGGAACCACCGCCTGGCACGTAGCTCTGCTGGGAAGTATGTTGTTGTTGTGGTCTTCAGTCCTGAGACTGGTTTGATGCAGCTCTCCATGCTACTCTATCCTGTGCAAGCTTCTTCATCTCCCAGTACCTACTGCAGCCTACATCCTGCCCTCCAATGCTAAATTTGTGATCCCTTGATGCCTCAAAACATGTCCTACCAACCGATCCCTTCTTCTAGTCAAGTTGTGCCACAAATTTCTCTTCTCCCCAATCCTATTCAATACCTCCTCATTAGTTACGTGATCTACCCACCTTATCTTCAGCATTCTTCTGTAGCACCACATTTCGAAAGCTTCTATTCTCTTCTTGTCCAAACTGGTTATCGTCCATGTTTCACTTCCATACATGGCTACACTCCATACAAATACTTTCAGAAACGACTTCCTGACACTTAAATCTATACTCACTGTTAACAAATTTCTCTTCTTCAGAAACGATTTCCTTGCCATTGCCAGTCTACATTTTATATCCTCTCTACTTCGACCATGATCAGTTATTTTACTCCCTAAATAGCAAAACTCCTTTACTACTTTAAGTGTCTCATTTCCTAATCTAATCCCCTCAGCATCACCCGATTTAATTTGACTACATTCCATTATCCTCGTTTTGCTTTTGTTGATGTTCATCTTATATCCTCCTTTCAAGACACTGTCCATTCCGTTCAACTGCTCTTCCAAGTCCTTTGCTGTCTCTGACAGAATTACAATGTCATCGGCAAACCTCAAAGTTTTTACTTCTTCTCCATGAATTTTAATACCTACTACGAATTTTTCTTTTGTTTCCTTTACTGCTTGCTCAATATACAGATTGAATAACATCGGGGACAGGCTACAACCCTGTCTCACTCCTTTCCCAACCACTGCTTCCCTTTCATGCCCCTCGACTCTTATAACTGCCATCTGGTTTCTGTACAAATTGTAAATAGCCTTTCGCTCCCTGTATTTTACCCTGCCACCTTCAGAATTTGAAAGTGAGTATTCCAGTTAACGTTGTCAAAAGCTTTCTCTAAGTCTACAAATGCTAGAAACGTAGGTTTGCCTTTTCTTAATCTATCTTCTAAGATAAGTCGTAAGGTTAGTATTGCCTCACGTGTTCCAACATTTCTACGGAATCCAAACTGATCCTCCCCGAGGTCCGCTTCTACCAGTTTTTCCATTCGTCTGTAAAGAATTCGCGCTAGTATTTTGCAGCTGTGACTTATTAAACTGATAGTTCGGTAATTTTCACATCTGTCAACACCTGCTTTCTTTGGGATTGGAATTATTATATTCTTCTTGAAGTCTGTGGGTATTTCGCCTGTCTCATACATCTTGCTCACCAGATCGTAGAGTTTTGTCATGACTAGCTCTCCCAAGGCCATCAGTAGTTCTAATGGAATGTTGTCTACTCCCGGGGCCTTGTTTCGACTCAGGTCTTTCAGCGCTCTGTCAAACTCTTCACGCAGTATCTTATCTCTTTCATCTTCATCTACATCCTCTTCCATTTCCATAATATTGTCCTCAAGTACATCGCCCTTTTATAAACCCTCTATATATTCCATCCACCTTTCTGCCTTCCCCTCTTTGCTTAGAACTAGGTTGCCATCTGAGCTCTTGATATTCATACAAGTGGTTCTCTTCTCTCCAAAGGTCCGTTTAATTTTCCTGTAGGCAGTATCTATCTTACCCTAGTGAGATAAGTCTCTACATCCTTACATTTGTCCTCTAGCCATCCCTGCTTAGCCATTTTGCACTTCCTGTCGATCTCATTTTTGAGACGTTTGTATTCCTTTTTGCCTGCTTCATTTACTGCATTTTTATATTTTCTCCTTTCATCAATTAAATTCAATATTTCTTCTGTTACTCAAGGATTTCTATTAGCCCTCGTCTTTTTACCTACTTGATCCCCTGCTGCCTTCACTACTTCATCCCTCAGAGCTACCCATTCTTCTTCTACTGTATTTCTTTCCCCCATTCCTGTCAATTGTTCCCTTATGCTCTCCCTGAAACTCTCTACAACCTCTGGTTCTTTCACTTTATCCAGGTCCCATCTCCTTAAATTCCCGCCTTTTTGCAGTTTCTTCAGTTTCAATCTTCAGTTCATAACCAATAGATTGTGGTCAGAATCCACATCTGCCCCTGGAAATGTCTTACAATTTAAAACCTGGTTCCTAAATCTCTGTCTTACCATTATGTAATCTACCTGATACCTTTTAGTATCTCCAGGATTCTTCCAGGTATACAACCTTCTTTCATGATTCTTGAACCAAGTGTTACCTATGATTAAGTTATGCTCTGTGCAAAATTCTACAAGGCGGCTTCCTCTTTCATTTCTTCCCCCCAATCCATATTCACCTACTGTGTTTCCTTCTCTCCAAAGGTCCGTTTAATTTTCCTGTAGGCAGTATCTATCTTACCCTAGTGAGATAAGTCTCTACATCCTTACATTTGTCCTCTAGCCATCCCTGCTTAGCCATTTTGCACTGAAAAGACTGCTTTCCCTCTTGAACTCTGCATCCAAAGGCTAACTCGTTGGTTGCCTGTAGCAACAACTTTTTAGCGAAATGCAATCAAAGAACAGTGTACTCCACCAAAACCCATGACTATTAAATTTTCGTCTCCCTTCACTACCTGAATAATTTCTTTTATCTCATCATACATTTCATCAATTTCTTCATCATCTGCAAAACTAGTTGGCATATAAACTTGTACTACTGTAGTAGGCGTGGGCTTTGTGTCTATCTTGGCCACAATAATGCGTTCACTATGCTGTTTGTAGTAGCTAACCCGCACTCCTATTTTTTTATTCATTATTAAACCTACTCCTGCATTACCCCTATTTGATTTTGTATTTATAACCCTGTAATCACCTGACCAGAAGTCTTGTTCCTCCTGCCACCGAACTTCACTAATTCCCACTATATCTAACTTCAACCTATCCATTTCCCTTTTTAAATTTTCTAACCTACCTGCCCGAATAAGGGATCTGACATTCCATGCTCCGATCCGTAGAATGCCAGTTTTCTTTCTCCTGATAACGACGTCCTCTTGAGTAGTCCCCGCCCGGAGATCCGAATGGGGGACTATTTTACCTCCGGAATATTTTATCCAAGAGGACGCCATCATCATTTAATCATACAGTAAAGCTGCATGTCCTCGGGAAAAATTACGGCTGTAGTTTCCCCTTGCTTTCAGCCGTTCGCAGTACCAGCACAGCAAGGCCGTTTTGGTTAATGTTACAAGGCCAGATCAGTCAATCATCCAGACTGTTGCCCCTGCAACTACTGAAAAGACTGCTTTCCCTCTTCAGGAACCACATGTTTGTCTGGCCTCTCAACAGATACCCCTCCGTTGTGGTTGCACCTACGGTACGGCCATCTGTATCGCTGAGGCACGCAAGCTGGGAAGTACTGCTGTGGAAACTGCCGTTGGCCTGGCCTTCACCGCTGGGCCAGAGTCCTGACTATGCATCGCCGCGCGCCGCCGTAGCAGCTGACGCCAGCTGCACCGTACACAGCTCTCGTGGAGAGGCGTGCCTGCCTCGTGTAGAATTGAATATATGGTAAGGTTATGTGAGTAAATTATACAGGTTATATGAGTAAATTATCCACAACGCTTAAACTTGTTCCCCATTACCTACGGCATCACCACACATGCACCAACCCCTACAGAGTGGTCCTCTCGCCCTGAAAGTTCATCCCACTTACAAACCATTGTTTTACAACCTTTATTAATTCTTCTACATACAACCATTTTTAACTGTCTTCATCATGAATTCTGCCTTCTTGAAATTCGACGTATTATTTATTACCGTTTTTATCAACGCTGTAAGGGAGAACGGGGTGAGACCAATACCTTAAGAGATTTTTGTTTTTGTTTTGAAATCCGTCAATTCCTTGGAAAAATTCAAGGCATCCTGTGTGACCCATGAATGTCAGATGCATAATTTTTCGCAGTTATGGGGAGAAATGGAATATTCTGCTTGTATAAATGTAAACATACGAACTCATTACTCTTCAAGAGATCTTTAACAGGTTTTTTAAACGTCTTGTTAAGGCAGTTATCAGCTTGTAAATAGTTTATAAAATGCAAGAGACACAAATGCTGACAGCAAACTGGGTTTAGGGCCGAACCAGATCAGGAAAAAATGTAATTGAAGTCAGCAGTTGTGTGTCACGTATTTCAGAAATTGTTTGCAGTGTCACTAGGAATGTGAAACACGTCACATTTATGTTTATGATGAAATTTTCTCATCCTTCTTCTTTCTATAGGCGTGTGAAATAAGAATAGATATAGACTTAAATGTGAAATATTCTCCTCTATTAACAAAATACAGATTCATGGTGTGAGTGTGAGGTACGTTACCACTGTCAACTGCATCTTCCATGTTGAACTCTGCATCCAAAGGCTAACTCGTTGGTTGCCTGTAGCAACAACTTTTTAGCGAAATGCAATCAAAGAACAGTGTACTCCACCAAAACCAAGCCATTTCAAGAAATCTGTGCTTCTCTTCTCTTGTATAACTTTTAAAGTGAGTCGTAACGATGTTTATTCTGTTCTATGCAGTTTTGCTGCATAGGAACCTCCTGCTATAGACCAGAAGATAATATATATTTGAGCGGATAGTTTCATATGTTTGTCCCTGGAGCTACATGATTTCTGAATATTTCGCTAGACCAGATGGGTGTGAACCCGTTTTTAGCAACGGTCTTTTGTGCACTAATTCTAACAGAATCGTTGGTACTGAATTTCATTGTATGTGAACCTGTACACAATCGACAAAACGCTGTTATCTTCCACATAAAGAAGCATCATATTGTGATTATTCAATTTCTCCCAGCGTACTTCATGACGGAAGAGTTCACGGGTGAACAGCTGGGTGTTAAAGTTCAACGAGCACAATATTTCGGCAAGCAACCACGTTGCCAGCATCAGGTGTACTACGTACTCGAATCTCGATAGATTCTTTAAGGACACAGTCCCAGTACTTGGACATCTCTGTCAGAACCCTCGTCTGTGAAATTCCGAGAGGCAAAGTTCAACTACTGCCGACCTGCTAGGTTGTTGCAATCTGGTGTACCGTTGGTGTTCTTGGCCACAATCTTCGATATTACGCACCGTTTTTCCTATGTAAGTCAAGCGACATTCGCGGGAGATCTGGTAGACTCAGGATTACCGTAGTACTAGATCGTTCTTGACATTACCAAGCAGTGTCTGTGTCTAATCGGTGAGCGCAAGACAGTCTTTACTTGATGTTTTTGAAGAATTCGACCTATATTTCCCGATAAAGAGCCACAGAACAGAATAAACGATATGCCCCATCCTGCTGAGTTTCCTATTCTGTTTCCTCCGGCTGTACAGTCGGTTTGAGAAGTAGAGCTCCCCGAATTTGCTTCTCAATGTAGCTGTTTTTCCGGAAAACCGACCTCAGATGTTCAAGTTCTTGGTTAAGGCTCTCACGGTCAGACAGGGTACGGGCCCTGTGAACCAATGTTTTGAGGACGCCGTTCCTCTACGCTGGATGGTGGCAGCTGTTCGCTTGTAGGTAAAGGTCGGTGTGCGTCTTCTTACGGTACACGCTGTGGCCCAATGTGCCGTCTGCTCTTTTTTTAACCAGGACATCCAAAAGGAGAGCACTCCAGCCACTTCGACTTCACATGGGCTCCAGTGGAGTCTGCGGAAAGGAAGGCCACTGGACGTCAGACATCAAAATTCGAGCATTTATCAGAACGGCAACCTTCTGAGGCTCCCTGCAAGACTATCATCAATCTCACGGCCAGGCAATTGGATGAGAACGCGCTCTCAGTTCCTAAGAGAGGACACAACTTTGCACCAACTCCTAAGTCCTCTTCTATCACGGATAACATCAGTGCGGTGAAACAGGAACTGCACGACTACCACTTGAAGCAGCTGAAGAAGTACGTCGCGAAACCTGTCGTACTGTCACGCAACCTAAACGTGTGAAACCAAATATCTCTACCAGGGAGAGGGCGGCCATACGGGAGCTACGAGAAGATACAGATATCGTGGTCTTACCAGCCGACAAAGGCAACGCAACTGTGATCATATTTCATCAGGATTATACTGGGAAAATACGGGGCCTCCTAGAAGGCAGCGCATATCGGAAGATCAACACTGATGCTATACGATGAGAGTGGAGTGGAAGACCATGTGTCTGTTCAGGGAATCCGGCTTAGCAGATGATGTTGTGAAGAAGGTACGACATAGAGTGTGTTCCACCGCGACTTCACGGGCTCCCGGAGGTACACAATGAGGGTGTGCCTTTACGCCCAATTGTCAGTAACATCGGTGCTCCGAAGCACTCAATTGCAAAATACCGTAAGGATATGCTTATCCCTTACGTCGGAAAACGTCCACATCATGTTCGCAACCAAGTGGATTTTTTTGGGCTTCTTAACAACTTCAGACTTCATGATTTGGACAGCTATGTGAGTTTTAAGGTTGTCTCTCTCTTCACGAGGGTGCCTTTGTGGGGATCCTTGGAACTTATTGGTCAGAAATTTGACACAGAGACGACCAACCCTTTTAGGTACGTCTTGGAAGGAGTATCCATGGGGAGTCCACTTTCACTAGTCGTCGCCAAATTGTTCATGGAACATTTCGAGGAGGAAGCCCTGGATTCAGCAAAGTGGATACCTACCTGTTCCTTCTGCTATGTTGACGACACCTTTGTCAAATGGCCACACCCAAGAGACAAGCTGAATGGTTTCCTCACACATCTCATTTCCTTACACCAGAATATCAAGTCTAAGTCGCTCGAGTGCTCCCCTTTCTGGATGTCCACGGCGTGTACTGCAAGAAGACGCACACCGAGCTTTACTTACATGCAAACAGCCGTCACCATCCAGAGTAGAGGAACGGCGTCCTCAAAACATTGGTTCACAGGGCCGAGTACGCTGTCTGACAATGAGAGCTTTAACCAAGAACTTGAACATCTGAGGTCGGTTTTCTGGAAAAACGGCTACACTGAGAAGCAAATTCGGAGAGCTCTATGTCCCACGCTGACTGTACAGCCGGAGGAAACAGAAGAGGAAACTCAGGGGGATGGGGGCATAGCGTTTATTCCGTTCTTTGGCACTTTATAAGGAAAGACAGGTCGAATTTTTCAAACACATCAAATGAAGACTGTCTTCCGCCCACCAATTAAGACACAGGCACTACTTGCTAATGTCGAAGACGTTCTAGGACTACGGTAATCTGGAGTCTACCAGATCCCCAGCGAATGTCGCTGGACTTACTTAGGTCGAACAGTGTGTACTATCGAAGATCATTGGCAAGAACATCAATGGCCCAACATACTGCAGCAGCCTAAAAAGTTGGCAGTTCCTGAACATTGCCTCTCGGAATTACACAGAATGAATTACGACCAGACGTGGGTTCTGACAGAGACCTCCAAATACTGGGACTGTGTCATTAAAGATTCTTTCGAGAATCGAATACGAGAGCTGCTGATCAATCGACATAGCGGTTACAGGCTTAGTAAGGCCTGGAAATCCGCTTTGAATCTGACTAAAGGAGAAAGAAGATATCCCACCACGAACTAAGTTCGAGAACAGGAGAGATACTAAGAAGACGCCGCCGGCACGCGCCCGTGGGCGCGGACCGCGTGCTCGTGGGGAACACCTGAAAAAGGGGGGGGGGGGGAGATGAAAGCACAGCGTCTGCGCCTCCGAGGCTCGTTCGTCAGTGCACCTGATGGTGGCAACGTGGTCGGTTGCCGACATATTATGCCCGTTGGACACTAACACCCGGCTGTTCACCCGTGAACTCTTTCGTCAAGGATCATATTAAATGTTTCACACTTTTTGTGACTGTAGTGACCTACCATATCTTACACTACATGATACATTTTGCTGAAACACAGTACTACACAGTTGAAACTTTCAGAACAGAAAATTATAACTAGTAATCAAACATATGTTTCTGAGTTAGCTCCTTGAAATAAATGTGAAGTTCCTTTCTTCAGTCGTTTTGTAAATGATATGTAATCTACTTACTTCTCCTATATATATTTTCAAGTGCGTTTTCAGCTTCAGTATCAGTTTTTAATCTTCGAAGTAACAAATCACACATATTTAGGGCAAACATTAACTACTTTTAATAAATATTTATAGCCTAACTGTATTACGAATATGCGACAATGGCAACTGAATCAGCTTATAAACATGTTTAAATCAGAATGACAACTATCGTTAATGTTTTAGAATGGAATTTCACTTTTCTCTCATCTTTATTGTATGGCATGTTTTGTTTTAGATATACGTTGCGTTTGTTCGGGACTTAATATTTTACCTGTGAGACCAAACATCTGAAGCTGAGATAACGCAAAGGAGAAAACCTACACTATGAATAAATTACAACATAAACAGAGGAAAGAGGTTTTATTTCATTGAAAATGTTCTACGTGAAGACGTCAGCTCTCTTTAATAAGGAAAACCAAGTTTTGTTTTATTTTCGCTTTATGTGGCACTTAGAAATAAAGCCAGACACAAACATAGGAGAAACTCTACTTTCTAAATTTTGTTTGTTGCTTCTTGATGTACATATTTTTTCAAGCAAATAAGTGTTGATACTTTGAAGTTTTTGTAACACACGTTTGCTATTGTTTTAACGCTCATCAGAGTAGAAAGTTTATTATACAAATTTGGTAAAGAACATTAATAATGAATTTTGCTTTGGTATTTCATACACTTTACTACCATTGATTATTCCGTAATACTGTTATCATATTCAGAGTTCCTGCAAGCTGGACTGTTTCCTATACACTTACTTTCACCGTTCAGTACAGAGCTAAGCGCTGTGATGTTACTCGGACGTGTAGTGCGAACACACTATCGTTTGACAATGATGTTCTCAAGGTACCGCGGCACCGCGACGTTCAGTATACTTGCCTCTGTATGGCCCAAAGATGTACTCTGTATTCATGTGAAACGTCACAGCGAACAAACATGAGTTCAAAACAATGTCGCGATAAGTCAAAATAGAGTCTATGCCCGTAGAGTAAATTCTTTTATTTCACAACCCCTCCTGTTCATTCACAAAAAAAAATTATAATCTAAATTGCACAGAACGTTTAGTTCGACCAGACACAAAATTATCAGAGCATATAATTACATTTCGAGACAACTCCATACTCCTTACAACATTGATGTTTCACAGTGTGCGGTGGAAATGATAAAGCATGTTCAGTAGCGCGTATGACCCGTTGAGCACCTGTAGAACATAGAAGCGAAGGTAACCATAACACTGTTAACATTAACTGAAATGCAGAGTATAATATCTCTAAATTATTGTAAAACATTAATTTTTATTTTACCTAAAATATACGTGTATACGAGACGTTCGATTAATAGGTAGCAATTTACTGGCTAAGGCCCCCGTGCAAACGTCACGTAGATGTGGAAATTTACGTTCACAGGAAATAACCATTCTCTAAACAAAATTACGTTTATATTTCAGCTAGTAGTAAGAAACATAGCTCTGTCGATAAGAGCAAATAAATATTTCTGTACCCTAGACATACATAAGTAATATACCTCTGTTTGACACATACAACTACCAGTGAAATATTAGTCTGTCACTACTACATTTTATATCTACATTCTCCGATATTCTGCCGGCCGGTGTGGCCGTGCAGTTCTAGGGGCTTCAGTCTGGAACCGCGTGAACGCTACGGTCGCAGGTTCGAATCCTGCCTCGGGCATGGATGTGTGAGATGTCCTTAGGTTAGTTAGGTTTAAGTAGTTCTAAGTTCTAGGGGACTGATGACCACAGATGTTAAGTCCCATAGTGCTCAGAGACATTTGAACCATTTGAACCGATATTCTTACCAAAACAGTAACATTAATTTAATTCTGCCTACTTATCTAGGCGTAAGTAGGATTTAGGCCTCTAATGACACGACAGATGCAGTCACGGTGATCATTTGTATGCTCTCTCAGCGACTGAGTTGATTTAGAAACTCTAAAAGGACGGTGACGCCACGGGGCAGGAAGCGCATTGTTAGCTATCAGTCAGTTCTCATGTTCTACCACTTCTTTCCTATTAGTATTAAATATATTACTCCTGGCAAAGCGCTTGGAGTGCGGAACAAATATCCTGCCCTGCAGAAAATCTCAGCTCACTGTCGCACGTCTAGGGGAAATTACGTGTCACTGAGATCAAAATTTCTAGGGGACCAAACTGCTGAGGTCATCGGTCCCTAGACTTACACACTGCTTAAACTAACTTATTCTAAGAACAATACGCACACCCATGCCCGCGGGAGGACTCGAACCTACGGCGGGAGGGGCCGCGCAATTCGTGACAATGCGCCTCAAACCAAGCGGCCACTCTGCTCGGCCTGTCGCTGAGTATTGAGCATGTTGTGCTCCGTGCAGAAAGGCAAATTCAATGACCATCTCAGTTAAAATTGCACCAAGTAATTTCAGAGAGGGTCTGCTGTGCGAGAAAAGTGTATATGCGACACGGGAGAAATAGACTGTGAATAAATGTATATTTATTCATCAACTGTATTATAAATAAATGCACCGATGATTGGCTGATGGTCTTAACAGGTGGAGCCGGGTTGAAATCATTCACAGTTCATCCGGCTTAAGTTTCAAATAAATCAGTTACTTAGCATCGCAAAATACATATAATAAAATTCAACAAATGTTTAATCACTATGTGTGTTTCGTCAAGTTTCCCTAACGAACTCAGTCGGAAGTCAGACTCTGGCTTTTCTTACAAGTATTGCGAGGACCACCGACGAACGTATTTTAACGTCTTCGCCTTCTCACCGCTAGAGTCTAAGTTGCTCTTGCATCAGCGTGTAATATACGCCGAAACCATCTTATTCTGTTCGAATAGTAAGTTTTCAAAAGTCAGTTACAACGGATTGTGTCGAGCAAGTGACGGCTCAGAATTTCTCTGGCCGTTCTATTTCTGAATTTACCGTAAAATCAAAAAATTGCTCTGAGCACTATGGGACTTAATATCTGAGGTCATCAGTCCCCTAGAACTTAGAACTACTTAAACCTAACTAACACATCCATGCCCGAGGCAGGATTCGAACATGCGACCGTAGCGGTCGCGCGGTTCCAGACTGAAGCGCCTAGAACCGCTCGGTCACACCAGCCGGCACCACAAAATCCATTCACAGGTGTGCTTTAAGTAGTATGAAATAAAGAATATATAAAAGAAACAAAAGAAATAACAAAATTTTTGTAAAAATACCTATGACATTATATAGCATAAACTGAAGCAAATGATTAATTACAGGAACGTGCCGAGAGTAAAGAACTTATTTAGCAGGGTTTTACCAACATATTACGATATGCAACATAAGGAAAGGCGAATATGCTTTACAAAAGATCTGCACAGGATGCGGTATATAATACCCCCTGGCATGATGTCGGTATGGAACTAGAGAGTTCATAAAGGGAATGGAGAAACAACGTTTCCGAAATGGAACTGAACAGAAACATCAACGTAAACATCATATAATTGCGGCGATAGCTTAAAGGTGTTAAAGAAGCTTTTGTTTCTTGACTATAGTTGTTCGTTTAAACCAGGGGCGGGCAGGAATCCTGCATGTGTGCGGTGCACTTGCACGCGTGCAGTTAACAGGTGTTCCGCATGCACACAGGGGCAAGCTGGCCACCCGCTTATCTCCCCTGCCCACCATAACTTCTGTCCGCTCCTTCATCTGCAATGCGTTTTGTTTTTCTAGCTTGCATTATTGAAAGAAGGAATAAGGTTAGTAGGAGTGCTTGAAAGATATCGTGGTTTGAAAGAGTACCTATTACCTACGATACGTTTTATTTAATTATCGTAGGTGGAGTGGAACAAAATTTCTACATACAGACAAACGCAAACAGTTACTTAAATTTCCTCACCGATATCTGCTCTCAACCGAGACTTACTAATTCAGCAAATGGTTTTCCAGCTCTTGCTACATTAAGCGCAATCTTGTAACTTGCACGTACTGCTGGGCTATTATTGTAGTCGTACTGAAAAATTGAAAACAGTGCTTCATAAAATGTTAAATCAGTTAGATGAGAGACATGACGAAAGAAGGTTGCAGATCTCTCGTGACCACAGTAACTACGACAGATTCGTCTGGTATCGTCAGATCGCTCTTCTTAAGCTCAGTCAATTTCCCCATCCGCTCAGAATCCGACAATAAACTGTACTCGTCCTTGTGAAATTTGTTATAATGGCCTTCAATACTAAACTTCCACTGACCAGCGAGAATACTACCACATACTAAACATTACGAATTTTCACGTTTTTCCACAAAGAAAAAATGATTCTCCCATTACTTTTTAAAAGATAGCAAATCTCCACTTCTCCGTTTCCTTGTTTCACTCTGCATTTTCCGGTTCTTGAAATACAACGTTCACTACGTAGTGGTCGCTTCGTATCAACGTCCGCAGCTTAGCCTGGCACTACACTGCCGCAACCTGCCGGCTGTCGCCACAGCCCCGGTCGACGCCTGCACGCGAGCAGCACACATGCAGCGCTGTGCGCTCATGAGCCGCGTGCAACGTTAGCCCGCCCCTGGTTTAAGCCAACGGCCTTGCAGCAGTGGTAACACCGGTTCCCGTTAGATCATCGAAGTTCAGCGCTGTCGGGCTTGGCTGGCTCTTGGAGGGGTCAACGTCCAGGTCTGCCGATTGCCGTTTGCAGGCGGGACACTCAGCTCTTGTGAGGCCAATTGAAGAGCTGCTTGACCGAGAAGTAGTGACACCGGTCACGGAAAATTACAACAGCCGCGAGAGCGGTTTGCTGCACACATGCCCCTCCATGTCCGCGTCTGGTGACGTTTTACAGCTGAGGATGACATGGCGACTGGACGGTACCTTGAAGACCTCTTCGGACGGTGTTTGCTTTTTAGTTGTTCGTTTAAGTGAGATCATCGTTACTGACCATATGTCTAAAAATCTCAAATTCTTCCAAGACATCCAGATTCCGCCCTTTCTTCTCTGTGTGTAGAATCATAATTTCGTCTGCTTTTGGATTGTGTCCCGTTATTAATAACCGCTCCTTGAAAGTATAATTACGAAAACTGGTATCCTTATTCCCTAGCAAGTGATACTTATGTACTATGTTAAAAGGCTTCTCGGTTTGTCTGACGCTGTCGTGCACGTTTACTATTTTAACGTCGTATAACTTATGTGGGTAACAATTTTATGCCCGGTACGCTACACCATTTCAGTCAAGCAAATATTTAAGTATTTTAGATGTGTGTTTTATGTTTAAAACGTTGTAGGTGACTTCCCGCCTGAAGAAAATATCCTTAGTCGTATTTAAACCTAGTCAAGGTTTTCACAGTAAAATTATACAACCTGTTGGTCGTATACATTACTTACTGAAAAATTATTTTCATTGTCAGTCCAGTTTAAATTTTTTAACGCTCATTATTTCTTGAGCTCTCGTATTGCTCCGTTTTATCCATCGCACTTTAAGGTTGTGTGTAACTTCGCCTTGCAACATGTGAACTATCCAAATATTCGTGACAATGCACATTTTTTTCTCCTGCTTAACAGAACAAAAGGAAAGCATTTTTTACTGATTGTTTCATTGATTTCTACTGACCTGTAGCAGCATCTGCTTGGACAGCTTGCACATCTTGCCCACAGTAATCTCGAGCGGACGCATCGCCGCCATCATGAAGATAAGTAGGCTGTGTTTGAAACGACGGTTGCAATCAGGCCAACCACAGCTGAAGGCCGAGCTGACGAGTTTCTCGCTCTGCAACACACGCGTTCCTGTCGTCGGATAGCCTTGTTGTGTCTACGAACAGTGTGTGAACGTAAGTTATGAAGTGCTTTGTGATGTAGTGCTTTGTTACCATGTGGTTTAGCTCCGTTTGTGTAATTCTAAGGAATGTGTTTCTGTTTTAAAAAGTGACTACTGTATTCATTGTTTAAACGCCCAGAGATAATTGCATCATCGCAGTTTAAACAACTCATAGCACTTTTATACACACTGATGCCCATCGATTAAAACTTTGTTTGGAAATTCACTTGATGGTATAGCTGCTGTAAGAGTAACATCTCTCATTTGATCCATTCATTATAATTATACTTCGTGAGTATGTTACAAGCAGAATACAGACAATCTACAACGAAGGGAGAAGCCCCAGTTGGTCGACTAATGAATATAAAACAGTTCTGAAGAAGAGGTAAATGGTGACAAACTACAGTACGAGGCCGGGAAGTGCAAACATATGGCGTCAGCTTCTTGAGAGTTTTCATAAGAGTTTAATGTGTTCAGGTTAATTGTTAACAGTGTCAATGTAAATTCATCATAAAAAATCCATCCACCTCAATGAAAAGTCTTGTGGATTTTGGTTTGAAGAAAACCATCAGGATTTCCTGACTGGACTGTTCAAAGTCCCGATCAGAACGCCATTGTCATAAAACAACTTTGAGTTACATCACTCGCCCATTAGTACCATAAGAAATAGAACTCCAGAAAGTATAGCTAACTGTGAGGCCTCGACGATCATATTACAAGAACTGAAATGAGAATAGTACCGAGCGAGGTGGCTCAGCAGTTAGCGCACTGGATTCCTGTTCGGGAGAACGACGGTTCATAGTTTTTCCCTGCTTTCACTAAATGACTTCAGGCAAATGTCGGAATGGATCCTTTGAAAGGACACGGCCGATTTCCTTCCTCGTCCTTGATACACTCCGAGCCTGTGCTTTTTCTCTAATGACCCTGATATCGACGAGACATTTAATCCAGTCTTCCTTCCTTCCTTCTTTTGAAATGAGAATTGTTTCACCGAATTACTATAAAAACTGTATTAAGGTTCCACGTCTACACACTGTACCTCAAAAGCGACTTGTAGTCAAATTGCATGCTTATGGAATATTGTCTTAACCACGTGATTGTAATCGTGATTTTCTGTCAGAGAGGCCATAATTCGTAGCAAATGACAGAAAGTCATCGAATAAAACAGAAGTGATTTCTAGTGTTCCCCAAGGTAGTGTTATAGGCCCTCTGCTGTTCTTTATCTATATACACGATATAGGAGACTATCTGAGCAGCCGTCTTAGCTTGTTTGCAGATGATGCTTGCCTTTATCTTCTAGGAAAACCAACACGTTTTAGAAAAACTATTTGTATGGTGCTAAAAGCAATCCGTTAAAATTCGGTCACGCTATAAATCAGTCAAATATAAAGGCCGCAAATTCAACTAAATACCTAGGAATTACAATTTCGAACAACTTGAATTGGAGATAACACATAGAAAACATTGTGGGGAAGGCGAACGGAGACTGCGTTTTACTGGCAGAACACTTAGAAGATGCAACAGATCTGCTCAAGAGACTGTCTACACTACGTTTGTTTGTCCTCTTTTGGAGTACTGTTGCGAGGTGTATTGTTCTTGCCGGACTGGATTAACAGAGTACATCGAGAAAGTTCAAAGATGAGCAGAACGCTTTGTACTATCGAGAAACAGGGGTGAGAGCGTCGCTGACATGACAATAGGTTTTGGTGCGGACTTCATTAAAACAAAGGTGTTTTTCGTTGCCGCGTAATCTTCAACTAAATTTCAACATTCTCCTCCGAATACCTACATAGAGAGAAGCGATCATCATAACAAAATAAGGGAAAATAGGGGTTCGCACTGAAAGATATAGGTGCGTGTTCTTTCCGCGCGCTGTTCGAGACTGGAATAATAAAGAGTTATTGTGAAGGTGGTTCGATGAACCCTCTGTCAGAAACTTTAGTGTGGTTTGCAGACTATCCATGTTGATGTAGATGTAATGCAGATATAGATGTAGATGCACTGCAGAGTGACACTTATCGAAAACCACCTTTCCAGTAGCCCATTTTTTTTAAATTTACATTTCAGTGAAATACAGTTCATTGACTGACATGTCATTATTTTACAGAGAAGATGGATGGCGGATTGCTAATAGATTATCCACTCGTACACAAGTCTTCTTTTTAACCCTTTCTGATCAGTAGGATTTGGTAACGCACTATCCTAGTGTGGGAGTGCCACTAGGTGGTTTCTGGGAAAACAGTGAGTGGACGTAACGACCGAGAGGGCGAGGTCAAAACGTACACAAAACCTGAGAGGACAGACCGAGAGGAATCCAAATGTGGAAGGCAAAAACCGACAACGGGGTACGCTCGAAGCCTGAGTAGTAAACCGAGAGAATTAACTGACAGCAAACATCTAACTGCTGGGGAAAGCTTCTGGTATATCAACACAACTTACCGAGGAACATGTGCACACATTCCTCCTACGCTGCTTAAGGTTCTCGTCCATGCTGAACGCAGTGCGAGCCTGAAACTAAACAGCTCTGGACGGCGAAATTTTATTCATTTTCGCATCAGTTTATCGAAGAATTTTATAGCTATAAGAACAAATGAAGTTTCTGTAGCTTTATAATTTTTTCTGTCTTATAGTCAGATTGGTACCATTACCAGGCTTCTTGAGGTAAAAGTGCGAAACTTGATACGATTATACACTGAACATGTGGCCACAGACAAGCGGTATGAGTATCTGTTGACTAGAGAAATCAAGCATTTTTCCACAAGAAATAAGGGAATTACAATAAAACTGAATTCGTAAGTTGAAGCGGCCAGTGTGATAATCAAAAAGCCTCGATGAAGGATCACGAGAAGAATTGTGTATTATATTGTAATTTCTCTCTTGTTGTGTGAGGCCTGTCTTAAGCATAAAAATCGTAAGTTCTTCCCCATAAATCCTTTGGCAGGGAAGCACATGTTTATTCCTAGATAACATCCGAGTTTTCTCGACCTTAGGACATTCACTCAAGTCTGCTTTCTCTCCTATCTTCTTACAACTGGGTTTAGGCGGCACAGATGCCAAGAAACCTGCATTTGCCAGAGTAGCCATAAAATCATTGTCCTCTTGCATTCCATCTTCGATAAGTGCTAATTCCCAGGACTTTCCACAGCACAAGTTCGTCAATGGAAACTATGTTTCCTGTACGAATATGTAACTACAAAGGAAGGTGTCAAGAATAACAGAGACTGTGACTTATTTTGTACCAGCTATGAATTGTTTGGAATTGCATGTGATCGTAAAACTCAAGAAAACGTTAAGTGACTGTTACGTTGTTCATAATTATTGTGTTGTTCAAATAAGGTACTGATGTTGTCAATTGCAATCATTGACCAGTGGACAGCGGTGATTAGTTGAAAATCGTTAAGATGTGTGTGTGTGTGTGTGTGTGTGTGTGTGCGAGCACGCAACAGCAGCCGAGACTGAGTTTGCCTATGGCGGGAAAGGAGGCAACAAGATAAGAAAGATGGGAGAAAAATAGCACTGTAGAAGAGGAAGAGAGAGAGTGATGATTTATAGTAGGGGATGGAATCCTGAAGTAGAAAACACAAGTAATAGACACTAGCTGCATTTCTCCACACTCACCTGATTGATTATCATGTGGCCGCAGAGGCAGTACATCCCAGTTTCGTACAGGACGCAGGGTATCAGCATAAGTTCCTTCAATGCTTTCGTTATGTTTCCGTCTCTCTGTAACAGCTGTTCACATGGTGACATGTGTATTATTATTATTTATTGATGTTTTTCACCTCTTTTGACCCAGATAACTTAATGTTATGAACAACTTCAACTAGTTCTGCAAATAGATTCTTATTTGAGTTATACTGGCTTCCAAATTTGGCTTATCACTTCTGCGATTACCTGTAACGCTTAAAAGAAACATACTCGTATTTTGAAACATATCTCTGAGTTCAATTCTAATGGCACGTAAGTAGCCTATAATTCCCATACGTAGGTATTTTATTTTGTTGAGGGACTGAAATTATTAATAATGCGTCTGACCGTTTTAACTGTTGTGGTTCACTGTTAGCCAAACAATATACGTGTAATCTGGTTCCAACTCTGTAAACTGGATCGTTGTTTGTTTACCTACAAATGTCAGGGACCCAAGAATCTTTAATGTCTGAGGAGACAGGATGGGCACTATTAATTTGTCACTATTTTCCACGCATTTAAGGTTAAGCACTACATAAATTAGAGCATAAAATTGACTTAGTTTCGTTGATTTATTCATTAACTTTCATTGATTTTCTTGAAGAATCACCACTTAATTTTGAGTTTATTTCAAATGTGTGTGACGCCCACATTTGGCATGCACTGACGTTGTTACGTGTGTCGTTTTTCTTTCATTGAGCGGTCCAGATGAAGTAGAGTGTTTTTTGGTATTAGTTGTTAGTTGTCCGATTTACCTAGTGTTTGTTTTGCTAACTGCAGGATTTTGAGGAGAAGATGAATGTACAAAATAAAACATTCGTGGAGTGAAGGGATGCAGATGAGGGGTAATGAAGCATACCTAACTCTCTGCTAAAGGGAAGCAAGCTGCCAAGCTAATTATCAGCTATGTATAAATTTAGAATAACATAATCAGGAACTGAGTGAGAACTAGAGTCGAAATTGTCTAAACAGTTGATGAAGTACAAATAAGTACGCAGAATTTGCAGCCTCAGCAACTGTGTGTGCACGATCGCGCTAGCGTAACAGACGTCAATATTCCACTGTGAAAATCGCCGACAATCACAAACTCTTTTTCGTGTGGCAAGCTATAGACCTCTAAGACCCTGGCTTGCTGCATTTTGTGTGGAAGACTTATTATATGCCGAATTTAAGGCCAATTACTAAGCCCCTTACCAAGATATCACAGTTCAGGATTAAGAAACAGTTCAGATATTCCGGGAACAGTGTTAGTTCCGTACCCCACAGTTAATGCCGAAGAATGGTTCGGGCGTCATGCTTTGATGAAAATATAAATGAGTCTGAATTCTGTTGCGAGTTAGGGAACATTTCCCCTTCCAACAAGAAAGGTTTCTCTTTGGAAGGAAAACGGAGGAAATGTTCATTGAGATTGACATAATTTAAGGTCTAAGATATACACACACGGCTGATGCAGTTGTATATAGCAGTAAAAGTTGTAGGATGACGTATAAAACTGCAGAAGGCCACAAGTGAACAGATGACCCAAGTTCGTACAATGAATCTACACGGGGTGGAGAAAATGTCCATCCTAAGAGCAATAGTTTTCTAGAGTAATTATAATATATGTGACGTAAAGTGTTAGCAATGCAAGTGACAAGGAGAAGAACGGCGTGAGGTTAGAAGATAAATCCGTGCAAAACTTTCCTAGGACAGAAACGTAGAACGTTGTGCAGAACGAAGGAAGATGCGCATAAATGCTATTTGGCTGGAAAGAGGAATAATGCCATTCTGTGGTGAATGATGAAATTAATTCAGACGTAGATGAACTCGTCAGAACTGCTTAAGTAGTTGTTGTGTATCTACTATAACTAAACTGACAGAATTTTGTGTTAAACATGCATAAAGTAAAGGTAATGACGATACTGGGAGTAGTAGAATTATTCCTTGAAATTGATGTACAGCAAACATAAAACAGAATTAAGCAAATAATTAAGCAGAGGCGCATTTGAGTTAGGGACGGAGATAGCGGTATTAAAACAAAAGCACTTGTGATCAAGGGATTATGGATTTTATTAAAGGAAGTGATATACTAAGAGAAAGAGTTCGTGGAACTGAGGGCACCACAAAGGTCGCGAAAAATCTGTTTGCAGAAAAAGTCGTGTGGGCTAGTGAAGAAGTGAACAATAATGTTTGTGCTCTAGAGACTGCTCTGTGTATACTGAGTGTAATTTAGAGATATCTGGATGTTGGCGATGGGAGCAGTTATTTGCACTGATAGTAGGAGATGTTACGGAGGTAGTTCGCGCGAATTGGGACATTTGAAAGTTCTTACTGCACGGATTGACAGTGAGCAAAAGGAGGGCCTTGAGAAGAGTTCACATAGGGAAGAGCTACTGTGTCATGTTTCGAAGGTGGTGGAAAAACGCATTAAAGAGTAGAAGTCGGCCACACGACAAACAATGACATAGGTACACAAACATTCGCTTTTTAGAGCTCATAATCCAGTACTGTTTTGAAAACAAACAGCACCTCAGATCTACAGTTTGATTTATCTTCACGATTTGTTTTAGTTACCGAGTAGCCATTATCATATTTCTAAAAAGTTGTATCTTCGTGAGACTTTGTATTAACAGCATCTCTTTTCGCCACTTTTTTAGTGTGTAAAGTCCTATGGATGTTCTAGTGGCCTATTTTGATTTTAGTAGCGAATGAGTCCCAGTGTAGAGATGAAAATAACGGTTCAGAATGAGAAACACCACAAGATACTTTTAATGTCTAATAATTAAAAAAGTGCTCTTCCAGATTAAGGTCATTGACTCGTTTGCCACATTATCAGTACTTTTTAGTCCATTGGCAAGTGCCATGGAGTCGAGAGAAGTGTTTAAATTACGAGTCTGACTTCTGCTGTCTTTTATGAAACACGGACGCTTCACACAACAAGGTTATCCTCATCAACGTATCTGATGACAGAAATACGTGCGTCCAGGTAACAACATCTTAACTGAAATAGAAACTTAATGCAGTTAAAATGAACTGAGGAGATGAATTTAAACGTAGAGCACCTACAAATAATTTGTAATAAGTGGAAGACGCAATGGGAAACGATAGTGCAGTACATACACTGATGAACAACGTGCCAAGAAATTCACGAGACACCGAAGCGCTGGCGAGGAGCCATGACGGTTAGGTCATCGCATCCGATTCAAGGAGACTGATTCCAAGGCGCACGCATGCCGCTCACTGGCATCCTATTTTTGCTAAGATGGATAACTGAGCTGAGGTCAGAGAGGTATGTGAAGTGTCGCGAACAATTTGGGCACAACTGCAGAGCGCTGAGGCAGGGAATCGTCCCACTGAACGCACATGTCAACAGGGGGTGTGTGAAGATGAGCAAACGTGTTCACATGAGCGGAAAATAGATTTATGTCCCTTTCACTGGTAATAAAGGTCGGTATGCCCAGCAGGAGCCCAGCTATATCCTATGGAAACATCTTTCAAGGGACAGAGGGTACTTAGAAAAACAGCCTAAACTGCGTCCTGTTCGCAGTCGGGACGCATCGCCTCAGTGATTTTCGATGTACTCATACCTGATGTGTACTGACGTGAAACATGATCCAGCGAACCTTTTCTATGTTTCAAACTGGAGACGTCCCTGCGCATTTCATTCTCGATGCCAAATGATTTGCGATGAACAGAAGGGGCGTTACCTTCAGTACCCCATCTTGTGGCAGTTCTTTTGGACTGACGGCCACCACCGGGTGTGGTCCTCCTACCAGTTCATATAATAGTACAAAGTCGACGACGATCCCAGCTGCTGGTTGTTCGTGTTCGTATTTTCGAGTACATTTCTTGTATTTCATAAGAGCTGTAGTCGTAGCATTGCTTGTCCCTTTAGACATGCATGTGCTGCAATATTGTATTTACCCACTGATACCGGGAGACCGACTTTCAATTAAAATGTCTATCGTATACGGAACGTACATAATGAGTGTACGACTGCAGGTTGTAGACACTTGGATGACGACATATAGACGTTTTGGTCTGGGCATGAAGCGTGCTCAGATAGAGTAAGTGGTAAGGCGACCGCTGGCGATAAGTGAGAAGCCCGGGTTCGAGTCCCGGTCCGACACAAAATTGCTATGTCGTCATTCCACATACATCTGAAGGTTGTCGATATTCGCAATTGCGAATGCTTTTCATGTAGTAAGTGTATGATTAGATGCCACAGAGAGCGCACACAAAGCGGACTACTTTACTTTTGCGCCTTCTATTAGACAAATAGTTCACGAAGAAAATTCATCCGCCAAGCGCGAATACAAGGGGACGCAAAGATCAACTTGGACGAGGCGTATCAAATGGTTCAAATGGCTCTGAGCACTATGGGACTTAACATCTGAGGTCATCAGTCCCTTAGAGCTCCTTAAACCTAACTAACCTAAGGACATCACACACATACAATCACGAGGCACAATTCGAACCTGCGACCGTAGCAGTCACGCGGTTCCGGACTGAAGCGCTTAGAACCGCTCGTCCATCGCGGCCGGCGACGAAGCGTATCAACAGTTACTTCATTACTGTACCTCATGATCAGATCAGGACAAGTATACCATTGTCGTCTAGAAGTGTGCAACAGGACATTACGCTAGTTATAAGTAATCAATCCGAGGATTCAGGAATAGACTGTGTCCAGAGATGGATGATTTCAAGAGCACTTTGAGCAATATTGCAAACCATATTCTTCACATTCAAGATCCATAATGTGTACATTCATTTATTAAGTTACTGCAAATTATTTTTAACCTGTGTTGCCATAATTTCTGCCGTAGATTGTCTAAAACTATTTGGCCCCGTGCCAGGACTGTGTAAAAAATGTTCAAATGTGTGTGAATTCCTAAGGGACCAAAGTGAGGTGGTCATCAGTACCTAGACTTACACATTACTTAAACTAACTTATTCTAAGAACAACACGAACACCAATTCGCAAGGGAGGACTCGAACTTCATGCGGGAGGGGCCCCGCAATCCGTGACATGGCGCCTATAAACCCCGCGGCGGGGGGCTGTGTAGTTGCTGTGTGCAACCATAGTGACCTAAATAACACCAACTACTTTCGGTGGTAAGGGGCTCTCTTCCTACGACAGTTTTACATTTGACGCCAAGTGTATTTGGCGAATACAACACTCATAATTGTGTAAGTCAACAAGCCAGTCATAAGAGATACTTTTATGTTTGTTTGAAAGAAATATAATGAAAAGCAAGACAAAAGCAAAGGCTTTTCTGAGTATGACTTTGAAGGCAACATTATCACATTATTTTGATGGGTCATTGTTTCTACGTGAATTAGACGTGACCATCATCGGAGGGGATAAAGTATTACCGTGGAACATAAATAAAAGTAGAAGAACCAGGGGCCGAGTTTTATTTCCCGTACGCTTTTTTTTTTTTTTTTTTCTTTTTTTTTTTGTTTGAGCGATTAAAGAAGATCTAAACGTACTCACCACAGCAGCCACAAACACCGTGCCACAGAGGTTAGCCATGTTGATGAAAAGAAGAATGAAAATCGATGCATCCATTGCTTTCTGCAAGAGGCTGACAGATCTGAAAATAAAGACCAAACAGGAAATATGTAGACTACCATGAACTGTTTTCCTTACCATCTTATAGTAGAGCAAATATTTTTCTGTATCAACATAAAACTAGAGCATTTCTTGCAAAGTGATAGAAAACATGTATCTTACTGTGGTTTGTACATGGTAACTGGTAAAAATGGTAAAATATCTCATTGTATTCTACTCTACTTCCATTCAGGCAGTGGCGTGAGCAGTTACGTAAACGACTCCGCAGTACTTGCCGCTGGCTCCCACGCTATTATGCTGAGCTAGGGACGCCACCATGGTACTGCTGAGTGACAGACGTCAACTCTCTGCCGCAAACCCGCCACTGGGAGGACCGGGTGCCGTCACGTGACACACGCAAGAAGGTCGGTGAGGTAGCGGCCGCAACAGCGTGTCGCGTTCTTGTCTGCCACGCTCCTTACCCTCTGGACGTGTTCACCAGTCCTTCCTACTGAGGGCAAAATGCTCCTTCCGTACCATGTGCGGTTCATTTCGCGGCCGGTGCCAGTTTTCACGAACATTGTTTCCCTTAGTGGTAGTTCTTGGGCATGATACCAATTTTATCCCTAAGTCCTTGTGTTTCTCAGTTTATGTGTAGGAAAAACATCCCAGATACCAATCCGAGCCCGTGATACCATCCTGACATGTACAAACTGGTGTCAGAAGTGGGATCCTTCCCACCGTTAGATCCGAATCTATATTTTTCTGCTGATCCTATGTAGTGGCAACCACAGTAACGCCCAGCAGTTTGCTGCCTCGGGTCCTTACCTATTTGCCCTAGACGTGCCTTCGGGCGCACACGACAGCGTGTTAGGCCGTGACAGTCCAGTGAGGCATGCGAGCGCACTACACTATGTGATCAAAAATATCCGGGCACCTGCTGAAAATGATTCAAAAGTTCGTGGCGCCCACCATCGGTAACAATGAAATTCAATATGCCGTTGTCCCACCCTAAAAAATGTCGTGTGACTAGGACCTCCCGTCTGATAGACCGTTCGCCGGGTGTAAGTCTTTCGATTTGACGCCACTTCGGCGACTTGCGCGTCGATTGGGATGAAATGATGATGATTAGGACAACACAACACCCACTCCCTAGGCGGAGAAGATCTCCAATCCAGCCAGGAATCGAATCTGGGTTCTTAGGATTGACATTAGGTCGTGCTGACCGCTCAGCTACAGGGGGCTGACTGGCCCACCCTTAAGCTTGATGACAGCTTCCACTCTCGCCCGCCTACGTTAAGTCAGGTGCTGGAAGGTTTCTTGGGGAATGGCAGCCCATTCTTCACGGAGTGCTGCACTGAGGAGATGTATCGATGTCGGTCGGTGAGGCGTGGCGCGAATGCGGCGTTCCAAAACGTCTCAAAGGTGTTCTATAGGATTCAGGTTAGGGCTCTGCGTCTTCCAATTATTACAGGGATGTTATTGTTGTGTAACCAGTCCGCCACAGGCCGTGCATTATGCACAGGTACTCGATCGTGTTTGCAAGATGCAATCGCCATCCCCGAATTGCTCTTCAACAGTGGGAAGCAAGATGGTGCTTAAAACATAAATGTAGCCCTGTGCTGCGATAGTGCAACGCAAAACAACAAGGGGTGCAAGCCTCCTCCACGAAAAACACGACCACACCATAAAACCACCACCTCCGAACTTTACTGTTGTCACTACACGCGCTGGCAGATAGCGTTCACTGGGCATTCATCACACCCACACCCTGCCATCATATCGCCAAATTCCGTACCGTGATTCGTCACCTCATACAACGTTTTTGCACTGTTCAATCGTCCAGTGTTTACGCTCCTTACACCAAGCGCGCCGTCGTTTGTTACCGGCGTGATGTATGGCTTATGACCAGTTTTCTCACCTCCCGCATAACTGTTATAGTACTAGCAGCGCATCCTGATGCAGCTTGGAATTCCTGTGTGATGGCCTGGACACATAACTGCCTATTATACAATACGGCCCTCTTCAACTGTCGGCGATCTCTGTCAGGCAACAGAAGAGGTCGGCCTATTGCTTTTGTGCTGTACGCGTCCATTCACGTTTCCACTTTACTATCACACCGGAAACAGTGGACCTAGATATGTTTAGGAGTGTGGATATCTCGCGTACAGACGTATGACACAAGGGACACCTAATCACCTGACCTCATTCGAAGTCCCTGAGTTCCGCGGAGCGCCCCATTCTGCTCTCTCACGATGTCTAATGACTACTGAAGTCGCTGATACGGAGTACCTGGCAGTAGGTGGCCGCACAAAGCACCTAATATGAAAAATGTTTTCTCTGGGGGTGTCCAGATACTTTGGATCATATAGTGTATCTAGTACTTGTTTTCACAATGCGTTAAGGCCTATCAGGCTACATTCATGACTACGTTGTAGCATATCGTAGAGATCCACGTAATAATATAAGGTATTGAAAATAAACTGACCATGTAATAATAAGAAACGTTACACATTTCTACAGATGCGAAACCTGTCAGAAGGACGGGCACAGTCTGTGGCTGCACGATAAATGTATATACTGTGGCGTGTGAAACAAATACACACATGCAAAATGGCTCCCCTCTCTGAATTACGACCCTTCCGTTGTGACTTACGCTAACAACTACCAATGCTGGTCATGTGTTTTATAGATCGACCGCTGTTGTCTTAGTGGCTGTTGCAAAAAAAGGCTGAGGTCCATCAATGTAGAATATACCGAATATCCCATGAATGCCAACTGTAATTAACTCTTTTCATCGAAGAGGCAGGCATCGTGGTCAGGCATTATCATCCATCAAAAGCAGCTCAGGTTCATCTGTGGCACGAAAATGGGTCACATACCTTCAAGTACATCGTTGCTAAAGACCACTGTGTCACAGTTCATTTAGGAAACATATCCAATTACACACCTGCTCCTAGTGCAATGACAGACTGTCCCCACTACATCGATCATTTATAAAATATTTATCGAGTTACAACATGTCCTAGAGGCACACCAAAGAAGTAGACAGTCCTAGGCTAAAATACTATTGGTCTATGAATATGGCTCTAACTCATTCTTCCTTGGTCCACTCATTAATGAACAGTAAAGAAGCAAGCTCTAAGGAAAATTTATTTTCATAATAGAGCGAGAAAAAAATTTCTCTATGGTACTTATCATTCACCCCTTTTTAATAACAAACTATGAGACTGGGAAGAGCAGTTCTTAATACAAAAAATGCAATGATGTAAGTATCTGGTATACCTGACAACAAACTAGGGAAAAACAAACATGTAAAATTTAATTTTTTGCTTGGTTCTTGCAGAAGTTTGAACGGCACAACGAAGCTCATGTTGCTGTTGTGATTTTCAGTCCTGAGACTGGTTTGATGCAGCTGTCCATGCTACTCTATCCTGTGCAAGCTTCTTCATCTCCCAGTAACTACTGCAGCCTACATCCTTCTGAATCTGCTTATTGTATTCATCTCTAGGTCTCCCTCTACAATTTTTACCCTCCACGCTGCCCTCCAGTACCAAATTGGTGATCCCTTGATGTCTCAGAACATGACCTACCAACCGATCCCTTCTTCTAGTCAAGTTGGGCCACAAACTCCTCTTCTCCCCAATTCTATTCAATACCTCCTCATTAGTTATGTGATCTATCCATCTAATCTAAAGCATTCTTCTGTAGCACCGCATTTCGAAAGCTTCTATTCTCTTCTTGTCTAAACTATTTATCGTCCTTGTTTCACTTCCATACATGGCTACACTCCATACAAATACTTTCAGAAAGGACTTGGTGACACTTAAATCTATACTCGATGTTAACAAATTTCTCTTCTTCAGAAACGCTTTCCTTGCCATTTCCAGTCTACATTTTACATCCTCTCTACTTCGACCATCATCAGTTATTTTGATTCCCAAATGGCAAAACTCCTTTACTACTTTAAGGGTTTGATTTCCTAATCTAATTCCCTCAGCATCACCCGACTTAATTCGACTACATTCCTGTCCTCGTTTTGCTTTCGTTGATGTTCATCTTATACCCTACTTACAAGACACAGTCCATTCCGTTCAACTGCTCTTCCAAGTCATTTGCAGTCTCTGACAGAATTACAATGTCATCGGCGAACCTCAAAGTTTTTATTTCTTCTGCATGGATTTTAATACCTACTCCAAACTTTTCTTTTGTTTCCTTTACTGCTTGCTCAATATACAGATTGAATAGCATCGGTGAGATGCTACAACCCTGTCTCACTCCCTTCCCAACCACTGCTTCCCTTTCATACCCCTCGACTCTTACGACTGCCATCTGCTTTCTGTACAAATTGTAAATAGCCTTTCGCTCCCTGTATTTTACCCCTGCCAGCTTCAGAATTTGAAAGAGATTATTCCAGTTAACATTGTCAAAAGCTTTCTCTAAGTCTCCAAATGCTAGAAACGTAGGTTTGCCTTTCCTTAATCTTTCTTCTAAGATAAGTCGTAGAGTCAGTATTGCCTCACGTGTTCCAACATTTCTACGGGATTCAAGCTTATCTTCCCCGAGGTTGGCTTCTACCAATTTTTCCATTTGTCTATAAAGAATTCACGTTAGTATTTTGCAGCTGTGACTTATTACACTGATAGTTCGGTAATTTTCACATCTGAAACACCTGCTTTCTTTGGGATTGGAATTAATATATTCTTCTTGAAGTCCGAGGGAATTTCGCTTGTCTCATACATCTTGCTCACCAGATGGTAGAGTTTTGTTTGGCTCTCCCAAAGCTGTCAGTAGTTCTAACGGAATGTTGTCTACTCCTGGGGCCTTGTTTCGACTTAGGTCTGTCAGTGCTCTGTCAAACTCTTCACGCAGTATCATATCTCCCATGTCATCTTCATCTACCTCCTCTTCCATTTCCATAATATTGTCCTCAAGAACATCGCCCCTGTATAGGCCCTCTGTATACTCCTTCCACCTTTCTGCTTTCCCTTATTTGCTTAGAACTGGGTTTCCATCTGAGCTCTTGATATTCATACAAGTGGTTCTCTTCTCTCCAAAGGTCTCTTTAATTTTCCTGTAGGCAGTATCTATCTTACCCCTAGTGAGACAAGCCTCTACATCCTTACATTTGTCCTCTAGCCATCCCTGCTTAGCCATTTTGCACTTCCTGTCGATCTCATTTTTGAGACGTTTGTATTCCTTTTTGCCTGCTTCATTTACTGCATTTTTATATTTTCTCCTTTCATCAATTAAGTTCAATACTTCTTCTGTTACCTAAGGATTTCTAGCAGTCCTCGTCTTTTTACCTACTTTATCCTCTGCTGCCTTCACTTCTTTGTCCCTCAAAGCTACCCATTCTTCTTCTACTGTATTTCTTGCCCCCATTCCTGTCAATTGTTCCCTTATGCTCTCCTGGAAACTCTGTATAACCCCTGGTTCTTTCAGTTTATCGAGGTCCCATCTCCTTAAATTCCCACCTTTTTGCAGTTTCTTCAGTTTTAATCTACAGTTCATGACCTATAGATTGTGATCAGAGTCCACATCTGTTTCTGGAAATGTCTTACAATTTAAAATCTGGTTCCTAAATCTCTGTCTAACCATTATATAATCTATCTGATACCTTTTAGTATCTCCAGGATTCTTCCAGGTATACAACCTTCTTTTATGATTCTTGAACCAAGTGTTAGCTACGATTAAGTTATGCTCTGTGCAAAATTCTACCAGACGGCTTCCTCTTTCATTTCTTTCCCCCAATCTATATTCACCTACTACGTTTCCTTCTCTCCCTTTTCCTACACTCGAATTCCAGTCACCCATGACTATTAAATTTTCGTCACCCTTCACTATCTGAATAATTTCTTTCATTTCATCATACATTTCATCAATTTTTTCATCATCTGCAGAACTAGTTGGCATACAAACTTGTACTACTGTAGTAGGCGTGGTCTTCGTGTCTATCTTGGCCACAATAATGCGTTCACTATGCTGTTTGTAGTAGCTTACGCGCACTCCTATTTTTTTTTATTCATTATTAAACCTACTCCTGCATTACCCCTATTTGATTTTGTATTTATAACCCTGTATTCACCTGACCAAAAGTCTTGTTCCTCCTGCCACCGAACTTCACTAATTCCCACTGTATCTAACTTTAACCTATCCATTTCCCTTTTTAAATTTTGTAACCTACCTGCCCGATTAAGGGATCTGACATTCCACGCTCCGATCCGTAGAACGCCAGTTTCTTTTCTGTTGATAACGACGTCCTCTTGAGTGGTCCCCGCCCGGATATCCGTATGGGGGACTATTTTACCTCCGGAATATTTTACCCAAGAGGACGCCATCATCATTAACTCATACAGTAAAGCTTCATGCCCTCGGGAAAAATTACGGCTGTAGTTTCCCCTTGCTTTCAGCCGTTCGCAGTACCACAACAGCAAGGCCGCTTTGGTTAGTGTTGCAGGGCCACATCAGTCAATCATCCAGACTGTTGCCCCTGCAACTACTGAAAAGGCTGCTGCCCCTCTTCAGGAACCACACGTTTGTCTGGCCTCTCAACAGATACCCCTCCGTTGTTGTTGCACCTACGGTACGGCTATCTGTATCATTGAGGCACGCAAGCCTTCCCACCAACGGCAAGGTCCATGGTTCATGGGGGGGACGAAGACCATATACGTTCTTTAAAGAAAATATTCGTCTTGGAGACAATAGATCAGCACATGATTTGTTGTTTATTGCTTTCTGAGGCATTTGAATGCAGCGTAGTGGAAATACCGTGTATCTAGTTCAGTTTTTCGAAAATTCATTTACAGTGTTCGTCTAAGTGAAAATGCTCTAAGAAGAAAGTAGGCATGACCAGATCCAAGGGGACACATTATGCCATGTGCCCCGGGAGGAAGTGACAGTAGAATAAAACATTCCATCACACATAAAATGTGTGGTGGCATAAGCTGGCACCGGCACACCATGCGGCATAGAGGTTGCACAAAGATCGATCACACCAAGTAAGTTCCAGTGTCATTAGTCGCAGCCCAGCGGGAACTGCAGTAGCAGTTAGCTCCGCAGAGCAACCATAGCCGTGAACATCTTTTTTGGTTACAAAGATAACTTTTCATTTCGCATGTTGGGATTCTGTTTGTTACGATTTTATTAATCGATTGTAATTTTTATTTTGAAGTTCAAGTTGTTAAGTTGTGCTTCAGTTCATAAAATTGAATTTTGTAGCCGCAGTTGTTATTTGTTGTCCAGGTATCTATATTGTTGAAGCATCATATTATAGGGCTTTCTTGAAAAGGAGATTCCTGTTTTATTGGAAGATGTTCTTTTGGGTAGAAGGATACTTACGTTCTTCCAGCATCACACAGTCCCTTCACATTCCAGCCATCAGGTAACACACCATCTAAGCCTAACACGCCCTGTAAGTTGGATCGGCAGAAATGGTCAAGTTTAATGACCGGACCTTACCTCTTTATATTTGTGCCTGTGTGTATGGTTAAAAGGTGAGGCCTGCAAAGGAAAAGCAAACCCAAGAGATTGATCGTTCTTATTATGAATGTTGATGCTCTTCATAAAGAACGTCAAGACGACCTCATAAGATTTACAAGTGGTGTTATGAACAGAATTTGAAAGTTCATTCAAGTCGTAGGTGGAATTTGTGGAAAACAAGTATGAATTTAATCGTTTCCATTAGTTTATCATCTTCAGTGGCTGTCGTTTTCGGGTACATTCTAACAGCTGCTGATACCCTCGTTAAAGAACGACAGGACGACCTTCTAAGAGCTACAAGTGGTGTTATCGACAGAATTTGAAAGTTCATTCACGTCGGAAGTGAAATTTGTGAAAACCAGTTATGATTTTAATCATTTTCCTTTGCTTAACATATTTCGCGTTTATCTCTTTGGATTACATTCTAACAGCTGTATATCTGTAACAAACATGAATTGGAGAGGCATTTCACTGAATGTTTTATATGTAGATTGAGGAATATACTACACAAACGAAGTGTGTACAGTTACTTTTGAATCACACTATATATATATATATATATATATATATATATATATATATATATATATATATATATATATATATATATATATATATGCTGTTAGAGTGTGAGGATTTAAGTGTTCACTGAAATTTTCGAAGACCACACCGACGCCAGCTGGAATTGGGCATCAAAATAATTCGATGGTGAAAGTTAAAAACTTGTGCCAGAATCAGACCCAAACCTGGATCTCCTGCTTAATGCCAGCTGTTGCCTCAAGAGTCTCGGCCATCACGACGTGGTTCTCATTCCACCCAACTTGTCAACTCGTCGCATGTTAGTAGCCATCATCGTCCATTCACCTCCTTGCTCACAGTGCGTCCAGATAACCGTGGCCCTTGCAGCAACTGCTCGCATCAAGCATGAGATCCGGGTTTGGGTCTGAGTCTCCTACAAGTTTTTCACTTTCACCGTCGAATTATTTCGATGTCCGATTGCGGCTGTTGTCAGTCCGCCCTTCGAAATTTACAGTGAAGACTTAACGATAGCGTGATTCAAAAGTAACCGTACACACTTTATGTGTGTAATGTATTCCTCAAAATAAGACTAAAATTTTAAATAAAGTTTAGTCTGAAATTGCTTTATTTCCGAGTTATGACGCATAATATTCATTTTTGGTCGGCATTACGTCATAAGTGTTGAGAACATCCTGGAAATGGTAGATGAAGATCTGATCATAAGTATCAGCCATATACGTGCAGCTTTGTAAGCTTCTCATTTAACTGTATGGCACCTGCTATGGAGATAGCTATTCCACCCCTTTCACCTGCAGAAGGTACGCGAGCTGACATTTGCGGACTGCCGTAGAAGTCAGAGTTTTTGTCAGTGATTACTCAAGGCCCATGCTGCTCATCCATGGTTTGATTTTCGGGTGAAGTTTATGGACGAGAGCCTCTTTACCGGTGTGGGTATCGTGAAAGGTCACAACACGTATGCTGGATATACGAGAAACCTCACACAACTACAGTAAGAAGATATCAACATCGTTTTGAAAAGAATACTTGGTGTGATATCCTGTACAATTAGTCAACTGGACCGTATGTTACTCCACAGCGCCTGATTGACAGCATGTATCGATTGTTTTTTGGAGCATGAATTAGGTGTTTTGCTTCATGATATTCCATATACTACACGAACCAACTTATACTTTAGGCACGACGCCGTCCCTGTACGTTTTAATCAGGAGGGAAGAGAACACCTCAATATCACTTATCCCGAAAGTGCACAGTTGTCCAGGACCAGTTTCATGGTCGACAAGATCTTCGGTTCTTAACCTACCTCGGCTTCGACCACTGGGGCCCTCTCAAGGAGCTCGTGTATGGTGCTGAAGTGAGAATGTAGCTCAACTACAGCACCGAACTGAAAATGATCGTGCGACTGAGCAGAATGAGATGACGGGGCTGGCAACATTTCGAAAGCAGTAAAACATTGAGCATGCCACTGTCTTATTGTACATGGACATTATTCTGAACATGTTCTGCAGTAAATATACAGTACACAGCTGAATTGAATTTCGGGTCCCTGCGTGTCACGGCTTTCTGAGAAGAATTAATTTTCGTGTTGTACTTGGGATCCCTACTCTACTGCATATCCCGGAAACAAAGGAATTTCAGACAAAACTTTAATTAACATTTTACACTTATTTTGATGCATACATTACACTTACGAAGTGTGTACAGTTACTTTAGAATCACCCTGTATATAGTGCAGGAGATGCCAGCAGTACTAACCTCAGAACTTGCTGATGATGGTGAACGTTCTTCACAAGTTCTGCATACGTATGTTTATCCTCGGCACGTAGTGATGACGTTAGAGCAACATCTTGGAGATGATCACCTCTGATAAATTCACGTTCATCAATGTTTTGATCGTCAGTCATGGTAGTACCATCATATCTGGATCTACCACGCTGCAGCTGTCCTTGTTCCATAGCTGAAATGTTGTCATTTAAGACTTCCAGCTCAGCTGCAACCATGAGCATGAGGTGCACAAAGAAAACGTCCATGCATACAGTGGCCTGAGACAACACCATCAGGCTGAACGACTGCGCTACATACAGAATCTCATAAGTTGGCGAGCGATTCACATCGGCCGGCAGCCAGACGTGCACGGGAAGCTGTCTGGAACCGTCTGGAGCGTCCTCTCTGGAGGTGAGGAAAACTTGGGACAGCAGTGGCGACGAGACCCAGCAGAGCAGCGCCGGCACCACCACCATCTGCACAGCATGAGGAGGGCCAGTTCAGTAGCAGTCTCTGCAGGTCTGGCTGTGCTACCAGAGCGCAGTAACTCGGGACAGTACAGCAAACGGAAGAACTAACTGCTCTGATATTTTAGAGGACACTGAAAGGTAGGTGACGCTGTGTCTTATTCCACCAGAAAACTGTAAAAAAATGTAGAGTGCAGTAACCTGACGGAGCATATTGTGCCCCTTCTCCACTGGTGTCTAGTCGCGTGTAAAGCATAGTAGAGATAGTGGTAGGATTTAGTCGATCGTATCTCTAACACATCGATGATTTACTGGAATATCCGAAGATGATTACTTGTTATTGGCGGAGATACTCTTCATTTTCCGCTCAACAGCTTCCAAGCACTACGGTGCACTCACTTTATCGCGAAGCAACGGCAGTCGTTCTTCAGATTTCGCGAGAAACGGGTAAGTGGAGTCGAGTCGAACTAAAAAGAAAGTGAACTGTTGCCACATATTTTGGAGTTTTGCCGTCGTGTGGTAGGACAACTGTGAGTGATTAATCGGTTTATTCACGAAGACTGTGCATAGTAGTAAGACGTGTAAAATGAGAAGCTGTGTAAACGAAGCGAATTGGGCAGCGGGTACACTACCACTGTCCACTACAACTCATGGAAAACTGTGTGCGCGCACAAACAAGCGTAGTGGATATCCATGATGATACGTAGCAGTGGACCGATCGCTAACCAGTGGGCTACTATAAGTCACCGATTTACCCAGTTACCATTTAAACCGGCTATCAGTAATAAATAAAGAACTGTTTTCTGTAACATCTTCCAACTATATCCCGTCTGTCTCTGAAATGAAACTGTGATGGTGAAGGAGACCTTGAAAGGAGAATCCTTTCCCCATGATATTTCACAACACAGTTGTGCAAAAAGAAGAGATGCTTTGTTTCTTAATCGAAATGGAGTTAATATCAACTCGTTCCTCAAGACCTTGTTTTATCTATATCTAATTAAAAAGGTGTTAGTATTACAATATGCCTGCCGGAGTGGCCTTGCGGTTCTAGGCGCTATAGTCTGGAACCGAGCGACCGCTACGGTTGCAGGTTCGAATACTGCCTCGGGCATGGATGTGTGTGATGTCCTTAGGTTAGTTAGGTTTAATTAGTTCTAAGTTCTAGGCGACTGATGACCTCAGACGTTAAGTCACAAAGTGCTCAGAGCCATTTGAAGCATAGTACAATATGTCTCAGTATGTTTAGTCCAACTAGACACCGAGTGAGGCGGCGCAGTGGTTAGCACGCTACACTTGCATTCGGGAGGACGACGGTTCAAACCCGCGTCCGGCCATCCTGATCTAGGTTTTCCGTCATTTCACTAAATCGCTTCAGGCGAATGACGAGATGGTTCCTTTGAAAGGGCACGACCGATTTCCTTCCCCACCCTTCTCTAATCCGAGCTTGTGCTCCATCTCTAATGACCTCGTTGTCGAAGGGACGTTAAACACTAATTCCCTCCAACTAGAAATTCATTTAGATAATTCATTAACAAATACATTCATATGATAGTGTGTTAATTAATGAGCAGATATTGTGATGTCATGAACCTTACGAGGTGGTGGTGTTAACCACATCCATATTAAGTTATGCAGATTCTTTAGCAAAGACAATTTCCGTTCTGAATAAGATGAAATCATTTCAAGAGTGAGAACTTCCTTCAAGCTGGGCTTTCCTCTCCACAGCAAGAAACTCTTCTTACAACAAATACTATCGCAACAGTCCTTGATGTTATAATTTGATTCACTCAGAAACAAAATTCTTTGGAATTTTACATAGTAGTAAGTTACTGTAGTAAAATATCAGAAATGAATGGAGAATTGTAAGACTAAAATCGGTGTATGAAGTTAAGCCTAAAAGTGATATGGTTTAAATTTCTTAATATGCACTGAGACATCAAAAGTCGTGAGATAGCCATAGTAGTGTAGCGTACACAAGGTATAAAAGGGCAGTGCATTGGCCGGTCTGTCATGTGTACTCAGGTGATAAATGTCAATAGGTCTCCAGTGTGATTCTGGCAACACGACGGGAAGTAACAGACTTTGAACGCGGAATGACAGTTGGAGCTAGACACACTGGACATTACATTTCGGAAATCGTTAAGGAATTCAGTAATTATGGATCCACAGAGTAAAGAGTATGTCCGTAATTCCTAATTCCAGGCATTTCCTCTCACCACGCACAACAGAGTGGCTAATGACCTAAACTACCAAGGGAAGTGGGGTTTGCGTAGAGTTGTCAGTGCTAACAGAGAAACAGCACTGCATGAAATAACCGCAGAAACGAAAGTGGGTCGTACGACGAACGTATACGTTAAGACAGTACCTCAAAATTTGGCATTAATGGGTTATGGCAGCAGACGACCGACACCAGTGCCTTTGCTAACAGCATGAGATCGCCTGCAGCGCATCTATTGGACTCATGACCATATCGGATGGACCATAGATGACTGGAGAACCATAGCCTGATCAGGTGAGACCCAATTTCAGTTGGTAAGAGCTGATGGCAGGATTCGAGTGTGGTGCAGATCAGGTGAAGCCATAGATCCAAGTTGTCAACAAGGCACTTGCAAGCTGGTGCTGGTTCCATAATGGTGTGGGCTAGGTTTGCTTGCAGTGGACTGGGTTCTCTGATCAACCTGAACCGATCATTGACTGGAAATGCTTATATCCGGCTACTTGGAGACCACCTGAAGCCATTCATGGACTTTATGTTCCAAATCAATGAAGGAATTTTTATGAATGAAAATGCGCCATTTCACTGGACCATATTTGTTCGCGATTGGCTTGAAGGACATTCAACACAACTCCATCGATTGATTTGGTCACCCATATCGCCCGACATGAATACAATCGAACATTTATGAAACGTAATCGGAAGGTTAGTTAGCGCACAAAAATCCTGCACCGGTAACACTTTCGTAATTGCAAATGGCTGTAGGAGAAACACTGCTCAGTATTTCTGCAGGGGACTTCCAGCGACTCGTATAGTCCATCCCACGTCGAGTTGCTGCACTACGCCGGGAGAAAGAAGGTCCGGCACGATACTAGGTGGTATCCCATGACTTTTGTCATCTTAGTGTGAATGATTTTGGTTCTGTTTTGTTTGAAATTTTTCTACAATTACTGTGTACTGAAAGTCCTGTTACAAACGTCCTATACTCCAAATAATAAATATAATTATTTACTTATTACATTTCACCTCTCCTCTCATCACATCACCAGTCTGTGATATGTCATAAATAGGTGACCAGTGTGCATTCCACTTCAGCCTATACTGACATTGCAAACTCTGTTACTTCTTTCCCTTGTCTCTAGATCAAGCCCAAAATTAATCTCATCCTCCACCTCCTCTCCCTACAGATAATGAATTTCACAAGATTTATTAACTTCTGCTGCTTATATACATATACAGAAAATTGTGCTCCGTCACACCAGACGCTAGACACAAAGGCAACATGCACAACAAAGTCATCCCAAACCGTCAAGGTCAAAGGGACATCAGACAATCCAGTATGGTGGAAGTAGCCCAAGTGAAATCTCAATATCACCTCCAGGCATGCTAATGTCGAAATGGGAAGAATATCAAAATGTAATGACATCACAAGCCAAGATAGAGGACCTAGCCCACTTGTCCTACAAGGTTTTCCCCACCCCTATGTTGTAAGATCCCATGATAGGTTTCAAGTCCTATGTGTAAATGGGTGGGAAAGTTTTTAAAAAGTAGCGGGAAATCCTCCAGTCCGAACTATGTTAAGTTTAGAACGAAGACGGTTCTCTTGTTATTAATTTCAAAGAGTTGTATGTATTTACTGCATTACAGAAGTTTTCGGCATTCATTTACACATTTTGACGTGTTTATTTCAACGTTTTAGCCTTTAAACAAACATTTCAGTTTCCACACCACCAAAATTCATTACAAGAAGTGGCCCACAGCCGAGGGCACATAGCTCAGTCACGCATGCGGTCAAGTCACTCCAGAACTGCTTTGTTTTACCATTTTAACAGTTACAAAGGCGTTTATAGAATCCGAAAAAACATGAATCGCCATGTGATGGACAATGTTGGTGCAAACCACTTGCCTTTACGGCTGACTATACACATCTCGCAGTTATGTGCATGGCAGAGAGGACCCTGTCCTTCTAAGCTAGTGTGGGTCGCCACTTGCTGGTCGTATGCATTTATGTGGTATCCCTTCTCTCGCCTCACAAATGCTCTTCTGCCATACTGCCCTGACCACAGCTCTGCTCTGTGGAAACCTGGAAGCTGTTGCTTTTGTGGTATACGGGTACTCATGGCAAGGTAATCAGCGTCAAGAGGCGCACAGACATAATTTACAATGCTGTCCACCTCCACTTCAATAGGCAATGGACCAGCACCCGCTCCAAAATGAAAATATAGTTTACAGATGTTTCTAGGATATTTGTAAGCTCCTCTCCAGGCTGGAAACTAGAGTGGGATATCTTTCCCACATGGTATTATAAGCCATGAGTGGGAGCCCTGAATTCTGTATACAATTTTCTCAACCAGTAAACACACAGTAAATTCTATGGGCGATGAAATGTGTAGTAATAGGATATACTGATAACCGAATAGTATACCCTGTCCGGTGTAAAAAAAAAAAAAAAAAAAAAAAAAAAAAAAAAAAAAAAAAATAATTCTCACTTCTATCTGTTGTATTAATCACTTTCCCTTTGTTTTCAAGTGTATCAACTAACTAGTGTTGTCACTATAAACGTCATCACTCCATCGATGGTGTAAAAGGTACTACGAGGAAGAATCCATTATTTCAGTGAGGGTGCACATGAAGCCCGATCTCTTCCAGGGAGCCAAAATGGAAAGCGAGGGATTCATGGTTAGCTCATGCTACGCTATTAGTGTGCAACAGAATTTGGGTCAGATGGGAAGTATGTACTGATGGCCATTGCGGTTAAGCGTACCACTCGTGTTAAGTGGGAGATCCAGGTTCGAGTCCTTGTCTGGGACAGATTTTCACCTGTTGGCAAGTTCTACACCATCCATAACGATGTCAAATGAGCATCAGAACGACATAACTACTCAGTAATGAATCACCAGAGATCAGAGATCAACACTTGACGCACAATTTTACAATGCAGGTTCAATTAGATGTCAGTTGTGGTATTTTTGCAGACACTTTCGCAGAATAAATTCTTGTGGAGAATAAATGTTTTCTTCTATAACGGTAACCAGTTTCTTGCAATTTAGCTGTAACATGGGCACTTTGTTGCAATTTTACTAGAGCGCAATTTTGCTCTCACACTAGTGAATTTGTTATAATTTCACTGAAACATGGGGTAATTTGCTAAAATTTTTCCCTACATGCCTCAGTTTGATAGAATTTAACTTTTACATAAGCCAGTTTCTTATAGTTACGCCTTAACATGGGTCAATTTGCTACAACTTTGCTGTAGCAAGAAACAGTTTTTGCAATTTCAGTACACAGAGACACTTTGTTACAACTTCGTTTAAAGCGTACCTGTAACCGAATATAAAAGGACGACACATTTTACTACATTTTGTTGCAAGTGAGCATAGCGTGACCATCTGCCACCATCAGATGCTGTTTGTTACTGCCTATTTTCCTTATGGAGGCGATATGAGAAATTGCAAAAACATTCCAAACATAATCATAAAAAGAAACATGTAGCAAAACCGGGAAAGTAGTAGTAGTTGCATCTTCATTCAGGAAGATCAGTAATGTACAGGAAGAAAATTCGTGTCACTACAGTGGTTCTATTAAAAATGAGTATTGATTCTGAGGTGACCTTAATCCACTGTGTCTAACGTTGGATGCCGAAAATGTCACTTGGTTTTGTTCAAATCTCCACTAAATGTCCACTATAAACCGCCATTGCTTCAAGAATGGCAAGCTCAGTCTACGTCTGTGCTGGAAAAAGCATTTCAGCCCATTCCTCAACGTCTACAGAGTTTGATTCATGGATAGCTGTTCGGAAAAGGGAAGAAGAACAAGAATATAGATCAAGGCGAAGAATATGATGTTAAAGCCAAAGAAAACAGTGTTTTTAAGTAAGCAGAAGGTGGAGATGCTGGATTAGAAGAAGCAAGGCTATTTTGGAGAAACGACGAGCGTTAAGAATAGCGTGTTTAGAAAGAGGCGAATCTCTCAGAAGACCATTCAGACCTGTTACTGAATCTCTTGAACGACTTTCAAAGGCGAAAGTCAGAGCAAAACGTAATATTGATTGTGGTTTTATTAAACATCACGGTGATAGTCAGACTGGTGGACAGATTAAGTTCGGAAAAGTTGTGTTGTTGACTATGCAGCTTATGAATTTAACCAAACATGGTTTAAATGACAGGATAGAGAATTTGAAAGAAAATCAGGTTTACAGACCATCATATTCGTAAAACTTGAAACCTCATCAAGTCTTTACTGATAGATAAATTGAAAATTATTGTGCATGACTGATGTATATAACAAAGCCGCTGGGGGAAAGAAGAGCGCAATAAGTCTGAAATAGAAAAGTATTATTAAATCGACGTTAGGAGGCTGACTTGGCAGCAGCAATATCGATTTTCAGCATAAAAAATAAGCACTCGACCTCTACAATATAAATATAACAATTATCCAAAAGAAATATCTGAACGATAAGGCTCCTCACAGTATCGGTCACACCTGGAAGTCCAGCAAATTAGAATGAAACCACTTCAGTAATTTGAGAGAAACATCTATTAGACAATAATTTTGTGCCGTAAAATGTATTTGGCAGACAAGCCCTATTACGACTGAAGTGTTCTTACATTTTCATTATTTTTATGACTGTTCTAATATGTAGTACTGAATGCTTCAATCGATTTCGATTGTATTCTACATCTACATATCTCACAGCATTACTATAACATATTTTCGTGACAATACACAGATTTCTAACAAATGCTGCCAATGCAGAGACTGCAGCACATTTTTCACACATACTTGTAGGTGTCCTGGGTCCATCATAGTGGATGGCATGATGACCCTTTCATCTTGAGAGAATGAGATGACCTCGCAGGGCATATAGCCAGAATATCTTGGCACGAGTTGAGTACAGTTTTCAGCATAAGTATAACCTAGATTAGAATGCCCACTGTTCCCCGTACTGCTGTTAGTCTCATTATGATAACAGTATTGTGTCTTCGTGTGCTTCACCTGCAAATAGATAGAGGTATTCTTGAACGGAGATCAAATGTAAGCCTAAACACTAAGCATAATGTATATTATTTTCATCTCCATAAAGTGTGTACAAAAGCGTAATCGAGAAATTTTCCGTTGCTGTTTAGGGCCTCAAATGGCTCTAAAACATATAGCTGTCCATCCAGAAACAAATTTCTCTAAGTCAGGGAATTTGAAATTTTTGTTTCTTACCTTTGTGTACAAGCTTAAATCAAAAGCCCTAGTCAGAAATAAGACACGTTAAAATATTGAAAGATATACATGTTCGACAAATTCTCTGTATAAACGATCAACGTAACGTGGATTACCTGGACCTGAAAATAAGGTGATCAGATCACGTAGTTTATACATATCAACTGCTCAACTGTAATATAGATTTAGATGCAATAACTACTTATGTAGTGACATTCGAAGCAAATAAATCATTAATGCCGATTGGATCAGCTAAGAACTATCTCTGTAGATATGTTATTTTATATTTGTTGCTTGAATCCTATCAAGTAGCAAATGAGTGATCGAAAACAACAAAAAGTTCATTACATTTTTATTTATGAGTCTAAAATTTCTCGCAGCACCAAGACGTTTGACAAAAACTGCGTATGGAAATGTGTGTAGAAATATTTACAGCTTTACAAAATGAAAGACAACACAGATATAGGACATTTCTCGCAACAAATACTAAACACGCGACGTGTACCTGCATATAAACGTACAAACGGCCCACCAGTTTCTCATAGCGGGCGCGAGTCTTCTCGTTGTTTAATCCATTGCTGTATCTTCCTCTGGTTTCCCATAACAGCCGGACGAGTTGATGCATCGTGGCTCCTTGTTTAATGAAGAGAGCAGCCTGCAGGACCGAAAAAATATCTATAAAAGGCGCTGGTTATACTAGTGTGGCAGTATTAAAGCAATATGCGGCGTCGGACACTCATGTCGGAGCAATTTTACGCATTCGAGAGCCTTTCGGGTTGAATAGGCAGGACGTGGAACGCGCCTACAGCGTTTATCCTCAAAGCTGTCTGTGGACTTCAGAATCGCATGCTTAGGGATAATGTTCGCTGAGTTGATTGAAGATGTGTGAGGTAGACGATAACACGTAACGTGTTTAGCGGCGACGAAGTAAACGCTAGGAGTGACGTCTCTAGTATAATGTGAGTTGCATGGGCTGCATTGCAAATGTAGGTTGGACGGCGATTCTATTGTTTCTGGTCAACGGCTCTGGGTGAGCTATTCAGAGAATCAGACATTTCAAAATAGTGATTTCAGTCGCGATGTGTGGAGTTGATAGTGAGTATCTTTAAACCACATGAGTACTGAAGGAATGAATGACCGCCCAAAGAGAAAATTTTTTTTCGAATACGGACTATTTAGTTCATAATCGCAACTTGACATGAAGTAGAGAAAAAAGTAAAGTCTAATAATACAGACAATTTTATTACGCCACGGCATATACTGTAATAAGAAAAATACTGTGATCTCTCTTGTATACCGAATTAGAGCTCATCAGATATACGTTCTGCAGCTAACTCTGTACTGGAAGTCAAAAGCATTGACTCTAAGTATAGTTCTCTCATCGACTGATAATAGGGAGCCATATTTTCTCCGACTGTCGTAGCATATTTCTGTCTTTTAGCAAATCAATCACACTTTTTCACCAGTTCATTTCTTTGATAGTTTCTACAGAAACTAAGTTTAGAACAATTATATAATTGATTTTGTACGGACGTTCAGAGACAGAGCTGTTTTTGTTATTTTCGTTGATCTAAGTATTTATTTTCCGAGTTCCATCGATCTTTAATGCGATTATAACGTGTAGAACCAGTTAGAGTACTACTGTAATAAATACATGGAAATGGCCATGATGTTTACTGTCTAATGTTTACTGTCTAAATCGTATAAAGGCAAGAGCTCAGATAGTTACTCAAGTAACACTAGTAATAACAGTGACACAAACGAATTACAAGTCATAAATTCTAATTTACCTATAAAGCAGCCTGTCAATAAGTGGCACATACGTTGAATTCAATAGATCCAATAAACCTTCATTATTTCTGATGGCAGGTGACTGTAAAAGTCCTCTGTAAAGTTGTCATAAAATATATTTCCTTATGTGGAAGTATCGGTGGGCAGTTTCGGCAGTGTTACAAACGATTTTGGCATGGTTAATTAAAAGGAGTTGCCGGAGGCCCTTCCTGCCGCCACCCCATACCCCCTGGGACAGAAACTGTGTACCCCAGCTGTTTGCGTCTAGCGTAAAACATGAAATAGTGCGATAGTATTCCACATGTCTGCGAGTCGTGTGACTGAGGCGGAATGTGGAGACCAGACCATTATTCACCAAGGGAGATGTGGAAAATCTCCTAAAAACTACTTCCAGGCTGGCCGGCATACCGACCCACGTCATTAATCCGCCGGGCAGATTCCATTCGGTGCCGGCGCCCAGGAAGCAGAGTATTAACGCTCTCGGCTAACCTGGCAGGTTAATCAGAAAACATCTAACGTTTGTTAAATGATACTCACTCCCACTAAGATAGATCCGCAGTTACAGATCCGTTTGGTGGGATGAGTTCATGTTCTCTCTTACAGCCGAATCAGCACTGACACAGAGGACAGTTTTAGCGAGAAACAGGGACTTCGTACATCACCAAAACAGGTACACAAATGTTTGTTGACGTAGCGTACTAAACATAGATGTGGAAACATTAGGTATTAAAGTAACTTTCTTTTTTTTAGTGGACTTGTAGTCCGGGGTGATATGTTACAATACAGCATCACCGGTCTATTGCGGTCTAACTGTGTTGGTGAGGCAGTAAATTTCCACAGGGCAGTGACTGCGTCACTGCAATTCACTTTGGAGGTGTGGCGGTGGGGCTTGTGGTCCCGTACCATCCTCTGACGGTGATAGTACTACATGAGTCAGCATGAGTCAGGCAGAAAAATTTTGCCTAACATGGGCAGGTGAAGGTGTGGCGGTGGGACTTATAGTAACTTTCTTTTTTTTTCTTTTAGATGGACTTGTAGTCCGGGGTGATATGTTACAATACAGCGTCACCGGTCTATTGCGGTTTAACTGTGTTGGTGAGCAATGAATTTCCACAGGGCAGTGACTCAATCACTGCAATTCGCTTTGGAGGTGTGGTGATGGGACTTGTAGTCCCGTACCACCCTCTAACGGTGATGGGGGGTGAGGCAGTGAATTTCCACAAGGCAGTGACTCAATCACTGCAGTTCGCTTTGAGGGTGTGGCGGTTCGTATTGTTTTTCACATTTATCCAAATCATTTCACAAAACAACTGCGAGTTTTTTTTCAGATCTCTTTTACTCCAGTATATTTCATTGGTAGTTGAATGTCATACAAATGTAGCTTCTTACGTGCAAAACAGTTAAGATTTTAAGAAATAAACTTCTTTGCACTCAATTTACGTGGCTATCAGCAGCAGTTCGTGTAATATTTAAATTATTGTCATTCAAATTACTAATTATTGTTCATTAATTATGGTGATCACTTTCAAACAACTTTATCTCTTTTTTTTTGTTAAATTAGAACTCAGACTGGCATATTTGACACCCAATTTGTCCACTTCCTGCTCTTACATTAAAATTCCTATTACGCAGACGTGGGACGATTGCGACTTCCTTTGCTTGGAACATTCACCAACTAGTATAACCTACTAGCTTCTATTACTCTGATATTCCTGGAGATGATCACTTACTTGAGAAATCATTTCGTATACTTCTATCTTGAGTAGCATTTGACAATGTGATGTGATGTCGAACACCTTCCGGAAACCTGGGAAGTCGGGATTTACCTACACAACTGTACCTGTCGCTATCAAGTATTTTGACGCAACTGGTTTTGCTCTAAATCTGTACTGATTCTTGGAGAACGCAAAGATGTTAACAAATGTAAGTAAATTAAACATTAAACTTTAAGTTGCGATGTAGAATGTTATCCCCATTGCGGTTCAGATCAGAAAACAGTTAAATGTTTACCTTGATTAGAAATCCGAAATCCATGCAAGCGACGAAGCCGCAGAGCGTGACTTCCTCCAGGGGCTGAGGAGGATCCACGCACAGTTTGAGGATGCTGCAGACCACTGGGAAGGCGATGGAGCCCAAAGTGACGGAGGCGAGCACGCTGGAAACGCTCAGTACGGCCCCATCTTCAGGTCGCCAGAGACCCATAAGCCGCCTCAGTGTCGCACCAGGGCCCAGAAGCGAAAGAGCACTGTCTGACAGCCGTAGTCCCTCCTCAGACGCAGATACCGCAAACTGCGTTATCGCAGGTAATGTACAGCAGCGGTTGGTCCTGCGAGACATCTACGACAACGTTTCGTACTATCATACGAAATAGATTTCACAACAGTATTCTTGATAGTTAAATATTAGAAGTATCTAAGGAGAAGCACATCACATACAGAATTAGTTACCGGAGGATACATATCACTAATGCAGAGTAAACCTTCTCTATGCTTCATAGTGATCTAATTTCGCAGAGGAAGAATGCATACGAATTTCTGTAGGTATGCCCTATCTAGCTGAAACCAGTCAGTGATTATTAGATTCTGTGATTCTTTGCACTGATGTTGCTTGCTACTTTTCACCCGCTGTTCCAAAAATCTGCGACATTTCGTATGGAATGGGTTGATTCAGCGAGCCAGTCAAGATGCGATAAAGTGGGTGAATGTTGGACAAACCAAGAATTTATGTGTCCAGAACTGTGAACACGGCTGTTCCCGTTTAGAGCAACAGAAATGTCTACAGCATACCTGTAACGACGATGGTGATGGAGGGGCAAGGCATGGTCACTGAGAACGTCGCGAATGGTTCGTGGCCATGTAAGCCTGAATGAGTGAGCCCAACTCAGGATACACAACACACCATCAAAACGTCACAGACCCCCTCCAGCCAGAACTACACACTACACACCCTGCTGATTAAGTGCTTTATTAGGCCGCCGGCGCAGCCGACTTCTTGTGTCGTTCGAAAAGAGGCAGAAACACGAGTGCTACATTCCTCCGGCCAGCTACTATAGAGCTTCTGTGTTGTCTTTCGCAGTGAAGATAGTCCTATTGCAAGGTAACCGACTCCCAATGTCCATTGTTCTGAATTCCCTTCACATTGTCCACTCGGAAATTCCTGCAGGGTTTGAAAGCGATTTTGATCACTAGGGGTGACACTCGTATCTGTTCAGTATAGGGTACTTTCATGACCACCAACCATAAGGCATTATATATGACTGCTGCCAGAGGTGCAGTATTCCTCGTAGACAGCACTGGTACAGCAGCAAATTGGGCAACTTCACTCACAGTGTGATCACGGGCACGTCGGAGAACGATAGCTCGTTTCTCTCATTCTGTAATCTTTCCTCGCCGATCCATCTTACCGCTCTGGTTCTGTACAACTTATTAACATGTACACATCATTTCTCTGCCATGAGTTAAGCCAGCTTTAGAGGATCACGCGTCAGAAAGGTATGCGTTCTACCCTACCTACAGCGCCTGAAACCGACGAGGGTCTCTTGTAAGGTCTGCAGGACGCATGCCTCCCGCCGTTAGAAAAATAGGGCCCCTGCCTCCCGAATCCTTCAAAATCTACCTGGGGCACAAGACTGGAGCCTCCCGCGGTCAGGGAAGTAAGTAGACAGTAACATACGTACTTCTAGTCGAAACTGTAAAACATTTTTCAGTCGTAGGTAATATGGAAAAACGACGCATCAGCATCTACGTCTGCTTCATACTCCGCAAGTCAGCTACCATTGTGTGGCGGAGGGTATTTCTGTTACCAGTAACTGATCTCCCCTTTCAATGTTCCACTCACGAATGGAGCATGAAAGCAACGATTGTCGGTAAGCCTCTGTATTGGCTCCAATTTCCGTAATTTTCTCATCGTGGTCATTTCACGAGACGTTGTGCGACTCTTCCAGGAAAGTGTTCTCTCATCAGTTAAAATCTCCGTGATGGACAACGGCTGTTTTGTAACAACTGGCACCGGATTTAATTATCTCTGTAATATTCTTACCCTGATTAAAGCATCTTCTCCAGGTTTTCTATCAGTCTTGTCTGATAAGGACCCCCGTTGATGAACAGAACTCACGAATCGAACAAGGACCTTATAAGCACCTTTCTTCGTGGATTAGGTACATTACGTTAAGATTGATCCCTTGAATCTCAATTTGGCATTTACTTTAGCTACTATTTCTTTTATACGGACTTCCCACTTACAGTCGCACTGGATTGTTCCTCCTAGATACTTTGCGGTAGACATTGTTTCCAGTAGTTGTAATTAACAGGGTGGTTCTACAGTAAGGGATTTCTTTCCTGCGTGTGCAAAATATGTTACATCTAAGTTCAGGGTCATCTGTCAGAGCCTGCGCCATTCATCAGTGCTCCATATTTCATTCTGCAAGTGGATACTGTAGTCTGCAGTTGCTGCTGCCTTACAGACAACCGCACCATCTAGTAACAGATTTTATGAGCTCCTGACTATTTTTTTATATCAATTATATACGCTGTAAATAGAAACGGTCCTATCACACTTCCTTCAGGTATTCCGAATATTGTCTTTACAAATGTAGATTTTGTTCCGTTAAGGACGCCGTCTTGAGTTCTGTCCTCAAGGAAGTCTTGAATCCAGTAGGAAACTTTTTCAGTAACCAGCAGTGCACTACGGTGTCAGATGCCTTCCTGAAATCAAGGAACACGGCATCAACTAGAGCTTCGTTGTCCACAGTGCTTATCCTGCATGTTGAGGTCAAAAGAAAATTAGTCTCTGTTGTTTAAATGTAAGTTAGTGGTTTTGGCGGTTTTAGTGGTTTAGCTTTACCCAGGGTGCACCACGAGAAGACGAACTTTCTCATATCCCAAAAGTATTTACAGATTTACATCATTTTCATTTTTTTATTTCCAAATTCATTGTCATACTAGTGTACAACATATGCCGTTATTAAAACTGGCAGTACTTCACACTCTAGTTTGTACTTCCAGGTTTTACTTTACAGGCAATAAATTTCACATATTGCATTCTTGTAATTTTCCCAACTTGGAAATTGGCACCGTTGGTTTCATGAATTTAATAGAGACCTTTTCTTCTTTTTATATTTTGAGCAATTGATTGCAGTTTTGGTTTGGAACTGAAATTGTTTCAGTACCTCAAGAAGTCAGTAGCATGCACTGGCGATTCGCAGTCTGCTGAAACTTAGTTCTGCCCATATGGACGGAGAAAAGAGTACGTTTTCGGCTACGTAAATATCCATTAAGTAGCAGCAGTAGTTTTTCTCACACAGGCGTCGCTGACACTAAGTCCCCAAAAGAAAAAAAAATCAACAATCAAATCAGGATCAATCGTTGGCAAACGGAATATGTAATACAGAGATTCCTTATTTCATTTCTGGTTCAGTACTCATGTGTAAGTCCTAACGTTTCTATCTGTCGCCACCAGCTCTACGTCAGATGAAATTTACAACTCTGGATACTTACGTTAGTCCTCTCTAAACATCCAGCTTTCATAATACTTTCTTCAGAGTCAATAAACATTGCAGACGGAGGTGATTCAGATCTAGATTATAACATTTATCAACAAATGTTGAAAACAGTACTGATAATTCAGCGAAGAAAAAATCATTGGAATATAATGTCCATTAAAAAGCCCATTGCGCGTAAACAGCTGACAAAAAAAAACTTAGTGCAGTATTTGAAAAGTCTCTCAATACATATTGTGTCATACTCACTAAGAATTTTCAGATTTTCAGCTTCCCAGAATTGTACAACTTTCTTGTCAGCATCACTATGCAAAAACAAAGCTAGTCCGTCTGTGGTATTAACAATTTATATTTTCATAACAACATGAATCTCCTGAATACATGTACGTAATTTAGAGAAATCGATTTACGAAAGCTGTCGTCATCTTTAATGGTTCTCTCTTACACGCGTTATTCTTTCAGTTGATTATTGATTATATGTATGCTTCGGTGGTCCCTCACATATATCTTCTGTAACATTCCTCATCAGATCACAGACTAAACACTGACACTGAATTTTATAAACAGGTCGTCTTGACTGGCGAGCAGGCCGATGTCTTCAACAGAAGCAATTTTAATAAAACGTTGCTGGAAGGCTTAGTCCTGTGCCATTTCTACGGATGTGAATGACATTTTGCCCGTGACCTCACTGACCTATGGGATAGCACGACACCGTGATCAGTTTCCGGGTAAAATAATTTTGTTTTTTTCACATGCCAGACACTATATAGTATAAGGACACAGAGAGGAAAATTGTGATATAAAATCAGTCACGGTGGGAGCGACCAGACTGTATCAAACAGCGAGTACAGCTAACACATTGTTAAATAAACAACTACAAACTGATTAAATTAACTCAGCAAATGTTGCATGCAGTGTAGTCAAGCAGAGGCCAAATGTAAAACCACTTTCAGTAGAGGCCTGTTTAAACGAAATGTTTCTGTAGTTCTTACTGGGTAAGTGTTTCAAACATCTAGAATTGTGTTACTGTTATCTCATCAGTTTCTTAGGTAATAAGTGCTGCTGGAGAAACAATACTCCACGGAGGCAGTTAACATGGGAAATCGTAAGGCGTTGTGAACAAAGTTTCAATGTGTTTGAAGCTATAGTAATGTATGGATTATAAGAAACGGTTATCGTTGTATCGAGCAGATACACAATCGTCAATTAAGACTGTTATGAGAAGAGAAAGAAAACTGATTTTAATACACTTTTGTTCATCATCTCAAATTTTTATAAGTGTGATTCAAATTTCTGTCCCTATTATAGACGAGAAGTTGACATTACCAAACAAACGACTAGGCGCCCCGTCTCAAAGAAAATTTGGTTTATTGAGAACCACTCACGTGATTTCAAGTATGCTTGCAAACACGTCATCCACGGTATTACAAGGCGTGCAATGAAAAGTGCAGTGGTGTTGAGTTGAGCTATCCGTAATTCCATTCTCGGGAACTAGCGTGCCCTGTCATCTGGTAGCCGAACACTTTATTCAAATGTCACCTGCATGCCAGTGTAGAATGAGGCAGAGTAGCCACCAGTTGGCAAAACATCCTTCAGTATTTGTCGGTAGAAGTGTATTACACAACAATGGGAAAATCCATTTGTAAAAATTGTAAATATACTACTGGCCGTTAAATTTTCTACACGAAGAAGAAATGAAGATGATAAATGGGTATTCATTGGACAAATATATTATACTAGAACTGACATGCGATTACATTTTCAACCAATTTGGGTGCATAGATCCTGAGAAATCAGTATCCAGAACAACCACCTCTGGCCGTAATAATGGCCTTGAAACGCTTGGGCGTTGAGTCAAACAGAGCTTGGATGGCGTGTACAGGTACAGCTGGCTACCCACGCAGCTTCAACACGATACCACAGTTCGTCAAGAGTAGTGACTGGCGTATTGTGACGAGCCAGTTGCTCGGCCACCATTGACCAGAGGTTTTCAATTTGTGAGAGATCTGGAGAATGTGCTGGCCAGGGCAGCAATCGAACATTTTCTGTATCCAGAAAGGCACGTACAGGACCTGCCACATACAGTCGTGCATTATTCTGCTGAAATGTAGGGTTTCGCAGGGATCGAATGAAGGGTAGAGCCACGGGGCGTAAAACATCTGAAATGTAACGTCCACTGTTCAAAGTGCCGTCAATGCGAACAAGAGGTGACCGCGACGTGTGACCAATGGCACCGCATACCATCACGCCCGGTGATACGCCAGTATGGCGATGACGAATACACGCTTCCAATGTGAGTTCACCGCGATGTCGCCACACACGGATGCGACCATCATGATGCTGTAAACAGAACCTGGATTCATCCGAAAAAATGACGTTTTGCCATTCGTGCACCCAGGTTCGTCGTTGAGTACACCATCGCAGGCGCTGCAGTCTGTGATGCAGCGTCAAGGGTAACCGCAGCCATGGTCTCTGAGTTGATGGTCCATGCTGCTACAAACGTCGTCGAACTGTTCGTGCAGATGGTTGTTGTCTTGTAAACGTCCTCACCTGTTGACTCTGGGATCGAGACGTGGTTGCACGATCCTTTACAGGCATGTGGATAAGATGCCTGTCATCTTGACTGCTAGTGATACGAAGCCGTTGGGATCCAGGACGGCGTTCCGTATTACCCTCCTGAACCCACCGATTCCATATTCTGCTAACAGTCATTGGATCTCGATCAACGCGAGCAGCAATGTCGCGATACGATAAACCACAATCGCGACCTTTATCAAAGTCGGAAATGTGATGGTACGCATTTATCCTCCTTACACGAGGCATCATAACAACGTTTTACCAGGCAACGCCGGTCAACTGCTGTTTGTGTATGAGAAATCGGTTGGAAACTTTCCTCGTGTCAGCACGTTGTAGGTGTCGCCACCGGCGGCAACCTTGTGTGAATGCTCTGAAAAGCTAATCATTTGCATATCACAACATCGTCTTCCTATCGGGTAAATTTCGCGTCTGTAGCCCGTCATCTTCGTGGTGTAACACTTTTAATGGCCAGTAGTGTAATTCTGTACGGGTAATAAGGTGCCCTATTGACGTGTAAGATTCATGTCCAGACACGTACCGATTAATCACGTCAGACAATTTTTTTTTTTTTACCCTTGGAGACATCAAACTTCGCATTGCTACCCTTCGATGTCGCCTCTGACATTGTAAATTCCCTCATTTCGGTGCGAGAGATAGTCCACAAGTTTCTGCACGTCTGCCAAATCCAGCTGAGATCACTCATAGATGATTAAATGCCGTACTGTTGTTAAATTGTGGGAATGTTATTTGATACTTTTCATCCACTGTTCCAAAAAACGCGCAGACATTTTCTACAGCATCTGTTAATATATTCACCTAGTCACTGTTGGAACAGAGCACCTGTGTGTTTGTCAGACCAGTGACGGCTGCGTGCAGCCATGTGAATAACTAGGTTGCTGTCATTTTGGAGGACAGGGCTGCCGACAGCATAGTCATCATCAAGATGGAAGTGAAATGACAGTCATTGGTCACGAAGTATGGTAAAACAGAGAACTTGGTTTATTGCTACGGTAAACTGAATGAGTGGGCCAGAGAACATCACAGAACCACCTCTAGCCCGAGCCACATCCTCCACACACTGAGGGTTAACCGACTCATTGGGCCGTCGGTGCACTCAACTTCTCAAATCATTTGGAACTGAGCAAAATCACGACCCCTCCCCACACCGAATGCCTTCAGTAGACTATTGTCAGCGGCTGTTTATTTGGTCCATTTTGAGTCCATCTTAATGGTCCGCTGTGTGAAGTGGAGTTTAATGAAGTACCCGACGCCAAATATACCTTTGCACACAGATCTCTTCACAACGTTCACTCGGAAACTGGCTCAGATGAATCTACATTCACGGAAAGCAGCTATTTATATCACTTTTGAACCCAACTGCCATCAATAAGAAGTGAAACTCGCATTTGGTCCCTGTCGGTTAAGGTCGTTTGACGACTAATGTTCATAAGGCATATAACATGGCTGCAAGTGGTATATCGTTCCTTGTAGACGTATTGTACTGTCCTTATTTATCCTGGTGTGCTATTGGGTACATCCAAAAAGATTATGTCTTCCTGCAGTTCTCTCACATTTCCATGTTGACTCATCTTACTAAACTGAGTCCGTACAATAGACTGTCACAGACTGTACTGCCATGAGCTGCGTCAGCAGTCGAGGGTCAGATTACCACTTAATACTACGAGGAGCGTTCAACAAGTGAAGTAACACTGTTTTTTCGGCGAAATTCGGTTGAAAATTGTGGAATCTGCTGTGGGACATTGTAGAATACTCCTCCTTCAGTAACCGTAGGTTCATGTAGTTCCGACAGGTGGCCGGGCTGTACACAGTCTTCAAAGTGGCATCTGTAACGGAGGTGTGTTCCAAGAAGAGACCTGTGAGTTCGCCCGCATCTCGTGGTCGTGCGGTAGCGTTCTCGCTTCCCACACCCGGGTTCCCGGGTTCGATTCCCGGCGGGGTCAGGGATTTTCTCTGCCTCGTGATGGCTGGATGTTGTGTGCTGTCCTTAGGTTAGTTAGGTTTAAGTAGTTCTAAGTTCTAGGGGACTGATGACGATAGATGTTAAGTCCCATAGTGCTCAGAGCCATTTGAACCTGTGAGTTGGTTTCTTTTGGCGGAAAACCAGAGCATCATAGACCTTCACAGGCGCTTCCACGATGTGTACGCAGACCTGCCAGCGTAAAAAAAAACATGGCGAGTCTTTGGGCGAGGAGTCTGTCATCATAGCAACAGCACTTCGCAAACCAGTGTCATGTCCTGTGTGCCGCCTGGCCGCATGCGGCTTTGACTCCTGCATTGTTTGAACATGTGGACACTCTCATTCGAGGTGATTGACGGGCTACAATCAAACACCTCACTGCTCAACTAGACGTCTCTGTCGGTAGTCCAGATACACTCGTCCATCGGAGGCGGCTCTGATCTGTTTGATGGTGAGGTTAATGATGCAGCATAAAGTAGGCTCGGACGTCGACCATTAGGATGGTACCTTGTGAGCACACAGGCCATCGCTGTGAGATGGCGTAAGGCCATGCCACTGAACGGAAATTATGCTGAAAAACAGGGTTTCATAGCCAAAAGAGTGGGGTATAATATGTCGTACTGCAATCCTGAATGAAACCAACCTGCTTTCATAAAAACTGTGTGTCGCATTACTTACTGAAAGCCCTTCGTAATTTTATAGCATGTACGGCTGTTCAAAGGTATGACTAATACTTTGTCCTGTGAGCTCACAGTTGCTGGTGTCCATGTTCTTCGATGTAACGGAAATTGCCGTAAATCGACTGGTAAACTCAGTACGGCATCACAACTCTGCTAGCAGGTAGTATCAATATCTGTTTATGCTTTATAGTAGGCTAAAGGCCTATCCAGACGTTGAACAAAGAATGTTAACCATTTAACATCTGCGATCGTTTCACACAAGGTACGGACATTGTCTATCACGTTACGTCACATTTTTCTGCACAGTTGCTATATTCGTGTATTCATGTGAAATTATTTCTTAGTCTTCTTTGATTTTAATAGAAGTAACGGTTCTCTATTGACATAGATAGGTAATTTTCCATACTACAAATTCGTTCACAAGAGTGGAACATATTTGTGACTAGAATATAATTTTCAACATTGGTTCCTATGAGCCTTTTGGGCCCCTGCAGCTTGTCACGTACAATGAAAGGAGCGACCCCCCGCCCCCCTCACTCGCAATTGTTATTTCCCTTCCACCCTAGTCCGCTGTGGGTCACCGTGCGCTAAACGTGTCCTGAAAATGATGCCGTTTTGCTCTCTCCCAGGTAAACGGAAATCTGAAGTGTTCAAGTTCACTTTGTGAAGCTGTGAACCATTTTTTCCGCTTTTTTAAAGTACCTGTATCAGCAAAATCCACTGACTATTGATAGTCATTATTTAGTGCACGCTGGGTAATACATTCTCTCGTATCCGTAGCACGGCATCTCACAGCTTTATCAGTAACCTCAGTGCCGTCTACGTCCTTCTTTGTGTCCATATACATGGGTACTTTAGCGCTATACGCCACATCACAACAAGTGTTACAAAACGCAGCTACTACAGCACATCACAACAGCAATTCTATTGCTCAGAACCACATTGGTGAGAACGTTCAAACGTCCCGGTCACCGGACAATATTTCTTACATTCTCCACTTACTGACGTGACGTCATCTTGTCATAACCGTGCAACAGCCAATCATTGCCCAATTGTGTTTAAAAAACTTTTTTCCGTTTTTACACTCTCAGCCTTGTTCTGACGTTTTACAAATGCTATTACTGCTCTCTGGAGGCTTTTGGATGTTAATGACAAATAGTTTTTATCAGTTTTGGATATTAATGATATGCTATCCTCACAATACAGCACAGAAAATGGTACACAGTCAACACATTTGATGTCGTACGAAGATTACTATGAACTATAAAATTCTTTGAAATGGCCACCTGCTGCACTAGCTGTTATAAGTGTATTTTTCGGCGTAAGGACACTATTGTTATAGATAGTAGATCTCCTGAAATGTTTCGCTTGACTGTAAAGTTATTCGCTTTAGGAATTCTTAAATATTTTAGTACTTAACACTTCTATGACATTTCAATTGCTATAGAGTTAAAAATTATAATTTATCACGATTATAACGACCTGAGACTGTATAAATCAGTCAAAATCGAAACTAAACACCATCTCTGACTGCTTTATGGGCGGTAACCCATGAGCAACAGATATCGCGTGGCTGGTACAGTCAATTTTCTGAGGGCCTCGAAAGCTTTCTGGCGAAGAGGGCGGTTGGCGACCGTCCGTCATCGGTATTTATTTTACTTATTAAGCGCGTAAATGAGGACGGAATTAACTTACGACAACACTGCTGAAGTATCATTATTTAATTAATCTCTATTATGTGAGAATCCCGCAATGCAGTTTTGAGCGTTGTGATGTATAATGTAATACAAGACGGAAAATTGTCTGTCGTGTGTGTGTGTGTGTGTGTGTGTTTGTTTTTTGTGTTGCTTTTGTTGTGGTTTGCTGCTGCTGTTGTTGTGATTTACAGCCCGAGTACTGATTTCTCACAGCTCTCCACGGTGGTCTATCCTGTGTAAGCTTCTTCATCTCTACATATCTACTACAATATACACCCATTTGAAGCTGCGTTCTGTAGTCAGCCTTTGGTCTCCTTCAACAGTTTTTCTTCCCAAACTGCCCTTCATTACGAAATCAACGATGCTTTGTTGTCTCTGCTTGTGTCCTGTCAACCAACCCGTTCTGTTAGTCTAGTTGCGCCATATACTTCTTTTCTTGCCTGTTCAGTTCGCCACCCTTTCGTTAATTACACCATCCACTCATCTATTCTTCAGCATTATTCTGCAGCATCGCAATTCAGAATTTTTTATTCTCCTCTGATATGTAGTATCTATGGTTCACATTTCTACATCTGCATCAATTCTCCGCAATCAACCCGACGGTGTGTGGTGGAGGGTACTTCTGGTACCACTACCTGTTCCCGGCCTTTCCTATTGCATCCACGAATGGCGTATGGGCAGGAAGACTGTCAGTAAGGCTCTGTATTAGCTCTAATTTTTCGAATTTTCTAGTTGTTGTCGCTTCGCGAGACGTATGTGGGGTGAAGTAAAACTTCGTCCAACTCTTTCCGGAATGTAGTTTCTCGAAATTTCAATGGTAAATCTCTCTGTGATGCACGCAGCCTCTCTTGTAGCGTCTACGACTGGAGTTTGATGAGCATACGAATATCTTTGTAACGCTCTCGCGTCAACTAAACGATCCCGTGACGAAACGCTCCGCTCTTCGTTGGATCTTCTGTGTCTCTTCTATCAGTAATGCTTGATAACTGTCCCAAGTTGATGAACAGTTCTCAAGAAACGGTTGAACCAGTGCTTTAAGCTACTTCTTTAATGGATGAAGTACATTTATTTAAGGTTTTTTTTATATGAATTTCAGTCTGGCATCTGGTTATCCTACTGTTTATTTTACGTGGTAATCCCACTTAGGTCTCTCTGGATAGGCTACTCCTAGTTATTTTGCGGTGGTTAGTGTTTCAAACAACTTGTCAAAACAGTGCAGTTGTAAAGTAATAGATTTCTTTTCCTATGTTGTCGCAATATGTTACAATTAATTCCATTCAGAGTCAGTTGTCAGTTCCTGCACCGTTCATTAATCAACTGGGGGTCGTTCTGCAAATGGTTACTGTCTTCTGTGGTAGCTACCTCCTTATAGACAACCGAATCATCTGATGATGGCGACATGTATGATCGCCGAAATATTGTGCACGTTGGACACTGTAGACCGGCAGTACACCCGTGGATATTTTGATAGTCTTAAAGAGCTTCCGATGCAGTCTGGAATCCAGTCGCAAATCTGGCCACATTCTCGATAAGCTCTTTTCTTTCACTGAAATGTATTGCGGGACACTGTCAATTGCCTCCCTGAAGTTAACAAAAACAGCAGCTACCGCAGCGCCGGTGCTGCAGCGCTATGGTTCTCATATAGGAACACAGAGAGACGAGTTTCGGAAGATCACTGTTTGTAGAATCCATGTTGATTTTTCTAGAAAAGATTTTCGTTCTCCAAAAACGTCATTATTCATGAGCAGAAAACACGTTCCATAATTCTACAATGGATTGACGTCACGATATAGGCCTACAATTATGTGCATCTGTCGTAGGACCCTTCACGAAAAGAGAAACGAGTTGCTCTTTTCTTTAGTCGCTATGAACCCCTCGTTGCATTCTGATGCCTTCCACTACTAAGTGATTGTAGTTGTTTTTTCGCTTCCATAGATGTACGATCTCCACTACTGCTACAGAAAACGTTTTTTCAGAAACTATTTTATACTAGTATCGAACGTTTTAAACCCTCTCTGCCCCGGCCATTGTTTTATTTTGGTCTCGAAATAGTAAAATTGGTGTACTAGATTTAGTGTCACGTTTTCTGAGATAAATATTTGATTTAATTTCAGAACATTCCCTTGCCCTTGTTTTACTTTTGTCGATATTCAACGAATAGCGCCTTTTAAAGATACTATCTATTCCGTTCAACTAATCCTCTAGGCCCTTTGCCGTTTCTGAGCGAATTATCGACAAACCTAAGAAATTTTATTTCTTCTCCCTGGACTTTAATTCCATTTGGCTTCTTTTACTGCGTGCTCAGTGCACAGTTTGAGTAATATTGGGGTTATGTCATAAACCTGACCCGCTCCCCGCACAGCTACTGCTTTTATTTCAAGCTCTTCATCTCCTTGTCGGAGCAGTCTGGTTTCTATATACCTAGCAGATAAACATTCCCTCTCTGTCAAGGAGGAGTCAGTATTGTAAAAACATGTCTCTGGATCTAGAAATCTACGCAGATTTTAGAAATGTTAGTAATAGGTATTTGTAAAGAATCTGAGTGGCTAAACTGACTTGGTTTTGAAATCCAAACAAATACCAAAAAATGGTGTATCTTCAGTTACTTAGACATATCCCGAAAATAGCCAGACTCGGAAAATTTGCAGTGGGAGATTTACAAGAAGTGGCGTGAGATTTTTGCAGCGCCACATGAACGCTCGCTCACAAACGTCTCGTAGCACAACTGTTTACAAATTGTGTATATATATATTGTCACAGGGCTTGCTCTGCGTCTAAAATGCCGTTCACAGCCGCTACGGTGTTGGTGCTTTCCAATTTCGCACGGAGTCAGATGGCGCTGTGGATGATCCGTAGAGGACACGAGTTCAACATCTTCGTCCGGTCATCCAGAGATGGATTTACTGTAGCTTCCCCGAATCGACTAAGCCAAACTCCAGTATGGTTCCTTTGAAAATAATATGGTAGGTTCCTGTTCAGTTCTTCGTCAATCTGTCGCCGACGGGACTTTATAGACAGTAATCTTGTTTCTTTCTTTCCCAGTGAGGCATCTCCTGATATCTAAAATATAAGAATCAAACTGGTAAATAAACAGACACTGTTCTTGCGACAGTGGTATGCGTGATGACCATGCTATTCGTTATGTCCTCATCAAGATTTTCCGTGTGTCTGGTGTGTAATTGCGGCAGTAAAGGACGTGTTTCTGTGCGTCCCCCGTATGCTTGCCTTTACGCAGCTCGTGGTCATAATGATTGCTGCAATGGTACAAAAGTGAGTGCAGCTGGAACGACGATTCTCATAAACGAGTTCAAAATTAATACGTACAAATGATGTTGGAGTTACAGACAATTGTATGTGAAATTCTGATCTCATTTCGTTGTGTGAGTGTGTGAGAATTAATTGTTGATCGTACTTGTGTCATGATGAACTGCTGAAAGCTCAGCATCTGGCATTTTAAATTACATTACTGTGGACAGGACGGAATGTAAAAAAACATTATAATCATGCCAAGCCTTCGTCAATAGACCTGATTTTTTTATTATTTGTCTGCAACAACAGCTAACCCCATGTAATCAAAAATTGTTATCGTTTCTCATTAATAATTACCCTTTGCAAGCTGACGTCTACAAATGGTCGAGCAAGCCGTAAACACGCAGTTTCGCAAGTATGCACAGCAGTTCACGCTTAGGGTCTAAATTACATAACTACAGAATTAATTGCTGCAAAAGAACTCAAATGTTCAAATAAATAATTGCAGTTTTCATAAATTAAGACACATGTGTGTTTATTCTTTGAACAAGTTACTGAGCGAGCACGATTTATAAAATTGGCGTAAAATATGTGTCAGATTCAACTTCAAATCTAATTCACATTGTTTACGAGTATACTATACAAGAACCCGAAGAACAAAATGTTACACCATTAATCGTCGTACTCGAACTTATGATATCGCGAAACGACTGATTACATTAATGTCCTTCTAACACCTCGAATATGTCAAAAACGTACATCGGCTCTAGGGTAGCATAATGTATGCAGCCTTTATGTTCGAGAGGCAGATGCGAAGAACAGTTGCCTCTGCATTCCCGTTTACCGAAGACATTCACGCCTCCGACGTACCTCTTCCACCTGTCCCACCTCTTCGGCTGTGCGGGCCACGCGGCGTGAGAGCACACACTGAGGGTCTCTTTCGATAACTTGAAGAGCTACTCTTGGGTCAATGGAAATTTGAAGAAAAGCCTAAGCTGTTGGTACTCATCTGAGGACGTCATCTCATCAGCTAAAATACACCTTCCGGTTTTCCTACGGCAGCTTTGGCTCACTCAGCGGAAAATACTGATACACATTTATTATAAATACTGGCTGCTATAAGTACACCCATAGGACTGTTATTCACAGTTTTTATGCTGCGAAGGACGTCTTCCGTAATAACATACTCTTTCTCTGTAGAAGCCACATTACGTGTCATCACCGCTTGACAAATGAGGGCTCGATGTATCGTATGACAGGCTGTGAAGTGGCATTTGTGGCCCATTTACTTGAAAAATACATCTAGACGTAACGAGAATAACGGCACCAAAAGTCGTGTGGGTGGACTGCATAACACTCTGCAGTAAGTACAATGCTCAGATTAGCCACTAAACAATAAGGTCAAGTTTGGTGGCTACATGATTTTCACAGTGCTATCTGCCAAAACGTGTTACTGTACGATATAAAACTGATTTTTTTCCTTGTGAAATGATAAAGCGAAAAGGGTTATATGAGTTATATCATGCAGTCACGAAGTAAAATATTATAATTTTCATAATACGTTTCTGTGGTGCAGATTGCTTCTGTTAATGCAAAGGCTCTGAATCTCTTCATTTCTGATGTCCCTGTACACTGTCCAGAGTTTTACAAACCTGTCTGCTCCTTACAATATGTGTTAATTAGCGAACTACGTAATTCTGAGATATGTGCTAAGACTTTACGCTGAATTAAATGCTGGTGAAATAGTGCATTTCACTTCCTCAGAGTTCACACGAACTCTAAGGGTACTGCTCCTCGAAACGAAACTCCTTGCGAGAAAGTAAGTGCCTTGTGGGGTTGCTGGTGAGCCTCAGCACAGAAATCCTCTGCAATTTCAAAGGAGGTCAATATTCCGAATATCTGCAAGTACCTACGCAACAAGAGCACACGTCGTCATTCTACCGCCCGTTCTTTTTTCCTGTCTCTTGCTTTGCTGAAGACCCAAATTTCGTCAAGAATTACATGCTGACGAACTGAGACTGAAACTCCTGTATTGAATACGTACGTACATTATCAGTTACATTTGCATATATATATATTCGATAATGCTTTACAGTGCGGAAAAAATCGACTTATATCTCTGGCCTTGCACTAATCTCCTTCACCTAGTATGCAAATGACAGATGATTGAAGTACGGGATTGTTTTACAGCGTGTTCAAAGTACTGATCCTACAGCACTCGACTGTAGTTTGCAAACGAAGCGTTGTCCCTCCTCCAACTGTTCCTGTGCAAAACCCCTCACCACCCAGAAAACATTCTGCTACTGACTGAAGCTACCAGTAATCCGTAAGCTCTATGAGGCAGAAACGAACAGCACTCAGGAGCCGGTCGCGCACAAATACTGTAAACAGTTCCTTTCGCAGAGGCATCACACGTTCCCTGAATTTTCCCAATGTTTCAGAATTGTTCATTTGGTCCCTCTGCTATTGATTTCATAGTGTTGCTCTTGCAAACCGAATTTATGGAAGTTACTCAATTACTATACCACTAATTTCACACTCGAAGACAAATAAAATAATTTATATGTCCCACTGGTTTTCATTGGCCTCGTAAACTGACACGCGACCAATAGAGCGATGTACTGATCATATGGCACTCCGTATCCGCATCCAGCGACTCTTGTGGGCTCAGGATGACACGGCGGCCTGTCGGTACCGTTGGGCGTTCGTGGCCTTTTCGGGTGCAGTTTATTTTTTAGTGGTTTTCATTACGATCAAAACTGCTTTTACTCGCCTACTTACCATTACAGAAAAGGGTCTCAGTTAATCACTCATATGATACGTTAACATATATTAGCAACAGTTGTTGCCCAAACATGCTATGATCTCGCTAGATCCTACGTAGATAAAGGAAGAATCACAACATTCTCACTTCACCATGATGTCGAGGTCAGTAGAAACGGAGAGCAGTCTGTAACTGCACAAGGAGTAGAACAGAGTGCCGTCACGCCATTGTTTAAGGAACGGTCTCAGATTTGCCCAAAGACGCAGAGAAATTATGCAAATCTAATTTATGGTAGCCGTAACACTATTCGCTCCACCCACGCCTAATAGACATATATGTCTTAAGCACAGAGCATCATCAAAGGCTGAGGGTATCTGTTAGAATTCCATCAAGTTAGTCATATATCATCAAATTTTCATAATTAGTCGACACTTTGGAATGGTTGTGAACGCCACGCGTAATTATAGAAGTGTTCGTTAGCATGTGCCTGTGATATACCAGACAGTTCGTGCGTTTCACGTAAGCTGTACCTCCTAAATCAATGTTGACACTTTAGAGAGAAGTTTCTTACACTTCACGCATATCGTTTCGTTCTAGATCAGAACGTTGCCCTGGATACTGCAAAAGGTATAGTTCAGTTAACGTTAACTCTAGTGGCAAAAGTTAGTTACTGGTGGTTTCTTTCAGGTTCTAGGATTTTCCACGCTCGAGATTGATTTGATATATATACTACTCCGTCTTCAGGCCACAAGTGGCCCATCGGAACCATACAACCGCAGTGTCATCCTCAGCTGAGGACGCAGATAGGAGGGTCGTGTGGTCAGCACACCGCTCATATGATATATGTAAAAGTAAAAATTCAGGAATGATCTGTGGCAGCAAAATACACTGACGGGAAAAATCGCAACACCAGACAAACAAACCAGACTGCAAAGGAGAATCAACAAACAGACAATACGAAGGGTGATTTCTGATGAAGAATGAAGGATGTGATCCGAGAGAATGAAGAAGTACTGGGCTGACAGGAAATTGAAAAATTCTTTGTATAAAGTTGGCTAGAGTGGTTCAATGAAGGCCATAAAATGTAAATAACTAAATAAAATGAAATTTCGACAATACATTTGTCTAGCTAATATATTTAAGTGATTAACACTGCAAGATCACAAGTTAATGAAAGCACGAGATAAGCCATTATAAATATGAAATGATGCTACATTAATTACCAGTGTAACCGCTAAAATGTTGAATGAAGCATGCCAACGTGCATGCAACGGGTTGTACAGGTACAGGATGTAAATTTGTGAACTGGAGTTACATGCCTGTTGCATTTGTTCGGACTATGCATGGACGGCGAATGCAGTTTGTGGATGACGCTGGTGCTGTACTCCGATAGTGTCCCATAGGTGCCCTGATGGACTCCATGTGTAGGTCCAGTATGTCTAGCACGCTAATAGGTTTGTTGCAGGCCCTCAGTTGGCCTTCTTCTAACCAACAAACTGCCACACTGGCACCTAGGCAGAACCAACATTCATCAGAAAACAGAGTTTCACTCTATGCCCTCTCGCTTGACGCCAGTGACGTTGCCAGTGGTGGTGCTTTGAGGTCGTGGAAAGCACACTACAGGCTGTGTGGATCGGAACTGTTCTTGATGGAAACGATTTGTAACAGTTCGTTATGTCATTGTGATGCCAGATGCTGCTCAGATTGCTGCTGCAAATGCAATACGATACATTGCAGCCATACGCTGACCACGACAGTCTTCCCTCTCTGCTGTGCCACGCGGCCGTCCGGAGCCCTGTCTTCTTGCGAGCGTACGCTTTCCTGACGACAGCTGCCAGCAGTCAGCTACAGTGGCTACATTCCTGTCAAGTCTTCCTGCAGTATCGCAGAAGGAACATCCAGGTTCTCACAGCCTTATTACGCCACCTCGTTCAAACTCACTGCTGTGTTTATGATGACGTCTTTCTCGCCTTAAACGCACCAATTCATCACGTCTAATCTGAAAGATAGCTAACACTCACGACCGTTATAGCGTGTGTTTAAAGCAAACCTAATTTTCTTCCACATAGTGGAGCCACCGCCTTTACTCTTATGCCATTAGCGCGAAATTTGAATTGACATCACTTTTCATATGTAGAATCACGCTTACGAACTTGAGCTTATGTCGTACAACTCCTTCTTAGTGTTGCGATTCTTTTCTTGTCAGTGTAGATATGTAATATTTAAAATTTCGGCTTCTCGTAAATAGACTTAATTCACAAAGCGTTACAATGCATCCCATTTTTTGGGATCGGCATCTGTTTCTTGCTTTTACTGTACCTGGCTAGAGAATTTATTATATGCATTTCGTATTTTCTTCGTCATAGATGCAGTAGTTTCCGTTAACTGCGTACTACTGGTCTTCTATAGCCTATTTTGCACCGAGAGTTTTCCCATTATTTAACGGTCATCTCTAAAAACCTTAGCCTAGTATTTTCATTTCTTTATTACCAGCTTGGCACGAATATGTTCAGAGTGTTGTAGATGACAGAATGAAACTAGACCACGATTGTTTTATGTGAATCGAAATGGAGCCAAGTTTACTCATTTCGTTTTGGAAATAATATGTCAGCAAATGTGACGACCACACTAAAACCCTCTTGATAGATTGGCAATTAATATCGCAACATTGGTAGCCTGGACAATAAATCATGTAAGCCATGTCTCTTTTTCAATAGTTACTATACGATCTGTTGGCAGGAGACGTGCGATATTTACATTGTGCGTGGGCTACCGGACTTGCTGTTACAAGTATTGAAGAGTACGTTCACCACTACCTCGCAAGACTGTTGATACAGCCGGCTGATAATGCCAAGTTCTCAGTCGAATATCTGGTAACTCATACTTACATCCTGCTATTATTACTTGATCTTCAAACCTTACTTCTGTCGATATTAATATGCTTTCCTTAGATTTTGTGCCAGTTGCAGCTAAATCTGGAGACTGATAAAAGTATCCAGTTACTTATTTTCATCTATATTGCTCTCTTCCCAAACCAACAAACATTTTAGAAATTCCATTCCGCTTTCTAGCAAGTATTCGTGTCTAATTTAATTTCCATGCAACAAATTTCTGTGAGAGACTAAATGCGAAACTTGGATGGGAACGGTTCGCAAGATAACCACTTCAATCTGTATACACTCTTTTACTGTATATACTTTTCCTATGAGCCTTTCCGTACTTGATTTGGCAACTCTGAAGCATTCAGTGGGAGTTGCTTGAACGTCGATTAACCTAGAAAAGAGCTGGCAAGGGTAATTAGGGCTATATAACAAGGAAAGACGCATCGTGAAAGAGACCAAGCGATGTTGGGCATAACTTAGCACAAATTGGTTCAAATGGCTCTGAGCACTGTGAACTACTTAAACCTAACTAACCTAAGGACATCACACACATCCGTGCCCGAAGCAGAATTCGAACCTGCGACCGTAGCGGTCACGCGGTTCCAGACTGAACCGCCTAGAAACGCACGGCCACACCGGCCGGCTAACTTAGCACATTGGACTCCCATTCGGGAGGACGGCGGTTCAATCCGACCATGGAAATTTATATTTTCCATGATTTTGCTAAATCGCTGCACGAAAAAGTCGAGATGATTTCTTTCAAAGGACACAGCCGATTTCCTCCCCCATACTTGAAACAAACCGAGCCTTTTCTCTGTTGCTAATATCCTCGTCTAGTCTTCTTTCGTTTCTTTTCCGTGGAAGAGTGATTCTAAAATAAAATAATGCGATCCGATGCGATCTGCACATGAGTAGACTAATGTCATGTGTGACTACAGATTTTCCAAAAGGAAACCCTCTTATTCTATGACATTTACGAAGAGTTCTTAGAAAGCTAAGAATGACACTTACTCCATTTTTGGGTCAAGAGCAAGATCCGTTTCTACCCGTCTGCTTTGACTCTTGACTTACTGTGTGACGTCCTGAGTTTAAAGTGCGAAGCGGCCTGCTATTAAATGTTATGTCAGGTTGTCTTAGTAATTGAATTAAGCTGTTGGTAAACTATACTGTTTATTCGAAATATAGTGTGATATACGAGGATATGTTTGAGGTGGAACCTGAGAGCACTGTTCAAATTGTTGTTAGAGAAATTAGTAGCGATTATATTTTTGTTCTTGTTTTGATTAATATTTGCCTGTTTCTTTTCGTGCTTGGCATGATATCCGAAGATAAGTTTAGGCAGGAATCTAAGAGCACAATTTAAACTGTTGCGAGTGAAACGATTAGTGATTATAATTATAATGCTGTTTCTTACAATTACTTTTGTAATGGGGAATATTTGTTGAAGAATAGGTTACCCAGGAACCTACGTAGCACAAATAATTGCGACTGAAGCGAAAAGTGATTTTATCTATAATCCAGATTCTTGCAATATATTTGGTCGAGTTTTTCCGATGTGACGCCAAGGAGGCGCGGCGCATTTGAAATGACTTGTTTTTTAGAGCTCGTTTTGTCATTAATGGTAGCTCAATAGTGCGGTGAATGATTGTGTTCGTGACCTGGTTTGTGGTAGTGGTTTAATTGAATTGAATATAGTCTTTAGTAGTTACTGGTTATTTATTCGTTTTTTTTCCCTCAGCTGTTAGCTTTCGTTTGCGGCTTGTTCATTTGTCATACTGAACGCTTGTGTTTGTGGTTTGTTTTGGAGTTCTGTTTGAATAGTTTGTGGTTTGCAGTTCAGTTTTATTTGTGTATGCGTGTAATATGTTTTGTGGTTCGTGTTCATTAATTTGGAAATGTCTACGGTTAGTAAGTTTGTTTTATGAGCATTTTAATTTAGTAGTGAGATTGCAGTTTGTGTGTCGAAGCAAAATGTCTTCGAAATGAGGATTTTCAGATTCATTTGAGCGCCGAGTAGGGGATCGGGGTGTTCATCGATTTCTGCGTTTCGGTTTGTACAAATGAACTACAATTGCCGTAGTAGTATCTATGGTTGCGTGTGGGGATTTTAAAAATTGCCTTCGTTTGAGGTATGTAGATCAAATGAAGTAATAGATTACAATTGTGAAGTTTTTGATTTATTTGTTACTTTTTTCTGGGGGAATTCGTGTGTACAATTTTTCGATTATGTGGTTCATTCGTGTGGGTTGTGTCTGGAAGCGCTGTCTTCGTTTGAACTACATATGTCCATTGTATGCTGTGATTCAACTTGTGTATTTTATGTACATTTTTATTTGGTTCAGTCTGGAGGAATTTGTTTTGTTATTTTTCGATCATGTTGATTGTTGGCCTTCAGTCGTGAAGCACATGTATTGGGTGAAGTCGTGTACACTTAGTGCAATTCAAGTTAGCATTTACAAGTCAGCGTGGACTTCCTCTTGTAGTGGATGTTTCTGTTTGTTTGCTTTTCCTTCTGGAAGGGAAATTTTTTTAGCTGATTGTTTTCAGTACAGTGCTTCGCTACTTTCGTTTTCAGTGTTTTGTTTTTTGTAGCGATGCATGCGTTTTTGTTATATAGGCCTAAACATAAATTGCGGAAATGATTCTTATGGTTAGTTTTTCGGTATCACTGTCTTTGTCTGAGCTCTATAATTCAAGCGATTATTGACAGTTTTTCCGTTTATTCTGAACGAATTTAGGTGATGGCTGGTTTTTACTTATATGATCCTTTGCGATGGGGATGTATGGAATCATTGTCTTCGTTTGAGCAACATAGGCCTATAGTATGTTGCGATTCCCATTTTTTCTATACCTTGTAGCTTTATTATGGAGGAATAGTTTTCGTTTATTTTAACAAGTAGTTGTTTGGTGGGGGGTTCTGCCATCGCAGTATTCTCTGAAGCATATAGGTTAAAGGATGATTTGTTTTTGTAATTTCTCGAGTGTCACTCTTTAGTAATTCTGTGCTTCGTACCGAGGTCATCCCATGACATATATTGGTCCACGGTAAGATGCTATTCTACTTGTTAGCTTTGAATCATGACGTAAATGTCCTGTGAAGTCTTGGGTGTTTGTTGTATTTCAAGTTAGTTCTAACGCATGCTGCGATGGTTTCTTTTTGTGGAGGGTTATGTTTGTGATTTAGTTAGTGTAAATGGTGTCCAGCCTTTCGGAGTGATATTTCACCTACGGATTTTTCCTTTTTCACCTGTAAGCTTTTATTTTCAATATCTTCGTTCTTCAAATTGTAGATTGCTTGTTTGTTATTTGTTCTCATATACTTGTTCTATTGAATAGTGTTTGGCTCTTTCGTAGTCTCAAAAACGGTGTGTTTTTGGATTTCGCTCGTGATTTGATAAATTTCATATTTTTTTATTTTTTGTCACTTCCTAGTTTCGTAGATTTTCAGTTGTCAGTTTTTTTAGCACATTTTTCTTTGAAATAGAGTTGTTTATGTTCGTCGTTTGTTTCTATACTGTTTTTCGTTGGAGTCGTCTTTTTCGGCTCAATTCTTTGCAGAAGGGTTTCATGTTGTGCATTCTTGTTCTTATTTGAGTGAGTATGTTACATTTTTGTAGTTTTTACTTCTTTGTTTTTCGGTTTCGAGCTGCTAATTATTTTTTCAACTTTTTATTGGTTATTAAGAATGAATGTTGGATATCTGTCGTTCGTTTGTAGGTGTAGTTTCGTCTGTAAGAATGATTTCTCGATCTTTAGACGATACAACGGGTGATGATGTCTAGAGTCATATTAGATTTCTAGGTTATATTTGCCTCACCACCGAACTCGTTAGTTGTCATCAATATAACGAGTTAATGTAGTTTTCCTGAGCCACTGCGTCTCAGACCAGGGATCTCTACATGTGAAGATGTCATCACGATAACATCAGGAGACCTGATGGTTGAGTTTGCTAGTTCGGGAAATCTAGGTCGGACTTGCGTGACACTGTGTGAGTGACTTATTTTCGGACACATAGATATCATATGTGGATGTGTGCTCATATTGTTGGGTATCTAAATTTCTGGTTCAGTGTGTACGTTGTCTACACATGGAAGGTATTCGTAAGATGTCATTGTTTTAGGCGTATGTGTGGAAGTTTATCTGCTTGCTGGTGTGTGTGTGTGTGTTTTTGTATTTGTTTCTACACATTTATGTATGCATTTGTCTGTATGAATGTTCGTGTGGGTATCTGTTATTGTGTTTGTGATCTGTAGTATTTTTGGTGACCAACCTAAATTTGTTTGGATCGCACGACGCTTGGTAAGTACTTTTAATATATATTTTTGATTCATTTAATTAGTATTTCGTTTATGAAACGAAATTTCTTTTCATTCATGATTAACAATTTTGTTACCCACTGTTATCATTTGTAGGGCTATTTTTTTGGCAACGAAACATGCGCTTCAGTTATATAGATCAGACTAAAGATTACGATATTGCTTCCCATGTTTGGGATTGCTGTTTACGGTATAACAGTCTTCGTTTGACCTACAAGGTCAAGGGAAAGTTTCCATTCCGACTGTTCAATTTTTGTATTTTTGTGTTTGGTATATTCTAGATAAATTTCTGATTATAATTTCCAATTTTCTTTGGTTGGAAAACTGCGCTACACCCTCAATTTTTGTTTCTCAGATTTTGAAACGCTGTTTATGCCTTCGAGGGCGATGCAGTTAGTTTGTTGCTATTGTACAGCAATTACTATTTACATTTACGTAAATGGTAAAGAGAAGCTAAAGAAGGATTTTACAAATTTTAACGCGAAGTGTGTGAAAGAAGGCTGATGCACATAAAAATGAGGTTTTCACGTGGTTGACAAAGGCCTGTATGTCAATCGTCCATTAACAATTGGCTATGAGTTTCATGGATTTCTTGTCCCAGTAGATTTGTGCGTAATGTCGATCTTTCGGCGACTTCATCTCCATAAGTTAACAGCATAGAGCCGTCTCGAAGTTGCAGAATTTCTATATACTGCCAGAGATTATTTCGATTTCTACAATCTACGGACATTGACAGACTTGTTCACACTTCCACACAAACTAGCGTGCTACCCGCACGTGAATAATGTAACATTAGCATTTTCCTGCTTTACCTGGCTCTTGATTTCATAAAACGACGCCATCATGCGTGGGAACATACACATGCGGTGGTTGCTGCTGTTGTTTTGGTGTTCACTCCAAAGAATAGTTCGATGCAGCGCCCCCACTAGTTTACCCTGCGTCAGCCTTTGTATCTCTAAATAACTGCTGCTGCGTACATTTATAAGAAAGTGCTCTATTTAATGAAGTCGTTACCGCATTTTCACAGTTTTGACCCTCCACACTTCTCTGAGAGACAAAATTCTCATTTCCTTCATACTGTAGTAAGTGCCCCATCAAATGATCTCGTCTTTCAATTGCGATTATATTGTTAATTCTTTTACAAAGTTGTGTGGTGGATAAAATTCTGTATGCTTTAAAAAGTAGTTACATAGCATGTATTTCGTTAACCCATACATCGTCATTCGTGATCATCTTGTACCTTGATCCTGAAGGTCTTTTTTACGGTGGAACCCACGATATTCGCGTGCGAAACTGTCTGCCTTACCTTTCTTAACAGTTCTTCCTGTCCTAAAAATGGAAATTTGTCTTAGTTGCCAGTAGTTTAAAATTCAGAAAGACTGAATTTGTCTCTGGTTGTTGTTAATACTTCTGAATTTAATTTCTCGAGCTTACCATTTTGATCTTCAGAAAAATCCTACTTTTCCGGCACAGCTTTTCGTAATTTCAGCAAAGACTGCAGCACGCATAAAGTTAATGCTGTCATTTGAGAATAGAATAACAAAATCCATAAAACTTCTATTACAGTACCAGCTACAAACGACAGTCTGAAAAATTCCCAGATACATCACTCTCACATACATTTGAACATAAAGGATCACATAACAGTTGACGTTATGATTTACGTTTTACTATTTTCTCCGCTTTAATTATCTGGTACCCAGGAATATTGTGAAGTGGTAGAGCTGTTAAGTGTAATAAAAAAGCAATGGTTAAGTTACTCGCCGCCCCAAAGACACTTAACCAGCGTGAAGAAATTAATCTGTTTCGCAGTGTGTCCACATCCACTCACCGCATCTGGCATCTGGCATAGTTAAGCTTAGTTGACATTTTATCACCCCGACGCACATTTTAATTAATTCACTTATCAAACATGCCTACAATATGAGTAACCAAACAGTAAGTCATTTTAAAGGTATAATGGACACAGGCTTTATTTATTATTCAGCTGTGTACAAAAATTATAGGCCAGCGTATAAGGCTCTGTCATATACTCAAACTAACAAATACTGAAATTTTCAAAGGAGCATGTGCTACAACGTAAGATAGAAATTTTGTGAAGAGCTGCACTTATCTACATGAATATTTTTTTAATATTTTTTATTAGCGCATATAATACATACAATGTAAAGTTTTCTACATATTTTTGATAAAATCCGTGCTACTAAATTTTTTGTACTCATATAACCAATGGAAATGTGTTTTTAAACTGCGCTACTTGTCAAACGCATTGATTGCTAGGGTTTCACTCAGTGCTGCGCACCTGGAGAAGCATGTTCAGCAGGGCGTACGTTCCGTTAAGCACCTGTCGGCAGAAAAAAGTGAGTTAGAACAGTATAATGAGCTAATGAATGAAATTCGCGAAATGCAGTTTTCCGATTGCTTGTAAAATATTGAACGCAACTCATTAAAGAATTGAAACATTTATTTCTTAAGTAATATTGTGTCCTGCTTATTATGTATGAACGGCTGTTTTCAATCTTTTTGCAGTTATGTACATGTTATTTTTATCATTTTATCATTTAGGCTTATAAGCTACTGTGATTTGTATGAATTATCAAACAACATTTTCTGTAGCGTCAGGCTGTCATGTCCACTTTTGTAGTTCGCTGCATATTACCTATTTAGCTGCAGAAAGAAACCATTGATCAAACATATGTGAAGACAGGCGACTATGTTGTGGAATGTCTTCTGTAAGAGATCAACGTATGTAGGTGAAATGATATTCATACACAAACGAACTTGCTTACTACTTTTGAGAACATAATTGTCAAATAACTACATATTCTGTACCAGTTGTACAAACAATGTGCGGAATAGTACGTACTCTGTTCAGTCAGAACATTATGACCACCTACCCAATTGCCGGTGTGGCCACGTAAGGCACGGATAACAGTGGCGACGCGTCTTGGCTTGAAAGCAGTGAGGCGTCGGTAGGCCGCTGGAGAAAGTTGGCACCACATCTGGACACACAAGTCACCTGATTCCCGTTAATTCAGGGGAGGGTGAGGATGAGCACTGACGCCACCTTTAGTCACACCACAGATGTGTTCGAGCGGGCTCAGAAGTGGCGGGTTGCAGGGCCAGCACATCAACGGGAGTACTGGAGTACTAGCACTCATCCTCGCCATGTTACGCTGCTATCGCCTGGACGGATTTATATCGCTTGTACATCGCTAGTACCACACCATCACCCTCCTGGAATTATGATATGGTGCATTATATTGTTGAAAAATGCCACTGCCGTCGGGGAGCATGACCTCCATGAAGGGGTGCGCACTGTCTGAAACTGGTGTGTGATACTTCTTGACCGTCATGGTGCCTTGCACAAACTCCGCTGGACCCATGGATGGCCATGTGATTGTTCTCCAGAGCATAATCGAGCCGCCGTCAGATCGCCTCTGTCCTACAGTACAGGTGTTAAGAAGCTGTTCACCAGGAAGGCGATAGAATCGCGTCCTCCCATCGGCATGATGGAGAAGGCATCGGAATTCTTTAGACCATGCAATGCTCTGCCACTGCGCCGATGTCCAGTGCCGATGGTCCCGTGCCCATTTCTGTCGTAGTAGCTGATTTCGTGTTGTTAAGAATTTCGTTTAGATGCCTGTCATTACGATTGTTCAGTGCGTTGTGCGTTCAGACACACTTGTAATCTGACCAGCAATAAAGTCTAACCTTAGTTCCACCACAGTTCGCCGGCTGTCCTGTTTTCCTATTCTACGCAACCTACGATATCCGACATCTCTATTTAGGGGTGACGGGCCAACCCCACGACATCTGGACGTGATTTCATCCTGGATTAGCCATTTTTTGAAGACATTCACCACAGGACTCCTCGAACACCCGACAAATAGTGCAGTTTCCGTAATGCTCGTGCCGAGTCTATAGGCCATTATAGTCTGCCTTCGGTCAAACTGATACAAATCATGCACGTTCTGCATGCTAAACATGGATAGCACGCTCAGTAATACTACAAGGACGGTGTGTTTATCTGACTAGCAGTCATCCTCACCAGGTTACGCAGCTATCGCCTGGACAGGTTCGTATTGATAGTACGTAGGTGCTCATAATGTTCTGAGTGATCGGTACATATCTGATGCTTATCATCATTTTTTCACAAGTGAAAATAGAACACTAGCGTGACACTTCTCCCATCAGTCCAGTGCGGCGGCGTCTTGATGCTAGCGAGGAATCATACAAACGGAGAGCCGACAGTCCTTCTTATGCTACATACATTGCAGCGCCAAAGAGAGTGGTATAGGTGTGCGTATTCAAATACAGAGATATGTAAACAGGCAGAATACTGCCGTGCAGGTGCGGAGACGACCTCATGTATCCATGGACCCTGCATGGCCGAGTGGTTCTAGGCGCTGCAGTCCGTAACCGAGCTGCTGCTGCGGTCGCAGGTTCTAATCCTGCCTCGGGCACGGATGTGTGTGCTGTCCTTAGGTTAGTTAGGTTTAAGTAGTTCTAAGTCTAGGGGACTGATGACATCAGATGTTAAGTCCCATAGTGCTCAGAGCCATTTGAACCATTTGGACCCTGCATGTCAGCAGGGGACAGTTCAAGCTGGTAGAGGCTCTGTAATGGTGTGGAGCATGTGCAGTCAGAGTGATATGGGACCCTGATACGCTCAGATACGACTGTGACAAGTGACATGTACGTAAGCATCCTCTCTGATCACCCGCATCCATTCATCTCCACTGCGCATTCCGACGAACATGGGCAATTCCAGCAGGACAATGCGACGCCCCAGTCGATCAGAATTGCTACAGAGTGCCCCCAGAAACACTCGCCCGAGCTTAAACACTTCCGATGGCCACCAAACTCCTCAGACATGAACATTATTGAGAATATCTGGTATGCTTTTCAACACGCTGTTCAGAAGAGATCTCCACCCCCTTGTATTCTTACGGATATATGGACAGCCCTGAAGGATTCATGGTGTCAGTTCGCTCCAGCACTACTTCACACATTAGTAGAGTCCATAGCACGTCGCGTTGTGGGAATTCTGCGTGCTCGCGGGGGCCCTATACGATATTAGGCAGGTGTACCAGATTTTTTGGCTCTTTAGTGTCGTTACCCTACCGAATTACGAGGAAAGTCCACCTTATATATTAATTCTGGATGGCTTAGCACATAAATGATAGGTATATGACTTTTTAGGAGAAGGAAAGCAATGTGGTACTTGTGCTATTCCAACCAAGTGCAGATAATTAGCACTCCTGCAGCTATTAGATGAGAAGAAAACTTACTTCAATAGCCTGAGGCTACAACATGTATGTTCAAGAATTATCCGCTGGTTACCAACCTGGAGCAACGTCTGCTTCGACAGCTGGCACGTCTTGCCCACTGTGATCCCGACTGGCCTACCCACCATCGTGATGAAGATGAGCAGGCTGCGTTTGAAGTGAGAATCGCAGTTGACCCAGCCACAGCTGAAGGCCGAATCAGACAGCTTCTCGCCCTGGAACATTGCAGGCCTTATTAACGGTGAATAGCATGTTAAAACGTTTTACAGTCGGTTCCATCGGTGAACCAGCACGTGTGCCTCGAAGTTACAATTCACATTATGACATTAATTAAGTTTTCCCAATAATTTTTGGGTGGATATACATTCTGCGAGCCGAATTTAAAGGAACACCTGCGTAAGATCACTTAGATTATTAATGTTACACTTGTTATGAACGTTTATTACGGTTGAATATTGACCGAAAATGTGATTGCACCACAGTAACAGATTAAATCCACTCCTATACTGTGCATAAAGGACGTCATTCAGTATTGTTAGTTTGTTCAGTATTATTTACTTGTGATAACAACACCAAATGCTACGTCCCAAATCACACTGTACATGAAGAAACATCTTGTTACTTGAAGGTGACGCATGTCTGACCCCACATGGTTTTAAACAAAATAATGTTATTAAAGTGCACGAGGAAACATGGCTGTGGTTAGTTGATTACTGAAATCGCTAGGTGCTGCATTCAAAACAATGAAAGACTGAATTTTAAATTTGGAACGCCATCATGGTAATACTAGCCAACATTAAACGCAACCAACAGGACTCCATGGTGCGCTGCAATAAGGGATAGCAGCATGAACAGTTCTTTTCATTAATTTTATGGAACACACAATTCTTTCCAATTTGCAGTCAGTGACACTGTTAAATTTAAGTATTTGAAATACGTTAAATTGAAATGAGTGAAGAGGAACAATTCATCAATTATTGAGATACTCGTTGTGAAGATAATGAGATAACTGCTCGAGCGTGAATACGGCGGGCAAGACAAGATGAAAACATTCCAACATTTTAATCAATAAATTTGCGACTTACACAGTGAAAGTTACCTCTGCTGACTGTTTTCTCGTAGTTAAATTTGCATTGTACGATCGTATGACCTTCACTGTTACAGCATTTATACTAACTACGATTAAACAGACGACAGAGTAAAGCTATGTGCACATAAATGCGTGTTTGTGGATTTATGTATTTATGAATGAATGCCCGAAGTTTTCCGTCCTTAATAGAAGCTGAAACATTTTCTTAAAGGGATGAATAGTTGATATGAATCCACTTATTTTACAGTAATTAAGTTTATAATATGTCTAATTGAGTGAGCTCTGCCCCCATTCCCTCTATGTGTAGTATTTCCACATCTATTAGATACACCGGGTTCTAATTTAAGAAGGTCGCAGCAGAGGATGCATTCCGCTTCTTCATTCTCTAGTTTCTGTGAGGTTCTTTGAGCCTGGTACAGATCGACGGCCAAGTGTATCCTGCATAGCAGTAACAAGTTCTTGGCAGAGGATCTTATAGTTGCCACTTTTCATGATGGTAGGTTGTTTATACTACGAATGAGGAGACTTATGCATAATATTTGGAGACCACAGGAAAAGTTAGTGAAAGTTTTTCTCCTTAAAATGTTGACTACAGCATTAGAAATTTTACCTGTAAAAGATAAACTGCTCATTTATTTTCGTTTATCTATATTGTTCCCTGGGTAAATTAACGATGTTTCTTGCTTTTCAGTGTTTTTACTGAGAAAGTTATCAAAAACCTTGGATTTAAATTCATTATTTGGCGCTATTGTTTTTATTGTATTAAATATCTCTCGTAGTCACCTTGGGACATGGGTACAGAAAGGAGAATATGGATAATGTTGTACAATTCTGCATGTTTAATAAGCTTATTGCTATCGAGCATCCTCTCATGTAATTTATTTTCGTTAAGATGAAATGGGATTTTGTATTTAAGTACTCATTTTTTTAACTAAATGAGCATCACATGATTAATCAGTTTCGAATTTCCTTTGATTCAGTGAACCTTTTCACAATTCGTTCAAAGCAGTCACTAAATTTTAGAAACTTTCTCTGAGCAGTTGACCGACATAAATAATAAAAATACGAACGCTTAGCGTAAGACTATGTGATCCACCCCACAAACAAAGAATATGTGCCTGGTTTATGCAATAATTATTACAATTATCTCCAATTTTTTTTGCAAGCTAGGAGCGGGAATTCTGTCTCAACGATCACCTCTTATTCTAGCCAGACCAGCTGGCGGGAACATTACAGCCTCGTGTATGAGTATTACCGAAAGGCAGAGCTATAAAATTCAGGGGCTACTTTATCCTCTTTGTGCTAGCAATAGGCCAAAAACAATGTATCAGCTACAGTCTTCGAATTACCGGTAAGCTCTTTGTCATTTTCTACACAAATGCAGAGTTAGGGACTGTAAAACAATTCAGTCAAATAAAAACAAAATATCTATTGACACTCATAAGTCTGAGTGGCGCCTTCTATATTGTTACATACCTGGTCAGTTGTGATTTGACCGAAAACGCAGTACATTCCGGTCTGGAAGAGGATTGGAGGTACCGTCAACAGTGCCTTTGTAGCCTTCGTTAGATTTCCGTCTCTCTGCAGCAACTATTCATAACAGAACATTTAACTATCGACTGCCTTTATAGCCAATGTATAATTCATTATTTTTAAATTACAGTAACGATGTAATATCTTTATGTATTTATGTAAATACTCAGTCTGACACACACACACACACACACAGGCCGGCCGAAGTGGCCGAGCGGTTCTAGGCGCTTCAGTCTGGAACCGCGCGCCCGCTGCGGACGCAAGTTCGAATCCTGCCTCGGGCATGTGTGTGTGTGCTGTCCTTAGGTTAGTTAGGTTTAAGTAGTTCTAAGTTCTAGGGGACTGATGACCTCAGATGTTAAGACCCATAGTGCTCAGAGCCAGAGGCACACACACACACACACACACACACACACACACACACACACACATGCGCACGCGCAAAACAAACGCACGCACATACACTAACTCAAAAATGCGTACAACACTGCAGAAAAATGATGGTATACAGTGTGTGATATAAATCATTTCCATGTAGGTTGTATGGCGATAATGTCCCCTCCCACAGTTCAAGCTATCATTGTTCTTCAGCAGTGGGACGCAAGAAGGTGCTTAAAACATTATTGTAGGCCTGTGCTGTGACAGTGCCACGCAAAACAACAATGGGTGCAAGCCCCCTCCATAAAAACCACGACCACGCCATAACACCACCGCCTCCGAATTTTACTGTGGCACTACATTCGCTGGCAGATAACGTTCACCGGGCATTCCCCATACCCAGACCCTGCCATCGGATAGCCACATCGTCTTCCGTGATTCGTCACTCCACACAACGTTTTTCCACTGTTCAATCGTCCCATGTTTACGCTCCTTACACCAAGGGAGGCGACGTTTGACATTTACCGGTGTGATGTGTGGCTTATGAGCAGCCACTCGACCATGATATCCAAGTTTTCTCACCCTCGGCTACCTGCTATGGTACTTGCAGTGGATCCTGAAGCAGTCTGGAATTCCTGTGTAATGGTCTGGTTAGATGACTGCCTATTACTCATTACGACCCTATTCAACCTAGGGATGTTTAGGAGTGTGGAAATCTCGCGTGCAGCTGTATGATACAAGTGACACCTAATCACTTGACCACGTTCGAAGCCCGTGAGTTCCGTGGAGTGCCCCATTCTGCTTTTTCACGATATCTAATGACTACTGTGGTCGCTAATATGGAGTATCAAGCAGTAGGTGTCAGCACATTGCACCTAATACGAAAAATGTATATTTTTGGGAAAGTCGGGATATTTTTGGTCACGTAGTGTACATCCATACTGTGGAAACCACTGTGAAGTTCATAGTAGAGGGTACTTCTCGTTGTATCACTTACTAATTTTTCTTAACTATCCATACATGAAGAGAGCGTGGAAAAAAAGATTGCTGATACCCCACAGTGGGCGCTGTAATTACGCTAAACTGCCCTCCCGAACCTTACGGCATCGGTACGTAGTGGGTTATAGTATATAAAGCTCGTTCTTGAAACTTACAAACTAGACCTTCAATATATATATATATAGGGTGTTACAAAAAAGTACGGCCAAACTTTCAGGAAACATTCCTCACACACAAATAAAGAAAAGATGTTATGTGGACATGTGTCCGGAAACGCTTAATTCCCATGTTAGAGCCCATTTTAGTTTCATTCCATCTACGCTCAATGGAGCACGTTATCGTGATTTCATACGGAATACTCTACCTGTGCTGCTAGAACATGTTCCTTTACAAGTACGATACAGCATGTGGCTCATGCACGATGGAGCTCTTGCACATTTCAGTCGAAGTGTTCGTACGCTTCTCAACAACAGATTCGGTGACCGATGGATTGGTTGAGGCGGACCAATTCCATGGCCTGCACGCTCTCCTGACCTCAACCCTCTTGACTTTCATTTATGGGGGCATTTGAAAGCTCTTGTCTACGCAACCCCGGTACCAAATGTAGAGACTCTTCGTGCTCGTATTGTGGACGGCTGTGATGCAATACGCCATTCTTCAGGGCTGCATCAGCGCATCAGGGATTCCATGCGACGGAGGGTGGATGCATGTATCCTCGCTAACGGAGGGCATTTTGAACATTTCCTGTAGCAAAGTGTTTGAAGTCACGCTGGTACGTTCTGTTGCCGTGAGTTTTCATTCCATGATTAATGTGATTTGAAGAGAAGTAATAAAATGAGCTCTAACGTGGAAAGAAAGCGTTTCCGGACACATGTCCACATAACATATTTCCTTTCTTTGTGTGTGAGGAATGTTTCCTGAAAGTTTGGCCGTACCTTTTTGTAACACCCTGTATATATATATATATCATTTCCATATAGGTAGTATGACTATATATGTTACCTCCCACAGTTTTAGCTGTTATTGCAAGTTGGCCCTGCAGTCGCCAGAAAATTCAAAGTTGCATTGGCGAGAAATTAAAAAATGGAGGATGGTGCTGGTGATAAAATTTAAAAAGGGCAAGATGGTAGCCATACAAGTACTGTTTTTATAAATTTTATAGACCAAGTTGGTGGAACATGAATGTCTTATCACTCTACCTTAAGAATAAACCACAACTAATCAATCTGATAAATTCCAAGAGACTGTCCATGGGTATTTGTGTGAATTCATCATATAAGATGTTGGCCTGGAAATGTGACATAATCAAGCTAATTCGCATGTCCTGTTTCGTACAATAGTTTGTAAATAAAAAGAAATTCACAAGTTTTGTGTGTGTCGTTTTCTTTGTTTTCTTACCCTATGAAATGTCCTTCTTCTAATGTAATCATATCTGTCAAGTAAAAATGAATGTTTATTTGTTCATCTTCTATGCGTTCCTATATAATTCGTCTGTTTTCTATGACACTCTGGTAAGTTATTGTGCCCACATCCACGAGAGTATATTTGGGGATAAGAACCATCTACGTCCAATGGCGGTGGGGGTGAGTGTGAAAAGGGGTGACACAGAAGCATAAGACGCAGTTTCCACTGACATGATGTGATATACAACACGATGTGCGTTGTGATGGAAGTGAAACATGAACGATAAATAGTTTGACCAAGATGAGGATAGAAGCTTTCGAAACGGGATGCTACATAAGTATGCTGAAGATTAGATGGGTAGATCATATAACTAATGAGGAGGTACTGAATAGAGTTGGGGAGAAGAGATATTTGTGGCAGAGCTTGACTAGAAGAAGGGCTCGGTTGGTAGGACACATTCTGAGGCATCAAGGGATCACCAATTTATTACTGTAGGGCAGCGTAGAGGGTCAAAATCGTAGAGGAAGACCAAGAGATGAATACACTATGCAGGTTCAGACGGATGTAGGTTGCAGTAGGTACTGGGAGATGAAGAAGCTTGCACAGAATAGAGTAGCATGGAGAGCTGCGTCAAACCAGTCTCTGGACTGAAGACCACAAAAACAGCATGCAATGTGACTCACCATATGTCGCAGCAGCAATCTGCAAAATTGAACACAGAAAATTAGCTGAAGCGACTTAACTAGTTCACACACGGAAGACAACAACACAACATGGGCATATTTCTTTATCGAACAGCCCAGCAAAACAGGGAGTTCTGGTTGCTTCACACAACTGTGTGGTTCGATACAAATTTCGAGTTGTCAGGTGTACCTCGAAAAACAAGAATTTCTTCATGTAAATGAAGCAAAGCTACATCTGTCTCCCTACTTTGTTCCTCAGTGAAGCTTTTGTTTTTGCATAATAATTTATCAGTAGGAGTTCTGCATGCTGTCTACTACCTACAACGACCGCCAGGGCGAAATTGAGCCCAAACCTTTTTATAGCATATAAGGTCAGCTTGTTGTTGTTGTGTGATCAGATTGTGACATACAATGGAATATAACACACATGTATGGTTTTTGTTGGTCTATATATATATGTAACGCATTCCACCGGAGTTCACTGCTGTTTACTGGTGCACTCCTCGCTACATGCTCTACTGTTCTCGCATTTGCCACATACTGCTTCGTCACAGCCTGAACAAACAGTAGCAATGTGATTTATTTTGCATGATGCACGAATTTTACACTTCGTTCTCTTTGTTGTCCACTGTGGTCCGTATTTAGTGTGTGCAATATCCTGGTCCGGCTCTTTATTTCTTGTTGATACGAACTGCTCTCCAACTATTCCCTCAAATACAATATGTACTTCTGCCTGCTTATTCCCTTAACAGTCACTTCCTTATACAACTCCCAGGAATTTATGGCAGCCAATTCAAGTATGTCGTAAAATACATGTATTGGCGAACGTCTTGTAGCAGCTTTTGTGGGGTACATCCTGTTCATTTTATCCACAACGTTGATCCCAAATCTTTTTTTCATTGTAAAATTGCTTTGTTTCTGGGATCTTCTTCTGACTTTCGTGGAGATATATAAGAGTGGTGTGAACCCAACAACGAAACATTATTATTTGGTTATTCCTGATAAACTTTTAGGGCTGTTCCATCGTAATTTCTATACACAGTAGTCGAGTGGAGTAGCCGTTTATTCGTCTTTGTTGTAGGAGGCACCTCCCTTCGATCACGGTTCAAAGTACCTTCTAAAGTTAGAGGATGGTGCTCTCAGGCGGTTTGTAAGGCTTAGGAATGTAAGGTAACTAACAGTAGCGACATTCAAAAGTTTGCCTAAGTGTGGGTCCATAAGACTAGGAACATTTCGACCTACTCCTCGATCAGCTGGTCAAAGGGGATCAGCACCACTGTATGGGAATACATTCAGTATGTATTTATTAGAAACACGTAAAAGTAAAAAGAATTTTGTACCAAACATGTCTGCCTTGCTTGCAATGTACTGTATGAATGTGCATCATGTTTTAGACGGCAAAAGCTGTAAGATAAGCTTCTGCTTTACAGAATGACGTACTGTTTTCTATCAAAGCATTCCAAATATCTGAGACGAGAGCGAATTTGTCACTTGAGTGGCGTTCAGATCTAATGGACTTGCTGTCAAACCCCATATACTTCATTATTTCGATAACCTTGTTTCACCCCACAGTTTGTTGAAGAAACGGAGGATTCCATGCTGTCGACCATCAGTTTCTGAGGGGAAAATCCCTTGCACTATAGACTCCTCTTGCAATGACGACAAAAACATCCAGGAGTCTACCGTCCTGGAATGGCGTTGTTTTCGATGACGAGCCTCAGCTCTAGTGGAGTGCCTGACGTGGCCCATCATGGAAGCACTTAAAACTAGCCGCCAAGCACTGAGAAGTTTCCCCACACTAAATCTTCCAGGTAGCGTATGATGTTGGTCCTGCGCTGTCCCTCAATATATTGTGAATTTGCAGGCGTCCTGAAAAAAATGTGAAAAAAGGACTGTATTTTTATACTGTGTAATATACTGATATTATATGGGCATATCTGTTGTTTGCATTGTACGATACCTTAGTTCGTTATACAATTGCACGGTAAGTTATTATTGCTACCATTTATTTTACAAGCTTTTCATTGTATTAGTCTTTATTCTAATTTTACAAACTACATATCTGCACAAAAAAAGCAGAAATATTACTGAGGGCATTCGAACCCACTGGTACAATTTTCCAAGCAGTTGCATCTTTTGCTGTTTCCTTTCCCTCAGTAAGTTATCTCGCCCAGTATCAGTTTTTGACTGAATTACAGGGGATAACTCTTTTCCTGGTTGTTGATCATACTGAGCTAGATTATCAGAAGGCATACTGGATGTAGAAGCTTCATTTCTCCCTAAATATGGTGGATATCTAACCTGGGTGGCGTTATATCATTACTTTCGTTCCACGAATCACTTTCTTCATCTGCAGACATTGGAACTACTGCACTTGCGTCATTGTACTGATCGCTAGTTCTTCACCTAAGATTATATTTTCGTCAGTTTTTCTAGCGTCTGTTAGGCTCTTCCTGTATTCACAGTTCATGATTGCGGCAATGATTAGCAGATAAATGAAATTCTTGCTTGAACTAATCAACAATCTGCGCTAGATTGAATGACATTGTTATCTTATATTTGGGCAACGAAGAAACAAGATTTGACGTGATTTCAAACGTAGTATTGCAAAGAAGAAGCCTAAAAATACAGAGAAATTTAGTTCTAAGTAGTAAGCTTCATATTCCACAACCTAATAAAAATAGGACACTCCAAAAACGGTGGTTAATATTTCATGTAATTGGTGAAAAGTCACAAAATATCAAGCCAGTCCAGTGTAGAGTTTGCTCAAAAAACAAAAGAAAAGTTCAAAAAGGGGCCAATTTGCCCCTCGGTCCTGCTAGTGTTAAAAGCTACAGTTTTTAGACTCAGATGTGTACTCTGCTACGGAGTCCTTCCCATTTGAGGCTAAGGAAAGTATATAGTACAAAAATAAACTGTTTTCCTCACATGTGATAGTCCCATATCACAGCCTGGTAATGAACTGGTTATCTTTTTGTTAATGCCCATGGCGATTGCGACTCTTCGTTAGTAAATAAAGCTACATCCATATTTTGAAATGTTTGCAATGAATAATGTAGTCACTGGCCAATTTATATTTGGTGCATTTTAGGTCATACATACGTGCATGTGAAATATAGCTGACATGTCGAAATTGTTTTTAACGGTGGGAGGACACAGCTAGCTCTTTCCATTCTCAAGGAATATGTGGGATAAACTGAAGGTTTACGAGGTTGGCAGATGTGCGACACAAGTGATGCTATTACTGTCGACTGTGGCCTGAAAAGCAGAGCGCTGAGCTGCCTTGTCTGTCTCTATTTCGCGTGCTGTCATACAACCTCAAGATGGATTGTAAAAATCTTACTGATGACGGAGAATGGATGTTTTTTTCAGTCTGTGTTCCCTAATTTCAGGATACTTCACGACTGGCGTAAAAATGAAATGAGAACTAGATTCCTGCTATTTCTGAATATACAGCTGGATGAAACTAAAAAAGACAATTCAGTATAAACTTTATCATCATGGACTTCTTTCAGTTCTTCAGACACACTGCCTACCCCTGCACAGACTTCACCACCCACTGCAACTCCAGCAGTGGTCACTGATATCGTTTCAGATTCAGCACCACTTCTTCTGAATACCCCTCAAGCTGAATCAAATACTACTTCCAGAGCAGTAAAATCCTATCTTTATTTTATCAAATGGTAACCATTATTTATATATGCACCACATTAGATAAAGTGCCGTACTAGGAGGTTTTACAGAAATAAAAATACGCTTCTCGTGATTCCATTTGTAATGTCATTCACACACTTCCACCAGTTTGTCTAACCGTAATGAGTGCCTTCTCAGCAGGACACAAAGCGTGCCAAAAATTTGTGTCGTGCTTTGTCAGAGTACCTCATACCAGTTGTTTCACAAGTAGAGTACTGACTGTACTCAATTCATAAAATTTGAATTGGCATTTAGTTACCTGACAATAAGCCGCATCTCAAATAAGTTTCATATTTAAAGCATTCTGTTACTGCACCCAGTACTTCCTCATCCGAGCGGAAAAATTTCGCTTGATACCCTATGTGGTTGTGATTTTGGTAATCAGTGTAGCTGTGGTACTAAGTTAAATACTTTTCGGAAATAGAGAAATCCTGCATTTACTTGACTGCTTTGATCCAAGAGTTTGAGGATGTCATGAATGAAAAGTGTGAGCTGTGTGGCTTTGAGTAGGTTATTCAGTGCGAGATATCTCATTACGTTTGAGATCAAAATATTTGCACCTATTACAGGTTCAACCTTCGTGTGTACTAGCGAACTTCAGTTTTCTCTAAAGTTTTTGGTCACAACTGAGGGTGAGTCTGGTGGTCGACAGAAAGATCTGATAATAAGATTATGCCTCCCTTGACACTAAGTCTTGCCCAAACAGTCTCGCGTACAGTTTCAATTTCTACGTCTGTGGATTTCACTCTCTTCTCCTCTGCGACAAATGCACCGCCTCGATTTATCATTATCCCATCGTTTCATAATAAGCTTACGTTTTCGCCAAATATCTCACTGGTGCCAATTTCGGGTACTTGTACGTAGTATAGTGTGAGCGATTTGTTAGTCTTTCATTCTCTAGCTCTTTGTTATGAACGATTCGGCAGTTTCCCGCCAGAATAACGTTATCTGGGCTGTATGGAGAGCCCCCTAACCTAGAAAAAACAACCAAGATCAGTTCTCCGGACAATGCTGACACACTGAGTGTAACTCCTGTTGCTTCCCGTCGCTTGCCGCCATCCTCGTAAGAGGTACTGTTATCTGCCATATGTCTGACCTGTCGGCTTTTAATAGACTCAGCCCTTTCGAGTTGGCCTCCTCTTGGCACGGCGCTCAGCAGGTATCCCAAAAAGTGCATTTAGCCGCAGTATCTCTTTTTCGGTTTCAGTGAAACACAGCTTCTCGAACTTGTAGGTTAAGAGATCGGTCCTAGTTGTATAGGGCGTCTAGCCCTCCCACTGATACGTCACTCACAGGAAACAAGATCGACAGGAGGTGATATTACTTAAAGTAGCTTTGTCTCTTTCGTACATGATTGTCCGGATCCCTCAAAACACACCAACTGGCAGCAGCTTCGAGTCGTTCGATAGTAGTCACGGCGATTTTCAGCTGCTTAGGAACAGCAGGTAACTCATCCCGTGTTTGAGATAATCATTCACAGTGGCAGTTCATTGTGGCTTGTGGTTTGTACAATGTTTCGCAGAACACTAAGCAAGTATCTTGAAACTAAGCCCGCAGATTTTCTTTTAATTTCTGGATCTTTTAATTGAAAGTACAATTAACTCCCTTTAAGAAATGATATAGTTAATACTAAAACGATATTTCTGTGAAAGCAAGAGAAAAACCTGTAATAAAAGTAACAAACTTTTTGGTGCTGTAGTATGTAATAGACTCGAAAGTAGTATTATTGTACCGTAAATTTAGTCAATATTTACTCCTGTTCAAAGGGAAAACTAATTATAACATGATATGTTAGTTGTAGTATGTGTTCCAATAATTAAATAACAAACACCGGTTTTTTACGAAAAAGGTTATGCACAACATTCGCAAATAACAAAAAGTTCAAAATATATACGTAAGCAAGCAACCTAAAATTGTCAAAATGTACCTATTTTTTCACATACTCGTAATCTGAAATTAGAGAAGACTGTTTTGAACGAGGATACTGTTGCTAAAAAGCACTACTTAATTTTATAATTGACGATATATTGCGAGTATCTCGCGGGACTGGCAACTGTTAGAAAACACAAAATGACCATGATACACTCAAGTACACACACAGTCAATGAAAGATTATGCGAAAACTGCTTGAAAAGTAAAATATTAGAACTAAGATTTGCAATGGGCTCATAGATCTGGCACACATCTATCTCATACAAAGGAGAAATCTGATTTCAGCTCATATAAGATACTAAATCTGCGAACTGCATGGATATCTTAAGTAGCACCTGCACTGATGTGCCATTGGTCAACACTCAGTTGTTAGTTTATCGGAGTCAAAAATGTGAACACCAACAAATAACGCCTTCAGCTAGGAAATGATAACACTGTATATTGTTCATGATACCAAATGAATCACAATACTTAACAAATTAAAGCAGCTTCTGAAAATGAAGTCCGAAATTTCTTTGCGGGAAAAGCGATATAGTAGCAAGTAAAACAGTGATTTCTCTTCCTTCACCATTATGAATACTTTTGTTCTGGTAAACGTAATTGTCTTCATAGCGACAGCTCCATGAATAAAATGCCTACTACCACATGAAAAATATTTGCTACCAAATGGAGCACAATGTGAGCCTATGCAAATGATGATAACCGAACCTTCAATCAGGTCAGCACTGTGAAAGTCTTACTAAAAGTTACATAACAAAGCCATGTATATACACAAAATCCTGTGTTTAATCAAAGTGTTTCCAAATCTTTATTTTATTTTTCCTGAATTGAGAAAAGTTGTTAGAAAAATGCGAGAAACATAGAAATAAAAAAAATTACATAGCAAAAACATTACATAAAACATGCTAGTGGTATATTTAACTTTCATTTCGTGTTCTGGCATTAACAAAAAGGAAGGTACATTTATCTAACAATGATTTTGAACGCATCATCATCTCCGGTTTGGTCAATAGACATTATCGTTCAAAAAATTGATGTGCTGAATACATCCTACCGCAAGATTAAGCAGAGCGTATTTAGTGATTGGTTACTAGAATAGTAGAGTCGACCGCCATTCACAACCAGTTCGCTAAGCGATCTTCGATGGACGGTCGATGGTCAGTAGGCCACTGGTCGGTGGCCACCTCTGTCGTGCATTATGCTCAAAATATAAAAAGCTGGCACTGAAGCTAGAGATACACATTTCTAAATCGTGTTATGGACCAACAGTCCCGAGCCTTTGAAAAAGTGAGATCCACTCAATGCTTTGACTGAGAAAGAAACAAATACTTACACAACGTAAATCCAGCATCAATCGCTGATGGAAATAAATGTTAAGTTAGAAAAAGGTACCAGAGGTTAACACCGCATATGTCATTGTGTGAGATAGAGAGAGAGTTCTACGACTTTTATCTGTGGAGGATCGTGGATGAAAGTTATTGGTTAACCAACTAGAGCAAGGGGAGTCGGGTTATGTAAAGAGCAGTTTAGTAAGTCGGTGCTTGGAAGATCCGAAAATGGGCCTATCGAAATTCGGTAAGAGACACCAAACGCAGCAATGTGAAGTTACCTTTTAATTAAGATTTGACCGGAAAGTACTGCATCTTGGGGAGCTGCCAGATTTCCTCGCTACACCGTCGACTCCACCAGTCTGATGTTCTGCCTGAACTGAAGTGTGCTTATTCGCATGTATCCTCTTGTGGGGGTCCTTGGTTCCACCGATGAATTATTCTGCAGCCATTTCAGCCTCAACCTACGGTGCTATGCCGACATTGAGCCGCAAACGTGAGAAAACGTGTAGGGACATTAAAGTTATTTTGTAGTAACCCAGCTGTTTCAGGCTTTACTCTGAAAACTTGTATTTTAATACCAATTAACACTTTTCATTCAACTCTTGCCACAGGTGTGACATACTCTCTTCTCTAGTAATGCCTGTAACATCACGACAATCAGCGGACGTTCTGAGACAGTAATTAACTTGTGCGACCATCGGTGTCTTTTCCCCCGATCGTCTATGTCAGACATGCCAAGATCCTATCCTATCAATTTTGACACAGGTTGCCATTTGTTCTATCTATGTTTCTTGCAATAATATTAATGTTACCAAAGTTCGCCATTTCTCTCTCAATCTTGTCATTAGAATAAATAAAAATAATTGTAATTCGTCTCCCTTGTAGTAATTATAACTTACCCCTGTCATGTTATTTTTGAAGATACCTTTGAATTTTTTGCGATGCCTCTAAGGTTCCCAAATCACTCACCTGAAGTGTCACCTTACAGATACTATCACGATCCCGAGAAATGCACATAATGCTCCAATATTACCTGTCCAAGGTCGTGAACCCTCTAAGACGATCACCACGTAGTTACCAAGAGAAAGAACTTTGCAGGACTTAGTCGATTTACTTCCTTAGCATTACCTGAGCGGACGACACTTATGAACCTTGTGTTGCATGGTACTTTAAGAGAAAATCATATAAGCTGCCATCATGAGCACTATCAAGCATGCAAGGGATTGTTATCAATAAAGTAAATTACTTACTCCAGTCGTGACAAACATATTGGAACATAAGTTCGCCATATTCATTAACAGAACAATAGAGGTAGATGTGTTCATTGTTGTCTGCAACAGAGAGACTAACCTGCAACAAAATTACAAATTATGTAAGACTGTGCGTTTAACCACTCAGTGCAAGGCATTTGCATCAAACAGTAATTTTTCGCAATACGATACGATATAACAGTGCATGCTTATTTCTGAATTAAGATCCAATATTACTTCGGACAGGCATACATGTCCGAAGGAACAGGCACTACGGCGACTACAGTCTTTATGAAATACATGAAATGCATTCACAGTCCTGAATATGGACAACCATCAGCTGTATAATGGACTGATGACAATAAAAATGTGTGCCGGACCGGGACTCGACCCCGGATTTGCCGCTTATCTCGAGGAGACGCCCTACTATTTGGCTATCCGAGAATGACTCATAATCACATCCAAACTCCCAATCCGGCCGGAGTGGCCGAGCTGTTCTAGGCGCTACAGTCTGGAGCCGCGCGACCGCTGCGGTCGCAGGTTCGAATCATGCCTCGGGCATAGATGTGTGTGATGTCCTTACGTTAGTTAGGTTTAAGTAGTTCTAAGTTCTAGGGGACTGATGACCTCAGAAGTTAAGTTCCATAGTTCTCAGAGCCATTTCAACCATTTTTGAACCAAACTCCCATATGTCGTCAACCGTGTGATTGGATTAGATAAATAGTTGTTCCGTAGATCATGAATACGACACTTAGTAATGATGTGGAACGTGTCTACCGCCTGTACTCGTTTATGCATTATGTGTACTTCCATACAGGAGAGGCATTTTACGTGAAAGTCATTTGCCCAGTGTCGCCCGATAAGTACAATACTGCAGTGCAGTATTATTCCGAATTACGATGCAATGTTCCTTTGGACATGCATGCAAGTCTGAATGAACAGACACTGCTGCTGAAAGCACAGAGCACGTTAACAATGTACCTGTCAAAGATGTCGAACCAGTTCTGCTGAGTGATAAAGCCTGGCTGCTCTTGTGCCAGACGGCAGACAGCGCCTTTGACACCCGTGTCACAACAGAGCTGGTCACAGCGACTATAAATGCTCGCCGGTCAGCCATTACCAGTAATTGCAGTTCATCTGTTCCCTGGACATCCAACTGCAGCTGGCACTGCAGTATTGTACTTATCGGGCGACACTGGGCAAATGACTTTCACGTAAAATGCCTCTCCTGTATGGAAGTACACATAATGCATAAACGAGTACAGGCGGTAGACACGTTCCACATCATTACTAAGTATCGTATTCATGATCTACGGAACACGTGCTGCACGTGGCCACTGCCACGTGGCCTAGTGTGCCAATAGGAGATATGCTGATGTAACACTCCACTGGCTGCATGGTCGCACATGCTGTCGGTATTCCGACAACAATCTTTCATAAATAATTCATGCCCAATAAATTTAGTGTATAATGACCGGGCTCTGCTAACTCTGCACTCACCATCCACAGTACTGGTAAACACAATCCTTGGTTCCTGCAAATGCCATTCCTGGCTAATAGTGTTGTCTCTGTTAGCAATATCATTACGACTGTTGGATGCTGATTTCTGCAGAGTATGCCGCTTGCGTAATATTAATAGCTAAAGAATCAGAAAAAAATACATCGACCGAAAAATATCACAACACCAAGAAGGAATTGTGTGACATAAACGAAAGTTGGCAGGCATGAATTTTACGACAGTCACATAGGAGCGGCACTAGTAGCGCCGTTATGAGAATGCAAGCAATATTTGCTACAAGTAAACAATGTAACGAGCTTGGGCGTTAGTTACCTTTGAAATAAAACATGGTGAGTTGATGTTGGTCGAGAACGCTTTTATGTCATCAAATATGGCGTTATCAACACCTCAGTGTTTACACGTGGTCGTGTAATAAAGCTACAAGAAACTGGCGGTTCCTTCTGCGATGTTTTTTTTTTAATTTTAAAATGTGTGTGAAATCTCACGGGACTTAACTGCTAAGGTCATCAGTCCCTAAGCTTACACACCACTTAACCTAAATTATCCTAAGGACAAACACACACACCCATGCCCGAGGGAGGACTCGAACCTCCGCCGGGACCAGCCGCACAGTCCATGACTGCAGCGCCTAAGACCGCTTGGCTAATCCCGTGCGGCTCTGCGATATTGCAGAAAGACTTGGCAGATATGTAGGAATTGTACATGATCGCTGGCAATGGTGGTCACGAGAATGTATGGTCGCAAGAGGACTCGGCTACGGACGGTCACGTGGCACTGCCCATCACCGCGAGGGAATACATCTTATTAGGCGTATGGCTTTGGCGCATTATATTGCATCTGTAGTAGCCACTGGAGCAGCAGTTGGCATACAGTAACACAATAAACTGTTACAAAGTGATTACTTCAAGGAGAGCTCGGAGCCGAACGCCCTGTGGCGTGAATTCTACTGACGCCAAATCGCCGCTATTTGCGACTTCAGTGGTGTCACATGAGAGTTCACTGGAGGGCACGATGGAGGTCTGTTGCGTTTTTCGATGAAAGCCGCGTCTCCCTCTTTGCGACTGATGGTCGCGTGTTGGTTAGGAGGGAGTCTGCAGCATACCTGCCTATAGTCTAGACATACTGGACCTACCCGTGGAGTTACGGTCTGGGGAGTGTTTTCGTATGACAGCAGGTGCACCGACGTGGCTATCCCACGAGCACTGACAGCACTGTACGTCAGACTGATGACCCGAATTGTGCTGCTATTGATGAACAGCGTTCCAGGGGGTCTTTTTCCAACAATTTGACGCTCGCCGATATATCGCTGTCGCAACCCCATACGCCCTACAGAGTTCCGACATGTTGTCTTTTGTCTGATCGGTCACCGCATCTGTCTCCAATCGAGCACATGTGGGACATCACTGGACGACAACTCCAGAGTCATCCACAAACAGCATTCACCGTCGCTGTACTGACTGACAAAATGCAAAGTGGAAGGAACTCTATCGCTCACACTGACATTCAACACCTGTACAACACAAGTCGTGCATGTTTTGCATTCATACATTCAACATTCTGGTGATTACGCCGATAATTAATGTTCCAACATTTCACATTTGCAATGGTTTATATCGTGCTTACGTTAACCTGTGATCTTCAAAAGTTTTTCCCTAAACTTCGTTACTCTACATTAATTGTGTTTGGTGTTTCGACTTTTTCCTGTCACCGTATATAGTTGCTTTGTGTTCTACTGCTAACCTGAGAATTGTCTGATGATGAAGGATATTCTTCACTAATCTTGAGAACAGCTCTCCTGAAACGTTCTCTGAATTATTGTCTGCAGCTTGAGATGAATGACTGATATCGAGTTCGATTGGCCGTTCTTTATCTCCAGCTTGATACATGTGGTCATCCAATGTGGCCGCTTTCGAACGGAAAATATGGATTGTCGAAATACTCTGATTTAAGACTTCTATCTCAGCTGCAACCAACATCATAAGTCGAACGAAGAAAACGTCCAGACACAACGTAGCCTCCGCTGCTATCACCAGACAAATAGACTGCGTGACGTACAGCAATTCATACGTCGGCGATGAGTGTACGTCTGCTGGTAACCAGATGGGTGTCGGTAGCTGTCGGTGGTTTTCCTGGTCTTCTTTCAGGACAACACTGGAAAGTAGCGGAGAGGCCACCCAGAACATCAGTGAAGGCACAATCATGACCTGCAAAATATGGTAAAATTATAAACTCTGACATTTGCAATTAACTTTTCTTTCCTTGCCGTGCACGAATGAATTTAAGTCACATGATGTGTAATCATCATCATCATCATCATTTAAGACTGATTATGCCTTTCAGCGTTCAGTCTGGAGCATAGCACCCCTTATACAGTTCCTCCATGATCCCCTATTCAGTGCTAACATTGGTGCCTCTTCTGATGTTAAACCTATTACTTCAAAATCATTCTTAACCGAATCCAGGTACCTTCTCCTCGGTCTGCCCCGACTCCTCCTACCCTCTACTGCTGAATCCATGAGTCTCTTGGGTAACCTTGCTTCTCCCATGCGTGTAACATGATCCCACCATCTAAGCCTGTTCGCCCTGACTGCTACATCTATAGAGTTCATTCCCAGTTTTTCTTTGATTTCCTCATTGTGGACACCCTCCTGCCATTGTCCCCATCTACTAGTACCTGCAATCATCCTAGCTACTTTCATATCCGTAACCTCAACCTTGTTGATAAGGTAACCTGAATCCACCCAGCTTTCGCTCCCATACAACAAAGTTGGTCGAAAGATTGAACGGTGCACAGATAACTTTGTCTTGGTACTGACTTCCTTCTTGCAGAAGAGAGTAGATCGTAGCTGAGCGCTCACTGCATTAGCTTTGCTACACCTCGCTTCCAGTTCTTTCACTATGTTGCCATCCTGTGAGAATATGCATCCTAAGTACTTGAAACCGTCCACCTGTTCTAACTTTGTTCCTCCTATTTGGCACTCAATCCGTTTATATTTCTTTCCCACTGACATTACTTTCGTTTTGGAGATGCTAATCTTCATACCACAGTCCTTACATTTCTGATGTAGCTCTGAAATATTACTTTGCAAACTTTCAATCGAATCTGCCATCACAACTAAGTCATCCGCATATGCAAGACTGCTTATTTTGTGTTCACATATCTTAATCTCACCCAGCCAGTCTATTGTTTTCAACATATGATCCATAAATAATATGAACAACAGTGGAGACAGGTTGCAGCCTTGTCTTACCCCTGAAACTACTCTGAACCATGAACTCAATTTACCGTCAACTCTAACTGCTGCCTGACTATCCATGTAAAGACCTTTAATTGCTTGCAAAAGTTTGCCTAATATTCCATAATCTTGTAGAACAGACAATAACTTCCTCCTAGGAACCCGGTCATATGCCTTTTCTAGATCTATAAAGCATAGATACAATTCCCTGTTCCACTCATAACACTTCTCCATTATTTGCCGTGATGTATGATGTATGATGTATGATGTGTAATGGCAATTAATTTGGAATTTATATAGTTGTGTTATTGCTTTCTTTAATACACTATTTTAGACTTGGAATTCCTTAGTTCATCATCATATCGTCATTAGAAATAGCAACTTCATTGTTTTTATTCTTGAAGATGATTTTTCTGAAAAAGTTGCACGTGATATCTCATTCAGAAAGGCTTACAGTCCTTTGTTCGACACTGTATACAGCAGAAATACACGTTTGGGCGAAGGAAAATATCCACTGACAAGTCACCGACTGTGTCGATAGAGTCCTGTATCGCGAAGTAGACAGCGTTGGGCAGTCACAACTCAAAATCAGAATGAAGGAAGCTACAACGTGGTCCAGCCTGGTACTATCACAAAAGATTAGAGATGGGGTCGCGTCGTTTGTGATGTACTACAACCTAATATGAATCACATATTACAAAAATAGTGGAATCTTGTTTGTGTAAATATAATTTTTGTTATTACTAACTTTAGCAGGCGCAGCGGAAGAACTGTCGAGAATATCATAATCTCTTTCTTTCAATCGATGTGACTAGCAGATTTTCAGACGTTTCCTATTACTACCTATTTTATTGTACTGTCCTGAAACAAACGGTGCATGTTCAGTGGCTTGCTGTAAACAGAGCACATAGTGTGCAAGAATCAACAGATTCCTCAAACCGAGGAGATATCAAGATTATGGTCCACAGAGTTCTGTTTTTGGTCCCTGAGTGTTCATAATGGGTATTAGTGACTGGCCACTCTATATTCATAAAGGTGCAAAGCTTGCTCTTTTTATGGATGATGCAAGTATAGTTATTGCACTCAAGAAACAATTATTAGCTGAGAACATTGTAAATAATGTCTTTCAGGAAATTATGAAGTGGTTCTCTGCAAATGGTCTCTCATTCAATTTTGATAAATCATACTACAAACAGTTCAGTGCAGTAAATGACATAACGCCATTAATAAAAATAAATTTAGAACAGAATTCTGAATCTAAGACATGTTAGTAAAAATTTTTGCGTGTGTGCATTGATGAGAGGTTCAGTTGGAAGAATGACGCTGTTAATCTGCCGAAACGTTTGAGTCCAGCTACTTAAGCAATTGGGATGCAGCTAGGATTACTGCAAATTTTAGTGATAAATATATGAGTAAAGTAGCTTATTATGCATGTTTTCATTCACTGCTTCCGTATGGCCTCGTATTTTGGGGTAATCCATCATTACGGGAAATCAATATTTGTTGTACAAAATATACATACATACACACATCCACACCTACCCACCAACCCACCCACCCTCCCACCCACCCACACACAAACGTGTGATTAGACCCTGTTGGATCACTCAAAGCTTGTTGAAACTTTTTGTTTTTTTCCACACAGCTCTAATTTTTTCTGATTGGGCTCTTCCTCTCTTCTGTCAATTTTTTTCCTGCTTCAGAGCTTCGTTCTCTGACCTGATTTCGCGTCTGTCAGCTTTTTGCTTAAATACCTTTCAGGCCAAAACATCTGAGTTTTTACCTCTTGTATCTAAGGTATAGTTTTGGAAAGCCTAGAAATTATTTTTATCATGACAGCAACACCAGCAACCGTTACGAAACTGTCTCGAATGAAAAACAACCCAGAGTTGCACTAATTACATTTATTCTAAACCTTTACCATGACTTCTGCTATAATAATATATCCTTCTTCAGAGGTCCTAAGAAGTGATCCAAATAACATCTAGACCAGTAATACGATCTATGCATAAAGTTCTAAAATTACATGTATGATAACATATTACTAACATAAGCTTTTACAAATGAAAAATGTCTTAGCACAGCGGCTGCATCAGTATCAGTAAAATAACTTCAACAGACATAAGCCTGTTTCGATCATAAATAAAACTACACACGGCACCGTATGTCCTCCGCCACTGCATCTGTTATACTAGGCGCATGGTCGTCAAATGTGCCACACCATGCGCGCCATAGGTGGTGCTCCCCACATTGAGTTACATCACACCGTTTATCAGGAAACTAGTTGATATCTACAATAAAATTTTAATAACAAGCCTACAAGTGCAACTGAAGGACCATATACTTATTAATACGACTGTCCAGCAGTTAAAATGCTGTTGCATACGATCATTAAAGTGGTTAAACATTAACAAATTCATATAACAAAGTTTGCATCACTGTTTGAAACATCATTCAGAAACGGGGTCTTATATGCAAATATAACTCCAGCTTACATTATATGCTCTACCAGCTTATAGGGCTAATTCTATAGCTGACCTTAGTCGTTGTACATGGGCACACTACTAATGATTGACGATAGTTCTACGAACAGCAGTGTAGTGCATAAGTGCGGTAACATTGCACAAGACAATGAAAGGCACATTAACATAACTGCCTCAATACAAACTACTGTTATTATGTTAACAGTAGTATTACGTTAACAGTAGTTTGTGTTGAGACAGTTTCCTTTTCATCTCATTCGGCAACACCATAAGTACTTTGACCAGTACTGAGAATACTGAAGAGAACACTTTGAAAAGTATCAGTATAAGACTAAGAGCTTGATCATGTTACCTTCAGAGAGACGTGTACACACAGTAGGTTAGTCAAAAGAAAATGACATACTAAGATATCAAAAGATCAAATACCTCCTCAAGCAGCCACAGTTTGTTTTAGGCAAGCAGCTGCAAGGCGAAGCTGTTTACCCATTGTAGTACAGAAAGCCAAAATGATTATTAGGGACAGAACTGAACCTTATGTTCTACACTTAGACACTTAGATAACACTGATTATCCAATAAGCTTGCTTTCAAGTTCTGATGTAACATAGATCGGTTTCTGTGTAAGTGATTTGCATTAGAGGTGAACATATTTACATCATCCGAGTGTGCTACGTCACGCCGGCCGGTGTGGCCGTGCGGTTCTAGGCACTTCAGTCTGGAAGTGCGTGACCGCTACAGTCGTAGGTTTGAATCCTGCCTCGGGTATGAATGTGTGTGATGTCCTTAGGTTAGTTAGGTTTAAGTAGTTCTAAGTTCTAGGGGACTGATGATCTCAGAAGTTAGGTCCCATAGTGCTCAGAGCCATTTGAACCATTTGAACCATTTGGTACGTCACACACGTTTTGTTCATAACGAACACATACAGTGTTTGCAATATTTCATGTAGGTACTTTAATCACAGAAGGTTCATACACAATATAAAGAGTAACATACAGCCAGTAATGACCATGAAGTTACATTACATACACAATCGGATTGAAGTCTATAGGTTACACTGTGATGGAAAAGTAATAACTTTCCTTTGAAAAATTACGTTCAGACATGTATCCTTATGAAGGTGAAACGTTACACCTGAGGAACACTGTATAAAGCTTACACACAAAAAACACTGTTATAAAACTTACACTAAACATTAATCTGTTTTTAGAGAAATTATGAAGTGTTACATAACAGTAAAGACATCGTTAAAATCTCTTCTTCCTTCCTTCCTGGAATGACGTTGGCCAGTTCGTTTGTCTGTGGCAAACTTGTTTCTTACATTCCATATGAGAAGAAGAGTCTGTAAACATTTTAGAGAGACTTGGCACCATTTGCTTTCATGTAAATATTACAGCCTTTTCTAGAAAATGTTTGTCCCCGAAATCGAGTAGGTCATTCATTTGTAATAAAGAGAAATAATTGCCTATCAGTATTTTATTCTATATATTTTTCTAGTGTAGAATGGTAGCAATAAATTCGATCCTATAAAATAGTGGTTCTTGAGGTGATACATTAGCACAAAACTTATGCAAACATCAGGTGACAACACTTCGTTCTATGAATTTCCAGTATCACAGTATCAAAATTTTAACACCTTTTAGTATCTTAGAAGTGGAGTTCGCAATCATATTTTGTTTAGGAATTTTGACAGATGTGTGTGTGTGTGTGTGTGTGTGTGTGTGTGTGTGTGTGTGTGTGTGTGTGTGTGTGTGTGTGTGCGGTGTGCAAAAAACGTTGTGACACATGACGTAATTATTATATTATTTGTGATGATAACGTATTTTCGTCAAAATTTACACACTTCACAAGAATTATTAAACAATAATTAGGATGTGTTAAATATTTAATTTGAGTGGGGTGTTGTACCTTACACCAAGCTAGATACAATTATCGAACTTTGGTCGTTCACAATTGCTGTTTTAGCTCCAAATTCATGTTATGAACATATAATGTGTGTGTGTGTGTGTGTGTGTGTGTGTGTGTGTGTGTGTGTGTGTGTGCATGCATGTATTGCTAACGTATTTAGATGTGGAAATACTGCAAGATTTACCCTATAGGTAATTCTTTCGATTAATACATTTGAACATGACGCAGAGAATATTGAGATGATTGCGATGCTTTTGAGCACTGCCAAAATGGCTGATCTCGGGCTGCGTTTGGATTGGCTTCTTCATTCTCAATCGTTGCTAAAATACTACTATGTGATCGGCTGTTTTGTTTTGATACCACATTGTTACTACCTGTAGAGGGGATTAGGAGGTAGGAGGGCATGTTGTGATTTGCCACTCGACGATGATGATATTACTGATAAGGTAGATGAGTTCACTGAAAAGAGCGGTGACGTCATTGATAAAGCACTGAAGCTTGTGACGTCACAGGTGTGACGCTGACTTGCTCATATGATGCCAAAATGTAATCAAAATACACTGGAGATTACCTTGCTATTTTGCTTCATTACTACTTCTACAACTGCTATTACCACTACTACGACTCCATGTCAAATAGGGAATGTAATGGATGTCCATTTGACCAAACATAGTTGTCAGTAGTGAAGAATTATAGCTGTGTTATAAAGCTCAGTAGAAATCTGTATTTACTTAACAGTAAGAAGCCGTTGATCATACATTTCTAATTGTTCTCTCTTTGTTTTAGAGTTTCATTTCTAATTGCGTTACAGGAGTAAACCTGTTGTTTAATATGTACTGAACAGATGATTCCTTATATGAAAGACCGGAATGCAATGTTCTTTGTTTACAGTCGAAAGCAATCTGTAATCCGTGCACACCTCCATGTGACTAAAGGCTAACCAGGATTTACCAATCTCAAATACATTAAGAAAACAAAAACTTGATTGCATAAAGCTATGCAAAGTTTCTGATTCATTCATTATTAAAGCTACCAGTTTGCACCATTTGGAAATCCACACCTGTTCACAGAACGACTTGCCTTGTGTTTATGCGTTATAACTGCCTAAATAGTCCTTTATAAAATGCCGGCATATAAATGATATTTCTGTGTGTTTTATCACTTAGATGGTTCTGTTTTTATCATTAAAGTTATATAAATATTGCTGTAATTTATAATCAGTTACACTAAATGTATATTCAGCTGTAGCCTGGGATCTGTGTTTTATATTATTGGTAGCCACAGGTCTTAGTTTCGTGTAAGATGTAAACTGAGGTCTTTATTGTGCTACGTACATTAATTACTAATCTGCACTGTAGTGTGCATTATCTAATGTAAATTCCTGATATCCTCTGTTTCTACAATTGTATATTAAATTATTGTATTATATAATCAACAGTGGAACTTCATTAATTTTGAACACTTGGGTCAAACGTGCAACAAAATATATTTGCTTTCATGATTTTACATAAATGCTTATTTTTCTATTTAACCTTTGAGTTAGCAAAAAATTTATTCTCATTGTCTATTGTGGTGGCTGACATGTCATTTTAATTGTGATAAAAATTATAGTGACGCTATAATGAAAATTTGTAACCCTGAAATTACTTCACTGATTTATAGGCTCAGTTACTGAAATTACTATTTACAAGTGTTGTTTATACAGTGCCCTTATTTTACATTTATATCTGTCTTACAAGATGTTATTTCAATATTTACATTTTACTTGAATGACGTGCTCTGCAAGGTAGTGTCATTTAGTCATTGTCTGCGTATGCTGAATGCATGGAATATCGTTTGTTAATAGTAAACACTTCGTGCTAACACTGAAATAAGTCTTGATAGCTAAAGTTCTCTCTGGCTTCAACAATGACTGCATTACAGATCATCTTATGTTTTTATTCTGGGATATTAGATCCTTTGGTCATCTGAGACTACATGGGCTTGAGATGGAGTCGTCAGTTGGCTGTCTGGAGTGTATATACTACTTAATTACGTTTTTCAAGATATCGTCCAATCTGGTTACTTTCATTCCATGATTTGTCATTGCTACGTTTCGTGTACGAAAAAGTCTTCTATGAGAGATTTGAATTTTAAAGTAACTTATGTTGTCGTTTTTTAATTACTGTAAATGAAGTTGATGTTCATGAGTACAACAGATATATCATATGTTTTTGTTCTGTGTATATTAGATATGGTTTTTTCTGTTTGTTCAAACTTCCAGTTTATAAAGGTTGAAATAACCGAAACTAGACAGGAAAAAATATGATATTTAGAACTGATGGGAAATAAAAGTGCTATTCAATAAATTTTCAGTCTTTGACAGTTTGGTACTTTCGTATAAACAATCCCCTAGATCTGTACATGAAGGCTCAAACTTATCCGATTTGATAATCTACATAACACTATGACATTGTTAGTTATTATATTTTCTGTACTAAACCAGTTAAAGTATAATATACACTGTTGCATTTAAATTAAATAAAAAATGAGTCTTAATAAGACTGACAATAGTGTTAAACAAATACTAGCGGATACAAAAAACTGTGAAATTAGCATTCAGCGTCTATGAAGGATGTAATATAATATTTATTTACACTATATTTCCAGCAAACGGCATTTAAAGGACGCCTTTACACCAAGAATATTGTCGTAATGGTATAAAAATGGCATTCTATCGATTTCTGATAGCAAACAAACAGCGGAGTTTTGTAGAAACCGAACAGAAATAAGAATCAATATCATTTCTTCGAAAACCTTCAAAAAATAAAAATAAACTACTTGAGACTTTGAAGAGCAAAGAGAAACACAAACCTGGAAGCATCTGTACAGCTTGTCCACCATTCTTTTGTAATGGTTGCGGATGCAATCACTGCTTTCACCACTGCCATACTGGCTCCTTGCAGTGTTCAGTAGACGCAACAGCTCGTGTACAGTTCCCCCTTCTTCAATGAAAAGAGCAACCTGAGAATAATGAAACGAAGAAACTATGTTTCTCATCTGCATCCACGTGTTGCACCATCTTTTCATTTTGGTACCTAAATCCTAATAACAAAGTAAAAGGTAACTGCGATGGAAGAGAGTTTCAGTCATACACCTTACCTAGGATAAAACAAAGATCTAGAAATTCTGTGCCTGTTCCTGCGATGTTCTCAAGATGACTGGGTACTAGGGCAATTCCATTCTTTCCAAATGAAGTACATACTTCTTTGTTTATCAACTTTTTAGAGTTCCGTACATCAGTAGGGAAAAAACCGAACCCTTATAGGATCGCATACTTGTCAGTCTGGTTGTCTATCTCTATGTTCATTTGTGAAGACCCTTTTTCTCCAGGAACAGATAGATGTATTAAGTTCAGATATACACCAGCGCTAGCATTGCAGGGCTATTACGGACTGCTCATTTTACAAACACTTCTTGACATTCTTCGCCTCCGTAATGTTTCACAGCAGAGTAATACCGCTAATTGATGCACGCTTGCAGTTTCATTGTTTGGCATGAGGTTGCGATATGCCATAAAATATCCGTTGAAGAGTACACAGAACTATTCGACATCTCTGTGACAACAATAGCCGTATAGCTGGTTGTCGTGTTTCCCTCTCTGTAGACTTCCGCTAAATCTCACTAGTAATAGCCACAAGAATAAGGGTAGACGAACGCAGTACATTTGCAACTGGTAGTTACCATAGCATATTTAAATGTCTCCTAAATTAGTACATTAAACAAAAAATTATAATGTTCAGTGCAAAATACGCAAAAATTGAGAATAAACTAAAGGATTCTCGAAAGGCCTGGGACATATCTACACATATAGTTAAGTTTGTGCGGAAGCTTCTGAGCGTGATCCCTACTTGCATTTGCCCTGATTTATTTACCTCTACTTTGGTTTCATCGGAGGAAATTACTGCTACGTAATACATCACACTACATCATCGTTAAGCCATAAAAATGAGATCAGAGTTTAATCTCCCTTATATTAACAGTAAATAGAAAGAAAAATTATATCAAGACAAATGTAGTAATAACAATGCTTAATCGATTGAAAAAGCAATTAAATTTAGAATGAGAAACGAAGTTAGTGGCAGTGATAATAATTATAATAATAGTACGAGAATAATTGCACCTGATTCAACCAAGCATCGTTTACGAATGTTACGACTGTCTAAACTTGACAGTCGTGCAACTTCCATTTTTGCCTTTCATCGATGTCTGTTCATTATTACGATCGTCAAAATCGTCGTCAAGATTGCCGGTTTTTAATCAGACGATCCATTTTAAGAAGAAAGATTCACTTCAGTTGGAATACTTGGGAATTACTCTAAAGGTAGTTTAGGTACTTTATACCTGTTAATGTCTTCTAGCTCTGAATATGAGAGGTAATTTTGATGCAGAACTATTGTACAGAAATATGCTAGAAAATCTATGATATGAAAAAGTAATTTCTAAGCACAGTGACCACTTCTACGCAATGAATGAAAAAAATGTGGTATGAAATCTTCTGGCTCGGACTGCAGATAGACAGGGTACCCTCTTACTCCAGTGCAAAAGCTGCTTTTAACTCTGCGTTTCTATGCTAAAAGGTCTTTTGAAATGGTAGTAGCACACCTGAATGTAGATTCTCAGGCAGCTATCTGTCGATATATGCTTCCCTTAGACCCCTATATGTGGAATTTCCGCAAGGTGATGAAGTCTGTTCAATTATTCAGTTCTTATCTTCCCTAGAGCAATGGTAACTATCGACTGCACTCATATACAAATTCTGTTTTCTGGTGATCATATTACGGAAGCATTTCGCTATAGGAAGCTTTATTTATCAGTTAATACCCAGACGGTTCGCGATACTAAACTGATAATTAGGAATGTAGTAGGTTGCTCACCATGGTCCGTTCATGAGAGTTTTATTTTTGACAACCCAGAAATTAGATTGTTATTTGAAACAGGAAGAATTCAAGGATATTTACTAGGTGATAATGGGTATAGATTTGCACCATTCCTTCTAGTGTAACAACATCGCTAATAATTATAGTGGTTACTTCCGTGTTACAAGACATTGCTATACAGACAAAGAAAGAAGAGTCCCCGCAAGATGAGTAACTACATAGTTAAGTTGAGGAAAAAATATAAATTAAAAGATATTGTTTGATGTATGAGGAAATATAGGTACCTGGTATCACAGTTCCATGCGATGGACCTGGAGTTCCCAACTGAGCAGAACTGAAAACCGTTATCTCTACGAGAAATGTGTATTAAAAATGTCGAATACATGTCACTTGATGAAATTTTAATATGTTGTAAACAAACTAACATATCTTACTGTTATATTCTGTCAAAAGCCTAAGGGAAAGGCCATTTTTCATACACCTACAAACGTTATGCTGGAAAACTCGCGAAATGTGACGGTTTAAGTTCCATAAAAGAAGCTTTGTTATGTTGCAGTAACTTATTTACATATGTACAGTTGGGAATAAACGCAGCAATATTAGAGTGTCCCGTGGTGGTAATTATGAGCAAAAGGTGTATTACTAGAATGAATGCGAAAATAAATTAATTATCTCTTTACGTAAAGAAAAACTACATTATTCTTAAATTATTATTTTTACTATCAAGAAATGAACGTGAACTCAAAGATTGTGACATACGCTCAGTTTTCCTATTATTTTCTCACTTCTGCTAAGCTTTGTGATACAGGAACTCGCTTTTTTGTGTAACAAAAAAGCTTTATCTGTAGCACGAACGCCTTCGGTTTTTCGTTTTCTTACTTGTTTCTTTCTGTTATCTTTTTCATCTGAAGCAACTCACATTCTTCTTTGTGGAGTTTTTAAGAAGCAAATCTAACCCTTGGTTACGTAGATTTTTGTATATTTTTTCTCGCTCCCGTAAGCTCCGGCATTTTCTTACGCGCTCTTGCTGCTTCTCTTTTCTTTTTTTTAGCTGTAATAAAACAAAAACATTTTCGCTTGCTTCACCGTTCTTTTCTTTACAAATTCATTTGAACTGAAACAGTTTCTTTGCAAACTCTTCCCGTGCTTTGTCTTTGTCGCGCAATTTACGCGGTCTGTTTCCTTTTTTTCCTCATTTTTGGAAATGAGACCCACGAACGGACTTGTCTCATCTTCAGAAAATTTCTCTTTACTCAGTTTCAAGAGTATTATCCATTTTCTTCGCACTGTTATGTGCACTAGTGAGAGTAAAATTAAATTACAATTAGAAGAGATTAAATAGTTTTACTGAATTTCCGTTGTGTAGGTAGCGATGTTCGTTTTTTATGTCGGAAAATACAAAATAATAACTAAAAGGAACAATAAAACTTGACAGTATCGATTTATTACACGATATAAGACTTTCATGACCTACTGTAAAACCTTGTTTGCAATAGAAATTCCTCAAAATAGACACCTTGTCGTTTCATACTGACTATTGTTGATGACACCTTATAGCTTTTGACGGTACGTAGGAAATCGACGAGCTGCCGAATTTAATGTTTATCTAGCATATTTACACGAAACTTGACGAAACCGGAGTTCGAACTCAGTACCCTCTGCCTCATCTCTTGTTGCTCAGTAGGTACAATCGGTGACGTAATGCGCTTGAACTCTCGCCTTATGGTTATGCTGAACAGCAGAACTTTTCTGGCTGTTAAATAGGACAGCAGGCAAGGAAACGCAGTGCCACCAACAAACTGCAGACTCATCATGTGTCCCTAAAGTACTGCACAGGTAACAGAGTGTGAGAAACCGCCTGGACCGAAGTTAAGAATTAACAAAGGGTGAATTTCAAGCTATATCGGTTTAATAAAGGGGCCATTTGCTTCTGTCATAAAAGAAGGAAAGAAAATCTACGAGAATCACAGCCAGTAATGACTCATTCTTCGTGATTAGCGCATTTTTGCTTGACATGAAGAGGAGTTTGTAAACTGATAGAGCTTTTTGTTTTTTCCATACTGGTTCTAGCTTTTCACGTGTTTTAGAGGCTTTCCTACTTTCCTGTCATTTTGCGTTATGGTACAAACGAACGGACTCATCACTCAGACTTGAGACGAAACAGTTCGAACATATTACGCATTTCTGATGGTCATTCTGTGGGTCGCTAAGGTGGATGAGATAAAACCCGTAACCACATTTTTTATTTAAATCAACATGGTTTAATGCCTATATTCGTGGGACAGATTCCAGGGATTCTGTTACACCGTCTATTACGAACCTCTAAAAGCCACTGAGCCTAACGATTTTGGGACCGGCCAGTTGCTATTTCAGGAACGTGTCTCATGTGGTGGTTCGCCGGTGGTTTGCTCGAAAGGAAGATTTTACTGTTAAAACTCGTCAAAACTAACCAATTCTTTCCGTTACCCATAACAGCTAAAATATTAAGTTAAATGTTAGACAAATATAATCTAGCTGTGATGTCATAGTTGACAGTTTCCGTTTCGGATTCATTACTGATACAACAACCTACTAGGCTTCATAAATCGAGTGGAAACAATGCTTCTATAGTTCCCAAAAGAAATGTAAACCTTGCTGTCGCTGGGTGCAATACTAAATAATTTTATTAATAGCGCGTCTAGAGAGTACAGATATTTGACAAACGAATGGAGTAATGTTTTCTGCTGAAGCTCTCTCTGTCATGACCTAATTTAAATCGACTTTACTCCAGTTGTTAGTAGGATTCATGATATTAAAATGTGATGGCTTACAGTGGTTTATGTCGACATTCTCTACGTGTCTTCCTCAGCGTTGAAGGACGCCTTTCGATAAGTGTTAAAGTTTGTAGCTAAGGTGATATCAAACACGAGACCTTCGGAATATTGTGAAAGCACCAACCCACCAGACATCAGGTACCAACAGCAAACACGCGGGGAAACTTTTGCTATTTTTTAAACTGCTTTTCGTCTGCTAAAAGCATCAGTTTGAGGTGTCTACAAATATAATGTGCAATACTTTCTTATTCGATAGCAATAGAAAACTGTTGTCAGCCTTGTTCGGATCAGTTTTTTTCTTCATAATTTCCCCTCTGCGTGGCGCCAGACGGCGCCTGCTCAGGTGGTCGCAATACTTTGCCCCCTGAGCCTGTGGTCTACAACGCACTTTGCAGCACTCGCATTGGCAAGCAATAAATTATTTACTACTGTGGCTTGTTTTTTGCGATAAATGACATCTATAATCCGAGTGAGCAAAATTGTTCATGTAGCATATAACAGGAGGAATGTTGAATTATATAACCTATCATTTCCGGCAAATTAAATAAGTTGGTACATATGTTTGTAATGTTTATGATTCCATCTTGTAACGAAGGTTGCTAAAAGTATATTTATAAACTGTAATGTTTTACTTGACTTTCTAGCTTTGTTCTTGTGATGATATATAAAATGTTGCAAATTTCGAAGTTACAAAGAGCGTTGTTTAAGCGTTAGAAACAGGAGTGTTAAACGGAAAAGTGTAATATGTGCGTCATTTTGTTCGCTTTTTGTTTTGACAGCACGAAGAATGGGTGGTGGAGGGAAAGAGGGGAGGGGGGGCGTGGGTAGTGTTAAGCTGTCGATAATGCTCGTTATATTGGTCCGTTTCACTTAGCTCCGTTATGGCGTGATTCATGTGGCACTTCCAATGGGCAAGATTCAACACTCTGGGAAAAAATGGTCTGATGATTCTAGTTTAACGCATCCTGGAAACGGCATCATCCCAGCGTTTCCGCAGTGTAGGTTAGCAAAATCGCGCTATTCTAAAAGACAGCGGCCATACGGTAATCTACACCGAGCTATCGCTCAACAAGCTCTATGAGGGCTGTGTGGTCTACTGCAAGGAAACAAAAATCAAACGATGATCATATACGTACATCAGCTTCCTCATCAAGAATTCGTATCGAATACCTTGAATGTTGATGAGCTGTGGTAACTTCGTGCTTTCGACATTAAAAGAAATTACTGGTTGAGGCATAAAACAACAAATACGTGAAATAAACATCCCTGGCAATGTTCTACGTCTGTTTACGACAGTAATTCATTCATCTCGTGGCTCAAAGTAGGTGTTGTATACTTTGAATTGCTTTCTGAAGCATGTCCATTGCAATTGGTCACTATTGTCAACAACTGAGATACATGACAGTCTCAATATAAGAAGAACGACCAATGACGGTGTATCAGAATTTGCTACTGTAGTTGTTGGCTTCACAAAAGGGACTTCTGAACTTGTATGACCTTTCACACTACTTGTTGAGCAACCACGAGGAAAATATATCTAAAAATCGGTTTGAAAATGTCTTTAACCTAATGAGTTTCTATGCATGTGAAGTAGAAAGTCTGTACAGAACACTGTGAGACTGTTTTAGATAATGGGTGCGAATGGGAGAATACATTGTTCGTAGTTATGGTCTCTGTCATGTAATCCCGTTATGTTCAATAAACTAACGAATAAACGTTAGACAGTATTAATAGAAACCAGTTAACCACTGCTAAGGTAGATTGAAGGAGTTGTGATAGGAAACCGGTTATCATCTACACTGAAGCGCCAAAAAACTGGTATAGGCATGTGTATGAAAATACACAGATATGTGAACAGCAGACTATGACGCCTATGTAAGACAGCAAGTGTCTGGCGCAGTTGTTAGATCGGTTATTGCTGAGACAACCGCAGGTTATCAATATTTACGTGAGTTTTAATGTGGTATTATATCTGGCGCACGAGCGATGGGACACAGTATTCCCGCGGTAGCGATGAAGTGGGAATTTTCCTATGCGACCGACCATCTTACAACTGTACTGTGAGTATCACGAATCCGGAAAAATACCAAATCTCGCACATTGCTGAAGCCGGAGAAAGAGCCTGCGAGAACACAAAGCTTCACGCCTCGCCTGGGTTCGCCAACATCGACATTGAACTGTTGATTACTGGAAACATGCTGCCTTGTCAGATGAGTCTCGTTTCTAATTGTATCGAGCATAAGGACGTGTACGGGTATGGAGACAGCCTCATGAATGCATGGACCCTGCATGCCAGCAGGGGACTGTACAAGCTGGTGGAGATTCTGTAAAGGTGTGGGGCGTGTGCATTTGGAGTCATATGGGACCCCTGATACGTCTAGATACGACTCTGACAGGAGACTAGTACGTAAACATCCTGCCTGATTACTTGCATCCATTAATGTCCATTGTGCATTCCGATGAACTTGGGCAATTCCAGCAGACAGTGCGACACCCCACACGTCCAGAATCGCTACTGAGTGGCTCCAGGAACACTCTTCTGAGTTTAAACACTTCCGCTGCCCACCAGAGTCCTCAGACATGAACATTATTGAGCATATCTGGGATGCCTTCCAACGTGCTGTTCAGACAAGATCTCCACTCCCTCGTACTCTTACGGATTTGTGGTCAGTGCAGCAGGATTAATGGTGTCAGTTCCCTCCAGTTCTACTTCAGACATTAGTCGAGTCCATGCCACGTCGCGCTGCGGCACTTCTGCCTGCTCACGGGGGTCCTGCACCAGTTTCTTTGGCCACTTTGTTTGTGTAAAACTTCGAGGAACGTGTCTCGGAGACGGCGGCTCTGAAACCTGCGTTGTTTTTCAGATATGTAGACGATACTAACGTTGTGTGGCCTCATAGTACTGATAATTTAAACGTTTTTTTTTAGAAAATCTGAAGTGAATCCACCCAAATATTAGTTTCAGAATGGAGGGGAAAAGAATGGCTGCCTTATCTTCCTAGATGTGTTGTCAGGACATGCCGTTTATTGGAAGCAAACTCACATCGACCACAATGGCTAAGGAGGGATAGCTGGAGGACAAATGTAACGTTCTAGAAGCATGTATCACTAGGGATAAAATAGACACTACCTACAGGGAAATTAAAGAGACATTTGGAGAAATGTACGATTATCCAGAGCTCCGATGTACAACCAGATCTAAGCAAACAAGGGAAAGTAGAAAGGTGGAAGGATTATGTAGAAGGTGTATAAAAGGCCGACGTATTTGAGGGCAATATTATGAAAATGGAAGAGGACGTAGATGAAGATGGAATGGGAGTTTTGACTCTGCGTGAAGAATTTGACAGAGTACTGTACGACGGAAGTCAAAACAACGTCCCAGGAGTAGACGACATTCTATTAGAACTACTGATAGTCTGAGGAGAGCCAGCAGTGACAAAACCCTTCTATCTGGCGAGGAAGATGGAAGAGACAGACGAAAATCAAAACCAGTGTAAATGAATGTAGTTGAATTAAATCAGGTGATGCTGAGGGAATTAGATTAGGAAATGAGACATTTGAAGTAACAGATGAGTTTTGCTATTAGGGAAGTAAAATAACTGATGATGGTCGAAGTAAAGAGGATATAAAATATAGACTGGCTTTGGCAATCAAAGCGTTTGCGAAGGAGAGAAATTTGTTAATATCGAGAATAAATTTAAGTGTAACGAAGTCCTTTCTGAAAGCATATTTATGGAGTGTAGCTATCTATGGAAGTGAAACATGAACAATAAATGGTTTAGACAAGAAGAAAATAAAAGCTTTCGAAACGTGGTGCTACAGAAGAATGGTGAAGATCTGATGGGTAGATCGCGTAACTATGAGGAGGTATTGAAAAGTAGGAAGAAGAGGAATCTGTGGCACAACTTGAAGAAGGGATCGGTTGGTAGAAAACGTTCTGAGGCATCAAGGGATCATCAATTTAGTATTGTAGGGAAGCGTGGAACTTAAAAATCGTAGAGGGAGTCCAAGAGATGAATACACTAAGCAGATTCAGAAGGATGTAGGCTGCAGTAGGTACTGGGAGATGAAGAAGCTTGCACAGGATAGAGTAGCATGGAGAGCTGCATCGAACCAGTCTCTGGACAGAAGACTACAACAACAACAACGACCGACCGTGACGATGACAGTACAGAGCTGCCACTAAATTTTACCGCTTTTTTGCCTTACACAGGAAGCATTTTCAACAGGATCGTCTTCTTCTGCTTAGTCATGATATGGAATGTGTTTTCCACCACTACCTAAGATAAGCATCGTTTTAGGAACCGTAAAGGATAGTGTTGGTTTCCGTAAGGCGGGTGTTCAAATGGTTCAAATGGCTCTGAGCACTATGGGACTTAACATCTGTGGTCATCAGTCCCCTAGAACTTAGAACTACTTAAACCTAACTAACCTAAGGACATCACACACATCCATGCCCGAGGCAGGATTCGAACCTGCGACCGTAGTAGTCGCGCGGTTCCGGACTGAGCGCCTGAACCGCTAGACCACCGCGGCCGGCCAAGGCGGGTGTCTATCATATTTCTTACACTTGTGGCATGCCATGTATTGGTGAGATATCAGAACCGTGGAGGACTGGTGTACTGAGCATAATCCGAGCAAATCTCCTATTTCACAACACTACCTTGGCCCCGCTCATTCGCAATATAGAAATAGAGAGATGCTGGGACGTACTTCCAACTATTGTGATAATTTTTTAAGGAAGCAGTTTGAATTAAATTAGCTAGTGACCTCAAACATAGATATGGATGTTTTTCTTAAATCTAGAGTGGTTTCCTGCTCTCTCCCTTTCCAAAGTAACGGAGAGATAAAGTTAATGCAATCTCATCTGTTGGTTATTAACATTAACTATCGATAGCTTCTGACGTCGACTGTCTTATTGTAAATTACAGGAATATGAGGTGAATAAAGCACGATAGTTCTCGGCTACTCCAGTATGTAGGTTAAACATATTCTGGGATGTTGCAGTATCTCAAACAGAAAGAATATTTCCACAGCTGAGCCTTGCACTTGTGTGTTTCAAATACGCGGAACAGTGTGTATTTGAGTTAGCTTTCCGGATGCGCTCTGTAAATCGAGGTTGTAAATTACTTTGCAAAAAGCTTCCTTGCTGCACTTGTGCCTTGAAAATGACAGGTCTGCACCTGTCCAAATGTCGGTGGTTACTAATGCTGCCACCTGGCTGCATTCCCATAAGCTTTTTGAACGTTGCATAATCTAGAAGCAACTATGGTTTTACATAATTAAAATCATAATAATTTGACAACGAATGTCAGTTTTTGTAAAACGAAGCATCCGCAAAACGAGGTTGCTCAGATTGTCTCTATTTAACAGTATGTTACGCTTCTGGCCTTGAAACAATCTGTGTCTACGTGCAGCTCACAGTCATACTGAAGCGATGTTACTGCGCTTCCACGAAAGTATGGAAATGTAGCAGCAGGAGTATACGCATAATGATACCCTCGTAACAAATTATTCACTGCCTCTACACAGTCAACAGTTTTACGTAGGCACAAAAAAATTAACCATTACCTCGGCAGGTAAGAATTCAGGCGTTAACGACTATGGAATTCTGCAAGTTTTTCACGCTTTGCTCTACAGCTTTGTCGCTGAAGTAAAAATCTCGTCTATGAGGCGTGTCAACATTGCCACTATGCTAACGCACACCTATATTACTCAGCACTCCTTCACTATGAGGGTTAAGACGGATAATTTGCAACGTAAAAGAAGATATTACTAGCAGTTGAACAAACTTCCATGGGTTATAAATATAAATTTACTAACTCGATATCACCCATTAAGTCCGAGTCATTAAGAATATTTAATTACAATGACAGGAATATTTCAAGTGAATATAGCAGGATAATTCTCAGTTACTACAGGATGTAACCTGACAAACATATTGTAGGATGTTACAGCATCTCAAGTAGGAATAACATTTCCACACCTAAGCTGTTCCTTGAGAGCCTACATGTGTTTCAAAAATCGGAACAGACAGCCGCCATGCTGACTAAATGTAAAGGTCAGTAAGTGTTATTCGCGTTTCTGTGACTAGGTGCCGGAGCAGAAGCTTTGTTAAAAAGTAATATTCAAATTCATTGACTGCAATTTGAATACCATAAAAGAGGAAAAGGGAGATTTAATTAGAGAATACTCCTCTTCCATCGCTGGCGCAATCATTATAATTTTCCTCTCTTAAGCCTCCTGCGAACCAAAAAGTTGGCTGTAAGTCAAAGCGACCATTGGTTGTGTCATTGTAGCCCACTCTTAATCTCCATCAGGAATAGAAGCGCTTGGCTAAAATGTCAGTTCCATCGACATCTAATAACTACACAAGCTACAGAAACTTCTCGTCTTGGTTATTGGATAAATTATTAACGTTATCAATTCTTCTGTTAGCTGACTGTACATTTCTTTTAGCACTTAACTTCCCATTTTATGAAATAAGAATGCAAAAAGGCCTACCACTGTCAGCAGCATTAATAATAGATTAGCAAAATCCTTCAACAACAAATGAGAGGAAAGAGTGTAGCTGACCAACGAGGAAATATAAAAATGCATCTAATGCAGCCACAAGAGAATTCAGATGCAAAAAAAAAAAAAAAAAAAAAAAAAATGACTGACAGAAAATGCAAACGTTTAAGTATAAAGTTCCAAATTATAAATAAAAATCAGTAGAAACAAGGAAACAGAGTGAGAGGTACAGAAGAATCAGTAGGATGAAGCGACACAGAAAATAACCACGAAAGATGTAACGAAGGCAGCTGCACAAATGAAAACTGGGAAATCACCAGGGCCTGGAAATTTACCAGTAGAATTAGTGAGGTAAGGTCCAAGCATTCTGTTTGATGGTCCGAACTAGTTATTTAATAAATGCATGTGGTGAGGGAAGGAAATTCCAGCAGTGTGAAACTTTTCGTTTCTAAGCCCCATGCATAAAAATGGAAACAAGAGAGGTTGTAGCAATTATCTTGGTTTAAGTGGCTTAGTTCAATTTGCAGGCTGTAAGGGAGGATTTTGAAATCAAGAATAAGATTGATCGTGGAAAAGAAATTGGAATGGAATCTAAGTAGTCAATTGGTCTTCATAGATCTGGTAAAAGCACTGGACACAAGAGCTATTTTCCGAGGGGCTGTGGTGAGGAAACTGCCAAAAATTTAGATAATAAGTATCATAAATCTCTGCAATTCGTCAGAATGTGTCATTAAAGTAGGGGGAGAAATTTCTAGAAAAATCTTCAGAATAACTAAAGGACTGAAGTAAAGATTGTGTCTGCTCTCGCACTTCTAAAGATATATATGCAGAAGGCACTGGATCTATGGTGTGGAAAGTGCAAGCGCATGGGGACTAAAGTAAGGCACCAGTGTTTGTACACATTTTTCTACGCCGATGATCAGTTCGTTGCAGAAAACGACGAAGAGGATTTATCTTGAATGTTTACAAAGTAGTTGGAAGACTGTTAAAAGTGGAATTTGCAAACTAATTTTAAGAAGACGAAATATCTATGATGCAGAGAAAGGGAAAATAACTTGTACATTAACGGACATCTTACTACAGTGTGTAAATAGTTTAAGTTCCTGTCGCAACGTGGAAAGGCGGCTTCTCAAACATGAGGTTAAAGGTTAAAATGTTGCTATGGAAATCCATTGGGGAACCAATAACAAACTAGGGGAGTGAGTGCTGGGAACTCACAGAAAGAATTAAAAGAGAATGTCGAATTTCCCGTGTGGACTACGTAAGAAAAGAGGAAATAAAAATGGCGCAAATGGCTCTGAGCACTATGGGAGTTAACTTCTGAGGTCATCAGTCCAGGAAATAAGAAGAAGGAGGCAGACTCATTATAGTATTACGGACAAAATAGAAAAAAAGACTACTAGTATTGTTTGGGCATGTCAAAAGATAGGATGAAGACATACGGTCCAGGAAGTACTTTCATAGCAACCTCTTGGAAGGAAAGAAGAGGGAGCCCACGGAAAGTGCAGCCAATTAGTATCAAAAAGCGACGGAGAGAAATGGAATAGAAGAAGACGAAGAAGACTGGCGAGATCGAGGCGTTTGTGTAAAAAGATGCGGAATGCAGCTACAACTGTAGGACCACCACAACAAGAAGGAGAAGAAGAGGAAGAAGAAGAAACATGTGACTATGGCTAGCTTCCTATTCTAAAATGAAAAAAACGTTTGGGAAGAAGAAAAGTATCTGTATAATTACAGCCAGTACTAAGCAAAGAAGTGAAATCTGAAAGCTGCGTGACCACGGCTAGTATGGTTGCTGCTTATTACAAAATGAAAGAGATGTTTGGAGGAAAGTGAAGCAGCTACAAAAAAATTGAGAAATGTCAGGACGGCCAGTACTAAACAAATAAGTTAAATCTTGAAGGTGGAAAGAATACATGTAAAACAGAGATTGAAGGCAATATTGTAGGAAGGGAAGGCGATGAAGGTGAGATGCCTCGATATGTTATAGTATACTAAAAAAAGAACGTATTTGACAGAGCACTAGAACAACTAAGTCAGAATAAGCATATGGAGTGAATTACATTACCTCAAAATTATTTAGAACTTTTTGTGAAAATGGCACCACATTATCGTTCCACTTTGTATACAGCGTGTGTGGTACAGGCGATATAAACACATACTTGAAGAAGGCAGCAGTATTTACAGTTAAACGGAAGGCGGATGTGACAGATGCGAATAAAAGATAACTATCAGTTTTATAAGTCATGGTCGCAAAGTACTGATATGACTAAATTACAGAGGAATGAAGAAATTGCTATTGCTGCGATTGATCAGAGACGATGAGTTTGGTTGACGAGAAATGTAGGAGCACGCGAGGAAGTACTGATCAAAAGGCTTTGTAGTTACGTTAGAGAATGGCAAATTTCCATTTATTACATACTTTGTGGATTAAAAAAATTGGAAGAGAAACTGTAAAGAATGGATAGTGTCTTGAAAATACATTATTATATAAGATCAACGAAAGTAGAGCAATGTTATTGGAATGGAGAAACAGAATCAGTCGTTGCTGAGGGAAAAAATTTGGAAATAACATGACTTCTTTCATTTAGTCAGCATTATAAATAAAGATTGGAAGCCCAAAGAAGATACAAATTATAGAGCGGTATTGGCAGAAAAGGAGTTTGTGAAAAGAGAGGCCTACTGAGAGCTAATACAAAGTTAATTATTAGAACTCTTTTTGTAATATATTTGTCTAGGGCTTAGCCTAGGATGCAAATGAAAATAAACAGTTAAGAAAAGAAGCGGGTATAATGTTTTGAAAATAGATACTAGAGAAAAATGAAGATCACAAAATTAAATTGGATAATGAGGACGCACTGAATGACACTGGGTAGATAAAAATTGTATCACAACTTTAATATACGAATGGAGTGAGAGCACAAATCCTGAGGCATCAAGAAGTCGCCTCTTTGGTAGCGGAAGGAACTGTTAAGGGACTGGATGAAAGATTAAATATATTTGCGGAATACGGAGGCTTGAATACAGTAAGCAGATGGACATAGGTTGCAGCGGCAGTGCAGAGGCTATCTGTACCCGGCTCAGTCAGCTTAAATGGAAAGGCAATAAAAGAGTAACAACACATTTCTAATACCCGTAAGAATTCTATATACGCCCTAATCTCCTTCTCTGCCCTGTCTCTGTGCGTCTACCTCACCCTCTTGCTTGGTCCTTCTTACCCTGCTCCCTATCACTTCCCCCCCTCCCCCCCCCCTCCCCCCCGGTCTCTCTGTCCATATTCTCCACCCCACCTCTCTCTGCTTTTCCTCCTGCCTATTCTTTCTGGTCATCTCCTCCTTCCGGTTTCTATGACCATTTCCTCCATCCCTCTGTTTATTTCCTCTTCCCCCCATTTCACTGATCTTGAACCTTGTTTATTGTTATTGCAAACTGAGATTCTGTAGCAGCATTCTAATCGCAAACCAGTCAGTCATAAATACAATTTTTCTGTTTGCTAACAATTTTTCATTGTGATATATTTTATATATATATTTTTATATTAAAAGGTATATTTTCGATAGGTATCTAAGCCTTTATTACAGTAACGTGCAAAAATGTGAAGTAAATCAGAATGGAACATTTAGAGAATTGGCCTAGAAGTTGCGCCTGTATGGAAGTATCAGGAATAAAATAAGGAGTAAACATCGCCAGCTGTGAGACGCTGCGTAGAAACTCCACCCACGCTCAGGTTGGTGGGACTTCAATTGTTATTTTGGTTTCTCTCTCTCTCTCTCTTAAGTATACTGCAAGTTGAAAACCCATTCCTTAGGTGCATGTAAATCGTATTTACAAAGAAATAGCAACAGGTATATTGTAATCATTATGAGTATATGACACCTCGTGATTTTTTATTTCTGTAGACGAAATAGCTTTTCACTTAATGCAGATTATTCCAACAGTTCTGTCAGCGTTTTGTCTTCCTTTTTATGTGTTCTGGTAAGTATTGCTTCTTCCTCCAGTTAACGAAAGCTCGATTACAGTTTACTCTATACTCACTACCACGCCTAAATTCTTCGCGAGATTTAAGCCCATTTCATGTTCGTAGTTTGAAATTTTATATTATTCATAGCTTAGACGATAATGCCAATGACAGTATTCCTTATAAAAATATTTTCCTATATATTTTTAATGCTAAAACAGTAAAAAAGTCATCTACTCATAATATTTACATTGTAACTACCGACAAGACTAAAAAATAGCGAGAATGTCCCGTCTGGCTTATGCACTTTACAGTTTGCAGTACGTTTAGGAGACCAGAACGAAAATAATTAAGACAATCAGTAAAGAGGGGTTCCGCCAAAAGGTAACTTTAATTTTCTTTTAGGCTGCATATACCTACTTCTCAGTCTCATTTTTGATGGTCTGAATTTCATTCCTTTCTACGTCATGTAGAGCGTTATTATGTTTTCTCATTTCATCAGTCACATTCAATATCTCATGTGTTGTCCAAGGTTTTCGTTAGTCTATTACGAAGCTGCTGACGGTGGTGAGCTTTCTGCAACATTTCTTAAGCAAAGAAGATTAGTTCGAACAGGAAGTTACATTCAGATAACAGAAGAAAAGGCCTCCAGTGACTTTGTTGTATTAAATTAGGAGGAATCTCTACAAAAAGTTACATATCCCAATTCTAAACAGATAGCTCATTTGTAGGAGAAGATTACAGAACGTTTTCCGGAATCGAACTAGAAGATAAGTGTATGATTTGGGCTCCACAAACAGTGTGCGGTATTTGTGTTGAATACTTAAGAAATTTGACGGAAAATTTTGGCACACGAACGGTGTGGAGGGAACCTCACAATTACAGTACTGACTGTTACATTTGTATATGTATCGTGGACGGTTTAAAAACGAGTAAAAAAAAGGAATTATATATTCACATTTGCCGTTACCAGGAAGTCTGTGGAACATAACCTGATATTCCTATAACTAAGCCACTTACAGACAGATACAGCCTGTAATGTTTATGTATCATAATCACTTCACCCATTCGTTCCTAAAGCATCAAATGCGCCCTAACCATTATCACAAGCCTACTTTAATGATATAGCATGGGATTTAAAACTTCATTTAAACCTTTCCAAGGGTGGTGATGAGCTTATAGATTCCGGACTACAAGGAAGCAATTTACTTATAGCTGCAACGTCTAAGTGTTTCTACACGAACAGAAAAATGATTTCTTGCAGCATTTCAGTGATGAAGAAAACCGAGTTCACTGCAATAACATTCTAGACTTAATAAGCAGACTGGGTTCTATTAAGCATGATATAAATCACTGGAGATTATGTATCGATTCTAGTAAAATAAATCTTATGGGCGTTCTGCTACACAATATCAATTATCTGGCTTCAGTTCCAGTAACATACGCAAATGTTCTGAAGGAGAATTACGAAATTATGATATCTGTTTCGGGGAAAATTGTTGAACATCTATGGTTGTTGTGCAAAGATCCGAAATTACTATTAAAAAATATCCGTGTTGTTTGTATTAGTGGGACAGTAAGGCAAGAGACAAACACTGGGAAAAAGGACAGTGGCCCAAAAAAGGAAGTTTAACACCAGTTACTAATAAAATAATAAGGGGTACCCTAGTGGAGCCTAAGAAATTACTTTATCAACTCTTCATGTAAAACTTGGTGTAATTAAACAGACTGTAAAGCTCGTGACCAAGATTATGGTTGTTTGGTTCTTTTCAAAATGTCAGCGACAAATTTCCAGCCCTGTCAGAAGACAAATGTGGAGAAGGAATCTTCGTGGTTACTCACATCGGGGCCCTAGCTAAAGAGATGAAAAATTTGAAGTTAGTATGATTCCTAAAGAGGAAAATATTTGAATTCATTTAAGGAAGTTATGGACAGTTTTCTGGTAGACAATAAACAGCCTAATTATAATAAGATTGTGGACAACATGCAACAGAAGAACACTTGAGTGCAACATGAGTCTCATATTGGATTTTCTGTTTTAAGGTGTCGACATATTTCCTGACAACCTGTAGGCAGTCACTGAGGAAGAAGGGGAGAGGTTCCACCACCGTATTTGAGAAACGTGGAGGAGATAGCAAGAATCACTGGATACTTCAATGAATACAGATTACTGCTGGATTTTGTGTGCGAATACTACGCAAAAGCGCAAGGAAAAATCCGAAAGACAAACATTCGATATTGGATACCAAGTGAAAAAGATTTCCATAGTGCTGCTTATAAACTGAACGGAAATGTGGAACTCGGTAATAAAAATATTCATAATTTGATTTGTCACTGTTACAGAAATCATTATTATACAACTGTATTGCAGAAAATACGCGCATAGTTCATTCTTGGTGCCTTTATGAAGTCATCAGTGTGCAGCAGCAACACTTACTGAAGCCTACTTAATCCTTTTCTTATGTTGCAAAAGCAAAGCATCTCTCAGTTTTTTACTACAAAGTATAACTGCGGTGGACGTACCTCTAGAAGCAGCCTCTGAAGCAGTTCATAGTAGACAACACCTACTTTGTACCACGGGATGCATAACTCCTTCATTGTGGTCTCGCACAGGCTATTTATTGCCTGAGATGTTTCATTTGTTGATTTTTTTGTTAATTTTCAACTATTATTTTATTTTGGTGTCGATAACATAAAGGTACCCTACTTCTTCACCAGTCAAGTTATTCGATAGGTAAGCTAGATGAGGCTGATCATAATATGCAAAAAAAAAAAAAAAAAAAAAAAAAAAAAAAAAAAAAAAAAAAAAAAAAAATCGATATGTGGCCACCGAATGACTTTTGTTACTTTGAAATAGAGCGCATAACAGCCCTACACTCTTGTTCTGGAGTAAGACGCAGAAAATCACCGTCCTGTCACTCTGATTTAGATTTATTGCGACTTTTATAAACTCCTTTAGCGAAATGCAGGTACTACTTCGTTTCCCAAGGGGTGTAACACCCGAACGTCATATCTTCCTTTTTCCCCGATATTTCAACCCTGCCCATTGAATATAGCGAACAATTTACGTCAAAACGAAAGAAAGTGAAACGGCACTAATATTGCGAGCAGTCTGCAGCCTAACAGTCCCCACCCGATTCCAATACGATGACCGTCCTATCAATATAAAAACCGACAAAATTGTAGCACATATCAGACTTTTCCATTTTACGCTCTGATTTCGAACACTTAAAGATTACTCTTCATGCCATTAAAATATGCAGCATATTATACGTAACCGCAAGGAAAGGGCTATAAACTTAAACAAAGAATTGCAACTTATAAATACGCTCGTAACAACCTACATTACAACATATAATTATAAACGACAGAAACTTACGTCCGACTTACACTGAGCTGTCAAACGTCATGGGATACGATATGCACATGTACAGATGGCGGCAGTATCACGCACACACGGTGTAGAAGGGCAGTGCAACGTACCAGTTTTCATTTGCACTCGTGTTATTCATGTGGAAAGTTTCCGACGTGATTATGTCCGCACGACGGGAATTAATATACTTTGAACGCGGAGCGAAACGCATGGAACGTTCCATTTGGTAGCTCGTTAGGGAGTTCAATATTTCGAGATCCAACTTGTTGAGAGCATGCCGGGAATATCAAATTTCAGGCGCTACCTCTTACCACGGACAACGCCGTTGCCAACGGTCTTCACTTAACGACCGACAGCAGAAGCGTTTGCTTAGAGTTTTCAGTGCTAAGAGACAAGCAACACTGCGTGAAACAACCGCGGAAGTAAACGTGAGAGGTACGACTGACGTATCAGTTAGGACAGTGCGGTGAAATCTGGCGTTAGTGCATTATGGCTACAGACGACCGACGTCAATGTCTTTGCTAACAACACAACATCGCCTGCAGTGCTTCTCTTGGGCTTGTGAGCATATCGGATGGACCCTGTACGACTGGAAAACCGTGGCCTGGTCAGAGGAGACCCGATTTCACTTGGTAACAGCTAATGGTAGGATTTGAGAGTGGAGCAGACCCCGACGAAGCCATGGACCCCAGATTTCAACAAGCCATTGTGCAAGCTGGTGCCGGCTCCATAACGGTGTGGGCTGTATTAACATGGAATAGACTGGGTCCTTTGGTCAAACTGAACGGATGATTGACTGGAAATGGTTACGTTCGGCTACTTGGAGACCATTTGTAGCCGTATATGGACACCATGTTCTCAAACACGTATGGAAGTTTCATGCCTGACAATATGTCATGTCACTGGGACTCAGTTGTTTGTATTTGGTTTAAAGAACATTCTGGACAATTCGAGCGAATGACCTGGCCATACAGATCGCCAGACTTTCACCGAACGTTTATGGGACATAATTGGGGAATCAGTTCGTGGACAAAATCCTGCACCGGCAACTTCTTTGCAATTATAGACGGCTACGGAGGCAGCATAGCTTATTATTTCAGTAGGTGACTTCCTAGCACTTGAGGAATCTATTACACGTTAGTCTGTTGCACTACGCCGAGCGAAGGAAGGTCGGACAGAATATTAGGAATGAGCCCATTAAATTTCTCAAATCAGTGTATTTATTTCAGGTAAAATTTACCGGGACCGGAAGGTTTTACACTACAATATTGCTCGTGTTGTATGTTACATGAGCAGCTGTCACACGGATTATAGATTTATCGTAGAAAATCAAACCACAATAATAAATAATCTATAGCTTGCCAATGTGACTGCTACAACCTGCGCTGTAGATCATAGGTGCAAGGAGAAATGTGTTACTATCACCTGGCCAGACGCCGTCTAGCGACTCGCAACCAGTTCAAAAACGGTTCACATGGCTCTGAGCACTATGGGACTTAACATCTGAGGTCGTCACTCCCCTAGAACTTAGAACTACTTAAACCTGACTAACCTAAGGAGATCACACACATCCATGCCCGAGGCAGGATTCGAACCTGCCATCGTAGCGGTCGCGCACTTCCAGACTGTAGCACCTAGAACCGCTCGGCCACCCCGGCCGGCTCGCAGCCAGTGGATGATGGCCGTTCGTCTGCTGAGTCGAGAGGAAGTTGTCAAGCAAAAAATTCTTCTGAACAAGGCTGACAACGGCGAGCTGTTTCATAGTAATGTTTTTTGGAAGGTTCTTCAGTTACTTGCGAGTAAGAAAGTATAGTAAACTTCTGTATGGTAACCTCAGACTGATACTTTTAACAGACACAATTTGATAAATAAAGGACTTCATTGTTTCTCTACACCTATTTGTGGGAACGAGTTGGCTGGTGGGTTGGTGCTTACATAATGTTCCGAATGTCTCGATCTTGATCTCGATCTTCGAATCCTGCCTCGGGCAGGGATGTGTATGATGTCCTTAGGTTAGTTAGTTTTAAGTAGTTCTAAGTCTACGGGACTGATGACCTCAGATGTTTCGTCCCATAGTGCTCAGAGCCATTTGAACCATTTTTCCATCTCGATCTTAGCAACAAATTGTAACACGCACCAAAGACGTCCTTCAACCCTAAGAAAGACAAGTGAAAAGCGTCGGTATACACAGTTGTACAGAATGTCATTTTATCGTGATGAATCCTGTTACTGTGGCAGATACAGACGTCGCAGCGGATGAAAACTCTGAAGTTACTTACAGATGAAACCATTATCGAAAAATAAGAAATTAAAAATATTGTCATTGTTGATTTATGAAGAGATGGCATTCACAAATCAGTTTGGTGCTACAAAATTCTCTTACTGTCTAGAGTGTCAATATTATGGCAAATGAATACAAAATTTTTATTGTACTGTCTGTAATCAATCAGCCTTATTGAAATTTAAAAACTTTTGTTATGTTTTTGTGGCAAAAACATAAATATCATTATGGAGAAATGCAACAGTAACGTGATAAGGGGAGGAAACGATCCACCGAAATTTGTTATTACCAATGTTAAATCACATGGTCCAAGTTAATTAATTTTAGCGAAACTCATTGCTTTGAATTACCATTTCAAATAATTTTATGTGCTAACAGTATGTCCGAGCATGCTGTCGTACAATTATGATTAATTGTTTCAATAAATTTCTGACTTTCGTCGATTAACTACATCAGTAAAGGCTATAAACTGACTGTCAAAATATGTTATTGTATGTAATAACATATGTGAATTGCAAACAAGAAGAAACTTTATCGTTATTAAACTCGTTTCTTATTGCGAGCGCTCGCCACTGATGCTAGTAATAAAAATATTAACTACTGTGCTCTGCTGCTCACAGTCTTGTTATTGTTTTGGCGCCTTCAAGTCTATTGTGTCCACATCAATCATGACGCCCCGTATTGTAATGTTTCAATAATGTGTGCATAACTGTCAACAATGAAATTACAGCTAGCTTAAATATGTGTATAAGTGTTGAAACTAGTGGAGGCAATTAGAATGAAATCTGCAGTCTCGATCAACCACGAGGTGCCCACCACACCAAACACTGTCGCCCTTACAGCCCCTGACAGCCGCTGTTTGCAAAGTGCCACACAGCCGGTCCGAACACGTTTGCGCTCACCGATCCCTTAGTCTGTCTAGCCACCGCAGAAGTGCTGTTAGTACTAGTCGTGAAATGCATTGGGCCTCGTGCTACTTAAATTTTTTAAGATCAGAAACAACAGGTAAATTTTATCAGGGTTTTAGTGCAACAATGCATTAATGGATAACAATGGTTCGGGTATAGACATAAAATCATGTTAACTTCGAAGAATACACATAACTCTCAAGTTATGGTTATCAATTGCTAAGCGGCTCATCGAACGTCCATTACAAATGTCCAGTGTATTCGAACTGCAACATCTTATGTCTTTGCATTGTATTGTATTGTATGTTAACCGGGGACCTAGAAACGACGGAGAGGCTGCGTCCCTGCCGCAGCCGCAGTGGTCCGCAACCCCACGACGACTACCGCAGTCCACTTCACCCCTCCGCCGCCCCACACCGAACCCAGGGTTATTGTGCGGTTCGGCCACCGGTGGATCCCCCAGGGAACGTCTCATACCAGACGAGTGTTATATTTGCGTGGTAGAGTAATGGTGGTGAGCGCGTACGTGGAGAACTTGTTGGCGCAACAATCGGCGTCATAGTGTAACTGAGGCGGAATAAGCGGAACCAGTCCGCATTCGCCGAGGCAGATGGAAAACCGCCTAAAAACCATCCACAGACTGGCCGGTTCACCTGACCTCAACACAAATCCGCCGGGCGGATTCGCGCCGGGGACCAGGCGCTCCTACCGGCCCGGAAAGCCGTGCGTTAGACCGCACGGCCAACCGGGCGGGCATCTTATATCTTACTGGCGTCTAATTCACTGACGCTATGATAACAGGGATGCAGAAAGTCGTGTGTCAGTTCTGAACTGCTTAAAACGCCGTGGAAAAAATGACATTGACTATCTGTTACTAAATCCGTTTACGAATTCCACATCATGTCATGCAAAATTGCAAGCACCACAAAGAATTGTAATTACTGTCGCTCATGTTCGTACATGACAATTTTCCTTTTTTCAATTATGGCAGAAGGACACGGCCCTTTTTGTCAATGCACTTTTGCCTACAAATAATCTTTTGTTTGTTCCTAACTTCACTCCAAATAATATCCCATATTTTGTTCCCTGTAAAGTACATTAGGGAGACACGTGGGTTCCATTAGTAGTGCTTTGTCTTCTTGGCTTTTAAGCTGTGTGATAGACAGGGATCCATAGAGAGAATTTTAAGGAAATCTAATTGGTCCAAGAAGGAACTGGCTGACAAGGCGTTGTTCGACCATTCCTTGAGTATTGTTTATGAATATTAGATCCTTACCTGGTAGGCCTGATAGAAGAGATAGAGGACATCCTAGGAAGACCAGTGCGTTTCGTCAAGGGACCGTTTATCGATGCGGGATGGTTAGTGAGAAGCTCAATAAACTCCAGTGGCGGACGTTACAAGAGATATGTTGTGCGTTACGCCGAGGTTACCTATTGAAATTTCGAGAAAGCACTTTCACGGAGAGGTCAGAGAACGTTTGACTTACTTCCACACACATTCACAAAATGGACAAGACGAGGAAATTCGAAAAATTTGAGCTGATGCAGTTGCTTACAGACAATAGTTTTTCCCATGCCCCATTCGCGAGTGGAACAGAATAGGAGAGGATCAGTTAGTGGTACCAGGAGTACCATCCGTCACACACTTGTGGAGCACGATGTACATGTAAATCAAAAGTTCAGCGTGACGAAACGACGAATGGTATGGTGAATTATGTCACTGACTGAAATTGGTAGGATTCTTCACATTCATCACCTAATAAAGCATTTGCAGTGAAACGAGCTATTTATTTTTTGTCGATTACTGTAACCACTGATTCAAAATAAGCTTGTCAGTTTCAGGTACTATGGTTGTTCTTAGTTGTAGCAAGTCCAGATACCATAATCTATACATCATAAGTTATACTTATATCTCACTATTGTCAGTTTGTGCTCACCAAGTGTCTGCTTGAAAAATTCATATAATCAGTAAATTTTTGAAAATAACAGTTGTTAACTTACGCTGGTATATCATTGTTTTTGATTTTATTGGAAAGTATCTATCACGGAAGTGTTTGTAAATAACACATTTCAGCGCGAGTTAGTTGCTGTCTACCAGTTGTTAATGGAGATCAATCGGTAATAATAATTTGTGTTTAATTTGTAAATATACTTTTGTAATTCTACATATACTTGTGTTATTCTACGATACACCGGGTAATAAATTCACAGGAATTTGTGAATATAGTAACAGCAACAAATAAGTATTTGTTCTTCATTGATTTCATACCATAGATTCGTTACATGACAATACACGAATGATCACAGTTACGGAACAGTACATTAATTCTGATCTTTAGCGTTCAGTGCGATATGAAAATCTTATGTGCTACAGTAGCGTTTCCAGATTTGATGTTACAGCATCTATATGTTACTATCTCGTCACTCTCCACGCAATTATTTCAAGATTGCTGAAAACATAAGACGTTTGTTCGCTTGAGCAGTCAGCAATGCGCGGTGTCAGATTTCTACCACCACAGCAGCAACTGAAAGATATGTAACCGTCACTGCGGTAGTGGCACTCCTTAAAAACACTACATTCCGCTACTCGGTACGCTAGCCGCCTCGTGCCAAGTGCAATGCGTGGCGATCATTTCTTGTGGAAAATAGAAGTCGACGGAGTGGCTACCGCGCAGATCCTGCGAAGCTACACCATCCGATCGAAATTATACGGATCTCTATTTGTGGCCACTACTATGAGGCGTGTCGGGCATTCGCTTTTATGACGGTTTTAACTCTGCTGGGGACACATTCACTGAGGTGTTTCAATGTTTGTGGAGAAGTGGCTCCCACTCCTGGTTCTTCCTCAACTTTACGCAGCAACTACGCAATGTTGTCAAATGCATTCATATTCTTACCCACTTAGGTTTTTCTTAACACTGTGCCGTCCGGCGACACCACAGTAGTCGTGCGCGAAATAGCGGTCAACGGCCGGCGACACCACAGTGGTGTCGTGAGCATAGTGTCGCGCAGTGGCCGGCGACAGCACTTTAGTATCTTTTACATTCTGTTGGTGCTTTGTTTAGGTAACAATAAGTTACACACGTCAACAAGATTTTTGTTTTTATAAGTAGTTGTGCCCTTTCATCATGGCGGACGGATGAGACAATGGAATTATTTACGATGAATGCATGGACGTCTTGTCTGCGTTCAGGACGACTTGGCCGATTGGGAAGAAGACACTGGATGTATAAAAAAAAAAATGAAAGTGAAGCAGAATCGTAGGAAGATAGTGAAATACGTCCAAGAAAAATTCAGGAACGCTACGGTTGCCAACTGATCCGGCTGAATCAGAAGAAGAAGACAATGCACAGTGGCCAGACTTTGATTTATCGAGGACCAATAATAAATCTGAAGGATGCTGGGTCCAAACATATTCCCCAAAGATACATAGAGCGTCGAGGATATCGTAGAATTATATATTGGGAACGATTTGAATATATAAGCAACGAAACCAACAAGTACTGCAGTCAAAATTGCAATAGCAGGAAACTGGATTTAAAAAAAAATTCCAAATTTGTCGACGTTACGCGACCCTGACTTAGAAAATGGTTTGGGATTGCTATCGTTATGGGAACTGTAAAAAATGCAAGAATCGGTGATTATTGGTCAATGAATCCGTCGATACACACACCGATATTTGACAAAACGATGTCTGTCCCGCATCCGATTCAGACAAATATAATTTTTACACTTTTATGACACCAACAATAAACCGGATAATGCCGACAGGCTTGTCAAACTGCAATTCGTAATTGATTTTTTCCAAAAAAGCTTAAAGAAACGTTTAATCTAAGTCAAAACATCACAATTGATAAAGGATTGACCCCATGGCGTCGACGGTTAAATTTTAAAGTTTACAATCCGTCGAAAATTACGAAATGTGGCATACTCATTCTGATGCTATGTGATTCGAATACGGGATACATTTCCTCATTCAAGATACATTCCGGCGCTGGACAGCCTTTAGCAAAAACAGTGATGGAACTATTGACACCTTATGATGGAAAGTGGCATCACCTCTGCATGGATAATTATTGTAACAGTGTAGAATTGGCAGAGAAGTTACTTGAAAAGAAAATTCAAGTATGTGGAACGACACGGCAAAACAGAGGAATACCGGAAAATTAAAGCGCGCAAAAGTTAATGTGTTTGAAGCTTGTCATCAACGGAAAGGTGACAAGCGGCCGGCGACAAGTCAAGTAATCAGAATTAGCGCTGCCGGCGCAAGCGAATAAATTTGTACGAGACGTGCGGACGGCAAAGTGTTAAGCGCAAGAAGGGAGCCACATACTAATCTCAGAAAGGCCCTTACACCGTAACACCATCTGCCCCGTACTTCATTGTTGACGTGACACATGGTGGCCGTAACGTTCTCCGGAAATTTGCCGAAACCCAAATCCTTCCATCAGATGTACACAGGGAATAGCGTGATTCCCCAGTCTAAGTTAATCGTTTCCACTCAGCCACTTTTGAGTGGTGTCGCTGTTTACACTACCTCAAGTTTCGCTTAGTGCCGACTACAGAGATACGTCCGGATTACGAGGAGCTCCCCGACCATTATATCCTTTACTTCATAACTCCCCACGCACTGCATTGCCATAGCTGGACTCCTGTTAGCACTCCGGAGTGATTCCTTCCGCTGATTCCACATATGTTTTGCAACGACCCTCAGTAATGGTTGTCCCTTCGCATTTCCACTTCACAGTCACATTACCAACAGTCGCCATCGACACCTTTAGAAGCACTGAAATGTTCTTCATTCTCTCGTACTCAGATAATATCGAGTTCCACTTTTGAAATAACAGACGGATTTATTATACCATTACTGATTTTCTACTGACAACACATTACTCTCCACCTACATCTGCATCTAATGCCCTGTCTCTCTTGACATCTAGTGGTAGATTCCGGTTTTAAGTAAGGGTCGGTGGATACTTTTGAGCCGGCCGGGGTGGCCAAGCGGTTCTAGGCCTCGGGCATGGATGTGTGTGATGTCCTTAGCTTAGTTAGGTTTAAGTAGTTCTAGGTTCTAGGGGACTGATAACCTCAGCAGTTAAGTTCCATAGTGCTCAGAGCCATTTGAACCATTTTTAATACTTTTCATCAGTTAGTGAATATGTACGTACTGCCAAGACGTCTTTCATTTCCAAATGTGGTTAACTGGGTGGTCTATAACGATTTAGTTGCTGTGTAGGATCATTATTTCATCTTTGGTTCCACAGACGCGATTGTTTGACCTCAAAGAGTCGAAATGTCATTGATCACTTATTTTTATGTTCCCGTAACACTTAATGGTTCTTTATACAGCCCCAGAGAATACTGATCTTCCTATTCACACAATCGTCGAAAATTCTGTAATTCCAGAACAGCGCTGAAATAGAGGTGAAAATTTTGCATTTAACTTGAATAGGGGTGAGTGACTAGCTACCATTTGGAACAATCCGTCTTCAACGCTGTACGTGGCGTTTTCAAGAGCTACCATTCTTCAAAACTTCTAATTCTCACCTTAATCAAAGATCCGAAGCAAATAATAAAAATGTAGGTGCAAAGGACCAACTCCTCCAGATCTTCTGGAAAATCTGCGCACAGTCTGACAGCAGCCCCAGCAGGAATTATTGAGAGCGATACCAGAGTTATGGACGTGAGGAGAACTCCGAGCAAGTTCCTGCGGCCTTGCTGCGGCCTCCAGAATCCTAACAGACGCAGCACTAGCGCCTCAGGACCCAGGAGCTGGTCGGGGGAACGCTCTGTGTATTCCATGTTCCTGCAAACAAGAACGGATATCTCATAACCACAACACTAAAACCAACGTCAAATTTGCCGCTACACAGACACTTTTGATTCCTTGTGAAGGGTCTCTGCTTGAGGCTCTTCATGATTTCGCCATACCACACAGCTTCATTTGTTTCTCTCTGGCACCTCAACTGTTGGTGAAAATGGTCTATTATCCAAGATGTAAGGAAGAAAAGGGAAAAGACTGAGCAGTTCAGTGTGTTTGTGATGGCCACAGTATACTATACATATTTCGTTTTAACATTTCATTAGGTTATTGGTACTTGCCGGAGCTCCATATGCATGATTGATACGTTTAAGTGCCCTACTTCAATGTATCTATTCTTTCCTCTTCTTGTCCGATCAACTGAATGTATGAATGAGTGTGTGCAAGGATTTCAGTGTGTAGTTCCATGGGAATGTAATAGACTGCCACTGTATCAGAACAGTCAACTGTAGGAAACACGTACCAGATAGCAGAGAGTCTCTGTTTGCCTGTTGTATAGGTTGACACCATAACAGAGGTTACTCTGGCCACTTCTGGGGAGCGGTTTTAGTTGGAGAGCGAATGTTCGTAGAGTGTTCCGTGGGACGCGAGACGGGTGAGAGCTACTGGCGGTCGGTGTGCCTTTTCGATGAGAAGTTAATGTTGTGTTTTATGCAAATTTTTCAAAGGTAATCAAAGTAAATGCTTCCTTCCATCGTTCATAGTTTATTGTCGTGTGTGACAAATTTTACTTGCTAATTCGCGAGTGTTACATGCGTTAAAATCCAGGGACGGTGTGGGCTATTGTTCAGTTGAGTTTACCGTGATTCATTTCATTTTGTTTAGTAACCTTTTCGCGAGAGCATGTATATTGCGTATGATTTCCATGATTTTATGACTGAATTTTGTGCAATCCGTCTCACTTGATAACTTCCTTTGTGCACGCATTTGTTTGTGAGGACCACGTGGTCGTGATCTAATGAGAAAGCGTACAGTGCCAAGGCCACAGTGATCAATATCTGAATTAACTGTGATTGTTATTTACGCATAATTTTTATAACAATTCACTTTAATAGAAATTTTATTCATCTATCCCGCATGTTAAAATTAAGGGAACAGCCCCTCTTGCTACCCACCTGTGCTGTGGTGAAGGTTTTTAGTTCTTTCCCTTCCTGTTAGTCTCTTAAGCGGGTGTGAATGTAAGTGTTCGTGATTAAACCATCCTTTGAGCATTCCTCTTCCATAGATCATAGACCTTGCGGGGGACTCCGAAGTAAAGTTCTACGTTTAATTAATATGCGATGTAATAGATTGCTGGCAACGGCAACCATCACATTACTCAATACACATATTCATGTGCGCAATTAAATTTACCGGTCTTATAAATGTTCTTTTGCCAGAATTTTTGTTTACGCTCTCACTCTAAAATTCCACTCCATGCTTCATCCAGCTCTGATGTACGGCACATCCTACTGCATTCCGTTTGAGCAATAGTTGTATTACGTGCATACTTTACCCTCCAGATCCAGATTAATTGTAAAGGTACCCCTTAATTGTAAAGATACTATTCACTTGTTACTAAAATACGAGGGGTAGTATTAAAGCTTTAACTGTCACTTCGAGAAAATCAAACTACGACAGTTAATGTTAGTGACGTTCTTAGTAGACCTTAACGTATTCAGCCTCCAATGCGGCACATATTGACCAACGATGCGTAACTTGACAAGGACCTTTTTTGCAGAAGTCTTCATTTCAGCTGTTACGGAAACGTTTCACCATGAATATCACCCTCTTGTCATTCTAGAAATACCTGAAACGCAATGGTTGCTCCATCCGAGGAAATAGATTAAAGGCACTGGGTGCCATGTAAAAGAAACAGCATGTGAGGCTGAGTCTTTCACGGGGTGAGTTGAGGAAACTTCGTGAAAAAGAAAAAAAAAAAAAAAACGACACCTACTGGTTAGAGTCTAGCGACTCTTCACCTTGACATCCCTTTACGATTATAGTCTGTCAGCCCTACATGGCAATCCCAATAATCAGTCAGCCTCACCTTCCCGATAATAGTGCCGGCCGGAGTGGCCGTGCGGTTCTAGGCGCTACAGTCTGGAACCGAGCGACCGCTACGGTCGCAGGTTCAAATCCTGCCTCGGGCATGGATGTGTGTGATGTCCTTAGGTTAGTTAGGTTTAATGAGTTCAAAGTTCTAGGCGACTGATGGCCTCAGAAGTTAAGTCGCATAGTGCTCAGAGCCATTTCCGCGATAATAGTTTATTCTCTGCCTGTTTGGCTGTAGTGAATCCACGTGTTCCCACTGTTTGCTATGCTTCTTTACCTCAGGGTCATAAAAATTCTTTCAGAACCATAATAAAGTCTTTAATCAACTGATGGGAACCGTAAACATAGAGCCGACCACCGGCATAATCGACACCAAAAGCTTTAAAATATATTATTTTTCGAGTTCAGCTACGTGCAAAGATACCAAAATCTGTAACATACACTGGCATCAAAAGTTTTCGTTCATCTATCGCAGTTATGGATTTGTGGTTAAATCAGGGACTTCGTTTTGAGTGTTCTATCAAATCCCCGTTCTGATAATAAAAGAACTATACGCACGTAAAGACTTAACGTCTGTATTGTGTATTTAACAATTTGTTCGAATAGAGGTGAGCTGACTTGTAACCACAATAACATTGACGTGTTTTTACCTATGATGGCTCTATTCGAATAGGATTCATTCCTTCGGCTGTTTGTGCAACAAGCAGTTCGCGTTATTTTACAGTACATGCGTACACTACAGTAAAATACAGTACATACATACAAGCGCTACGTATACAAAGAGCAGTTTATCTCAGATTCAACAGAAGTAAAACCTAGTTAAGAAACAAAAGCTGATCGAAGCGAAAATGAGCGTAGGGAGAGCAATGAGAGAAGCGTTCAATGATTTCGAAAGTAAGGCGTTGTCAACCGACCTGAGTAGAAACCCAAACAGATTTTGGTCATACATAAAATCAGTAAGTGGGTCAAAATCATCTATTCATTTCCTAAGTGACCACACCGGCACCGAAACGGAAGATAACAGAGAGAAGGCCGAAATACTGAATACGGTCTTCCGAAGTTGTTTCACCGCTGAAGATAGTAACACTGTTCCTCCTTTCAATCGTCGTGCGAACGTCGAAATGGGACATATTGAGATAACCGATCGTGGAACTGAAAAGCAGCTTCAATCGCTTAGTAGTGGAAAGGCTTCTGGACCAGATGAGATACCTATAAGATACTATAAATATTATGCGAAAGAACTTGCTCCCCACTAAGCAGTAATTTATCATAGATCGCTTGAGCAACGAATGGTACCTAACGACTGGAAAAAAGCGCAGGTCAATCCCGTTTTTAAGAAAGGCCGTAAGACAGATCCACAGAATTATAGACCTATATCGTTGACGTCAATCTGTTGTAGAATTATGGAATATGTCTCTGCTAAAAAATAATGACGTTCTTACAAAATGAACAGCTCCTCTATAAAAATCAACATAGATTCCAGAAACAGAGATCCTGTGAAACTCAGCTCGCTCTGTTCCTCTGTTCCTCCAAGAGATCCACTGCGCAGTGGATAACGGCTGTCAGGCTGATGCCATGTTCCTTGATTTCAGTAAAGCATTTGCCACCGCCCCGGATTGCCATTTAATGAAAAAAATACTAACTTACGGAGTATCGGAGGAGACCTGCGATTGGATTCAAGACTCTCTTGCAGATAGAACTCAACACGTCGCTCTTAACGGAACTAAATCGACAGACGTAAAGGTAATATCCAGAGCATCACGGCGAAGTGTGATAGGACCGTTGCTGTTCACAATATATTTATAAATGACATGGTATAAAGCGTCGGATGCTCTCTAAGGCTATTCGCAGATGATGCAGTTCTTTATATCAGAGTAGCAGCGTCAGAATATAGCAGAAGATAATAAGAATTTGCAGAACGACCTGCAGAGAACTGATGAATGGTGCAGACTCTGGCAGTTGAACCTGAATGTAAGTAAATCTAACATATTGCGCATCCACTGTTATACAGTTATACTATTGATGATAAACAGTTGGAGACAGCGTCTGGCATAAAATATCTAGGCCTCACTATCCACAGCGATCTGAAATGACCATATAAAACAGATAGTGGGAACAGCAGACACAAGACTCAGATTCAGTGGAAGAATCTTAAGATTATGTAACTCATCCACGAAAGAAGTGGCTTATAGGCGCTTTTTCTCCAGATTCTTGAGTATTGCTCATCTACCTTGGATCCCTATCAGGCGGGACTGATAGAGGACATAGAGAAGATCCAACGAAGAGCGGCGCGTTTCGTCACAGGATCGCTTAATTGGTGAGAGAGCGTTACGGAGATGCTAAACAAACTCCACTGGCAGACGTTTAAAGAGAGTCGTTGTGCATCACGGAGAGATTTACTATTGAAATTTTGGGACAGCACTTTTCAGGAGGAGTCAGACAAAATATTACTTCCCTCTACGTACATCTCGCGTATTGACCACGAGGTGAAAATTCGAGAAATTAGAGCCAATACATAGCCTTACTGACAATCATTCTTCACACGCACTATTCACGAGTGGAACAGGGTTGGAGGGATCAGATAGTGGTATCTAAAGTACCCTCCGCCACACACCATTAGGTGGCTTACGGAGTATGATGTAGACTTAGATGTAAATTATGTGCATCTAGTAGTGTGCTAGTATATCTGATCATATTCGTAACATACTGCCTTCTAATGGGACATGTAGGAAAACGGAACTGAAAAATATGCTGTAACTATAGCTCTGATTCAGGAAGGCTATCCTACAAAGACTATAGCAACAACAGTTGACGTAGCCCAATCTACAGTGATGTATACAACGCAACGGATCACGCAAACTGATGCCAATGCTAGTGTTTCGCGATCCGGAGGGCCCCGAGCAACATGAGACGAGGAAGATCAGTTCACATGCGCACCGGATAAACGCCAGAATATTCGTACTGCCCCTGAAATTCGCAGGATAGTAAATAATACGTGAGCAGCTACAATCTCGATCTCAATAGTACGACGCAGTCTTCGTGAACAAGGTTTTAATGGATGCATAGCGGTCAAACAACCTTCACCACGTAAACAAAATATCGCGAGAAGATTGTAGTGGGTAAAGTACCATAAAAACGGAAGCGTGCAGCATTGGTACAAGGTGTTATTCACTGACTAATTTGAGTTAGAGGAATGTGGAAGCCATCGTCGAATGTTCGTTCGTCGACTTCGAGGAGAACGTATGAAGATTCAGTGTGTGGAGCCAAAGGTGAGGCATGGTGGAGAGTGGTAGTGGTGTCGGGATGTTTTATGGGTGATAAATAGGCTCATCTTGTGAGAAGTAATGTAACATTAAAGAAGGAAGAATACCACACGACAGTGGGCCAACAATGTAGTTCCACCAGGAAAGAGACTTATTGGTCGTGGATTTGTTCTGTAGGAGGACAATGATTCCAGACATGCTTCTAATTTATGCAGAGAGTATACCGGTAGAAAAGGAAATGGTTGGGAACAGAAGAATATGATTTGGACAAGTCAGTCATATGACTTCTATCCCATTAACCTCTCATAGGATGAACTTGAAAAGGGATATGAGAAAAGTGAGATCATCTAATGTTGAAGGTCTACACGATAATTTACAAACGTGTTGGACTGAAATAGCTGGAAAAACATTAAAATATCTTACCTGCAGAATACCAAGAGTTTGTGCAGCTCTTCTGAGAGCATAGGTTGGGTATCCTGAACAGGCAAAAATACAGACCATAATGCAACGCACTTAATGATAGAGAGAGAAAATACTTATTTTCTTGGTCTATTCGGTTTGTATGAAGTGTTTGTACATAAAAAAGTGTAGAGCTGTTGTCATGGGTGATAATTATCTTTTGGCCAGTAGTGTATCTTAAAAAGTATCCAAGACATTTTAACGAATTACATGAACCCAAATCAATTAGAGGAAATCTAGATGAAGTGAAATATCTTCAAGAGGAATCTACATAGCACCTTCCTGTCATCTAATATTACAACTATGTATTACTGGATCATCAATAAAGATATGGCAACGAACGAAAAATTGTGCAATATCCACCCCAGCACAACTTTCAAAATGAAACATAGGATTCCTTCGACATGTCAGTTCACACGCTTTCTTGTGGAACCGCATCTTATCCTACTGTACACCTGTAGGACACTTGTGATCAGATTCCTCCTAATAATATTCCACTTTATCTGCATTTCCTCTAAATGATTTTGCTTACTGTTCCTTGTTAAAAATTCGTAGGTTTATTTAAGAGACGCTACGGGTCAAATGATTTCTGTCATCCATGATAAAAGCTATAAACTTTGTTTCAATGTACAAACACGTAGTATAAACAGTTTCATATGTTCTTGCATTCCATACGGTAAGAACCATATGCATTATCTGACATAACCCCCTTTTAAGCATCAATGGCTATTTTATTTTATATTGCGTTTTGATAAAGCGTTTCTGTTGCAATAAATCGCTGTCGAAACTGATGTCCCTATTGTACCCATTCAGTTCTCTGCGGTACCAATACTATAAAGGTTGTTTTGTAGCAGTGAAGACAGTTTCGCACGCTAAAACCTGTTACTGCTACAAAACTACACAAAACAGAACATAGATATATAGTTACATTGCGCAAGGAAATATCTTCTCAAATATTGAATATTCCATACCAGGTTGGCATGTTACAATTCCGTCAGCAGTGTAGGCCGCTACCAGCAACAGCGATTGTCAGTACAGTGACACACACTTCTTTGAATTTGGTAGATTGAGCACTGTCTGTTCTGTAGTCCAAGAACTGCTTTTAGAAATTGACTGCCTGTCAAAAGTTAAGTGTCATATATTGACAAACAGTTTATTTCCCTGTAGAATGTGAAACTAGTAGAATAGAAGCGTTCTTTACCCAGCTTAATTTCTCTTTCACGGTCACACTAGTTTTAGAAATTTCCTTTCACGTCTTGCAAATCATAGTTCCGAAATTTCTCTGAAGCAAAACTTCAACGTTATCTAACAACTTAATATGATCCTTTTGCTCAGTGCTGCAAATGATTAAAGTAAGGAAAAACACTAGTTACTGAGACCATAAGCCGGAAGCCATTAGGAGTGCTGTTGACCGATTTATGGGATATTCACTTCAAAATGGTTCAAATGGCTCTAAGCACTATGGGACTTAACATCTGAGGTCGTCCGTCCCCTAGACGTAGAGCTACTTAAACTTAATTAACCTAAGGACATGACACACATCCATGCCCGAGGCAGGATTAGAACCTGCGACCGTAGCAGCAGCGCGGTTCCGGACTGAAGCGCCTGTAACCGCTCGGTCACAGCTGCCTGCGGATATTCAATAGTCCCCTTGTTTTCACCACTCAGTCAAGTTAACAAGCAATATACATTCCTTAACTGCTGTCTTACTGAAAGCGCGCAACTCACTACGCGTAAATGCATTATAATAGCATAGATAACAACGTAATCAAAATAGTACAATTACTGACGCCCTATAATAGTTAAAATGATATCAGTACCTTTTTGCAAGTAGTAAATGATCATATAAGAGTGGAGGAAAAACGTTTGATACATGACGAATATTTTTGTGAACTTCGAACGTCAAATCGGGTAAGCAATACAAGAGTAACATATATCCATACAAACAGCAGGCAATCGCAACAGGACAGCCGTCTTCAGTTCCAATACGTAGAGTGAACCACTGAAAAATGAGTTAAATTTCTTGTCACACCCGTTTCTTTAATGGTTCGAGTTGTTTTTGTCATGGAAGCGTGAATGTGACTTTCTTAAGTGAATGATGGGTTGAGCACTGCAAGCGCTTCATTGAGGCTGTGGTCGTTTTCATAGTTCCGGAGTATTGGCTATACTAAAAATGACCACCTACTCTTGCGGCTCTCTGTCTTGATACTGGACAGCTGAGTTCCTTGTGATGATTCGTTCATAAAATAGAACGTAGCAAGGTGAGGGTCCGAAATTAAGTGCCCAGATCAAGTTAATGAAGAATTTAGTTGGAAAATAAAACGAGGACAGTTACTAATGGAAGCACAATGCCAAATCAGTGATCAGAGCCAAAATTTGTCGGTTTGTTCTTAGTCTAGTATAATCTATTAAAATAGTCCAGCAGAAGAGCAAATTGTATAATATACGAAGGCTGCCGAGTGTATTTTCGAAAGACATTATTAAGACATTTCGCTCGATGAAGTATTTCATTTAACGCTTAAGCGTGATATGAGTGCCAATAACATACCGACGCTCTGTGGTAACTTCCCTTTCATATTTTCCACACCTTCTTAAAACCACACTCTAGAAAATATGATCTGTGGAAACGACTCTCTCCAATTGTACACAGAGGGTTTGCTGGTCAGCAGAACGATGGAGATGAACTCAGTGCGATTTGGACGGTTTCGTATCGAGCACAAACTTTTAAGCGCAGATCACTATTGTTAGAATTCGCAAGAGTTGAACTCGACCGTCGTAAGTATAGTCTGGGATAGGTAATAGTAGGGTATAGCGACACAATGTGGAGATTCACCAAAGCTCATTTGAGATTACTTTTACCTCTAGGTTTCTGTTAACGGAAAGACTCTGACAACTTCAGAACAAATATGAACCCTATCGACTCTATGGTGCGACAGCTCCCAAACAGTGTGTCTCGGTTTCCAAAAAAATTTCCGAAACATTGTCCATACTTTTTAACGCTATGTTAATAATGTACGTAAATACTAGTTCTAGCCACTATGTTTTTTAGTTACAGAGCCACTGATTTGCAGCTAACTGATTTTAGGTGTTTGCTTATCATACTGAGAAATGTGTCAGGGAAAAGATGTTCAAAAATATTCTAATCTACACGACATTAAAGAATTTTTTAAACTGAGTCTCCATGATGAATTTAAGTACAAAGATGTGAAACATTCTTCCAAAGCGAAAAAAATAACGATTAAAATATCCATTCTATCCAAAGCGAATTATGTGTACTGCTCATATGTGGAACTATGTCTTATAGTACAAAGTTGTAGAGACTGGACTAATGAATTCAATCTTTAAGTTCGGTTATATTTTGCAGCATGCATAACACCACTACCTAGTGCTGTCGTTTCTTTTCTCTAGTCTAATAATGTATCATATTTCTTCTGCAACAGACATAACATATACTGTAAGACAGATGCTGCGTACAGACCTATTTATCTGATTTATCAGACAATGTATTAATGTAGGAATTGATTACTGAGAAGAAAACAGTGTTGCGCAAAACAACAAAAGAAAAGGAAAGAGATGTGAAGTGAAGAGCTCTAAGCAAAATTAATTTGTGTTCTTAAGTCCCAAATGGTAACACGTAACGGATCGTAAAGAAATCGTTCAAACAAACTAAACGTGTATTAGAACATTCACTATTAGGAAGAGTATGACGTTTATAATGACACCTACATTTTTACAAACTAAACCAGAAAACAGTGAATCCGATGACCTGTATTTTACAATAATATACAACGATGTATACAGTGAATACTATTAAAGATAAGGGGGAGAAAATAAATTAGTATAAACCTTATTTTTCGCCACGGACTGAAGCAGACCTCAGACGACTCGCTCACTTGCGCCCTCTCCGGGTCCCTGTCGACAAGGAAGGGGCTGCAGGTCTTACGCTGGAATTTTAACGCCGTTCTTAGGTCACGTGGTCGGCGGTAGTTTTAAGATATGAGGAAGATGTGCTTGTTTGTTTGACATCGCGTCGCTCGAAGCTGTAATGTATACCCTGCGCTTCTCAAAGTTGTCATTCTTGCACTAAATGGAGAGCCTCACAGGAGCGTTAATCATAAATACTGGTTGCTGCAAACAGAGCTGTACAGCAGCCAACGACTGCTCTCACTGTCGGTAGGGCGGCTGCTGCATAATACACAGGCAAAACACGGAGCACACATTACGTGAACTCCAACAGTTTTAGTAGCAGACCACTATACATTTCTTCTGGACATCTGCTGTCGGGCGGGTTCTGTATGGATTGCCTATCAAACACTCGCACCCGGAAGCACGTTTCATCAATAAAGAAAAATTCGTTTTACGTGAGGTGATAACACCCGTGCCTGACAGCAAGGAAGTCGTTCCCAATGACCTCGTGGCCAATGTAGAACACTGCCTGTAATTTAACTATTCTGAGAGCTATTAAATTTCTTTTTTAGCGTCGATATCCTTATTCTGTGGTTAATGTATCTAAGTGGAGATGAGAAAACGGTTCCGTTACCACGAGAGGACATAAATGTTTGCTGAACAGCAGCACTGTCAACCCGGGTTGCAGCACAATTTTGCAATGCATTTGCTTATACTTTTGCCAACCGTTGCACTATATGAACTTTGGGACCATTAAGAACACCTATTTAGACTTGTCATACCTTTAAGCTGGTCCAGGGACGTTATTTTCTTCAATTTTTGAATACATTCGATTCATTAGGCAGGATCTCATTAATAAACAGAATTACTTAAATCCGAGTCGCTTTCCAAAATATATGAAAATAAAATAAAAATCATAACTGGACCTTCGGTGTGGAACTAAATAGAGGGTCCCCTATTTAAATAATGGTCACAGTCGTGGTTCATTGGTTGTGGCTATTACAGACTCTATCATGTCAAGTCCAAAGCTTGATCTCAATTCAGATAGTTTGATTTGCCGCACATGCCTCTTTAAAAACAGTATTTGGACAACTATAATTTATTAAGGGTGTGCCTTATAAAACCAAAGTAATCGTTGCTTAGATTCTCAAACGTCAGAGAACGCATGCTCCAGTCGACGTCTTTTGAAGAATTTTAAAAGATTTTGTTGATGTAATCTGTGACTCAAGACTCAAAATCACAAAGAACCTTCTTTCGTCTTGAACACCTATTTTTGATATTAGATACAAATCAACGAAGACTAGCAGAATATGGCGCATTTAGTTAGAGGTCTCAGTCAGTGCTGCCATTTCGATATGTAGGGACAAACATAGGGGCGACATGGCACGCACGTCATGATGTACTGAAGGTTTTAAACAAAAGAAATTCTCGAGTCATGCAGTACTACGAATGGAAGGGAACTGTTCTGATGTAACCACAAGGGCCGGAACGAAGATATGGAACGCAAGAGCAGAGAAGGCGATGAGGAAAAGTTGGCCAATGGCGCGCGGAATTGGACCGTGCCGCGCCTAAGAGCGACACCTGGAAGAAGTGAATATAAACGTCGCTCCTGATAGCCTCGGCTGTCAGTTAGGTTGGAACCCTGACAGTGTTTACACGCAAGTGCATGCGCGTTCTTCGTTACGGACCCAGTGTTGCTCAGCGTTGTGTAGTTGTAGTGGCTGAATCGACGTTGATTTCTCGTTCGCGCTGTAAGGCAGCATTGTTAATTCGTACGCGTCCCATTACACCGGGTGTATATAGGCGACAGGTGTCCGTGTCTGTAGCCTTCCAGCACCTTGACTACGTCAGGCGGGCCGGGGCTAAACATGAATAGGGCCACAGACAGGAATACGCAGCTAGGCCCCTTCAGGCACCAATGTGACACCGGCCGCTCGACGGCCGTCCCGGCATGCTACCGGCTGCGCTGCTACTGACACCACCCAACGGGCTGAGGACCGAGCACATCGTGCCTCCCTCCACAAGTCACCGGCGACCACTGCAAGTGACCGATTCACGTGAAACGTATCCGCAACGTCGCGTGAGGCACCGATCTTCTGTTTCGTCCTCTCACGATTCCCATGGTCGCCTGGTGACCGACCTCTCTAACCTAGTGACAGTCCAGCCATGTAGGCCCCCAGCGCTACTACAGCCGACTGCCACGCAGACGTCCCGTCGGCTGCTGCTTCGTCTCCACCATCTCATCGGCCCAACGGGCCTTCTGGGGATTCCGACCCTGTCGGTCCCCCCGTGATCGACAGTCTAAACGGTCTTCCGCTCGCGCTCGTCACAACGGCCGACATTCAGATTCCGATGCCTCCACACCTAGAACAGCGACACCTGTTGCTGCCATGGATCAGGACACGGATTCCCTCCCCCCGCGCCCTCTCCGCGTCCCACTTCTCAGTATCCGTCGCCACCACCACCAAAGAAGGAGAAGATCCCTCCTATCGTTCTTTACAATCCCACTAACTACATTAAACTGAACACTGAACTGCAACGCCTTATTTCGGGCCAATTGCGGGAAGTATACCAGTAATACCATGTTAAATACCTGATTGACACCATGGATGATAATCTCCAAGTCCTCAACTTTGTGAAGTCCACAGGTATGGACTGCTACACTCATCATGCTTCTGACGACTGACGAACAAATATCGTCATCAAATACCTTCCTTGCGAAGTTTCATGAACAGATGTCAGGGAAAAATTACTCTGACTCAAGTTTCTGGACCCTTTGATCCACCAATACAACAAGAGAGACCCTGAGACCCTGAAATTAATCCCTATGCCCACCCATGTTGTCTCTCTTATTCGGAAGGAGGACGTCGAACCCATTTACCAAATCAGGTATCTCCTGTGCATCAAGCTGTGTATTGAATCATATAAAGGCCATAACAAGCACTTCATGTGCTGCAGGTGTCAACGTTTGTGGCACACCATCAATTACTGTTTACTGCCTTTTCGGTGTGTCAAGTTTGCTGGCTCGCATTCGTCAGAGAAATGTAAACTCCTGTCCTCAGAAAAACCTATGTGTACCCACTGTTTGGGCGCTTCTCACGATCCACCACCTGGCTTCCCATATACCAGAAGGGTATGAAGTCTTCCCTCCCTCCACGAAGGGAACCAAGGACGAATCGAACATCCACACCATCATGGGATTGCACCCTTTTCCCTGTCTTATGGGGTAAATCTGACGACCATCCCGCCACAGATGTTCAGGCGACTAAGGCATCTGCAACACAGGAGACCCTTCCGGCTCCAACCCCTATGACCACTTTCGCTGCTGCAGCTGTTTCTTCCTGCTCAACCATCTTCTGTGACGGATACCAAAGCCCACCAAGCTGACAGACTGTGTGCTGCCTCCCTAACACACATGCCAAAGTGCCCTAGCCCTCCACTGTGGCACCTTCCCCACCAGTCACCACGCCCACCCCTGCCCGTTGCAGGGTCAAGTATCTCACCATGGATGTTCCCACAGTGGTGGAGACAGATGTTTCTTTCTGGGATGACATGCGAGAGATCCTTCTGGTCATCTCTCTGTTCACATGGCCCCACATCAGGACTGTCATTCGTGAAACAGCTCAAAAGATACATTGGTCAGAGGATGGGCTGACTGAGGTCGTTGGCCTTGTTGAAGAGCTCAGCCAGATTTTGTTATAATGGCGAATCGCCCACCACATATGTGTCAGACCCCTCAGGATCTAGTTGTCACCATTTGTAATGCTAAAGGTCTTATAGGTTTGAAGACTCAACGGAACACTTTCCTCTACGACCACCATGTCTCTGATCCCCACCAGAAGCCCACCGACGATCTTCGCCTCCTCAACATGGTTTGCTATCGCACTTACCACCTCCTTCGCCGAGATGGTGGCGCAGCTGTGTTTCTGCATAACTCTCTTGCCATGACGTTATCCAACCTGTCGAACATAAGAGGCTTGGCAGTCACTGTTCCTACCTGCCTTGGTGATATAACTTTTGCTGTGGCGTATTTGAGCACTAACCTACCACTTCTTGAAGCTGATCTCTGCACCTTGACATCTTTTGACAAACTCATTGTTGGGGCAGGTTCCAACGCCAAGCATCCGGCTTGGCATTCTCGAGTAGCTAACCCTAAAGGCAGTCTCCTCCTTGACCAAGGAGTTCATTTGGTGCTGTCGGCCTATGGCCCTTACTCTCCCACCCATATACCAGTCCACTCTGATTTCCACCCAGACATTCTGCATAAGGCCATTTTCAACAACACTGCATTGCAGTTTTCGTTGGAAACACTCCACGAACTGGCCTCTGACCATGACCCCGTGCTCCTGCACCTTTCTGACGTTGCTCTATCTTTAGATGTCCAATCTACCTTGACCAACACAGATGGCGACAAATTTTCCACCATCCTTAATAACACCACTCGTCAAAATCTCGACCTGACACTCCCCGCCAATCTGGTTAGTGCTGTTGACTACCTAACCAAAAAAATCCAAAAGGCTATGAAGGCCTCTACTTCCGTTGTTCCAAGGGCTCTAACCCCACTTGATGACGTGCCTCCCCTCTTGTGCGAACTCAAAATCCAGAAGAACCGCTTCTGCAGGTTGTGGAAGCAGTTTTGGGAGCCTCGGGATAAACATCGCGTTAAGTATCTACAGCATGAATTCTGCCACTTACTCGCCTATTGGAAAACGGAAAAATGGGACGAAAAATGTCCGTCTTCCTCCTCCAACATAAATCTGAATGGGATTTTGCCTGAGCACTGTAGCGCTACTCAGTGAAGACCAACCATTGCATCTGCACAGTGGATGGCTTCACTTATGATGACCTCTGTGTGGTAGAAACTCTGACTGATGCGTTTGAGTCCCAAAACCAGTTGCTCATCCAGGTCCTCATGCCTGATGACCTCCACTATGAATACGATATTCTAGCAGCAAGTTGCCACTTTCAGATAAAGACCACCTCTGTCTGCCCCTCACACAGTGGATATCCAGCGGATCCTCTGGCGGAAGTGTGGACAGTCAGTTCCAGATTTGGATGGTATCATAAACAAAGAACTCCACTGGCTCCCATGCAATCCACTGGTCTTATTCACTAGTATCCTGAACCACTGTCTCACAACTAGCGTTGTCCCCCATAGTGGAAGCATGCCAAAATGATTGCCATCTACAGGCTCTCAATGGATCCTGCACTGCATAACAACGACAGGCCCATTACCCTTCTAAATACCATGGCCAAAGTATTTAGACATTTCCTGGCCCTTGGCGACGAGGCCCTTGGCGACAGCTGGGACCATCTGTCCAGAACAGTCTGGATTCGCTTCCAGACTGTCAGCCAAACTCCTTCAGTTCACAGAACATTTCAGCAAGAGCTTTAACTCCACCATGTCGACGCCAGCGGTTTTCATGGCCCTGCAAAACACATCTGATAAAATGTGGGAGGACAATATTGAGTACAAAATGCTGACACAGGCGACAATCCCTGACATCCATGTGAAGATCGTGGATAATTTCCTCCTTGGTGTGACTTTCTTGGTTACTCAGCAAAGTCGGCGATCCAGCTTACGTCACATGTCGATGGGTAACTCTCAGGGCTTTGTGTTGTGTCCCACCCTTTTTAACATTTATGTTAACGATATGCCAGTCCTCCCACACTACCACCTTGCACAATACACCGATGATACTGTGCTCTATACCACGGGCCGCAACACAGACCAGTTCATTGCTCACCTCCAGAAACAGGTGGACACGACAGTGACCTGGTGCCATTCCAACAAGACTGCCCTCAATATCACCAAATCTACAGCAGTCTACTTCACTAAATGGCTCCCCATCCTCCGCCACAACATCACCATAACAGATGTCCCAGTCCCATGGGTCCCTGATACCAAATACCTAGGTGTCCGTACGGATAATAAACTGTTCTTCCATCGCCATACAGAATATGTAACACAAAAAAGACTCTAGCTGATAAAATCATTATACCCAATGTTCTCCAGTAGAGAACTGAACCTTGACACCAAGCTCCAGTTGTACCGGATGGTTGTCCAACCTTCCCTCACCTATGGCTCCACTACATGGGTTACGATTAGTGCCTCCAGAATGCAAACCTTCCAGCGCTTGCAGCTTTGGTGGAGCCCACATGCCCCTCCCCTCACGAGGGGAACTCTCAAGACATCCATACGAGAGAGGACAAGGAGTCTGTATGCCAAAGTAGAAGCCCTATGTGACACGGTCGCTGGTTTACAAAACACTGGCACCACAACATCCTGGGACTGGCACTGAAACCCAGTTCCTCTCACCATCCTTGAGAACTCCGATTCCAAACACGGTTAATGTTCGCCTTCTTATGGCCACTCATGCAGCCTTAGAATTGACTTGACCACTCGATGGGTGTCGACCGTCGTAAAGCACCAATGTGTATATCTAATGTTGTTCTTTGTTATGTTACCTCTTGCCTGCAACCTGAACTTCCACCGTCGGAGGGTGGTATTGGACTTGAAGTCCCACCGCCACACCTTCAAAGTGCACTCCGGTGATATCTTAGGAATGGCATCACTGTCGAATGGAACAGTTTTGCCATCCACCAACAAGGTAAGACCGTGAGCAATCTGTGAAGCTGTACTACAGCCTGCAAAAAAAAAAAAAAAAAAAAAAAAAAAAAAAAAAAAAAAAAAAAAAAAAAAAGGGCAGCCTCGGCCGCGCAGATCGGCACCGGATCGCGGACGTTAGTTACCAGTGATTTGCGTCAAGTTGCCTGAACAGATTACATATCAAGGACTCTAAATTATATTACATGTCGCCCCTCGCTTGCGAACGAGACGTGGAGACGTGTAACCAATGGAACCCCATAACATCACGCCGGGTGGTACGCCAGTATGGCTTCCAATGTGCATTCACCACGATGTCGCCAAACACGGATGCGACCATCATGATGCTGTAAACAGTACCTGGATTCATCCGAAAAATGACATTTTGCCATTCGTGGAACTAGGTTCGTCGTTGAGTTCACCATCGCAGGCGCTCTTGTCTGTGATGCAGCGTCAGGGGTAACCGCAGCCATGAACTCCGAGCTGATAGTCCATGCTGCTGCAAACGTCCTCGAACTGTTCGTGCTGATGGTTGTTTTCTTGCAAACGTCCCCATCTGTTGACTCAGGGATCGAGACGTGGCTGCACGATCCGTTACAGCCATGCGGATAAGATGCCTGTCATCTCGACTGCTAGTGATAAGAGGCCGTTGGGATCCAGCGCGGCGTTCCGTATTACCCTCCTGAACACACCGATTCCATATTCTGCTAACAGTCATTGGATTTCGACCGACGCGAACAGCAGTGTCGCGATACGATAAACCATAATCACGATAGGCTACAATCCGACCTTTATCAAAGTTGGAAACGTGATGGTACGAATTTCTCCTCCTCCCACGAGGCATCACAACAACGTTTCACCAGGCAACGCTGGTCAACTGCTGTTTGTGTATGAGAAATCAGTTGGAAACTTTCCTCATGTCAGCACGTTGTAGGTGTCCCCACCGGCGCCAACCTTGTGTAAATGCTCTGAAAAGCTAATCATTTGCATATCACAGCATCGTCTTCCTGTTGGCTAAATTTCGCGTCTGTAGTACGTCATCTTCATGGTGTAGCAATTTTAACGGCCAGTAGTGTAGTTGTAAATTTCCAAAGTTAAGTGTTGTCAATATCTATTTAGAAATAAAACTGCAAATATTATTTGTTTGAATTCCGAGAACGCTGCATCCCGTAGGCATCCTATTCGCGACGATTGGGTAAGACCCCACGGGAACACTGGGTAATGTTTCTTTAATTTTTACCTACTGTAGTGTTACATATCCTTTACTATCGGAATATTTGTGGATGTACAGAAAGCAAAGACTCGTGTCATACGTTGAACAAACTGTTATAGTGTTGTCAAGGTTTATGTAATTTCCTAAGGGCAGAAACATTGTTTTAGCAGATAAATAGTATTTATCTTTCTGTAGCTGTCTTTTTGTGTAGGCTGTTTATGCTTTCTAGTTAATAAGTCCACGGTTTTTGGTTTCAGGAAAAATCTAAGGAATGTTATTGCTTTCTGATACCATTAATATTTATTGATAAATTCTTGTGACACTTTGCAACACCACTTGTTAAGTAAACGCATTGTGCAGCATCTCAACACAACACAATGACCAGTCTCGACCATTGAGACTATTGAGGTACGTTTGACGCCCAAAATTGCCTTATTACGTAAATAGCTTCCAGATTAGTCTACAACAGGATGTCGTTCAAATGAATTCCATTACTACTGTCTTATTCGAAATTACTTTTCTGGTATAATATATAGAATGTTTTCCGGAAATGGTTGTGAGTATAATGATGTGTACGTCTAACAGTTAATAAGAAGGGTGGCAAGCTTTAACAATACGAGCTTCCTGTCTCTGTACAATTGTCAACTGAATTATCGATGGTAAAATTTTCGGTGATCGTCTTTTGCATTTGGAGCTTTTCTTATAGTGTCAAGAAGTAACTTTTTCTTACAGATTCTGATTATTTTCATGGCTGCGTATATTATGGTTGCAAGGTAGTTATCTTGTCAGAGATGATGACCGCACTTGCATGCTCTTTATGTAGTTTATATCTTGTTTAAAGTATTTCACTGATCTGTGCTGTGTGCAGAGTATTAGAGTTGTGTGACTGAAGCTGGTAAGTGACAGATTTCTTTTTATATATGCCAGTATTATACTCTTTCGTTTAACAGTTCTGTATGAAACCTTTTTTTGGACTTGATTTTCTGAGTTTTTATGAAGGATTTTTCCAGTTTTGTGTGTAAGTTTTTCGCCATACATGGGCGTTTATCAGCTTGTCTATTAAGCCTTAACGCCGTATCCTTGTCTAGTAATAGTGATGTTGCTGTTACATGTGAACTGGCCGCTGTGACCGAACGGTTCTAGGCGCTTCAGTCCGGAACCGGGCTGATGCAACGGTCACAGGTTCGAAGCCTACCTCGGGCATGGATGTGTGTGATGTCCTTAGGTTAGTTAGGTTTAAGTAGTTCTAAGTCTAGGGGACTGATGACCTCCGATTTAAGTCCCATAGTGCTTAGAGCCATTTGTTACGTTTGTAGTGAGTAACGTGGGTCTCTGTAAGTGTGTCATGGTTTGTTTTACGTGTTTAATTTGTTTAATATTTATATCGTTGTGGAATTACTTATTCAGTATTGTAAACATAGATTCCTTGCTTGTGTAAGTTGTTATATCTAGATGTTTTCTGTAGATATATTTATCTAGTGGTGCTGCGTTTATTCTGGAGAGCATGTACTTGTGTAAGTTGTTACATCTAGATGTTTTCTGTAGATATATTTATCTAGTGGTGCTGCGTTTATTCTGGAGAGCATGTAGCAGGGAGCTGTTCGTTTTTGATAGTGTGGGTGGTTTTATCACTAATATAGTATTGAGTCTGCTGTGACTGTTTTCCTTGAAATACAGAATGAAGGTCGGTTATTTTTCTTTCTGATAGTTACATCTAGGAAGTTGGTTGGTCCCATTTGCTTTTGTTTTCTTTCTAAAGTGAAGTTTACGTTTTTGAGTAGTGTGTAGTTAATCTATATTCGTTTCTGGCAAACGACATAATCCTTGTATCTCCACCAATGTAGGATATAATTTTTTTCCTAGTCCTGCTATCAGATATATTCGTTCCTCTACTTTCCTCATGGAAAATAATTGGCAACTTGCATGAAATGGAGGCTCCCATTAGCTGTTTCTCCTCTTGTAAGTAATGTTCTTCATTAAATTGAAATAAGTATTCGTCTATAAGAATATGAGGGCGTGTACCTCATTCAAAGATGTTATCCTGTGGTAAAAGACTATAAGCACACATGTAATTTTCTTTTATACTGATTATTTCCTTGAGTGATCTTGTGGAATAGTAGTTTTCATATTAAATGAGATCAATATACCTGTATTTACCATATGTATGCTTTAAATGCGGTTTATTTGTTCTTCTGTCATTTCGTTGCCTTGGAATTTAGCGTTTTGTATTACTGTCTGTGTATAACATACGTTTCGTGAGGGCATACGCAGGTTCTTTTCTGTAATTAATGACGCATTTCATGGGCGTGTTAACCTTAAGAGCTTGTGTTTGGAACCAGTTCTATAGAGCATTAGGCTTTATACATAACTTATGAGCTTTTTGTGTATGATCAATTGTAACAAGTGTGTGTTCTAGTCCTTCATGTACTTTTGATTTTTGTGTAAGATGTGGGTCAGGTGTGACTAGCTTCCATGACTTTATTCTGTATGATGAATTATTGTGTTTTGCTAATGTGCTCTGTTTTATCCATAAGAGCAACTGAATTCTCCTAGTCCACCTTGATTACGACAAAAATTAGTACATATCAACATATCATTACTCACATACCCTTACACACACACAGTACACAGAATCCAAAACATAGAGCTGCACAGATGAATACCAAATGCTGCCCCAATCTTTGATCAAATCGAAGTATACGAAATGATTGTAGATTTACAAACCATGAAAACGAAAATTATTCTGCATCAGTGAAGTGCAAAACTTAAAAGATCGAACACCTGCATTAAAAAATATTTGTAATTAAAGTAGGAACCAAAAAAGCTTGAATAGTGATACGAATTTCAAGCATGCGATCTGTTCAATAATTCAAAACATCGGAACTGTTTATAATTTGGCAAACGATTTGTAAAGAAAACCACAACTGTTATAGAGAACACCACAGTTTCTTTAAAGTAAAGCAACACAAGCATGTTCCAAACAATTGCTTTTTATAGTCACAAAATAGAGAATACAATCAAAATTACTCATAAAACAGTGACTGTAGCAGAGAGGCACATCGCCCATCCACCCACCAAAAAAAAAGACAATGGATGGTGTGTTTAGAATTAAACTGATGGTGCTACGAGTGCTGCAGTGCCGGCTGTATACATCGCAGGACGCTGCAATATCATAGATGCGTTTATTAATCAGTGCATCAATAAAGTATGCTGAAAAATATGAAAGTTCCTCTGTCTGCCCCAAGGTGAATATATAAGCAGTCAGAACATGGTGCAGGTGTAGGAAAATGGGAAGAACAATCAAACACATGATAATGGTCGTTCTGGCATATGTATTGGAATATGGTCCCGTACTACAACTTACTTTACATGCGGTCGACGGTCACTTACAGCACATCCAGTCTAATCAGAATGATGCTATGTCGTCGTGTTCATGGTTTGTAAATCTACAATCATTTCTTATACTTTGATTTGATCAATGACTGGGGCAGCATTTGGTATTCATCTGTGCAGCTCTATGTTTTGTATTCTGTGTACTGTGTGTGTGTGTGTAGCGGTAAGTGAGAAATGATATGTTGATATGTACTAATTTTTGTCCTAATCTTGATGGACTAGGGGAATTCAGTTGCTCTTACGGATAAACTAGAGCACATTAGCAAAACACAAGAACTCATTACCCTTTAGATCAGGAAGAGTGTGGATACAGCACTGGTACACGTGATCTTTCAGATATCCCCACAACCGGAACTGTCATGGATTCAGGTCGGCGAATCGGGAAGGCCAAACAACTCGAAATTGTCTACAGATGATGCTGTCAGTAGCGAATGTTTCTGGAAGCATATCTTTCATCTTGCAAGTGACATGTAGCGTCGCTCCTTCCTGCATAAAAATTTTCTCGAAGAAAAACGGAACGTGAATGAAGGAGCTTGTGAAAAACCACACCAAACAGTTACATAAGCTGCACTCAGTGGATGTTCCTGCACAGCATGTAGTGGAGCAGAGCCCCATATGTGACAGTTCAGTGCATTCACGGTACTGTTCAGATTAAAATGTGCATCACCCATCCAAAGAATATACACCGGCAACATGTCATCCATTTCCATGCAGGCAAAAAAATGAAGAGAAAACTCACGGCGTTGTAGCCTATCTTGGGTCTTCATTTGGTGTATATTCTGATTCTTGTAGGACTACCTATGTAAATGGGCCTCAAAATGTTTTAAACTGTCGACCATGTGAGAGACAACTTCCATGACACAGCCCGAACACTAGCTGCAGAGTTTGAGGCACGTATTGCACGGTCAGCTATAGCTACAGCAACTCCATCAGCAACTGACGTGGGAATGGGCCGCCTCGTCTCACTGCCTCCCTTTCCTGATCACGTTCTTTATCCCATTTATTGACGTGGGTCGTCTTTGTAGCTATTTCTGTCGGAAATATTCCTGCAACGCAGAGCTACTGTTGATGCCTTTGTGTTAAAATAACTATATCAGTAGTACACGATCTTTCTTCTCAATGGCCTTTTCTTATGAGAAGCTTTAACATTATTAACGCTTTAAACCAACCGTCACTTCACAGGAGGAATCAACATGCGTAGCCAAGGCACAAACAGCATGCTGACAACAAAATGTGAAACATTACGCATTCACTTGGTGGCAGAAAGTGGAAATATTATTTGTTCCACATGCTCCACGAGTGCATCAATTAATGAACATACCAGAGACGACTCATGCGATATGTACAGACCGCACTGCAGCACTCGGAGCAGTGTCGGTTTAAGTACAAATGGTTCTGAGCACTATGGGACTTAATATCTGAGGTCATCGGTCCCCTAGAACTCAGAGCTATTCAAACCTAACCAACCTTAGGACATCAGACACATCCGTGCCCGAGGCAGGATTCGAACCTGCGACCGTAGCGGTCGTGGGGTTCCAGACTGAAGCGCCTAGAACCGCTCGACCACAACAGCCGGTAGTTTAATTACAACCATCTGTTATAGCATGCTTAAGATATTGCGAGTCATAGAAATACAAATAAATTCACTATAGATTCAGGTGAACAGGTATATTCCATTTACCTATGTTTGCAAATGTCGTTTAACACTATACCTCGTTGATTGATAATCATAACACATCAGTGTTGTGTATTTTCAACGATATGTGATTGGGTCTGCGTATGTAGGCCAAAAAATATAATCGCGGTAAACTATTATGGACGTCGAATGGTTCGCAGAGTCGCCTCTAAAGCAACTACTTTTAATTCAATAATCGAGAAATGTTGGATTGTCCAACATTTCAGCTCACACACATCAGTGAAAAACAAGTATGGGTGCAATAGACATTTCGGACCAAAAGTTTTTACTTTGATTCCGCTATTGATACATACCCTCCCACTCCCTTCTCCAATCCTTCCATTCCCCTCCTCCATTCTGCCTCTCTTGTCCACTCTCTTTGTCGTTCCCCTCGCCTCTCCTTCCCTGTCATAACATCTGCCTCCGCCATTCCTAAGCCAAATCCCTTCCCCCACCGCCCCTTTCTTAAACCACGCCAGCATCTTGGAAATACACTAATCGTAGAGTTTCTAGGCAAGTACGCATATTTAGCTCTCCCAATAAGGCTATATGTTTTACGGCCAATGCAGATTGAATAGTTACATCTTTGCAACCGTTTCGTCAGCCACCAGCCACGCCCCTTTCTTGGAAATGGGCCAGTTCCACAGCTCCTAAGCCACTAGACCTATTTAGTTCTCCAAATAACAGCTCGGTATAGAAATGAAACATCCAGTCAGACATCTCGTGCCACAAGAATGAGTGAGGGGACACGGCATCTTTGTCATCCGATGGTGATGGAAACTTTGTAAATATTCGCCACGCAGGTTGGAATAGGCATCTCTGTCACTTACCTGCCAGTTAATCAGGTACCAACAATAATAACAGATACTGATCTACAGATCATAAGAGCAACACTAGGATATGTATCTCAGTATGTTATGCAGCACTACTACGCGTAGGTTACAATTTCAGAAGAGTACAACCAGTACTTTACAGCTAAATTTAAGTCGCGTTCTATTGCACACAGAGCTGCCAACTGGACCACTTTTCTCGTAAATGACCCCATGCTACAAGCTCACTTTATCATAATGTATGAAGCATTTATTGAATTGTGTACTGAACAGTCGATATATCAACATTACTCAACAAACATTCCCAATAATCGTTATGCTTAATTCCTTTGCTGACAAATGTCTTACGTCCTTAGTTCTAAGTATTAAACGTTGTGTCTCGGTTTCTACTTGCATTTTCAGTTGTGTATATTTTCTCTTTCAGTTCTCTAAATTCCGTAGTAATAGCACCCGATTACTTATCTTTCCTTAAACTCATCTTTCGTTTACTGAAATACTGGATGTTGTAAATGTTATTGTTGGGGTGAGTCTATGTGTCAAACACCTAGCCACAGCTCTTTTAATAAAATCGTGAATATGTGAGGTGGTTACATTAGAAATTAAACTATCTGTCTCTGTGTATCAGATTTTAAAACTTTTCTCCTCAAATATTTTTAACATATACTCATAACACAAACCTACAATTAGCGTTTAAAATTCTCTCATGCCGGCTTTCCTATATCTAATGCTCAGGCACTGCTTTAAGTTGCTATATGAATCACATAATTTTTTTATCACACAGTGTGAAAATCAACTTCTTTGGAACTTCTGGCTTGATGCTGCTTAGTGATGATATTATTTTCTCTGAGCGTAGTGGTAGATCTGAATCAAGGTCAGTGGTAGTTTTTGGATACTCTGGGTTCGGTTCTTCAGTGTAACCGATGTCTGAATCATGATGACTGTTCCATGTTCAGATAATACACTAGCGCACCGTCTAGTGTTCCAGACACTGGCCAGCGTTAATGACATACATTGCTGTCCAACGTCTTTCTGGTTGGTCAGGCAGGCCAGCGTGAAGCGACGTGCAGGTCTGCTGATGCTCTTTCGCGAGACATGACGATAGACTCTCATTAAGGTAACACAAGTTCATATGCTAACGTCTCAGAGGAATTTACCTGCTGTCATAATTTTGTAGTGGCAGCTCCCACTCTCTGCCTGTAGTCCAAAATAGGCTGTTCGATATGCGAACCCCCGTCTCTTTCGAATTAGCAAATTGCATCTTATGTGGTCATCTTTGGGCAGACGGAATGTTTCATCCATTTTGCAATTAAACCTTTCAGTTCATTTTCTGTAGCAAACTAAAACTTCAGACACTGACAGCTAGATCTCTAAGTTCCTCTTCACCAGATATTACTTCATTATCGCAAGAATTATTTCCTGACGTTTAGATTCTAGCAAGAAAAGTAATTCCTGTACCAGTCTTTCCAGATTATTTCAGTGACGTTATTGGTGTGTGGTGATGATTCGTGGAACCCCACATTTAAATCTGTAAAATCTAGATCATCTTCGTTCTCTCCACGCCGACACATTTCCTGTATGTATTTCATCACCCGTCTTTAAATTATGCAATATGAGACAATATAAATCTCTGTATGTTGAGAAAATCATGGCACAGTTCGAGTGATATGAGCTGAATCATGAAACAGATAATGGTATCGAAAACTAAACATGCACTCAGAAGCCACCTCATAGACCATTTAGCTGTCATATTTAATCTTTAATAGATTAGTTCAAAGGTCTCTGAGCTCTATGGGACTTAAATTCTGGGGTCATCAGTCTCCTAGGACTTAGAACTACTTAAACCTAACTAACCTAGGGACATCACACACATCCATGCCCGAGGCAGGATTCGAACCTGCGACCGCAGCGGTCGCGCGGTTCCAGACTGTAGCGCCTAGAACCGCTCGGCCACAATAGATTAGTGGCGGCAATTTCTAATTCTGCTTTACCTATTTTCATTCACTGTTATAGGGGAAGAATATTGTACTCAAGTATGAGACGATAATGATATCTGTCGACGTCTAGGCACCCGCAAACAACGTTAGTGTATTTCCAGGTGATTAAGACTTGGATAAGACATGGATGAGAATTGGAAAGATATCAGAGATCATCATATTCAGTGTGTATATGGGTCTTTGGATTATGGGCTCTTAACATATTTGAAATATACGACACAATTGTATAAGATAACAGACAAATTTCAATGAATTGGGTGAAAGTTGGAATGAAACATGAGACCGCCACTGGCTTTATGTTAATGTTTTTGTAAGGCCACTTTTTATCGCTATAAACCACTAGGAAATTGATAACACTATCTGAAGGTATCTAAAAGTATATAAGATATTGAAAGTACCGAGAAGTACCGAAAAACCGCCATAAATACTGAAAAATATAAGTAATATCAAAGTGTCTACTACCACGTTCTATGTTTTAGAGGCTCTTTCTACATTCATCGCTTACAACTTTTGTCCATATTTATCACGGTGAATTTCGTTACGAAAGTAGAAAATACATCTGTAGCACGAATTTACACAATTTATAGATAACAAGATACCGCCCACTTCTGTGAATGCATTCTAGATCAGTGTTAGGTACGAGACACCGCAACGCAAATGGAGGGCGTCTCCTTGAGTTCATTAAGTTGCTCCTGCCACTTAGCTTTAAGGGAACGTTGCTAATGATATTACAAAGCAATCATCTCAGACATTCATGCTCACCTACAGAATATGAGCCACTCGCAAATCGTAAGTGAGCTACTTGGCTTGGTATGAAATTATTTGATTTAAAACACACTGCATTTCGACAAATGCTGGTGGCTTCATTTGAAGTGCATAACGATATTGCTGGCGATGTTTTTATTTAAACTTACAAATATGTTAATAATCTGTCTAGTAGCTAGCTTTAGTCTAACGTGTTGTACTGAACATAGCTCTTCAACAAACCCTCGACTCGCGAATTACTAGCGCTTTGCCTTTGCAGGAAACGTTCTCCACACGTTGATTCAAGTAATTTGGGCAAATTATGACTTGCTTGATGTGAGCATCAACAATTTCTTTAAAACAGACTTTAACAAGTTTCGACTTTCCAACGAAGCTTGCTTCAAATTGCTGACTAAACAGGAAGATAAGTAATAAAATCAGGGTAGCCACTTGCAGGTGTAAGCCATTCCTGGTGTTGCCAGTATAGTTACCAGTCCAGGGTATATGTGTCACTGAGATATTTTGTGTATACACATACACAGTTCTCTTCAGCTTAAAAGAGTAAGCCTAAGGATGTTACTACTAATATACTCAGTTCTTGTACATTTCTACAAGCTTCCGAGCATTTTCTTCCTGCGTTCCGTAGCTACAAAATATATCCTCGAAATTCTGGAATAGTATGATAGCTCCATCTGAAAGCCGTGGATGGAGAAGAGGAGCTGCTACAGATAGTTTTGTGGCCTCTGATTATAAATAATGGGTAAATCGTCTGCAAAATGTGCTAAGGTCAGTGTGATACTCTTGAGTGTATTTGCTTCCATTGTTCTTTTAAAAGTGAAGTGCGCACCGGTGTAACAACTAACCACGAGTAGCATAAGGTTTGAAACATTCATTTCAGGGTAGCAATTGCAACCAACGTCCTCATCTGTTTGCTGGATGTAATCGAATCTCTGTCTTCCTCTGCAACTCCGTCTAGCACCAACGAAATTGTTTGCTGAAGTCTTAATAGATGAAACTTCCTGGCAGATTAAAACTGTGTGCTGGACTCGAACTCGGGACCTTTGCTGCAGAGTGAAAATATCATTCTGGAAACGTCCCCCAGGCTGTGGCTAAGCCATGTCTCCGCAATATCGTTTCTTTGTGGAGCGCTAGTTCTGCAAGGTTCGCAGGAGAGCTTCTGTTAAGTTTGGAAGGTAGGAGACGAGGTACTGGCAGAAGCAAGGCTGTGAGGACGGGGCGTGAGTCGTGCTTGGGTAGCTCAGTTGGTAGAGCACTTGCCCGCGAAAGGCAAAGGTCCCGAGTTCGAGTCTCGGTCCGGCACACAGTTTTAATCTGCCAGGAAGTTTCATATCAGCGCACACTCCGCTGCAGAGTGAAAATCTCATTCTGGTCTTAATAGATGTTCTATCTTCCTGTCCTTTCTTCTTGTCAGTGTTTTCCATGTATTCCTTTCCTCGACGATTCAGCGGAGAGCTTGTTGATTCCTTACCTTGTCATTCCACCTAATTTTCAGCGTTCTTCTGTAGCTCCATATCTGAAATGCTTATATTCTCTTTTGTTCCAGTTTCACATGTCTCACTGCCATACAATGCTGTGCTGCAAACGTACATTCTTAGAAATTTCTTACTCAAATTAAGACCTATGTTTGACACTAGCAGAATTCTCTTTCCCAGGAATGTCATTTCTGCTAGCCCTAGTCTGTTTTTATGTCCTTCTTGCTCCGTCCATCATTAGTTATCTTGCTGCCTAGGTAGGAGAATTCCTTAACCTCATCTACTTCGTGATCACCACTTATGATTTAAGATTTCCGCTGTTTCATTTTTGTTATTTGTCATTACTTCCTTCTTTCTTCGATTTCGTCTCAATTCATATTTTGTGCACAATAAAATGTTTATTACATTCAACGGGTGCTGTAATTCTTCTTCTTTTCGCTGAGGATAGGAATGTCATCAACGGATTTTAACACTGATATCCTACCATCTTGAATTTTAATCCCGCTCTTGAACCTTTATTTTATTTTCGTCATTGCTAATTCGTCGTATAGATTGAACATTAGGGCTGAGAGACTACATCGCTGTCAAACACCCTTTTTAATCTGTACACTTCGTTGTTGGTCTTCCACTCTTATTGTAACCTTTTGGTTCTTCTACTTGCTGTATATTACTCTTCTTTACCAATAACGCAACCCCAGTTTGTTCAGTATTTTGAACATATGACACCTTGTACATTCTCGAACGGTTTTTCCATGTCGATAAATAATGAGAACGTGTCTTGATATTTCTTCAGTCACGCTTCCATTATCAACCGCAACATCAGAACTGCCTCTCTGGTGCCTTTACATTTCCTAAAGCCAAACTGATTGTCATCTGACAGATTCCCAATTTTCTGTATAATATTTTTGTCAGCAGCTTGGATCCATGGGCTGTTCAGATAACTGTAATTCACGCACTTGTCGGCTCTTGCAATCTTCTGAATTTTGTGGATGATATTACCGTCATTGCTTTTAATTTCACTGAAGTTTGTTTTGACTTTTCTGTATGCTGAGTCAGTTGGTCCGACTATCATTTCTTTTTACATCTCTTCACATTTTTCACGTGGCCATTTCGCCTTAGCTTCCCTGCCCTCCTTATTTATTTCATTTCTAAGTGACATATTTTTGTGTTCTTGAATTTCCCTGCACATTTTGGTACTTCATTGTTACCCACGTTTTCTCCGAAGTTAGCTTCCTTGTACCTACGTTTTTCCCTATAACTTCTGTGATTGCCTTTTTTAGGAATGTCCATTCTTCTTCAACCGAACTGGCTCCTGAGATATTCATTCGCGCAGTGTCTACATTGCAAAAATTGGCAATTGACCCCAAATAACTAATATGTGAGGTCATCCTGCCAAAGGGGACCAGTTAAACTTAGGGTCAGGATAAATCAATCAGATACAAAGGCCGTAAATTCAGCTATATATCTAGGAACTACAATTACGAATAACTTAATTGGGAAAGAACACATGGAAAATGCCGTGGGGAAGGAAAAGCAAAGACTACGTTTTATTGGGAGGACATTCAGAAAATGTAACACATCTACTAAACAGACTGTCTACACTAAGGTTGCCCGTCTTCTTTTAGAATACTGCTGCGTGGTGTGGGATCCTTGTCAGATAGGATTGACGGAGCACTTCGATAAAATTCAAGGAAGGCCAGTATTATCGCGAAATAGGGCAGAGTGCGTCACTGAAATGATACAGGACTCGGGGTGGACTTCATTAAAACAAAGGCGTTTTTCGTTGCAGCGGAATCTTCTCATGAAATTTCAATCACCAACTTGCTCCTACAAATGCGGAAATATTTTGATGATCCCGATCTACATAGGGGGGAGGTGGGGGGGGGGGGACGATCGTCACAATGAAATGAGGAAAATCAGATCTCGCACGCAAAAATATTGGTGTTCGTTTTCCCGCACGCAGTTAGAGATTGGAGTAGTAAAGAATTATCGTGAAGGTGGTTGGATTAACGGTCTGCCAGCCACATAAATATGTATTGTAGAGTATCCATGTAGAAATAGATGTAGATGTAGACATAGCGTCAGAGAACATCAAGCGTTTGTCGTCATTCATTATTATTGCTTTATCCCACTTCTTTGTGTATTGTTTCTTCCTGATTAGTATCTTAAAATTCGGTCTACTCTTTGTCATTACGAGACTGTGTATTGTCTCTGTCCCTGGGTACGCCTTATAATCCAATATCTGATTTCGGTATTTCTGCCTGACCTTGCTGTAATGTAACTGAAGTCTTTCTTTATGCCTGGACCTTTTCCGAGTATACCTCCTCTTTTTGTGATTCTTTAACAGAGTATTCGCTATTAACAAATGAACTTTATTGCAGAACTCACCCTACTGCCAAACCCATATCCTCCTGTAACTATTTTTTCTACTCGTTCCCCTACAACCGCATTGCAGTGCTCAATGGCTACTAGACTTTCGTGTCCTTTTAAGTAGTGAATTACCCTTTACGTAACCTCATATACCTTCTCTGTCCCTTCACCTTGTGCTTGCGTCCTCGGCATGTGTAGCTGAACTGTTGTTGGTGGTGTTGATTTTCTCCCAATACTAATGGGAACAAACCTGTCCCAGAACTGCTCACAGTAACTCACTCTCTGCCCTACCTTCCTATTTATAACGAAACCTGCTCTCGTTAATTAGGAGACTTTATTTCATTTCAGCTTTGCTGCAGGGTGCGCTTCCTGTAAGTACAGTCTTCTTAAGACGGAAGAAGCGTCAAACACCTGTCTGTATATAGCGTAAACATCGTTCAGTACGTCATCGTACTTTAACTATATCTCTAACATATTTTCTAAGACCGAAATTGGAGACCCTCCCATGATTCGCCTAAAAGAACATGGAACCCTCGTAATAAGTACATGGGAACCCTCATAATCACCACACTCGTCCTGGACGGTGAATCAGACCAAACGTTGTTAATACGCTATGCAGGTTCTATACGAATCTGTCTCACCTCATTGTGTCGCAAGCCAGTGCACTACAATTAAGCTAAACGAACAGGTCTCATCGTTAATGCACAGCCAATTCAGACAATATGTGATGTGCGTGTGGTTATAATTAAATTTTAATCCCCACAATAGAGGATAATATTCGTAAACAGCGTAGCATACATATATGTTCCAGGTTACTAACCTTGCTGAATCTGACGGACATATGCATCCACGAACCCTGGAAATGTACTAGAGATACCTTTCCACAGTTGTTCGCGTCACTTTTCGAACGGTGCACCATGGAATGTTCAGCTGCCGTGACACTGCTCCTACACTGAGGATCGCACACTGCGGCCAGCTTTGTCAGCAATGGGAAGAGTAGTTTCATCCGCTATTTGTGGCGCAGCTAACCGGTGGCCTGTCGCAGTAGAAGTTCCCAAATCGCCATTTTATTCAAAGTTCAGAATCATATTCTCCAATATAGTTGCGCAAATAGGACTGTATTCCTTTAACGCGTTGATACTCGCCAAGAGCAGCAGCGCTATTGCTGCTATTTTCATAAAACAGCTTCATGTTAAAGGCTTGCTCACCTTGTCCAGACCCCTGTTGATTGTCTGCAACTGCAATGCTGACTGATGCCTGTGTTCCAGCTCTACGTGTCCTTGCCAGTAGCGACTCCTAACTGAAAGTCATGACACTAACGCTACTGACATCATCGACGTAATATAACGGGTAGTAAAATAAAAACAACGTTTTCGTAACAATATAGACTACTATAATTATGATTCCGGCTACATTTTACCTTTCAACGTTACTTTCTTTAACGTTGCTGTTGTTAGGCGGCTGTTTGGTGACATGTGTTTCAAAAAGTGCTAAATACCGGCATAAATGTATGAAGATTGTTAGCCAAAGTATTATAATTACCATTCTAAGAGCATGAAGGTACACTTTACGATGCAGTACAGCAGCGACTGTTCGTGGGATGGATTCGGCAATACGTTCGCGCATTTCCGGATTACACAGCAGCAGGTGCATAAGCACAGGTCATCAAATTTCAGTAATTGTGGACCAGTGGTTTGTGGGCATGGCGCTGGCTCCTGATAGCTTCCTTGACGTGTTCCGTCGAGTTCAGGCGAAGACAAATTATTGGGCAGTGTATTTACGTGAATTCATTGTCATGGTCTTGTAAATGATGGTCTGGGAGATGTTTTTAAGACATTCCCTGAGTGTTCTTGTCATTCTGGACAGCACTGACGCAAGTTTTTTTGGATTCCATGTCCACCACTGAATGCGGCTTGTTCTTCCTCCGGACTTATGGCTTTGTGATAAGGACAGTTATACTGCTGGAATCGACCATCACCATTGGTTAAGACATCAATCATAAAGTGTTGCAAGTAGTCAACATTAACATTAATGTTCACCGTATTGCTTTTGATTACTAATGGAAGCCCAGGCGAATACACCCTAGCCTAATCCTATAACACTGTCCTCCTAGGTCTGCGTCCGTGCCGCAGTGCATTTTTCGAGCGGCCGCTCTCCTGGGTGACGGCGAATCTGGACACGACTGTCGACTTGGCATAAAAACAACAGAGAGTCTTCCGACAAGGCGACAAGTTTCCATTGACTCACAGTCCAATGTAGATGATTCCGTACCCACAGCAATGGATTTTGAAAATATCATTGGCGCCACGTGGGTACACATGTTCAAACAATGAGAGTCGAATTATGCACTTCGAAACCTTTGTGCCCGCACCACCGTCATGCTCTGTCATCGGGTGTGATGCAGATCGCTCCCTATCCTTTGCAGTGCGTGGAAGAGTCTGATTTAGATGTTCTGAGATGTGTGGACGTCGCCTCCTTAGCGCTTACTTGTGGTTTCGACGTCCTTCAAACATTTTCCAAAGACGTTCTCACAACAGTAGCATGTGCAAACCTTATCTGCTTTGCCGTTCCCGAAATGTTGGTTTCCAGGGGTCCATCCATAGGAATTTGCCTTTTATCAACTTTTAAACGAAACAATACTGCTGTATATTTTTTCCAGAAAGACTGACAATAATATTTAAATTTTGGATTCTGTTTCTGCCCTGAGATTTTGCATATGTAACAGAGTAATGGGGCATTTGATTCTAATGTTATGAGAGCTTTCGCCTAGAGGAAAGAATTTCAGAAAACACATTTGGTCTCATGTGGTAGGTGGATGTGGATGTCGTAATATGAAGTCGTGCTGTTGTGCTGCTCGTGTGGACAATGAGCAGCTGATAACTAAAAGAAGAAGTATGACACACTCATTCGATGACAATCGCAATATGCTTGTCAAGATCGCATGAGACCCGAGCTGCCGGAAACTGAGAGAGTACTTAGTTAAGGCTAGCGTCCAGAGAGGGCCCCATAAGGCAAAGACTACTTACATTTCCGCCATACGCCAGACAAAGTTCCCAAGGAGAAAGTTAAAGACAGTTCGGTGCTGGAGCACTTTTAACTACGGCACGGACCATTCCGACCTTGTGTTTTCGTCTGTAATGACTTCGATGTCGACGGGACGTTAAAACCTAATCTTCATTCCTTCCTTTTCTTAATTTGCATTTCATTTTGATTAATTCATAGTTACTATTTCCCGAATGCTCCATGGCATATTTCAATGAGTCAATGAAACTTGTATCGTAGTTTGTTTATTCCTACTCACATTAATTCGAAACTTACTTCACCTCTCCACTGCACGCAGCGTGAGCCTCTGGTTTTGGATTTCATATTAAAAATCCTTGTCTCTCTGCGAGCCGGCCGGAGTGGCCGAGCGGTTCTGGGCGCTACAGTCTGGAGCCGAGCGACCGCAACGGTCGCAGGTTCGAATCCTGCCTCGGGCATGGATGTGTGTGATGTCCTTAGGTTAGTTAGGTTTAATTACTTCTAAGTTCTAGGCGGCTGATGACCTTAGAAGTTAAGTCGCATAGTGCTCAGAGCCATTTGAACCATTTCTCTCTGCGACAACACAAAACAAATGGTCCAAAACGAGGTCCATTCCTCGTTTGGAAATTCTTTTTTTAGCTTACCAATAGTACCTAGGACCACTAAAAATAGTTTTAGTGATATCTAATCTTTCTGGCTGAATTAAGTTTTACAATCATAATGGAGCCTAATGGAACTGAAGCACTGAAGTACATATTCTTCTGTACACCAACATAGATTAATGAGTGCCTAGTTTCTCAAGAGCTATTTGCACAGTTTTTTTTAAAACTTAGACAAAAGTTTTTTAAAATCTATGAATCCAAGACCAAGTGGTATGTTCAAAATGGCTCTGAGCACAATGGTACTTAACTTCTGTGGTCATCAGTCCCCTAGAACATAGAACTACTTAAACCTAACTAACCGAAGTACACCACACACATCCATGCCCGAGGCATGATTCGAACCTGCGACCGTAGCAGTCGCGCGGTTCCGGACTGAGCGCCTTAACCGCGAGACCACCGCGGCCGGCAAGTGGTATGTATTTCGTAATTTGCGGATAACTATTTTTGATTGTAATATGATTCGCACTTCCCTTGCAGTGATTAATACAAGTGATGAAGACTGTGATACTGTTCATTCGTACTCGTTGGAGTATTCACAGCGAATTATTATAAATATCAGAGGCTAAACACTCAGTTTATATTCCTGAAACAAACCTCATTTGTCCCAGTGATCATTTACTTCCATAACAGCTAACAGCACTACAGCTATAATAGTGTAGGAAAGGACTTGCTATCTATCAGTCTCTGTCTCGCTATCCAAGCTGAAACGATGACGTTCTGACATTGTTGACAGTACCACTACTTTCTAGTACACATAAATATTGCAAGAAAAATTGCTAAACAACAGTAACATGTGTCAATCTATCTGTCTGTGAGTAAATATCGAGTCTTCCTACACTGTCTGTCCATCTTCACACACTCCCGCTCTTGGGCTAGGAATGAATATTAAGTCCGGTCCATGCGAAATTACCCGGAATAGGACTCTAAAATAACTCCCCAATGATGTGCGATGGTTAATTAAAATGATGGCCCTGACAAATAAACTGCATCTCACCCGAAAGTGTTAGGTGATCTTGTTCACTACACGCGAAAACAATCCAAATTCAGCAATCACATTGGAATACACTATCACTTCAGTACTCCAAACTACAGATCATAAAGATTACAAACTGATTGTTTGAGAGCATTTCCAGTGCTGAATATCAGTGGCCTTGTTAACTATTTTAAAACTGTATAACAGCAGTCCTGACCACAGTTAAACATTTATGGGCAGTCAAAACGAAACCATCTTCAGACCCTATTACACAATAGCAGCAGGCGGCGGTCAACGGAGTAAGTATGGCGGATCCACAAAGTCAACTACATGACCAGCTGACGTTCGTAGATATGCGATATCTGCTCTGTCCACCACCTCCTCCTACTATTATGGCATAATGTGCTCACATTATGACAGAAGCCGGTTACCATTGCCTACAAATGTTGTATTGCGGTCAAGACTACTTTAATTCAATTTTATGACTACAAACGCTCTAACGAATTGTTTCATTTATTTGATGTGTCTCGCCAGGCAGGTTGGACTTGTGGTAGTTTACTTTTAATCTTCAAACTACATTTTATAAAGGTGACTATTTTGTACGGTATGTTGCATCACTGCTTTGTACGCCACGCTATGAAACGCCTGTTACCGTCGCATATACTGTTCTCACTACAATACGTGCTGTGCAACTACAAATCATGGACATATGATGCAGTTATTACCAAAGGAACAGGCCATTGTTCTTCTTTATTACTATCATTCCGCGACATTATGACTAACGACCTTACTCACTTACGATGAATTTTTTAACTACATACTATCATAGTCTAGTTGGCGCATCATATGTATGCGTGTCAGTGCATGACTACAGTTGACGACCTCTTCAATGCATGTTCACAGCTTTTTTACGATTTGAAACGTCTGGAAACCAGTCATCGTGCTTTAATTGTATGCTGAAAATTGCGGTACAAGCATTAAATGTTTCCTTCACATTGAAAATTTTTTTTTTTTTATAAATATTTTAAAGTTATTCTAGACCCAGCATTAATCCAACAAGAGACTGGCCTGGCGCAATATACGCGGTTACGGCAGTCGATTAGAATTACGTGAACAAGACTGGCTGTATATTATTTTAAATTGTGTTTCATGACCTGCAGCAGGGGCGCCCCGACGTTCTTTGGGTATGAGTGTTATCGCCCATTTATCGTTTCCCACGCTTCCGGGTGCCAGGAAATTCCACCTACCCCACCCTTTCTGGATACTACGTAACTCGTTACAGTTAACAGCTTTCTGCAATATGTTTTTGCAAACATTAGCACAGAAGGAAATCCCTACTTGTAGTTTCACTCGTCCGCTCACCAATATTAATCGATAAAATCATCCGTATTCGTAAAGTACACGAGAATGAAAATTATGTGCTGTAGAGTCATAGGCTAACTGCCCCAAACATCTAAGTTATTGATTCTTAATGTCTTCTAATCACGTAAATGATACGACATTGCTTTCAGTTTTGTTTAGGAATCTGGGCAGACGACTAAAAGGAGTCGAAGTAAACCTTGTCCCAAGTTTTAAGTACAGGGAAGCCTGACCTGAAATTCTCCGGGCTTCCAAATATTTATAGTGCCGATTACTTTTCTCGACAGAAGGAAATTGGTATTGCACATCATGTACATCTATAGATATAAGCAAGACGACATCCTTCACCGTTATCTCTACTACTTTCAGTGCTGTCACTAATCTGTAGTACATAGCCTATTGTTAGCACCCTTTACTATAACTACTCTCCACTGGTTTATATATTGCCCGATTACCTAATCCTGTATGCGCTAGTGTTCCACCAACGTTCCCTTTGTCCTCAAGAAGAAGAGTTACTCTTCCTGTCTAACATGATACAAACTGTCCACTTAATTTTGAACCTTAGTCTGTAGAAAATATTTCAGTTATTTGAGGTTTATTCCAGTAAGCTCTCAGTAGTTTGTACAATCCAGTGTTGGTCCCATTCGCGCCGTTGTGTCCTGCTAGGTAAATCGAATATAGTAAGCTGCATATGTCCACTATATTGAGTTGTTCGCCTAAGCGTTCTTTCACTATTCCGGATCTGCAGCTCACCGTTAAAAGATTGGTCATCTTCAGATAGCCCCAACAATATTATTTAAAGGCAGTGACTTATCTGCAATTGGCTTTTCGGAACAGGTGGCTCGTATAAGTGCAGCCACTTCAAATGCTGGAATACTTTGTATATTTGTGGTTTTGCATCTCAAATGACTGCTGGCGGGTATTTCCTGGTGACTTATAATGTGCACGAAGTATCTGCAAAAGAATCAGTTTAATTATGTGTTTTTCCTGCTGTTAAAAAAAATATATATAAATGGTATGAATGAACTGGGAAAGTTCGTGTAGTTGCACGCCTATTCGACGAAGGTTAGGTGAGGAAGTAGCTATACAGGGAAAGGCTGGTGGGTTGCGTAATAAATTTACTCTTCCTTCGAAAGGAGGTGCAATAAAGTAATGCTTTTATTAATTCGTTTAATTAAGTACAATGCAGGGATAACTCTATATGTTTGATCTTGATGTATTAGAGGCGACAGATTAGTTTAGTTCTTCTTTTCTATGAAACAAAGGAAGTTCCTTAGAGACGTATATACTCCCTACTCCTTTTTCTGTCTAGATGCACGTAAGAACGCCATGTTTAATTCTCTGGCGTAAATACAATTAATAAGCTTGATAATGAATTTCCAGTGATGTGCAGTGGTTAATTAAAATGATTTCACTGAGTAATAACCTGGATCTAACCCTAAAATGTTCGTTGATCTTGTTTTGAATAAAGATAATTTACAATTTATTGAGTACAGACTTTAAATATTACTAATTTTCCGCACAGGTTTGTTCTTCGTCTAGCTACCTAATTCTGCTGGGAAACGTAACAGGCATCGATGTCCAATGTGAAAATTCTTCGCAATCAGAGCGAAATCATATGCTTCCTTCCTCTTAGGACCTGATGCATAAATTATTTGACAACGGAAGTCAGTATCACACCTACTTGAAGCACTTCTGACGGTATCCTTGGCCTTGATGAACACTTGCCATGGAGGTCAGCCTACTGGGTTCGATTTCTTAAGAGATCTTCGAGCCACTCACATAACTGGGAACCTATTTCGTATGCTCATACGTTCGTGAACCGTCTGGAGCGGTGTAATGTGTCAAACGATACCAGAACTATAGAAATATGGAATTTCCAATTTCCCTTCATCCATAATTCGCATTATATCACGTGAGAACGGGCAAGCTGAGTTCGCAAGAGTGATGTTTTCTAAAACCGTGCTGATTCATGGACAGCAGCTTTTCGGACTCAAGGAAATTTATTGTACTCGAACTAGATTGTGTTCAACAATTCTGCAGCAAACAGATTTTAAAGATACCGGTCTTTACTTTCGCGGATCCGTTTTTTTTTAGTAAAGTTATATGGGAGTCAGTTACGCTCTTATTCCAGTCGCTTGGGACATTACGCTGGAGGAGAGATTCAAGATAAATCCAATCTATGTAAGGGGGCAATGCCACTGACTACTCTTTGTAAACCGAACTGATGTTCCATATGGACCTGCCGATTTGTTTGTTTTCAACTATTTCAGTTGTCTCTCTACGACAGCGATGCCTATTACTGTGTCATCCAAATGAGAGTCTGTGCGATGCTCAGGCGACAATATGTTTGTACGATTCTCCTTTGTGAACGATTTCTTAAACGGGACATTTTAAACTTCGGCTTCCCTGTTCCTGTCCTCCGCTTACACACGATGCTGGTCAGTTAATTACTTATGCCCACGGACGATTTGACGTAGGACCAGAATTTTTTCGGGTTCTCTGCCAGATCTTTTGCTAAGGTATAATGGTAGTAGTTGTATTCTTTGCACGTACATCGTTTTACAGAGTCACAAACCTCTAGTAAGCATTTTCTGTCGTCATTTATGCGTTCTCTTTTGAATCGAGAGTGCAACGGCCTGTGTTGCCTCAGCATTCTACAAGTTTTGTTGTTAAACCACAGGGATCTTATCTACCTTTAATACACATACTACACACATATTTCTCCATAGCACGATTTACAATCTACTTGAACTTTTCCCTTAGTTCCTATACGTCCATCATACTGGAACCAAATGATGTCAATTCATTGACTAAGTGAGATACGAACAACTACTTACATGCTCGTTTTAGCAGAAACACTTCCCTTCTCTAATGTTTCGATAAATATCTACAGTTTCGTTCTTGTAATGTGCAGCTAGAGTCATCCTAAACAGATACTGTCCATCAGCAATGCGCAGCGTCAGTGGAAAGGTTCGATTTGTTTCCCCTTACAAAAAAATGTTTTAAATTAGAGTTTTACATGCCCATTCGAGAGAGTAGTCCTATATCAGCGTAGGGCGATATTCGTTTTATCGATATCTATTAACACGCAGAATAAAATAAGAAGAATAACCAGTACCCCTGCAGTGACAGAGTAAGGCTGCCCCACTCTTTCTGTTACCACCATACAGCAGCGCTACTCAGTCTCTGCTCGACTACGCTTATTCTTCGGGTTTTACTGTCCCTGTTAACACATGCCAATAAAACAAATATGGCACTACACTTTTCTGGGGCCGCGCTATACTATACTTGGAACGTAATATTCTGTTTGAAATATGATTTCGTTTATATTGGGAAAGAAAGTGATATTTACTAATGAGACTGTGGTTCACATGAAACGTCATGAGCAATATTTGTTTCGACTAATTCCAAGTATAGCTACACGTCTTGTCTCACTTGTCTCAATCTGCCCCTGTTAGCAGGCAAGTCAGGTTAGCGATTTTAGGGGGCGATACTAGACGGTACAGCATTGAGCCTATAAACCGTGAGCTAGAAGCTCTGCAGTCCTCGTATTATAATGAAGCGTCCTGTTTGCCATACGTCAGTTATTAAAAAGAAGTAACCAGAAAATTGCCTTAACTACTATGTGGACCATGATACAATATTCTTGAGATCAAACTGTTCGTGACTTCAAAGCTATACGACAGCTGTCGGCGTTATTCTCGAACATATTGTCGTTTATGTGCTTAATTTAGACGACTAGACTACAAAGATTTTTAGTCCACATGAAACAAGAGAAAGCGGACACTGAAAAAAACAACAAATTTTGTAAGCAGGAGAACGTAATACTTTATTTCTAATTATTTGTAGTGAATGTCCCTAAGCAAGAACTGAGAGTGGGTACATTCATTAACTGGCCGCATTCTAGTTGTACAGTCTTGTATCGTCGAAAGCTATCGGCGAAGCACAGAAGTTCTTATATAAATTAACAATTTATTTGCACTTGGTAGATTCGTCCATTACGAGAATGAACAGAAGTGGTGGTAATGCAGAACCTTGATGGGCGACGACTTCCCCATCACAGTCTGCGTCCATCAAGGTTTTGCATTATCACCACTTCTGTTCATTCTCGTAATGGACGCCGTGGCAGCTGACCTGCATCGGCCATTACCGTGGACCCTACTTTATGCTGACGACGTGATGCTGGCAGCAGAAAACGAGCTTGATTTGCAGAGTCAAACTCAAAAATGGAGTGACCGGTTGGCGCTACACGGTTTGCGCCTTAATTTAAAGAAAACCGAGTACATGACACATACAGAAATGAAATGGGAACCACCACGGGTAATAGTGAAGATCTGACCCGTGTCAGCAAGTTTAAGCACCTTGGTTCCACGATCGCTGTTGACGGCCAACTTACCGAAGAGATCAATACTCCAACTCAGGCAGCCTGGATGAAGTGGCGAACAACAACTGGAGTCATTTGCGACGGCAAGATGAAAAATAATTTAAAATCAAAAATCTATCGCAGTGTCATCCGACCAGTCGCCTTGTATGATTGTTAAGTGCTGGCCGACTACAGTTGGACAGAACGTCGTCTAAGTGTAATGGAAACGAAGATGCTACGGTGACAGCGGGCTTCACTTACTTAGATCACGTTTCCAATGACAGCATTACGAAACAGTTTGGTGTTGCACTGGTCCAAGACAAGATGTGTGAAAGTCGTCTTTGCTGGTCTGGGCATCCTTTTCGGTCCGGTGATGACTCTGCTGCCAGGACCTTACGATTCATAAAGACCTTAAATGCATGAACATCCACCCAGATGCAGCCCGTGATAGAGCGAAATCGAAACAACGGATGCAGTCCTGGACTGTGCGGCTGGTCCCGGCGGAGGTTCGAGTCCTCCCTCGGGCAGGGGTGTGTGTGTTTCTCCTTAGAATGATTTAGGTTAAGTAGTGTGTAAGCTTAAGGACTGATGACCTTAGCAGTTAAGTCCCATAAGATTTCACACGCATTTGAACATTTCTGAACATTTGGGAACAACGGACCCATGTAGCGGACCCCACAGTCACTTGGGACAAACGCTGAAGGAAAGTAAGAAGATTTGTCCTGGGTAGATTGTGTGTTAATTTTGCAACTACCTGTACAAATAAACGTAGCAACTATATTTCATTAAACCAATACGTACGTCTTCCAGTTGACAAGTTCAAATGTTTCAAATGGCTCTGAGCACTATGGGACTTAACTTCTAAGGTCATCAGTCCCCTATAACTGAGAACTACTTAAACCTAACTAACCTAAGGACGTCACACACGTCCATGCCCGAGGCAGGATTCGAACCTGCGACCGTAGAGGTCACGCGTTTACAGACTGTAGCGCCTAGAACTGCTCGGTCACCCCGGCCGGCCCAGTTGACAAGTGTTTGGATACACCTTTTAGTGGTTTTCGAGTTGCTAATCTTGTAACTTATTTCCGTAAGGGACCTTCAGTATTCTCTAGAACAGAAATTACAGTGCGGAGAACCATTTCTATTGACATTATCTATTAGCTTAACATTCGATCTGTGTCTATAATGCGAAATGAATTTTCTTCTTGCGACTGTATCTTCCAGAATAAGTCCTTAAATACAGTTTTTTTCACTTCTGAGGGATAATTTTATTCAGTTATCTATCCACGGATACTGTATCTATCACATCAAAATCCTTTTTCCTTTGAGCATTTCAAGTTTAGGAATCCTAATCGGGAATTGGTTTACCTCCATATAATAATACTGTTTCACATATTTCGGCAGAGGAGTTCATAGTTATGACCTCTGAGAAATGTTAGTGTATGTGAAAAGTCTGTCTGTTCCTAACAGAGTATTTCTGACGCCATCTTCATCCTCAAAGACTCGATAGTGGCCATAATGGATCTTTCACGCTGTATGGTAACGTGAACCGTTTTGGAGCTTCCTGGCAGATTAAAACTGCATGACAGACTGGGACTGCTCTTACCGACTAATACACTGAGACAAGGCATTCAGTTTGAAACGCTTTTCTTTTAAGTTTCAAACCTTTGACGTGGAAAATTCGAATCAAGACGGCCAAATCATTCTTTCACGATATGACTCCTTCTAGGTAGGCTAGTCCAGGTATGCATGCCGGTTCCATCAGTCTGAGAAAGCTAGAGAGCGGCGTTGCAAGAATTAAAGAAATTCATGGATGGAATCATACAGAAAAGCTGTAAGGTGTTTATGTCACCGCCAAGATGTTTAACAAAAGCAACTGCTTTTTATAGTAAATAATTATTTTTTCCAAGTACACCTAATGCTTTTAAGTAAGATATTAACTTGATTATACAGCAGACTCGAACATCATCAAATGAGAACCATTCACTGACCATCTGTACTGTTACCCTTTGTCGGTTATTTGCAGTAGCAGCTGAGAGTGTTTCATGATTCCTACAAACCTGTACTAGTATAGTGACGAATCTTGTCAATCGTATGATATGCTTCTTTAACAACGGGCTGTGAGACTTACGAGTTCTGAGATTAGTTAAACACATTCGCAGTTCAAGAGCACTGTCTTTCTGCTGGCAATACACTATTTCATTGCAACGTAGACATGTAACACCGCTCAAACAGAAATGATCTGTACGCTATAAATACTTATTCTGCAAAGCATACTTTTAAGACTATTACCTTGATTCTTACAGTGCATGTTGCGATGTTGAGGGCTCCAACGTACAAGACATTCTCTGTATAACGAAGACTGTTGCAGTACTTATTCCTTATTTCTCACAACAAGAGAGTTTAAAGTACGTTTCCTGACGTAAGAGTACAGTGCCTTATACATGGTGGAGCAACCAAAAGTTGCCCAGATGAGTGGGTGGGTTTGGACGTGAATATATGCGTATAATCACAACCCGTATCGCGTACACCATGTGTACACCCGCCATGAGATTCGTACCGGCTAAGAGCGTGATACGGGCTTGTGAGTATGAGTGCAGCTGTGATAAAGAGGACGATGGCATTCACAGTAGAGTAGCGGGTGTCCATTGCGGATAGTTACGTGACAAGAAACCCGTGTGAGCGGTGTGAATAGTTGTTTGCTGACACGTTCAGTTGTGTTAAAGTGCCAGCAAAGAGTGCCATGCAAAGCATAGTCCGAAAATGGTTTCAGATAGGACCTCTTCTGAAAAAGTCAAAAAACATTCAGAAACGTTGCTGAATACACCAGAAAATTCTTCAGAATCCTAGCAAATCAACCCGACACCTGTCGCAAGAGACCAGCATATCAAGTTGGTCATGCGGACGATTACTACACCTGTACCTGCACATGCGTCGCTACCGACTGTCTGTTGTTCACGCATTAAAACCATTAGTTGCTCCTCAGCGCCGTCAGTTTTGTGAGTGGCTATTCACTGAGATAACAATGAATACAATGAATTGCTTGTATATGGATCTGTTCTTTATGTCTGATGAAGCCTGGTTTCAACTGAGTGGTTATATCAACCCACAGAATCACAGGTTCTGGGCAGCGTGAAATCAGCATAACTTCCACGAAAGAGCACAGTATGATCCGAAGGCTGGAGTTTAGTGTGCAGCGTCTGCATGAAAGATTATTGGTCCCATCTCTGGAGCCTTAAAGTTTAAGGTGTAACGCAACAACTCTTACACTCCTCAAGAAGTGCAGCAGAACATTTCGAAAGAGACTGCAGCAATTTCAGCAGTCCAACTTCGATCCATCTTCAGCACCTTCTCGAGCAGCGCCCAAAAGTGCAAAGAGATGAATGTTGGTCTCTTTCAACATCTGCTGATGTGAGATTAGTACTGTATTTCCTTTTCTCTGCTGTGCTTCTTTGCACGCTGGAACTCTGTTCACCCGACCACTTTCATTTGCCCGACCTGTAGTTCGGTGTATTCTGGACACGTGGCTAGCGCTGACATGAGCTTATTTGGCATTGTCAAGATAGCCACTCGTGCCACTTATGAGTTAATAGTTTTTTTGAGTGTGTTGGAGAGGAGTCGTACTGAAGTTCTTAAGGTGCGGACCGGTCACTTTATGTACGCACCACTTAGTTTAGAGACAGCGTATAGATATTTACCTATTTAAAATGGGTGGATTTAATGACGAACAGTATAGGAATTTGAGATGTGTTGGGTTTTTGGCGACAAAATTGGTTTGAGTGGTTTATCTATGTTTGAGTGACGCTCAAGATCATATCTATTTTGATCGTTGTTGAACGTGGTGATAAACTCATGAGACAGTAAATATTTTCATTAATTCGGTAAGGAAATACTAATCAAAGCAGTGACTTACTTTGGAGTGAGAATGAGAACCTGGGAGGAACAGCATGAATTACACCAGATGTTCATATCAAAATGTCAGTGGCCTTGAAGAGCAGTAAATGCACTGTACGTAATCGGCATGTTCTCACCAATAAAACTAAGTTGTAGTTTATTGCAGGCTAATTCATGGAATACGTCTTTCTGTTATATGTGAAATACAGAACATGAACTGAGTGTGAGCTTCCTCCCAACATCTTCTGTTAATGCGACTGATGCCTCTGCTACATAATTCACCAAAATAATAATAAATTAACTGGAAGGGAATATTACAATTAAAGGTAATCATACGCAGTTCTCTTAAGAATATGCCGTAATTGATCTCCGAAATATCACTTGGCTAACGTCAATACCTAGATGCATGAATTGAATTTAAGAGCAAGAGGAAGAGTCACACAGTGAATAAAACTGGTAATTAAACATTGTGTGATCCAGCTCTGAACAACACTAGCTTTTTTTTGCTTTTGAATATTAGTGAAACTGACATTTAAAATAAAGGTTCAGTCAACTACAGGAGAAGGAATCAACGTAAAATGATAATTTTGTATACAGATATACCATTTGTGGAGAAAAGGTCATTCACATAACATGAAGACCACATTTAAGGTCTCCCAAAATTTAATAATTTGGACAACACCTCTGTAATTGCTCTAGGAATTCTGATATATTCACTAAGACACATATGGACTTTCGAGAGAGGTTTGTGTGTATAATTCATAAACAGTTCGTGGTAATTTACTATGCTATAGTGAAGTAAAGTCAAAAGTCGAACTTATTAGACTCTATGTGAAGGAAAGTCTCAGGAAGTACTATGAGGACTTTGAAACAATTTTCACCAGTGGAGGGACTGATTCACGAGGATAGCTTGTGTGCATACTTTATAAATATTTCGTGAAAACAGGCCAAACAACGACTATTTAAAATCCCCGGTCGCGATTTTTGTCGTTATGTGAAGGCTAAACACAGGAACCACGGTAGCGATTTTGATGCGGTGCTCACTAAGCTCACTAATACAGTGATAGTTGAGGTAACTTTGCGCATATAATGTTATCACCACTACGCTAGACAAGGTGTCCAACTAAGATACTTAGTGCTACCCTCGAGAATCTAGAGAGTGTAGCTGGTATCTAGGGCCTCCCTCCAAAGAATGGTTCAAAATGGTTCCAATGGCTCTGACCATTATGGGATTTATCATCTGAGGTCATAAGTCCCCTAGAATTTAGAACTACTTAAACCTAACTAACCTAAGGGCATTACCCATCCATGCCCGAGGCAGGATTCGAACCTGTGACCGTAGCGGTCACGCGGTTCCAGGCTGAAGCACCTAGAACCGCTAGGCGACAGCGGCCAGCCTTCAAAGAATAGTCAGACTTATTTGCTCTGGTGTTTCACCAAGTAGTTGCAATTTGGCTTTTGCAGTGTGTGGCTGGAATCAGCCCAAAGAAATACCATTCATCATATCATTCGCGTTAATAAGGAAATGGTTTTCGAAGTCGAACTGTACGTGCCCATTCGTTAGAGCGGTCCCTCATTAATGTTGTGTGATATTAGGTTTATCAATGTGCGTCAACAGGACAGAAAAACACGAAGATCAGCCAGTACTGCAGCAGCGACTGAGTGACGCGCCAGCCGCTGCTGGAGAGCTGTTCATTTTTCGTGTTTTTATGTCCCTGTTAACGCATATCGATAAAACAGATATGGTACCAGAATAATTTGGGACCGATCTCTTGAATGTCCACGAAAAACTCAGCTTTAAAAATAATTATCTTTGTAGCGGGAAACAAACCGCAGACGGCAGAGTGAGTTCGGCGCCTGTTATAGCCACTTCCAGGCACCTGACTTTAGCGACTGTCGAGACTGAGCGCCGTTATCTGTGAGAACTTTCCCTACATTTCCATTCACATCCATTAAACATTTATTATATACCAGAAAAATGTGTCTTATCTGTTTAATGTCTCACACGTCCTCACATTGCTTACGAATAGGCGACGTGGTGTTGAAGCCAAGCGGCCCTGCTGAACCCACAAACCATCCCTTGGGTCATTCTATTTGTGAAAATCGTGTCAAAATATGTACAGTTGTTCCTGAGATTAGCCTTCACATACAGATAGAAAATATAATTCAGGGGGCTATATAACATGTATGGATGATTCCAAGGAGTTCTGCCATTCACTGGTAGACATCAATGGCACTGTTTTCATAGCTGCGGAGGACTTACATTTATCATAGTTCAGCCATTTTGGACGAAATGTTTATACATCATATAAAAAAACGTCCTCACACAGTTCATACAAACGACAGACCACAATTTATTCCATTAAAGTCATTATTGTTGAATACTGTATTGAGCACATGACTCGCACTTCTTAGAAATTTTAAGCGACGGAAATGTGTAATGGTGACTGATTTCAATCTATATTAATTAAGTTATCTTTTTTTTAAAAAAAAGGGAAAATTAACTTTTTTCTCCCTCTTCCAACGGAAAAACTGATGCCTGAACTGTACTCTTGAAATAAGAATTATCTTCATACATTTTAAAAAAATCTTTAGATGTTGGTTGTCAGAAAATTACCGCTGAATTTAGCTGATGAGAAGTTTCTAACAATGAATGTACGTGGGCTGTCACTTGTTAATAAGAGAGTGTTTATCCCGTGTATGTCACAGGTAGACTTTCTGTCAGTTTTTGTTCAATTTAATTAGGTGGTAGACTATAAAGGACTGGGTATTGTCTGAGTTACTTCTCAAACAGTAAACAAACTATGTTCTCATACATAGCGACACGTTAGTAGTTTCTGACAACTGTGAGGGTACAACTAATGACAAGTATCACAAATATGTCACTGAATGTCTAATTTCTGTTTGTGGTTTCAGGACAAATACAAGTTATAACCCTTGTGTAATACACGGTACCTTTCTAAATGAAGCATCCGCGCCAACTTCTCCTAGCTGAATTGTGGTCAACTTGCTTACCTTCTGTCTTCCAAAGATGATTCGAAGTCGTCATCCCAATTGATTTCATCATCGCCGGAAGCAAGCGCTAACGCTCTTGCTATAAATAGTGCATAATACAATGGCAAACGAGAACGTTCCAATTTCACTATAATGAGGAAAGCAACATGTTGGGGTGCCAACTAGTTTTGCTTTATTCGTCCTATCAAAAATTAGTATACCGACTTCTGGAGCCCGTCTGCTACCGATATTCATAGCAAAATTCCTTGATACTAATCATTATTTCGCGAGCACCATAAGAAAAAGGAAAAAAGAAAATGATTCACACGATCTTAGAATACCCGATCTTAGAATACCCATGAAATCGCACATATATATGTTTGCAGGATAAAATTTTCACTCTGCAGCAGAGTGTGCGCTAAATGAAACTTCCTGGAAGGTTAAAACTGTGTGCCAGACCGAGACTCGAACTCGAAAACGGCTCTGAGCAATTTAGGACTTAACATCTGTGGTCATCAGTCCCCTAGAACTTAGAACTACTTAAACCTAACTAACCTAAGGACATCACATACATGAGTGCCCGAGGCAGGGTTCGAACCTGCGACCGTAGCAGTCGCACGGTTCCGGACTGAACTGCCTAGAACCTCTCGGACACCGTGGCCGGCAGACTCCAACTCCAGACCTTTGTTTTCTGCGGGCAAGTGCTCTACCAACTGGGCTACCCACGGAGAGGCAGGTTCAATCCTCACACCATCACTTCATATGTGTATTTCCTGAGGCAACTGTTAACAAACTCTTCCGTTAGTATACGAAATAGCACTACACACACTTAATCATGTGTTGCGTCTCTGGATTTAGTAGACAAGACATGATTTTGAGATCAACATTGGAGTGTATGTGTACATCATCCGAAGCAATTTACAACAAATTGTTCCTCTTTATCTGAGATCACATTTCATACATGGATTCGTGTATTACCTCCTCGGAACCCGATGGTAGACTACAGGCACTAGTGAGCTACCTTAATAGTTTGGCGTTTGCCCACCCATGTCTCGACTATGACTGGCTCATCTTATCTACAAATGACTATTAATTGCTGCTAAAATTTGTAATTATTTTATTTATTTATTTAACCTGATCAGATTAGGGCCATCAGACCCTCTCTTACATCGGACCAGTGTTCCACACGTGCAGTATTTCGCACATCAGAGTTACATCATGACAATAGTTTAAATGAGAACATTAGATTACTCTAGTGACAATATGAATAAAGAGTAGTGACTAAGACCTAATAAAGTAAATGCTGGCAGTATTTTACAACAGGTGCTATACGTACAGATCATGATGAAAGCAATAATAATAATAGTAAAAAATCAAATAATAATGATAAACATGACTAAGACCTAATGAAGTAAATGCTGGCAGTATTTTACAACAGGTTCTATACGAACAGATCATGATAAAAGCAATAATAATAACAGTAAAAAATCAAATAATAATGATAAACATGAGAAAAATTGGCTATAGTAATGAAGATTTGTGCAGATGTACATTAATATCTTGGTGGTTAAAGTAGATGTTTACTAGTGTAGCCAGTTTTGGGGAATGGAGATTTAAGGAGGGGGAAAGAGGGAAGTAATGAGGTGAAGTGCGTTCGTGTACAGAGGAAGGTGTTATTGTTGCTTAAGTAGATACGTCATTAACTGTTTTTTGAATCCGGACATGTTTTTAAGTTCTCTAACATAACGAGGAGGTTATTCCGTAGTCGGGTTACTGCTACTGTAAAAGACTTGGAGAAGGTGACTGAGCGATGCAGTGGAACAGAGAGGATTTTATTATAATGGGAACGTGTGTTCCTGTCATGTTGTTCCGACATGAGCGTTAGGGACGAGGAGAGATATGAGGGACAGTGTACATTTATAAGGCAGTAGATGACACAGAGTGTATGGAAATCTCTGCGTTTGTCTGCACGCAGCCAGTACAATTTTGCATATGCTGGTGAAATGTGATCAAAAAGTCGAACGTCACAGATATATCGTACGCAGGCATTCATGACCAGTTCTAGACGTCACGAATTTTCCTGAGAGAGGCCTCTTAGGATAATATCACTGTAGTCAATGACTGGGAGTATAAGCGTTTGTACTAATTTCTTTTTCAGATCGAAAGGGAAGAGTTTTTTTCTATTTTTGTAGGAACATGAAGGGGTGCTGATGCTTTTTGCACACTGCAGTTACGTGCTCTGTCCAATTTAGATTTTCATCTATTATAACTCCCAAACTCTTTGCTGAGGGAGAGAAGTTAATATTTGTTCCATTTAGGATAAGAGATGGTACGGATTCCCGATGTTTGGGCTAATGAGCTTAGAGTGACCAACAAGTAACGCTTGGTTTTTAGATGGGTTTAGTTTTAGACCTATGTCCTGTGCCCATTTTGACAGTGCGTCGAGGTCAGTATTGAAATTTTCAATAGCTTTCTTGAGATTGCCTGGTTTCGCACATAGATACCAATGAAGGTCATCAGCATACATTTGGTATTTGCAATAGGTCATAACCGATGACACATCATTGACAAACAGAGAGAAGAGTATAGGACCTAATACTGAGCCTTGGGGAACGCCTGATACTACCTGCCGCCATTGTAATTTTATATTACCAGACACGACGTGTTGCTGACGAGACCTCATGTATGAGTGAAACCATTGCACTGCACTTGGTGAGAAATTTAGACCGCTAAGTTTGGCTAGTAAGATGTCGAAGTCGACAGTATCAAATGCTTTGCAGAAATCTAAGAAGCAAATGATAGTTACTTCCGGTCTGTCCATGGCAAGTTTCAGGTCATCTGTCACCTTTATCAGTGCGGATGTTGTGCTTCGATGTTTACGGAAACCAGGTTGGTATTCGTCTAGTAGATTGTTAGTAGTTAGGTAGTTGGTGAGCTGGTCATGAACTTTATATTCTAAGGCCTTTGATAGCGCAGCAAGAAGGCAGATGGGGCGGTAGTCAGAGGGTGCTGTGGCGATGTCCTTTTTAGGCAGTGGCTTAATTTGTCCCAGTTTCCAGGCCTCAGGGAAATCACTTGTGATTAATGAATCGTTGAAAAAGTCTGTTATAGAGGGCAGTAGTTGGTCAATAATAAGTTTTACCATCTGGATAGTGATTCCATCATGTCCAGTAGATGCCGATCTAATCCGCATTATGGCTTTCCTGACAGTACTGCAAGTGACGTGCTGTAGATAGAATTTTTCTTTGCTACAATCATTCATCACCATGAAGTAATCAATGATTCTCTGTTTTTTTTGCGGTTCTATTGTAGTTGTGGGAAATGTGAAGGAAGTGTTTAGTTCTTCAGCTGGGACCATGGGATTTTCTGCAACTTTTATTTTGCCTAAGCTGAGACTGTGAAGATTTTTCCACAGGATAGCTGGTAAACATCTATTGTCAGCTAATGTACGGGCATGCCTGAGCTTAGCGTTTCTCACCGTTTGACTGAATTTGTTTCGTTTCTGCTTGTAAACAGTATGATTTTCAGGTGTAGGGTGTATCTTGTATGCTCGATGTGCAGCGTCTCTGAGATTCATGAGCTCTTTTAGTTCATCAGTCAGCCAAGGTGCAGGTTGCCTTTTTACTTTTTTGGTCTTTATTGGAGCATATTTGTCATATAGTTGAGTAATTTTGTTAGTGAAATCCTGGAGTTTGTCGTTTATGTCCATGAGGGGAGTAGAGGTCATCCCCCAAACTATTTCTTGTGCCTCACTTTCGAGTTCAGGCAAATTTATGCGTTTGAAGTCTCGGTATGTAGACAGTTTTTGTTTCTTTCTAGGACATTCTAGTGAATACGTCATGAAAATGATGTCATGGGCAGACATGCCGGGCGCAGATATTTGAGAGGTGCGGATTATTCTGTTTGGAGATTTCGTTGCGAATATATCTACGAAAGTGTGACTGGTAGTCGTGTGATGAGTAGGTGCCAGCTGAAGTAGCGTCATATTTGAGGAAGAAAGCATTCTTTTGAATTTCTCAGTGGAAGGACTATTGCGCAGAAAATTTATGTTAGTGTCACCTGCTATAATTACATGTTCATATGACGATTCGAGACTAGAGAGGGCAGTTTCGAAGCAGGCGAACACGCCTACTTTAGGAGGTTTGTAAAGGACACATATTAAGCACTTTCTGTTAAGGGATTTGATCTCTATGAACATATATTCCTCTTGTTTATCTGCATTGTTGTCGGATGTGTGTAGTACTGTAGGTGACAAATCGGAGCGTATGTACGCCCCTACTCCGCCCCCTGGTCTGTTGCATCTGTCGTGCCTGAGAAAGATATAGCCATCTAGGTTTACGGAAGTTGTAGGAATACTTGGTTTGAGCCAAGTCTCTGACAAAAGTATTGCGTGCACATCAGCAGTTTGAAATATATATTTGAACGGAGTGAGCTGGCAGAGACTGGACATTTGCATGTGCAATATGCAGCTTGGTGCGTTGGGGTGTTGATTGCCCGAGGAGGCTGCCGACCCATGTTTGCGGGTCGTGGTTAGCGGTGACAAGAGGGTCTGGCATGAGGAATGCGGAAGGCGTGTGGTGGGAGGGGGGGAGGGGGGGAGGGGGTGAGGGGGGGAGGGAGTGTCCGCCCAGTTTTGTGCAGTGAAAGCGGCCGGATGGGGGAGGGGGTGGGTGCCCAGGGAGGCAAGGGGATCTGCGGCCAAGGTCAGCGAGGTCTGCAACGGTTCTGGAAGTAGCCGTGGGCTGGCAGGGGAAGGAATTTCGCTAAACACAACGGGAGTAATCTGCGCGGAACGGCAGAGCGTGATATTAATTGCACTTATGAGGATAACAACCAAAGTATGATGGTGGGTTGTCAATTAAGGGTCGAAATGAGACCACCTTATGTAGTAATTAACAAGAGTACATGAGAAAAACTAATTGAAGATGAAAACAGTTATGTGGAGAAACGAAAAGTTGATAATACAAATAATAAAAAAACTACACGAGAAAAAATAATTAGAGACAAAAAAAATAGTTATGTAGAGAAACGAATAATTTGATAATACAATAGTTAAGCTATAGTTGACAGTGTAAACAATATAAACATACAGGTTAATGGCAGCAAGATTAGACATGATTTAGCTTCTAAAGCACAGGCTTTCGAGTTCATTTACACGGCAAATTGTTTTCTTTCCGTTTTCGGTCTTAACCATTATCCTGCCGTCATTTGTCCATACGTTCTGCAGCCCAAACTTCGAAATCGCGCTCTTCAGAATGTTTAGTCTTTCAGAGGTCAGATCCTCGCGTACTGTCAGACCCGACTTCGCGAGATTCATCTTTGCTCTGAAGACTTCAGATCTTTTCCTAAATGACATAAATTTCACTATTATAGGTCTTGGTTTTGTAGAACCTGGCGACCTACGACCCACTCTATGACTTCTGTCAATGTCACTCAGAGTCACCTGCACGCCTAGCTTTTCTTGGACAAGGTGTATCACAAGTTCATCTGTGATCTCTTTGCTGCTCTCTGGAATGCCGAACAGTCTGAGATTATTGCGTCTCTGATATTGTTCGAGCTCGTCCGCCTTCTCGATCAGTTTATGTTCGAGCAGTCGTACTTTCTCCTCACTTGCTTTTAACGATGTGTCCAGTGCACGGATCTCGCTCGCATTCGCCTCCAGAGTTTTCTGTATTTTGTCCGTCACTGCTGCAGTGACGGCATCAGTGGTGGTTTGAACAACGAGCCCGAGCGTCTCCTTTGCCTGCAGCGCGGCACTCACCTCAGCCTTCACGAGTGCGGCGATGTCAGCGATGGCGGGCGGAGCGGCCGCAACTGCCGGTGTGGACTCCACGCCTGCGCTGTCGCCGGCCTGGCCGTTGCCTGCACTGCGCGTTGTTCGGCGATTTTCCATTTTAAGTGCGAATCCTTGCAATTGGCGCTCAGTATGTGACGTAAAATACGACACTCGGCAGTAGATATACAGCTTTAGTATATGTAGATTAGCCTAACTGCTTAAAACACCTCCAGATTTCACGTAAACTTGCGAGCGCTAGCGCACGTCACTCACTCGCCGCCATGTTATAAAAGCGTCTGAATAAGAAATTAAAGTGAAAGATATATTGTTAACATGTTATCAGTGGAAGAGAAGTTAGCAGCTTGGTTGGAGACGTGTATTAACATTTAAACAGTACATGTAAATAGTGAAAGGTGCACTCCCTGATACCGAGTCACATGAATGAATTCGCACTGTCTCTCCACGTTTTAGAACGATATGGCTTCCACACATGCCAACGTTCTCCCTTTCTAAGCCAACTACCAAGTAGTGGTATGGGTAAGTCAACAGTGCTAACTTCCCGCTATAGCTCCCAGCGACACAAATCTTTATATGCGATTGGTTAAAACTTAATAACAAAATACAATAAAATGTAGATAGATTTGTGGCAAAACGCCATAAGTTATTTACTCAGAAGTTGGAAAGCCTGTTTTTTGTATTTCATTTGAGTTCCATAATATTAGGTATTGAATGCAACTGTCCGTTCATTTCTCTTGATTTGATGTAATTTTGCTGCAACAAGAATGTTCTTACTTCATCGACAAATGTGTGGGAAGCGATTTTAATACATTATTCACGTTTCTTGCTAAGTTCGCCACCTTTTAACGTTAGAGCTATATTACAAATCCAGGGACTGTAATTTATACCCTATACACCCCTAAGCCGTTGGAGTATTTTACTACTAGAGCAAATGATGACTTACGAGACTAGGAGTCGATCTCACTCCGTAATGATTTCATACTAAAAGAGTGGATGGGGAAATAGAGATATAGGTCATCCATTAGCCCTGCTGATGAGGATGTGTCATAGGTAATGGCAGACTGTGTCGTAATCAATGTTTCTCCATCAAATTGTATGACGACTGGAGTATTGATAAAGGAGTCCAATTCTCTGGGATTTTAATGAGTCCTCTTCATTGGCAAAACAGCTTCAAAAGTAAACGTTTTCCAAATCACGAATCAAGGTGAAATTTCAAGTGAAAATATTCCACAGATAACAATATATTTGTGCTAATATTTCCAAGATATAGCAGGCATCACTAATAATATATCGGATTCCGATGAAAGTGAAGAATCGAACGGAAGAAACAATGAAGTCTCATGCACGATTTAGAGAAACGAAGGAAAGATCACTTTCCCATTTGATATTTATTTCTTGCTATTATTGTAAGCTGACTGTACCCACTGCCCCTTCAGCACCTTAAAAACATTTACGTTATTTGCTTTAGGATGCAGTGAATGAAAATACCTAACTTGAACACTAGTATCCCAAAGAATCTCTTGCTGGGAACTTTCCCGTTCATGTGGCACAACATTGTACAGATGTATTCACAACGTTATCTGAAGCCAGTGATAAGCAGCTTCATTACATTTAGCGAACGGCATCGTGAAGTTATAAAATGCTATTGGAACAACTGCTTTAAGTTGATACATGATACCATTCTTCATTTACATATCTTGTTGCGTAACAATACATGTAAAATCTAATGAGAACGTCAATATATCCGAAACATTCGCAGTGTCAAGTGTTGAAGATAACAATTCTTCCTCTACGTTCCATCATAGGATACACATAAATTAGTGGGTAACTTTTTATGCTCTTTTTAATATATTAACTCCTATATATCGTCGTCTTTTACACTTTACAATAAGTAATTTGGTGTTTAGTGTAGCATGTAAACTTTGATCATTGTGCAAGGCACGTAGGAGAGCGAAATTTGGAAAATCGGAGATAGACGTTCTGAAAGAACTGAGCTTTTACTGGTGATCATGAGTATAATGTAGATAACAGAGTTAAGAAGTGCACTTCTTGCAAAGGGCAAGGTCCCGGGCTCGAGTGTATGTCTGTCAAACAATTTTAATCCTCCAAGAAATTTCAGTTATCAGGAAATTATTTAGAAAAACGTTTGCAGTAAAGTAATTCCTTCATAGATAAATAACATGAATTTCGCTTTTCTAACCATAGCATGCACAACTTTTAGTAAAAAGTACAAAACAATTCTGACGGCTTAGATAATTTGAGCGACAACTACTTTACTTTCATTATGGAAACCAGAAAAATTGCTGCTCTTCAGTTTATGCATCTTTATGTAGGATTCTGTTGTTTCTCTTTCGCTTATTATGTGAGATATTAGCAATTAAAAATTTATGAGCAGCATATCAAAACTCACTTCTGAGTTTAAATTATATTGATACTAAGGACCAATAAAAAAATTGGGCATTCAAAAAAGACTCCATGATTTTTAGGATTGTAGCATAGATCAAAACAAGACCAAATTATCAAGTGAGCATTGACACTAAAATGAATATCTTTGCAGCTGTGAACACTTGTTCATATTTTGTGGGAAATACATCTTTTCTCCTGCAAGCGCTTTCCTGTTATGAACGGCCTACAAAATGCAATAAAGAAACGAGGAAATATTCCTCTGTTTTCGTCCATGGATACAGAATGCAGTAAACACATGCTAGTGTTACCGTAAACTATATTCACAATCCTGTGTAAGTACTGTCTTTCTCATACATTAGTTTCAGTGAAACCATTTCGTGTTCTGATGAACTGTAAGGGTGAAGACCAGGCTACAATTCAGAAGAATTCACAAATTTATTTCAACACCAAATGGTTCCACTGGAGCTCATGTACGGATTGCACTCATCCAGAGCTGTGAATATGGTTTATAGTAACAACACACAGATATTTACTAAATGTTGTATCCATTGACAATTACAGCAGAATTTTTCCTCATTTTTTCACTACATTCCCAAAATTGATGAATAGAAAGAAGCTTGCTATAGAAGACATGTGTCCTATGATAACGAATATAAACAAGTGCCCATAGGCCTAAGGCCATGCATGTTAGAGCCCATGCTTACTACTCATTCCTTCTTTTGGTCCACACTACCACCTACGAAAATACTTAATACTTTTTTTAACACCCTATAAATTTGTTTACATTTTGGAAGTAGGTGGTGAGGATACGAAGAAACTATAAGCAGAAATAATTGGATAGCTGATTAAATAAAATAAGGGATGAAAATAGCGTACTAAATAAGAAAGCGCAAACTATCAGTGCATTTGAGCTACCAGGAGCTAATTATAAAGATGAAAGACATGTTTAATAGATGGAATTGTTACACACTTCAGATACTCCTTGTAAAAAACATTAGCATGGAATGAATAAGGTGTTTTATTGGCAGCATCATAATTAGATGAAGTTATACCCCACAAACCAGTACTTCGGAAAATATATGAGTAAGACTGGATACGATAGACACAGATATATATTACATACTGAATCCAAACTGTCATAACCTAATATACGACAAAAATTCATTTTTTCTGGAGACTGGCCACCAGACTAAACAGTTGAATAAAGGGCAGTTCCACAGAAGATAAAGAGAACACAATCAGAGAGAAATAGTGAAAGTTGGAGACTCACAATAATAACATGACGCTTCACATGTTAAAACATGAAAAAGCTGATGAGATGAGATTAATATTTCAACAGACTAGAGATAGGACAGGTGACAGATTGCTCTCCAGTAAATTTGAAAGATTTGGCAGGGTAGAATATGTCTTTGGTATAATTTCGCAGTTACTAAAATTAGCAGCTTATTTAGGAAACCAGTGATTTTTTTAACTTGATGGGCACTGCTATATACCAGATTTTTCGGACAGTAAGGAAAAAACTGAGCTATTAGCATTAGTTTCATATTTTACACTTGCAAATAATGGCCAGTAGTAACATAAAGTAGAAAAATAAAATAGTAGAAAAGGTTTTTACGCAGTTGAGGGAAAATGTTAGATGATGCCACCGAACTTGAAAACACTTTAAGGCCTTTAAGGATACCATTAATAAAACATTAGAAGATTGGGTAGGATCTAACTCAGATGAGGGAAAATGCTACAGGATGCCACTGAACTTGATAAAATGGAAAGAATACTTACGATGCCGTTAATTGCAGTACAGAAGAAAATTTGAACACTGCAGAGTTAAAAGGAGGATGGCCTCAAATGAGTAATCAAGTCTAATAAACTCTAGTTTTGTGGAAGAACTACTTCTCATATACAGATGGTTAATTATGAATCATGTAATAGCTGACATTATGTTTACATTTTCTTATATTTTATGTTTTAGATGTACTGGAATCATGAATATTGTGTATTGGTAGATCCGATAATTGTAACAAACTGTAATTATTTCTTTGGACACAACGCTAAAGGGACATAACCAACGTGACAAACTAATTTGTTTAGACAAGTGTCCCCTACTGCAACTAGTGCAGTTAATTTCATTGCTGTGTTCAGTTGCTACTTCCTCACTCAAGTGAAGATTTGAATTAATTTACTTATTAAAGAAATAATAATCACAACAAATAGGTAAATTACTTGATTGGTATAAATTGTCATTGTTTATTATTCAGGTGAACATATAAATGATTTGGAACTGTGTATGAGGATATGTCACACACTATAGATAACAAATATTGAAAATGTCATTTGAAAGAGTGTGCATAATAATTTAAAGTAGCAGTATTGTGAACAACTGTATTATTCATTTCAAATTTTTGTCTTAGCTTATATAAGATATACAGTTAACTTTTGCTATATGTCTTCCAATTTTGTACTAGTACTCCTATTTTTTTTTTTTACTCCAGACTACAGTGGAGATGTGTTTTGAACACTGTACCACTTATCAGCCTCATTCATTGCTGAGATTTCATTCAGTGCGGCGCACCTGGAATAGCATGTTCAGCAGGACGTAAGTTCCGTTGAGCACCTGTAGGTAGAACAATACCTAATTAGAACAGATTAAAAAAGGCTAAACAATGAAAAACCGTGAAATGTGGCTGTCGGATTCATACTAACACCTCACATACAATTCATTAACAATTTCAAACACGTAAATCTTACATGTTAGTGTGTTGTGCTTGTTATGTACGAACGCGCGTTTTCATACTTTCCTCGTTACTTCAACGTTATTTTTATGATGTTCATTGATATCAGTATGTTCTTTTCTATGATTATAGGCTTCTATGGTTTGTATGAATTATCAAACTACATCTAATATGATCTTAGGCTGTTGTATCTTGTTATATGGTTTGGTACCTACCACCAATATGGCTGCAGCAGAAACACCTGTACGAAATATATTTCACTATGCAGTACCCTATTCTCAAATACGTTCAGTAATAGATTCACGTGTGTAAGTGGAGTGCGATTCAAATACAAACTAGTTCTCCTCGAATTTTCGAGAAGATATTTCTCAAATAATGGGACTTTCTGTATTAGTTGAATACATAGGTGAGAAACGATACGTATATTAGGTTTTCGTCACAATATTTTCTGGCAAACAGATCTCGAACATGAGACAGACTTTGCTGCATTCCTGTCTTGCCTTGATGCCAGTGAGGAAACGTTCAGATACAGAAAGGTCACAAGAACTTTGTCAGTTTGAACCTAACCATGCTGACATAGAAATTTCCATCATTCTAAAACACACGCGAATCCTTTTTTCGTCTCTTATTCTGTTTACGTGTATAAAATGAATATATTTCCGCACAGGGCACATTATTTATCTATATAATGCAACACAGAAAATGTTTCTGCATTTTAAATAAACACTTAAAATTTCTTAAAAAGTCTGTCATTGTATTAAAGCTATGCTCCAATATAGTCAGGGGAGTGTGCATCTGAAACATTTGAATAATTGGCAGCTGAAAAAAAAATTAAAAGTCACTCTCACACCAACCGGGAAAGCCACAAGACCACGTCAGAAGCAACGAAATCAGCATTGTTCGGCAGTTTCCTTAACAATATAGCTACAAATCTTATTGCAAAATTACTAGCACAAAGCGATAAGGAGTCAGAATTGCATAGCAGAATGAGATTGAGGAAGTACAGAGATGAATTATTTAGCCACATAGTATGCAAAGCTACAAAGTGTAGAAGAAGTACAGACATACAGAAGAAATTGATACCCATGGGCAAAGCAGTTGCCATTAACAGAAGTACTGTACAGGTTTCAGTACTGAAACAAAGTTGAGGCAGATGTTTCTAAAACAGTAGTTTTGTTCTGAAAGCAGCATTACATGCCAGTAACCCAGGACTAGGGGACAGCCGGGGTGGAGTAATTAGCAGCTGAAACGTGATGCTGCTACAGAAGAACGATAAGACTCAAGTGGACAGCGAAAGTTTGAAATGAAGAGCTAGTGGTATGAATGTCATCGTAAAGGAATCTGCGGACAATCCTCACTGTTAGCAGAATATCAGTGATGAAAGACCTGTTGGGGTGTAAGGCAGCACCGGTTTAAAGAATTTCAGTTGTGGCTGTAATTGATGAACTAACAGCTGGCAAATGACCGACATTTCGCGCCACACTACTTTCCCCACAGGCTCTTCGGTACTCCGCCAGTCTTCCCATTTCCGTGACTTCATCATACTCCTGCTCCCAATTCATAAGGAAGACAACCTTATGTATTATTAACAGATGACACATACGTCACAACTGTCCCTTTTCGAAGGAGGCGACAGCTCTACAGTACGTGTTGAGTAGTTAACTTAGCACGGGAGGGGCCAATAGAGAGAAAATTTACGGAAACAGGCAGAGATCAGGCAATGTATGTTCAAGATTTATGTGCTGCTTGCTAACCTGGAGCAACATCTGCTTCGACAGCTGACACGTCTTTCCCACTGTGATCTCGACTGGCTTTCCCACCATCATCATGAGGATGATCAGGTTGCGTTTGAAGTGAGCATCGCAGTTGATCCAACCACAGCCGAAGGCCGAGTCGGACAGCCTCTCACTCTGTAACATTGAATGTCTCATTAACGACGAACTTGGTAAAATGTTTCACAGTCACTACTGGTGGTGAGATAGCACATCTGCAGAATTCGTAACGCCGTAGTTCTTACATTTATTGACAGCGTTTTGTATGTGTATATCCTCTGGGCACCGAAGTTAAAAGATTAGCTGACAATCACTAGGACTACTGACGCTACATTTGTAATGAACATGTATTACAGTTTTATAGTGACCAAAAATGTGATAGCACCATGGCATCAGAGTAAACCGGTATATACATTTTTGAAGGTGGATGTAGTATAGGGCTATTTACTTGTACAGAATTGTTTACTTGTGATAAGAGCCCCAACGGAATGTGAGAGTCCACAGTGTCTGTGAAGAAACATGGTTTTAAACATAGTAATGGAACAGTACTCTGGAAGACCTAGCTGTGGTCAGCTCAGTACAGATAGCAGACAGTTCATTGCTATTTGCAATGAGTGACATAGTTACAATTTAAGTATCTCAAGCAATGTCAATATGAAATTTGTAAAGAGACCACTTTCAATGAATGGGTCCTGAAATTTAATCCACTGAAGAGGCAATCCTTGTAAACATAATTAGATAAAGTCATTATCGTCCAGGGTAAAGCCTCAACAGCGAAAATACATACGTACTGAAATAATCTTCTCGTAGCATTGGGAACAGCAAGTTAATTGAAATCAAAAGTGCATAGAGCGTTATCTTAAATTTTTATTGATTCAACTGTGAGTTCTTAGTGAAACATTTATGTTGCATTAACTACAGGAAATACTATTTTGACTTTTTTCTCATTTTTTAAATTCATTTATGACATAGTTTCCTTGTTTTAAGTCATTTCTACAATAAGACTGTTGATTTCAAAGACAGCAACCAAGCAAAGAAAAACTGTCAAAATCTTAATCTATCAGTGCACGACCCACACAGTAAAATTTATCAGTGTTGGCTCCTTTAACGTAGGTATATTTGCATTGTACACCTATATAATATTCATTAGGACAGTATGTAGTCTAACTATGAATAGAGACACTTTGGATTATGTGGACAGGAATGTGTATTTGTGTTATAACCTAATTAAGAATAAAGACACCAAAGTTCCCATCCTATGTGGAAGTTTACAAATTACTTAAGAGGGGTGAATAATTAAATTGAGGCTGCTCATTCCATAGTAAAAGTGGGGATATGCGCATCAGTTTTTTAATATCTAATATTTACATTGTGTGAGTTTTACCCCAGTTCCTTCTACGTGTCGAACTTCTACATCTATTGCCGTTCTATGGTCCTAATTTAAACGATATTCAACAAAGAATGGCTTTGCCTTCTTTAATCTCCAGCTTCAACGATGTTGTCTGAGCCTAGTACAGATCGTATACCCGGTGTATCTTATATATCAGGACTAACACTCTTGGTAAAGAGTCTTATGAACCTCTCTTCTAACGATGGTAGGTTGCTTATTCTCTGCGTTGAAGAAACGTCTAACAAATTCAAATGGAAAACAGATAAGAACAAAGAAACTCTCTGTCTTTCCAAATTTCCTTGTCCAGGTAGAAATTATACCTATAAATGGTGATCTTCACCACTTCCTATTTGGTCTATGTTGTTCGCTGCGTAGATTAAAGATCTGGCTTCTTTATCCACTTTTACAACTGAGAAAGTTTTCAGTAATGTTGGACTTTAAATTACTGATGTAGCTATTGGCTTTACTGTATTAAACTACGGTTGTTATCCTTCTTGGGACATGGTTACGGAAAGGAAGCCGTGGATCATATGGTGAAATGCTGCATGTTTATAAGCTGTGGGATGTAGAGAAGAAACTGGGACGAACATGTCAGTAAAGGTGCCTCTCCAGATAAATTTAAAATTTCCATTTACAGTTTTGTATCTGTAAGTTGATTCTAGGAAAACAATGGTGGAAATCCCCAACTCAATATTGAATTTTATGTTATAATGGCAATGGTTCATATTTTCAACAACCTCTGGAGTTGTCTAGTGGAACCTTTCCTAATACATAGAATTTTATTAGCATGTTAGTTGATTATATGGCTGCAGGACTTATTGCACTTTGTGTTCACATGCATGTTGTTCTTCTTCTCTCTTCAGATTTTATTCAATGGAGCTACTAAATTTCGCAAACAGTCTCTTGGTAGGTATCTGGTACTGCATCAATGAAATAAATCTCAGTGTGCGACTGGAAGATCCACTCGACATACACGAGATACAGCACAGGTTTATTAAAAAAGGATTAGAATTTTTTTCCATTCTTGGTGCAGGCTAGTAGAGGAATTATCTCTTAAAGATTTCCACTCAGTTTGGCCAACCCTGCTGGTATAGTTTACAACCCCAGGCGTGAGTAAATTCGATTTGCATTTCTACAATGCCAGAGTATAGTTTTCCTTCTCTCCATGGTGGTAATTTTTTGGCTACAGTCTTCCAATTTCCACGCAACTCTACAGCTTTTTATACAGGGATACAGTATGTAAGACTCTGAAATTAACGAACAAATAAAAAATAGAGTTCTAAATTTATGTGATACAATTGAGTGGCATTCTATATATCACTACATACCTGGTCAGTTGTGATTTGTCCGAAAATGCAGTACATCCCTGTCTGGAAGAGGACGGGAGGTATCGTGAAGAGCGCCTTCGTAGCCTTTGTCAGACTTCCGTCTCTCTGCAGCAGCTATTCATAACAGAACAATGGTTGAGTGCCCTTGAAATCAGCTGGCCATATTTGTATACCTATATTCCTATGACATAACACTGGACATATGTATTTATGAAGCTACCTGCGTGTGCACTGAACAACACACACACACACAACTGCCTACAAAATAGCAGAGCAAGAATTCTGGGTAAGTATGCAAAACATATGACTTCTACGTTAACTGGTATAAGAATGACTACAATGACTACACGAGAATCAAAAGTAATTAATACCTTGGTAAAGTGTCACGCATTACTCATGACTTAGGAAGCAATAACAGCGATTCTGCGAGTATCGCACGAAAGAACTCTCCGCAATGGATTATGAATTGTTACTTCACGTCTACATACATTTACATCTACACCAAACAAATCACTGTGTAGTACATGACAGTGGGTGCTTCCCACTGACCAGTAATTAGGAAGTCTTCCTGATGCACTCATGTATGGAACGCGGATAGAATAATTGTTTAAGCGACTGTGTGTCAGCTGCAATTAATATAACATTGTCCTCATGATACATATAGTGTGATGTGAGGTGGGTTGTAGTACATTCTTAAAATCGTCATGTAAGGCTGGTTCTTGAAATTTTGTATATAGGGCTTCTTGGATAGTTGGCGTCTGTCTCCAAGCGTGAGGCAGGTCAGTTTCTTCCCCATATGAGTGCACACTCTCCCACGCATAAGACTCTCCTGTGATCATTTGTTGTGTCCTTCTCTGTATAAATTCAGTGTCTCCTGTTAGTCCCATTTGTTACATGTCCCACATACTTGAGTAATATTCTAGGATTTGGCACACGGGTAAGCAAAGTCTTTTGTTATCCGATCGCATTTCCCTAGTATTCTATCAAAGTCTGCCTCCTGCCTTTCTTATGATTAAGCCGATATGATAGTTCAATTTCATATCCCTACAAAGCGTTAATCCTAGGTATTTGTGTAGAGTTTACTGATTCGGACTGTGACTCGTTGATAACGTAGTCAAGAGGTGCAATTGAGTTTTTTGAACAGTTAAAGGAATTTGACAAACACGACACCAACCTGAAACCTTATCAAGACCTTAAATGTAGCGTCCTAGTTGTGTATTACAGTCGAGGAACATAAGTGCAATGCACGTGGACTCACACGAAAGAAAATTCGGATGTCGGCCTAAGCGTGTAAACAAACCTGCGAATTGCATGGATTTTTTAATTAGCTTAATTTGTAACACCTTCTAAATTCACAGCTGCGTCAGCTTATCACAGTTAATATTATGAAAATTATGTTGCACCAACAGAGCACGTATTCTGCTAGGTGAAGTTGACAATGCACATTGCTCTTGACAACAAATCAAAAATAGTACACGCTAATCAAGTCAGAATTTTTGTTGCGATCGTTAGATATAATGGCATTTTATACAGGAATTTTTCTTGCTTTAAAATTACGAATACTTCCGTTCTCGTAAACTTAATGTAGTTAATGGCGACAGTTCCCAGAAGAAGGTGCTACGTGTAACACACTTTCAAACTGCTGTACGAAAAATATTAGCGAGAAAGTAAACCCCACTATGAGCTCATGCAGTTGATGCTACTCAAACTTTCATGTCAACACCATTACAATCTTACTAAAAATTACGTAACGAGTCAATGTGAAATACAAAAAATCTGCTAGTTAAAGAATCACTATTCTTTAGTTTAGGTTTGCTACCATAAACTTGAATCGACGAAAACAGTCCCAAAAAGTTGCGATTAGTATAGAAAACAGGAAAATATACATTAAATGAAAAATTACTTAGAAACATGCTAATGCCATATTTTAATTTCATTTCATGTTACTGAATGCAGTGTAAGTTGATCCAACAATGATTTCTGCTTTGTTGTAGCAGTATCCTCAGTTTTGTCTGTTGGCTTTGACTAGCAAGATAACGGTGTCATGAACATATGCCACCTCAACATTAGTGGGGAAAACAAGCAGCGATTGGTCAGTAAGAGAGTGATGAAAAAGCAAGTTCGGTCGCTGTATTACATCATATTAATTGGAAAATTATTCGTAGATTACGAGTTTCTCTTCTTCCTCACAAGCCACGCTGGGTAGCCGATCTGTCTGAAGCATCCCGCCGCGGTTAGCGCGGCTGTCCCCCTCATACGTTCGAGTCCTTCCTCGGGTATGGGCGTGTGTGTGTTGTCCTTAGCGTAAGTTAATTTAAGTTCGATTAAGTAGTGTGTAAACCAAGGGACCGATGACCTCAGCAGTTTGGTCCTATAGGAACTTACCACAAAATTTCCTCCTGAGAAGATGCTAGTGACATAAGCGCAGGCCAAATGTTTGGAAGCATTACGTAAGTGTACATGTGATACTTCAATATCACACATGCAGGAATTTGCTGAGACGGACACAACACAATTATCAAAGCAAAACAGCTTTGCACTAGTTGAACGTCTTCCTTGCTAAACATTTTCTGAGTTAGCGATGCCTTCGAGCTTAGTGTTGTATGGTGTCTCCACAGAAACCAATATAAGCGTTTGCTATATGCACTACTGATCATGCAAATTTTGTTTACACTTTAACATCTATGAAGTAAAATTACTTACACCACATGTGACAAACATATTGGAACATAAGTTTGCCATGTTGATAAACAGAAGAATGAAGATAGATATGTTCATTGACGTCTGCAACAAAGAGACCGACCTGCAACAAAATAATATACGATATGAAAGCATGTGTCTACCATACAATGCAAGATGTTTACATTAGACAGTAAATTTTCTGTTGTTTCGCATGACAGAGTGCTCTGCTCGTATGATTTTTGTCTCATCGTTCTGTGCAAAAACCCTGTTATCTTTTTTCCTTCTTTCTTTCAGTTTCATTAATCAACATAGATAATGGTGTTGCTATAAAAATAAAATAAATAAACAAAAAGTAAAAAGTATACAAGGACATTGTTGTAGGAACTTAAGTCGATAGTAGAATCGTGACTACGTTGTCCTAGTAAAATGTGAAATAAAAATTTGTCTTGAGTCACAAAGAATGGTTTTATTATGCTACAGTATGCATTTCGCTCATCGTCCTTTGTTCTCTGAAATACGACAAAGTGCTATGATCGTATGACTTTTATTATTTCGGTTTCAGAAAATGCCTTAATACTTTCTTTTCTTTTTTCAGTTTCGTCAATAAGTCATTTTTTCTTACATACGTGTCATTTGATGAAAATTTACTCTTTGTTTATGCATAAGTATGGTACAAGTTTGATTGGTTTTCTATGTTATTTTATATATAAGGCCATAGTGGTTAAGTTAAGCTTTGATAGTCTTTTTCACACCAAAATACATAATTTAACATTAATAAAATGGTTCAAACGGCTCTGAGCACTATGGGACTCAACAGCTGAGGTCATTAGTCCCCTAGAACTTAGAACTAGTTAAACCTAACTAACCTAAGGACATCACAAACATCCATGCCCGAGGCAGGATTCGAACCTGCGAACGTAGCGGTCTTGCGGTTCCAGACTGCAGCATCTTTAACCGCACGGTAACATTTTAAAGCCCGGAAGCATCTCATCTGAGGACTTATCACAAATTACACAGGTCATCAATGCTTCGCAGTTGCTAAATGTGTGTACAAATTGTACGTATGTTCTAATCTCCTTCTCCCCTACTCTAACTGTACATCTCCTCTTCCTCCATTCTCTATCCATCTCCTCCATTTACGCCCCCCCCCCCTCCGCTCCTCTTTGGCTATCTCCAGCTTCTCACCCTCCCACAGTCCATCTCCTCCTCGCATCCTCCTCTTGCCCTTTCTTTCAGATCTCAGCCTTGTTTATTGTTATTGTGGGCGAACGCTGGATAAGGAAATGGAGTCAATCAAAATGAATAGGTAATTTGCTTGGGGTTATTAATATCAGGGATACAAGGCAGACTTCTCCAACAGCTGAGTTTATGAGGAAAGTAGTTACAATGACAGTATTTCTTATAGTTGTAATCTACGAATGTGTAAGGTTGCTAAGTTTCGGATGATCAATATTCCATAGGAGTATTCTAAGTACAAATCGATAAGTTATATATACAACATTTCTCTTTCCTCTTAAAACTGACTGTGACAAAGAGGAAAAAACAACATACGGTCATATATACATTTTTTTGTTTTAAATTAGGTATATAAGGGGTAATAATGTATGTGGAATAAACGGTTTGTCTAATTGTTTAAAAGCCTTGATATGCAAAAAAGAAAAAAAAGCAGTCCGCACATTTTCGCAGCACAGCATGTTCTTTCTCTCAATTCTTAAAAAAATATATGTAACTCATGAGCAACTGAAGGTTAATAGAATACCGTAAAACGGTATTGTAGGAAAGCAGTTGAGAACTCTTACAGATTTTTGCTAACTTCTTTTTCCCTTTATATATTAAATACTTTTTTATATTTACATATTTTAAAGGAAAGCATGCAGCAAGTGTGTCCCTTAATTTATTAGAGCAGCTGTAAGAATCTGAAATAAGTTGCTCAAAAACGTTTTAAGATTTTTGCTAACCAAAGTTTCCTTTTTGTGTTCTCTATATATATTTACATATAATATGTATTTAAAAAATACTGCCTACTCTTGTCAGAATTTTTATGTAAGTATTGTGCAAAAATTTCAAGTACATTTGTCAAGAAGTTTCGGAGATTTTTGTTAACCACATTTCCTCCTTGTCTATCACATATGTATTTACATCCACATATGTTTAAAATGTATGTAGCCTATATCCGTCCGAAAGATTATTCTAGTGTAGAGAAAAATGGAAAAAACCGGTCAACATTTTCCGAGATGTTTACTGGCAATGTTTCCTCTTAATGTATTACATTTATATTTATGTACCATACATACTTCTAAAATATATGGCTTATATCCGTCCGTTAATTAGTGTATCATGTAAAAGTCTGTAGTAAATTTTGTGAAAATTTGATGCAAATCGCTCAAGAACATTCTGAGATACTTGCTAAAATCCTTCTTCCCCTGCTTATAAGAAGGTAACGTCCTTTCTTTAGGCCATTGTGTAATATTTTGAAGAAAACCTGTCAAGAGCTTTTCCAGATTTTTGGTAAAAATTTTAAACTATAGTACTGTCACATTCCTTTCAATGAGATTTTCGTACTTAAATACCGTCCATATTTCCAACACATATATTTTATTTTCTAAAAAGAAGTATACATATGGATTTGCAGTCATTTTCACAATGGATATTAATTGATGGTCTGTACTTACGTTTTTTCACGTATTTTATTTACTTGTTTATTTTAATGCATTCTCTATACTGTTTCCACCACTAACCACTTTACTATTGTCTTGTATCGTCAGTAAGTAACAGAAAGGAAAACGGAACAAAATGTAATTCGTACATTTCACTGAAGTTGAGTAACGTTGAAACTGCCTGAAAAAATGATTCCGGAATCCATATTTTGAAACAAGGCAGATGTCACAATTTTATTCGCTACGTTTCCATGCATGTCCATAACTGAACCTTTGCTAATAGCTCCAGCTACTACTGTTATGGCATTTTTGTTGACATTATCGAGAGGTGTCAATGCAGAAGGTAGAATAGCAGCGAGAGGTTGGTGAGTTATCTTTCTCGAGAGCTGACAGCAGATAAGGACATGCAATCACAATTCAGTCATCTTAACTGTGGTAAAAGTATTCAAAAGCAGAGACTACGTTGAAAAGCGTTTACCCAAAAAAGTATGTAAAGGAACCTTTGCGTAAAAGCAAACTTTAATATTCGTACGCTAGGCTGTGCAGGGCATAATAGAGGCTCAAATAAATTATTTTCCTCTTCTAAATTGCTTTACAAAGCCCGTCAATTGGCACAAGGCTAGCAGGCTGCCATCAGCAGTGAATTTGCTGTGTGAGTTCTTTTTGTTCCGAAAAAAGTTGTCTTGCTAAAATCCAATTCATCTGACTCTCAGCACAGAGAATTTAGTAACAAATTCTGCGTTACTAAACATACGTGGGCGTCACTGCCCAATTAACTTATGCCTAAATGTTCTCTTGTCAATTAGAATCACCTAAATGAACGTGGGAACGTCTAAGTCTGTCAAAAACTCGTCTCTAATATTGCTATCAGGGTCAGCTAAACATTATGGTGACACGATGTTAGGGAATTAGTTTCATCTTGCAGCTGTTCGCCCCAGGTAGGTGAGTGATCAGCGCGACAGAATGTCAATCCCAAGAGCCCGGGTTCTATTCCCGGCTTGGTCAGAGATTTTCTTCGCTCAGGGACTGGGTGTTGTGTTGTCCTAATCACCATCATTTCATCCCCATCGAAGTTCAAGTCGCCGAAGTGGCGTCAAATCGAAAGACTTGCACCAGGCGAACGGCCTACCCGACAGGAGGTCCTAGTCACACTGCATTTTACATCTTGCAGTTCAAAACGTTTGTTGTTCTCTCTTGTAACGCAATGGAAACTACACGACTCTCTGATGCAATAGCATATTGAACATTTGTAATACACATTCATATAGGTATATAACGAGGGTTTTGTAAGCTTTTGCAGTCATCTAAACAGTATAGCGACTCCATGGTGGGATACCGACTTTGTCTTGCAGTACCAAACGTTTGCCATCATCTGTCGATAGCACCGAACGTTGCAGTACAACAGTAATACATATTTATAAAGGTAAAAACTAAAGATTGCCATGTTCGTCAAAACTGATGCGTAAAAAGTGACCCATGCTATGTCTGTGTGTAACTTGTGTGTATTATGTACACACATGTAGCTGCTAAGTGGGCAGTTAACTGCTTCTGCTAAGACCAAATGAATGTTACTAGTAGTAAAAAAAAAAAAAAAAATGTTAAATTTATGGTTATCCATCTTCCGACACTATAGCACAACAAATCTTACTAAAAATGATGCGTTTTGATAACATGTATTATGTCTTACATCATTTAACTATATACTTTCGTAATATGCAAAAGGAAACTCCTCATCCTCAAAAGAAAAATTTACGTAGATTAAAACACAAAAAAGACGGAGCTGGCAGAAGACAGAGATGGAACATCGCCAAAGATGGTGTTGTAACAAGACACAGATTGAAGGTCGATAGCTAGAAAGCAAAATTTTGTCACGGAAGTATAATTAGAGATCTCTGAATTCAAACGTAAATTCGAACTTTGCAGATAAACTAACATTGTACTATTTTCCGAAAGATGTAAGATTTTGAACACGAAACACAGGTTACGGTTTTCAGGTTAAGCAGCACTTGTTAACACCGAAATTTCGATTGCTCTACTACACTTTGAAACACAATATGCTTTAAAATGGACTATTTCCACGTCTGAATTGTCTACATTACGTACTAAAATACACATGGCTCACTTGTAGCCAATAGTGAGATAAATTGTAAGTTAGTAGGTGGACATACTTTGATCCAAGTACCACACACGAAATTGGTCAGAACGTAACATTCATATACCAACTGTGGTGGACCTGACATTGATGGGCCACTTCTGTGTAGGTTTGGGTTGTAGTACAAGGTCATGGCGAGAAGTAGGCTGATGGTAACTTCATAAAACAACACCGAATTAGAGTCATGTTACTATATCTCGTATGACTACACTAATACGCCGCAACGTGGCAATCACACCTCTCGGCATATCAGCGTGGTAGGCGAGCTCCTGATAATATGGGCTAGCACCTAACCGGTAGGCCGTGACGAATGCACTTAGGAATAATGATACCTGCTGGTCAGCTACCAGCACGTGGTCCAGTTACGCGTAGCATGACTGCTTGTGAGTGGCATCAGCAGTGTAGACGATGGCCGAAAAATTACAGTAGTTGCCAGTCACCCAGTGGGAAATACCACCTCTGTGAATGTTGACGTGTGCCGCCATGATGCCCACACCAGCGTAGAAGGAAATGTAGCGGCATGACTGTGTCACGATCCGTTGCACCTTGGTCAGAAGTCGACCAGCGGCTGGAGTCAGCCTGGAATTTTTCCACCATGGGACCAGCACCTAGTCCCAGAAAATGTGGTAGGTGCCAGAAGCTAATGTAGTGGCGGCGACTGACGAAGCTCATGGTGGCTGCTTGCTCACCCACGCTAGCGATGTCTTGTGCAGCCCTCTTGTCATAGTAGGCTTTCGGGCTGTGAATATAGCTGGTAAAATGGTTCAAGTCGCTCTAGGCACTATGGAACTTAACATAAGTCCCCTAGACTTAGAACTACTTAAACCTACCTAACCTAGGGACATCACAAACATCCATGCCCGAGGCAGGATTCAAACCTGCGCCCGTAGCAGCTCCACGGTTCCGGACTGAAGTGCCTAGAACCGCTCAACCACAGCGGCCTGCATAGCTGGTAAGAAGTGATCATTAATTACATGGAATAGCTGCTCATTTGTTGGGCCAGTTGTTTTCCTCAGATGTTCGTACTTCCTTCCGTGGAGAAACGGCTCGACCCGCTGTCGTGCACTGGTATAGAATAGAAGAAGGCTTTAAAGGATTCAACTAAGTCTGAAATTTTACGGAGGTTAGAATAGAGTGCTGAGAGACAAAATCCCACTGATGGTTGGTGTCTGTTCGGACCAGCGTCAAACACTGTCACAGGAACCCTTTGAGAAATCTGGATTTTGTGACTCAAGAAGGGTACTTGTAGGAGCCTCATGCACTCATTGTTCTGCATAAAACTCCTTTATTTCATTCAGACTAAACTATTACACAGGCGTCTATCTCTCAGAGTTAGTTCAAACAAAGTATTCGACTGTTGCTCCCACAGATTTCAAAGTCCGAAGGGTGAGAGATAACAGAAGTTGCAGTCACTAGAAGCATTGTAAAGTACGAACAGCTCTGGAGAATTGCAAGAGAGAAAAGACTCTTATCAGAAGTTATCAGAGGCTGGTGTCAAGCGGCATTAAATTAGCGTCCAAAGTTGTATCTGTAGTCGGGCCATGAATCCACTGTCACTTTACAGTCATCGGCCTATCAGAACGTGGCTCTGCGCCTCCATGGTGCATCTTGCCAAACATGTCACCTAAGGACACATGCTGCTTGTCGTTCCACGAATCAGGTTATACAGAATTTAAGTAACTACAAATGTTGCCAGTTGGTACTTTGTGAAAATATTAAATCAAAAGTACCTTCAACCATCTACAAGGTGAGTCACTAACTATTGCCACCTAGAATAACTCCGAAAGTATGACAGCAACCGAAAAGTTTGTGGGATAAATGTTGCATGGTAAAATGGAGGCCATAATGTAACGTTCGTTTTTTGTTGCTAGGTGGGGTTGCGTCAAAGATATAAAGATCAACTTTGGTTTTTTTAAATTGGATGCTATAGTTTGGTACTTATTTTCTGATAGCGGCTAGCGAAGCGAATCCAGTGATGTGTAACAGTAAGGCCTTTGTAGGTCAGCGAAGGTCACACAGATGGCATGAACGTCCATTTGTAGAAGGTGATGACGATTGGTGTCAATACAGTGCTGCAATCTTCTTATCATGGATTGAGTGGTATTCCTTATGACTTCGGCGCGTATTGAAGCACATGCTCTTACAATTCTCTCTCGTATATCGTGTAAATAGTAAATATTCGCTGAATACGGCGTATCCATTTTACGTGCCATTGACATGTCAACATCATTTGACGGTTTCACAATACAACACTAATAGGAACAGTAAAACTAGTATCGTATCATCAAGAGAATTTGAAAGATGTATTCCTTCGAAGAACGAGTCGATATACGGAGAATGGCAACGAAATTTAATGAGAGCTAGAGCCTTATACGCAGAAAGATATCCTCAACGTACTCACCTTACACGTCGTACCTTTAAATATGTGTATAACAAATTGAGAACAACTGGAACTTTAAAGCATCAGAAAGATACACGGCAAAGGAAAGCTACTGACGAGGAAACCTAAATCGGTACTCTTGCCACTGTGTTAGTTCGCGTCAAATCGCAAGGGAATCTGGCATGAACCAGAGTATTGTTCTGCATCGCCATAAATATTATCCTTACCATATCAGTCTCCACCAAGAATTAACTGGTACGGATTCTATGCGTCGCACTGTATTCTGTCTATGGGCTCAACTTCAGATTCAGAGGGATGACACATTTATTAATTTGTTTTATTTACTGACGAGGCTACATTCACGAACCATGGAAATGTTAATGTGCATAACATACAGTATTCTCAGTTGAGAATTCATATTGGCTGCGGCAAGTTGCACACCAAAAACCGTGATCGGTGAATGTATGGTGCGGGATTCTGCAGGACAGAATTACAGGCCCTATTTCTTCGAAGGAAATCTTAATGGTAGGAAGTACACCACATTCCTGCAAGAAACATTAGGTCTGTTATAGGAAGAAATACCTTTTGGAACAATCAACAGAATGTGGTATGAACACGATTGGTGTCCGGCACATTCTTCACTGCTGGCTAGAAATGAGTTGAGGAGACAATTCCCAAATCGTTGGATTGGATGTGAAGGGGATGACTCGTGGCTGGCTCGTTCGCCAGACTTGATGCCTCAAGATTTTCTCTTGTGGGGATTACTAAAAGATATTTTTTACAAAGACGTTCTAACTACACCTGAAGGTATGCGAGAGAGAATTGTCAGAGCATGTGCTTCGATAGATGTCTATGTGATAGGGTATGCCACTCAAACCACGTTAAGAAGATTGCAGAATTGCATTGATACCAATGGTCATCACTTCGAACACCTTCTGTAAATGGACGTTCATGCCACCTGTGTGACCTTGGTTGACCTTCGAAAACCTTACTGTTACACATCATTGGACTCGTCTCGATAGCCGCTATCAGAAAATGACTACAAAACTATTGCATCCCATTTGAAAATAGAGTTGACAGTGGTATCTCTGAAGATAGCCCACCCAGAAACAAAAAACCAACGTCATATTATGGCCCCCGTTGTCTCACACAACATTTGTCCCACCAACATTTCAGTTCCCTATATTTTGACTGTAATTTATTTATGCGACCAGTTTCAACGTTTCACCCCGCCATCTTCAACTACGTGACCAACGTGTAGGAGGAATACCACCTCTTGTGCAGTCGAGATAGGGGCGGCATTATGTAATAAGTATCCATAGACTTTTAGTTTCGACTCTCGAGCCTTTGTTCATCAACTGACTCTTTATTGGTAAATATTTTTAGTTGTTTCTAGCTGATACGACACACTATTGCATTATGAAACTCGGAAAGCCTAAGCAACGATGCGTCATCTTCTGAATAAGCAAAAGTTACCCATGATTTAGCACAGAGATCGTTATTTGTCCGCTCTTGTTCTAATTTCATGACTTCCAACATATACTGAAAATGAAGAAATAGTTTTCCTTACTGACAATGTATATATTACATTCTAGGGTAATGAAGTTACTTAGTACGCAGCTCGTGGTCGTGCGGTAGCGTTCTCGCTTCCCGCGCCCGGGTTCCCGGGTTTGATTCCCGGCGGGGTCAGGGATTTTCTCTGCCTCGTGATGACTGGGTGTTGTGTGATGTCCTTAGGTTAGTTAGGCTTAAGTAGTTCTAAGTTCTAGGGGACTGATGACCATAGATATTAAGTCCCATAGTGCTCAGAGCCATTTGACTGAAGTTACTTCAACACTTGAAAATGTAAACAATACTTTCTAGAAAAACAGTTGCTGAAATTAGGTACAACACATTACACACCATTTTGCGAGGCACAAGAGTTGACTATACCGCTATAAATAATGCATAACTTAAACTGATAAAGGAAACAGATTATTGCAAATTTTAGGTGTTTACATTGATAAGAAAATGAACAGGAAGTCGCATGTTGCAATTTTTGTTACACGTCCAAGCTGTGCAACATTTGGGCTAAGGACAATATCATATTGTACAATCAAGAATTTCGATTATTTTTCCTTATTTTTAGTCACTAGTGTATTATGGCATCACACTCTGGGATAATGCGTTACTAGAGACTAAGTGTTTGCGGCACAGACGCAAGCCACATGAATAATATGTGGTGTTCTCTTTACATTATCTTCTAAACAACTCTTTAAACGATTTGGCATATGGACAAATGTCCCACATTTATTTGTCCAAAACTTTATTGTCAACAGTAACTGTTATAAATATGAAAATAGAGGAATAAATAATTTACTCTACTGGTCTCTCAAACTTAGACCGAGCGAGGTGGCGCAGTGGTTAGACACTGGACTCGCATTCGGGAGGACGACGGTTCAATCCCGCGTCCGGCCATCCTGATTTCGGTTTTTCGTGATTTCCCTAAATCGCTCCAGGCAAATGCCGGGATGGTTCCTTTGAAAGGGCACGGCCGACTTCCTTCCGCGTCCTTCCTTAATCCGATGAGACAGATGACCTCGCTGTCTGGTCTCCTTCCCCAAACAACCAACCAACCAACCAACCAACCATCTCTCAAACTTAATGTGGCACAGAAAGGAGTGAGTATATTCAGCCGTAAAAATTTTTCACCACATATCTAGTAATATAAGGGATGTAATCCATAATACAGTTATCTACAATCTCGAATTGAAATCAGATGTGCTCACATTTCCTTATATTTCATAGAAGAATTCCTGATTGTGTAGTCGTAATGTGAATACGTGTTTAAATAAGCGTAAGAAAAACTGAACATATATGACGAGAAATTGAAAGAAGAAGAAGAAGAAGAAAAAGAAAAACAACGACGCGCCACTAAGGAATTATCAGAATATGACAAAGTCGGTAGAGGTTATGTACATGTATAGACCAACAAATGAATATAATTTCAGAAAAAAATGACTTACTCGACAGAAACGTCCCACAAATTGGAAAAGTCAGTATCGTGTAGGTGTACCTTTGACCCTTATGCAAGCAATTCTTTGGCTGGAAATTGAGAAACATAGTCTTGAGTGTACTCTTGTGGAATGTCGTGCCAAGCTCTTTCGAACTGACTCGTTAGATCGTAGGAATTCCGAGAGGTTGAATAACCTTTCCCCTAATCGTTCAAACGCTCTCAACTGATAAGCGATTCTGGGAACTTACTGGGCCAGTTAGGGATTGATAAGCACGAAGACAAGCAATAGAATATTTCGCGTTCGTGCTGAAATGTAAGCCCAGAATGGCCTCCCCAAACCATCACTCCAGGCCGTCGGGCTGTATGGTAGGCACAGAAAAGTTGGTATCCGCTGCTGCTCATTTGTCTTCAGTGACGAGACCCGCTTCGAACTGAACCCTTATGACCAGCGAAGGCGTATCTGAAGACACCCCACACAGTGGTGGGACACTGGCATGATCGTTGCCCTCCATGCCGCCCGACAGCCAGGAGTAGTGGTCTGGGGTGCTGCTTCTTCTCATAGCGGGATCTCTTTGGTTTACATCCGCGGTAACCTTACAGCACAGCAGACGTAGGCAATATTCTATGCTCCGTTTTGTTGCCCTTCATGGCATGCCATTCTGGCTTACATTTTAGTTAGATAGTGCCGACCCGCGCAGGGTAAAAGTTTCTATTGCTTGCCTTCGAGGGTGCAAAACCCTACATTGATCAGCAAGTCGCCGGATTTCTCTCTCCAATTGATAGCGTTTGGAGCATTATGGGAAGAGCAAAGCAACGAGCTCGGGAATTTGAGGATTTTACGCGCCTATTGGGTAGAATTTGGCACAATATCCCTCAGGTAAACATAAAACAACTACACTCCTGGAAATTGAAATAAGAACACCGTGAATTCACTGTCCCAGGCAGGGGAAACTTTATTGACACATTCCTGGGGTCAGATACATCACATGATCACACTGACAGAACCACAAGCACATAGACACAGGCAACAGAGCATGCACAATGTCGGCACTAGTACAGTGTATATCCACCTTTCGCAGCAATGCAGGCTGCTATTCTCCCATGGAGACGATCGTAGAGATGCTGGATGTAGTCCTGTGGAACGGCTTGCCATGCCATTTCCACCTGGCGCCTCAGTTGGACCAGCGTTCGTGCTGGACGTGCAGACCGCGTGAGACGACGCTTCATCCAGTCCCAAACATGCTCAATGGAGGACAGATCCGGAGATCTTGCAGGCCAGGGTAGTTGACTTACACCTTCTAGAGCACGTTGGGTGGCACGGGATACATGCGGACGTGCATTGTCCTGTTGGAACAGCAAGTTCCCTTGCCGGTCTAGGAATGGTAGAACGATGGGTTCGATGACGGTTTGGATGTACCGTGCACTATTCAGTGTCCCCTCGACGATCACCAGTGGTGTACGGCCAGTGTAGGAGATCACTCCCCACACCATGATGCCGGGTGTTGGCCCTGTGTGCCTCGGTCGTATGCAGTCCTGATTGTGGCGCTCACCTGCACGGCGCCAAACACGCATACGACCATCATTGGCACCAAGGCAGAAGCGACTCTCATCGCTGAAGACGACACGTCTCCATTCGTCCCTCCATTCACGCCTGTCGCGACACCACTGGAGGCGGGCTGCACGATGTTGGGGCGTGAGCGGAAGACGGCCTAACGGTGTGCGGGACTGTAGCCCAGCTTCATGGAGACGGTTGCGAATGGTCCTCGCCGATACCCCAGGAGCAACAGTGTCCCTAATTTGCTGGGAAGTGGCGGTGCGGTCCCGTACGGCACTGCGTAGGATCCTCCGGTCTTGGCGTGCATCCGTGCGTCGCTGCGGTCCGGTCCCAGGTCGACGGGCACGTGCACCTCCTCCGCCGACCACTGGCGACAACATCGATGTACTGTGGAGACCTCACGCCCCACGTGTTGAGCAATTCGGCGGTACGTCCACCCGGCCTCCCGCATGCCCACTATACGCCCTCGCTCAAAGTCCGTCAACTGCACATACGGTTCACGTCCACACTGTCGCGGCATGCTACCAGTGTTAAAGACTGCAATGGAGCTCCGTATGCCACGGCAAACTGGCTGACACTGACGGCGGCGGTGCACAAATGCTGCGCAGCTAGCGCCATTCGACGGCCAACACCGCGGTTCCTGGTGTGTCCGCTGTGCCGTGCGTGTGATCATTGCTTGTACAGCCCTCTCGCAGTGTCCGGAGCAAGTATGGTGGGTCTGACACACCGGTGTCAATGTGTTCTTTTTTCCATTTCCAGGAGTGTATATCAATGAATGCTAAGACGAGTAACTGCTTGTATGGTGAGATGAACCAACACGTTATTTACTTATTCGACTTGTGAAGCTCTTTTCGTGAATAAGTCATCCACTTTTCTGAAATCGTAATCATTTGATTGTTTGTTTACGTAAATTACATTTACTGATTTCGTCCTATTTGGATAATTTCTTCGAGCTGCGTCGTTTATTTTCTTCTTCCTCTGACTTAGATTGCGGTTAAGTAAAAATCACAGCTTTCGTGTAAAAACATATCTAGACGTATTATGTAATGCATCAGTATGTTGCCATATTGTTTAATGATCGATTGTACATTCTGATAACTGATGGACTAGCTAACTGCCTGTTCGTCCTACCGTGGATGGCAGTTATGACACCAAATTAAGCATGAAATTTTACTAAATTTTCCCTTCTAAAGCGGGTCTTGTATAACATCCCAATATTCACTAGATGAAATCATAGCAAGGCATTAGTTGCCGCGAGATGTCATCTGAGTTGTTCAGCCGCCTGGCCTAGGTCTTTTGTTTGGCGCCGCATCTGCAACTTGCCCGTCTTTGTGATCATGAAAAGACGAAGTCATGGGAACAACACAGTCCTTGAACAAAGAAAATTTCCGAATCTGCCGAAAACTGAACCTGGTAACAACGATCTAGAGACAGCGACACTGACTGTTGGACCACTAGCTGCGGACTCCAATTCTCATTATCTACACGCGACGAATAGTCATAGGACCATATTTTCTGGCTGTTACGCTTATCTCAGTACCAGTAAATATCCATGTTTCTGAGTTCATTTTAGGTTAGAGTTACGGGTGTGTTAATTTTTATGCTCTTAGTGTCTCTGTTATCTCGGCACTGTTAGAGTCTGTTCTGTAAATAACTGCTAGGTTTCCAGAAGGAGATAATCGTACACAGTAAGCGTATATGTTCGTAAAACTGTGAATTACAGTTCAGTATTACAAAATGTAGCGAAACAGTAGCTTCGATCTAATATATCTTCTACATTTCTGTCATTGGTTGTTGACTGATCGTTCAAGATTGTATACCGCCAACATTTAACAGAAGCTTTGTGAAAGATACTCAAAATGACTTTCCATTCGGAATGAGGACGTTGTTTTCCACGTATTTATGTCAAGCAGTTGTCCCGAAGAAGAAATCACAAATTTTGAGACACCTGAGCACATTTTCTGCCCCGTTCCTTTCACATATAACGGGCACATCATTGCCATTCTTTTGTATTGTCAGTATATACGCAGTATTAAGTTATAGGCTCCTATGTTCCGGTGGTTTTCTATTCTTCTAATGTGTTACGTCCGACTACGCCTGTCAACCCATACTGTATATGACGTATGACACCTAAGAGGTATCTACATATTCTTTTAATACGATGACACTATCCGAGTATCTTATGTGGTATATAAAATAGTTATATATTGATTGCTCACACGTTTATGTACGCTGAATCATATCTGACTTACTATGTTTTTACTATTTTCTGTCAAGTAGACAGACTTGAGAGCTATATTGTAACCGAAACTACTAATAAATAAACATTGATTTTGTAAAGATGCGTGCAGATGTTAAAAAAAATACATTTGCAGCGCCGATTATTAAATTTATTTTTTTGGTACATTCGGTAGTTGGTTTCAAGTTTAATAACCGCTACATTAAGAGTAAATCACTCTCGCTCGTTTGTCTTGCAGGTGCAATAGAACTCAACCCAACGTTATACATATTTATTCCCATAGGATGAAAGTGGTATGATTTAGGGCATGATTGCTTAATAAAATGATCACATGTTTTCTGTATGTAACAGTCCAATACCTTCAAATCTGAAATATTACAGAGAAATAGCAAGTCAAGACTTTGTTACAGCATGCAACGGGTATTGATACCGCATTTTCGAGAAACGTTGGCGATAGTGTATAGAAATTTGTGTAGACTACATTTCGTTAGTAATTTCAGAATTATTTCGAACACAACGTAAAATCTTACAAATATTTGTCACCATATTTGCGCTACTACAGTGCAACTTCTCTAAAAGCTCCATTCATTACATTGTATGGAAGTTGTATGATATTAACTGCTCAAGAACGTGAAAAATGTGGATTTCATTTGTGTTCTAGTGCTAACCTGAGAACTGTCTGATGATGAAGAACGTTCTTCACTAGCCTTGAGAACATCTCCTTATCTGAACCATTCTGTGTGGTGTTGTCTGCAGCTGGAAATGACTGATCTCTATCGGACACCATCGACGACAGCTCGCTGCCTTTCAACCCACGTAGATGGTTATCCGATACTGCACTCTTGAAGTGGAAATCACGCATTGTTGAAATATTGTGATTCAAAACTTCAATCTCTGCTGCAATCATCATCATGAGGCGAACAAAGAAAACGTCCAAACACATCGTAACCTCTGCTGTTAGTGTCAGACAGAAGATCTGGGTGACGTAAAGCAGTTCGTACATCGGCGACGAGTGTATGTCTGCAGGTAGCCAGAGAGGTGCAGGTAGCTGTCGCTGGTTTTCCTGGCCTTCTTTCTGGACGCCACTGGAAAGCAGCGGAGAGACCACCCACCACATCAACGAGGGAACAGCCATCACCTGAAAATCAGGGCAAGCATCACGGGCACTGTCTGCTGCGATTATCCTTCTGTCCTTAGGAATTAATGGTTGGAAGTAAACAATATGCTGCCTACCAGTAATAAGATTGGAATGAAAGTAGTCTGGCTGTGGGGGATGAGGGACGTGATATAGCTCGACGTTTAGATGTCGGCTAAAGGTCACATATGGCATTAGGGTATACCCATGACATCACAATCCCCTCTCCCAGTCATAGGCTAGTACTTCACCAGCTAACATATTCATAAGTGTCTGAACGACATTTATTATCAATTAAAAATACGAAAACGATATTTATTTTAAATAGTATACCTGTCAACTCACACTAGTAACACAAAATAAAAATTATATAAAAATTTTACCTTATTTATTCATCTAAAATAGGAGCAACACATACACCCACTTTTCCCATGAACTTACATGTTAAGCAAAACTTGTAAACATCTATAGCTATACTTTGTACCACACTTGGTGTAAGGCACAACAGATCGACATAATAATCTGTTCTGTGATGCTTTTCAAGTGACACACACACACACACACACACACACACACACACACACACACACACACACACAGGCACATTCTTTTTCCATGGACTTACATATTAAGCAAAGCTTATAAACATCTATAGCTCGACTTTGTACCACACTTGGTGTAAGGAACAACAGATCCACATAATAATCCGTTATGTGATTCTTTTCAAGTGACACACACACACACACACACACACACACGCACACGCACACACACACACACACACACATACACACACACACACACACACACACACAGAGAGAGAGAGAGAGACAGATGGACACAGACACCCATCTGACAAAATTGATGCTTTAAGCATGACTGTGGGCTTGCAAATTGTGTGTCAACATGCTATTTCCACATTTCAGTTGTCAGAAACCACATGTGGATAGAAAGTAACATCTTAAGATGGCAGTTGACACTTAGTATAAAGACTGAATGAAACAATGTTCCCAAAAGAAACTTGCCCAAACGTATAAATGCTCAGAACATGTGTTAGCCAAAATACTGTGCAAAGCAGGCAAGCACACATACAGATAGGTAGTCTACATTACTGATAGCTGCAGGAAGGATGCAATTACTGCATGACAGCTACAGTGTGACAGAGACCTCTCAAATTAATTTTAACAGTCCTAAGTTTATATATAGATTGTTTTACGACTCTACAAAACATTTGTAGTGTACTTAGCGAAGACTTAATATTTTATACTTCTTTTAAATGAGAGACAGAAAAAGAAAGCCTCAACAAGCTCTATTAATGTGGGAGGAGAGAGCGAATTGTGATGTAGATTATAAAAATGAAATTACTGTTAATGATTTGCTAATATATCTTATTTAATTACGTTTTCAATATGGGACTTCCAGGCAGTTCGGTTCCTGTTGTGTTCTCTGCACCAACATCGCATTCCTGATGTTTCACCACAGCCAACTACATTAAAAATTATGTTTTTGACAATATTTTAACCCTAGCAATACCAAAACGTTTGCTCTGAAAGATTCCTAGCATGGCTATCGATTGTTATTCCCTACTTACAAACCTTTTGCATGCATGCTATATCGTGTCAGGTGACACCCATGCAACTAAAAAACTCTTAGCAAGGAAAGGTAACACCTTGGGAAAATCAGATTTAACAATTATCGTCTTCGTTTGATAATTCTCTCCCACGCAGGAATGGATAATTTGTACAAACACAGAAAAATCTGTGGGGATACAAAAAATCACTTGAATAAGTCAGTCAACGAGTTATTCAGTCACACATACAAAACTGCTCCTGTTTACTTGAAAATAACTGAAACTCTTGTTACGAAAAGCAATATGGTCATTTTTGGATGTTTTCATGACTTTTGTATCTTACAATGCTTGGGATATTCAAAACAAAAACAAAAAAACTTTAGGGGATGCCAACTGAACTTTTGGTGTCGGATTATTCTGGACAGCGGCATCTGGAGCTCGGTATCTAATGAGAGAGTTCCCGATTTTTCAAACAAGGCCATTACTGAAGGTCAGCTTCAACAAATGACGATAGTACATACTAATTTCAGAACTGAGATGCGACTATCTGCCTAATACGAATAACACAAATGTGCTTCTTAGCTGCCTGACTCCAGATAGAAGGTAAGACGGTTCCTTGAGTTCATAGTTCCATTGTGTGATACTAAGCGAATTTTGTGTGACATCCGTAATGGGCATACGAATGCTGTGCAGACATTTACATTGCGTTATAACTCTATACTTTGGAAGTTGCCATCGCTTCAAGAATTTTGAGGCTGACCTGAGGAATGTTCTAAGTCAGACACTAATAGTAACTAGCTACAAGATACAGAGTACAAATAAATTGCTGACTAAGTGCTGTTACTATATGCTGTTACTATCTCACTGCATAAGTTTAATTTACATAAGTAAAGTGCGATTTATAAATAACTGGCATAGGCCAAAATACAGATTAAAAATCACAGTACAAATGCAGCAGATCTCAGGCCAATGAAGATGGCAGGCAGGGTGGTGGTTTCATTGCATTCGTTAGTATATTAAATTTGAAGACTTTGAGATTTTAGCCATGTCTTTGTAAACAGTCATCTATATCTGCAAATTAAGTCTTCCACTTTCCCTAATTTGGTGTTCTGTATGAAACTATTTTCAGAGTAGATGTATATGCAAAGTGACTGCGTTATTTCTTATATTTTTCCTACTGCATATGGATAATAATGTAACCAGTTAATGATATTTGCATAATTAAATGTAATGTCTTTGTAAATCACCTGGAGTACAATTTTACTGGCTACATATATGATGTTTGCTAATGCCATTTAAATTAAATAAAAAAGTGGATCATAAGAAGAACGAAAATAGTTACAGGTATATGATGGCGGGCACCAAATACTATAAAATTAATATTATGAAGGATATAACATAATTACAATGCAAGTTTATTTACGCGGTATTTACAGCAAAGGTTATTCAACGGACCAATAGATATCGTGATTTTGTGAAGGAAGTTGTCATAATGGCACAAAAAAATTCCACTCCATTCTGTATCAGATTACAAAAGAAAGAGCGTAGTTTTGTGTTACTTGAATAGAAATAAAAAACAGTAACATTACTTAAAGAAGCTTTACAAAGCAACAAGAAGTTACTACAGACATTGAAGGGCAAAGAGAAACACACACCTGGAAGCATCGGTACAGCGTGTCCATGGTCCTTGTGTAATGGTTTCGGATGCAGTCAGTGGTCTCACCACTACCGTACTGCCGCCTTGTGGCGTTCATTAGGCGCACCAGTTCGTGTAGTGTTCCCCCTTCTCCAATGAAAAGAGCGACCTGAAAAAAATTAAAGAAAGAAACAATACTTCTTATGGCAGCTTCCTTTTACGCCATCCTCTTAATTCGGGGCATAAATATCTATAATGAAGTATATGGCATCGGTAACGGCTTATAAACGCCGAAGACAGTTTCTTCCGACACCTTACCTTAAACATTCAGCTCTCTCGTACAGACACTACCGTATTAGCAAGATCTAGAATCAGTATTTTTGTTACTGAGGTGTTTTTCAGAACACTGGGAACTATGAGCTTTTCCTACCGCTCTGAAGTATATAGTATTTTACCTATCTTTTACGATCCACATGGGAAGGTTACAGCTACGTAATATGCTATATAAGACAATATCACTGGGGTTAGATTTTAAGAGTCGTATATCTACAGTAAGAAGACAAAAAAGGAACACTGTTTATTCAGAAGACAACTATAGAAATAACTGCGTTTAGGCGACTGAATTAACAGTTAAGTTTACATTGCCTAATGAAGAAAAGTGTAATACTAATAATAATAATAATAACTAAATAGTAATAGAGGAATTAAACTGATTACCATCTTCTTCATTTTGATGTAGCACAGGAGATATATTCTTAGCAATGCTTGCATTCACCGTCTCATATAAAAATTACAATGAAATGAGTTATTTGTTTATTGTCCACTTCTGTAATCACTGTTTGAAAGTGTGGTAAAAACAGGAAGTCGTTAACATATTCATAAAATAAGTGAAATTATTAGTCACTGTGCTATGTAATAAAATAATTCATAGGTAAGCGAATAATTTAAAATTAAACATAAATTAATGAGTGGTGGTTAATTTCGGTTATCAGTTGTTGAACTACAGTTCACATATAGACTGGCTACATGAAAATACGTAATTTGCCGTAGGTACAGAATAGCACGTTACCTACGATCCTGAGTTTTCAATAAGGCATGGCGATCTTATGTGCTGCAGTATCATCTCCTAACACTATAATATGGCATCAAAGAATACCTGGATATATTACTGCCCGATCACTCTCCACGCTGTGAGTTGTCGGTTGCACAAAATGTAAGACGTTAGTTCGCGTCGAGGATATGCGGGAGTGTGGGTGAATAGCAGAAGGGATGTGGCGAAAAAAGAGAGTTAAATTAAACGAACTTTGGATATATTTTCAGTGATGGTTCGCTCTGAGATGAGGGTTGGGGTGGACCCGGCACTCACTAGTGATCACTTGCGTGACTCAGTTCTCATGTTCGCTTTTGATTAACACAATAGTGTGGGTATGCTGGTTTATTCAGAAGATCGTTTCAGTCATCTCATGTCAGCAGCTATTACCAGAGTGAACTCCTTCTGTGCTGAAAAGCGAACTTCGTTGGTATGTAGGCGCTGAAATGGCATAAGGAGTGAAGCTTGGAAAATGCTTGAAGAGTGTGGCCGGTATATTTGAAACAAATATTTTTCACCAGTTTTCTCAAATATTCTCGACTTTATGGCCATCCTGTACATACTTCTCCCCCTTCCATGGGAAATGGTATTTCACCAGATTTACAAAATGGCAGCAAACACTCCTTCAGAAACGCAGCTTGCCCAGTACGTGCGTAGAGTCTATGTGATTGTTGTCTTACAGATGATGTCTGTAGCGTTTTCATAGGGATGTGGATTTTTATATACTTAAATTTCTCTTAATCATTACGGTTAAAATCCTAATCACCAAAATGAAACTTTTGAAATAAACTTGTAACACTCATTCAAATAAATTATAAATGTTTGTCTTGTTGTAGTATTCTCCAATAATGAGACATACGATCACTAAGCAGACAGATCTAGGAAATTGTCGTTTCATTGATTTTGTGAAATCCTAACTTTCTCCCAATACACATGCTCTCATGTCATATCAAAAATAGAAATACTAAGAAACTACATGTTCTACTTTATGACGAATTATTCTCATATACTTAGATATGGTAAGAATGAAATCCCAACTTTCGATGTAGAATGTCTTATTTCTTTAGCATATATAGATAGTCTCACAGCTAATCGTAGAAATAACTACAAATCTTGTGTACACATGTGTAATTAAGTTTGGAAAGGTATTTCTGAATACTTCAAAGGAGTTACTAAAATGAAATATCAGAATAAGAAGTTATTGGTAAGAAAGTCAGCTGATTATTAATCATGGGCAGGGAGAATAAAAGAAAGCTCAAACCTCAGTCCCAGCAGGAGAGCTTCAGGGAACATAACTAGACAGAATCTGTAAGAAGGAAAGCACGTTGCCTCAGTAATCATGGATGGGAAAGCGAGATAGAAAAACTGGTACAGTCACAAGGGGTTAAGTGCGAGGCACCCTTCGTTGACGAAAGAAGAAACACAGAATAGCGTTGGTAGCACAGCACGAGGATAAAAACTGAAAAGGGGAGGCCAAAAAATGAATCAGGTTAGTGTCACAGGCAACTGCCCATCGTTATTGGCAGAACAGAAAACTGCGATGTCATTGCCTTAGCAGCACAAGAAATTGTGTCACCGAGTGTGTGTCCGAACGAGTCCTTGCCTGTCGTGATTGCTAGTAAATTCCTTCACAATGCTGAAGAGCAATGTAAGCGAGCCCGTGTTTATGAATCGTCGGCTAGATGTGAAAACGAGTGGTTTAATTTAACGAAATTAATCAAAATTAATCAATAATGTCATGCAATACGGTTATTGTAGAATGGAATCCAAATACAAACGTCAGTTGACTCATTAAGAATTTTTAAGATTAATCCCCTGTTACTAAACCCACAATAAAGTGGAAATTCTCCAGAAAACTACAATAGCCTTGTAAATCAACTATCTATATAATTAACATTTCACCTATCATAATTTAAGAATTAAATAATAAATTTCATTTTAAATGTAAAATGAAACTGATAATTAATCTGTTCCTTCACAACGTATGCACAAAAAGAATTAGGTTCAATTGTTAAAAAGCTATTAAATACACTCAATAAAATCTAGAGTCCACAATATTGTACTATTGTAGAAAGGTTCTATTTTATGTTTAAACAATTGCAAGGAATATTTAATATTTCTGATATTTGATTATGGGCTTAAGGTCATAATTCTGTGCCTAACATTTCGTCTTTCACTTCTGGAGACTTCATCACAGGCTTTAACGACTCAGGAAGCAGTCATAGACAGCTCATCAAGCGGAAGTGTTTAGTTCTCCCTCTACTCAACGGTCGGTTCATGACGTCATTAGACAGCATCCCGAGGCCCACGAGAAAGACAGGCCGCAACGCGTACATCACGGAGGTAGTCCTGAACTCGCTCGCTCGCTCAGCTCAGCTGACAAAATGCGTTTGTAAACCTGTTAACTCGCAGGGGTGGGCGTGTAAGTACTAACGAGAATTGCATCTTCCACTGGAATGTGCTCTTATGAAGTCTTACTGATTAAAAGTACTAAAGCAAAATTTAATCTAAGATCAGTACTCGATATAAATGGTATAACGGCTTGTTTATAGCATTTAGTCTTTTCTGCTTAACGGTACTCACTACATGCTGGAAGTGGTGCCTTATGCAACTGCTAATCATTTTAGCATGATTTTATTTCATTGTATGCAAGAACACCCGTAACAAATTATAAGTAGGCCCATGGACTTCCCATCGTCATAGGACTAATAAGAGTAAGATTCGATAATAGCGGATTCCAGTAGAAGATTCGGTTTTAGTTTGTACAGACACGCCTAGTTACGAGTTAACAGGTGTAGAAACGTAGTCTGTCTGCTGATCGGAGTGAGCGAGGGCAAGACTATCTTCGTGACGTACCCGCCGTGGCCTGTCTTTCTCGTAGGCCTCGACAGCTTCCTTGGACAGAGGAGCCCCGCCGACGTAAGCCCTGCAGCTTGTAGAGGTGGCACCGTTTATTTAGCACTAGGCAGCGGTCAGATGACGTCACAAAAGGACTACTGCGTGGGCACGTATAAACAAGTTGGTTTGCTGAAATTGTTTTGAGTTTCTAACAGCTTTCTGAATCGTTAAAGCCTGTAGTGAAATCTCCAGCAGAGGAAGAAGCTAGGAAGAGATATATGCTTTGGACCACAGACGTATCCTCTGAAATCAAATATGATCAATATAACAAATACCGACCATGAAAGTATATATTTTACGGAACAAAAGTCAGTTACCGTTGATTTCCCCAAACCAAATTTAGTCAGCTGCAAATGACCGAACCCAATACAGGTGCACAGCGAATAGAATGTACTGCATTAGCAGTTACAGTAGAAGTGACAAACTTCCTTTTACTATTCAGCAAACAATAAAAAATTCAACAGACGGTTTCACAGTTGCTTCAGAACATTTCATGCACTCATAAATAGTTATTGCTATAGCTATGTAGAGACAACAGTTAAGGGATCAGATACAGAACTAGTATGTGAACACTAAATGGTGATTCTTAGCATCAAAAATGTCTTAAGCATTCTCCTTCAATGGCAAATTCAGAATATAAGAGTAGTAACAGGCCAACGAAACTTAAGCTTCATTTCCCAGGAACCAGTGAAAGATAATTCACACAAAAATTTCCATTGCCTAAAATTCTGTGTGGGATGTATAAAACGTGAAACTGGCAAGAGGGAGCCACCTGCATTCAGCAGGACTAAATACAAGGTCATAATGTGGTTAAAACAGGATGAACTTTCGATATTAATCATCTGTTACTCAATCTCTAATAAAACTGGAAATTCTCAAGTAAAACTGCGTTAGCCTTGTTAATAAGTTGTCTACTTTACTAGCATTCCACTTTTCATAACATGAACATTAAACGAACAATTCCCTTAAAAACATAAAAATAAATTCACAATTTCCGTTCCAAAGTACTCTGGTGAGGAGGGGGTACTCCTTGTGGTGTGAGACGTAGCTTCCGCAGGACGGATATGGAGACGATGAGAACGCACTGCCAGGCATTGGAGGCTGAGAAAGTGGGGAAGACGCTGTTCTGCGAGATGCGAAGGGTGGAAAGGGGAGAGAACGCGGCCACGCGCTGCAGAAGTGTGTACGCTTTTTAGAATGACCTCAAAGAAAGGTGAACTTAGGAGACAAAACCAATCATGGAAAGCTTAATTCAGTGTGGCAAGCACAGATTTTTTTGTCGTTTTCTGACGTCAGAAATTGGATGTTTCAATGTTTTCATGATAGCCCAGTGCAGCGAACGCAAGATTCATAAGATCTTAGTCAACCATCTTAGGAATCCTTCATCTACAAGGGAACCACAGTGTAGACACGTAAAGACGACATAACTACGATCAGAAAAGAACAAGGGTGTACAAGAGAACATTGTAACTTAGATTTCAGGTGAAATTAGGCTAGTTAAAGCAAGCGAACACAAACAGAGTACCATCGATGGAGGAAAGCTTTGCAGAGAAAAGCAGAATGCAAGCAGTAAGTTCCGTGGTCGTAATTAAAATGTATTCAGTACTTTTAACACTTACTTCTTGAAAATGAACAGAAGAAGATGCATTAACTCAAATACAGAGCAGTGTAACATTAGAAAACTATGATTAAGTTACGTGACAGGTTAAATCGATGTTTATTGACAGGGTAAAACTAAGAACAATGTTTCCACTACCAAGGAAGACCTCCCATATTCACATATTGCAAACTGGTTATCACACGAAAATAACTAAGACCTATACAATAAATGAGAAAGAATATACTTCAACACCTTATTCCTACGCATTTATACTTATGTTGTAGTGCTTAAAAAAACTGAATTCTTTCTCACAAAACTCACTAATGTTTACAGCAACTTGAAACATATGAAGAATATGAGATCACACATTGTCTCTGTCATTTATAACTACAAATATCTGACAAGTACATGCACCAAACTTACATATAGTTTATGCGTGTTATATATTATAAAGTACCTAATAAAGAATTAACTTCCTAAATTATATTATACCCAGTATACTACCACCATCACTTTCATATTCTTTGTGTAATCTAGTTTTATAGAGCAAGTATCACTATTGAAAAAGAGCCAGGTAGGAAACGAGCAACCAAGACATAGCAAATAGGTGTGGTGAAACAAGAAAGAGATAATGTTTTCTTCCCACAATTTGGCGTTTCACACAGTGTCTTGCTGGTCTCCGTGGCAGCAGATGCTGATCGTCGGTAACGACAGTGCAGGTACCTATGGGCCCAAAGTCTCCTATTCCCGCTGGTAATCTGAAAGACACATTAGGATTGAAGAGTGTAATGGTATGAATCTTACCTTCCGAAGCCTGCACGTCACTGCAGCTTCGGTATCCGGGCTTGAAGTAAGAACTCAGTCTCACCAGGTTTAAAAATTACAGCCACCTATTGTGTACATAGTAGATTTCGATTCTGCCTTAGACAATTTAATAGGGACACTCCCTAGCAGTAATAAATTTCTCAGGAACGATAAAAGAGACAGTGTTTGTCATGACACCTAAGCTAATCAGAAGGGAATGCCACGTCCAACTCGGACACTCCGTAGCTGGTAATCAACATCTTGGCAGGCGGAAGATCCTTGAAAGTAGTTCACAACACTGCCTAATAATCAGAATAAGAACATAATTTCTAAGAAATACAGATCCACGGGTTTTCCCTAATAGTCCACACCACAATCACTGAATAAATATTATTAGCAAGAAAATTCAATAACAGAAGCCAACTTAAAAATAACACTTAAGGGCATACATCGCTAAACAATGCTGTTCATGGCAGTGTCCTCACTGCTCATCACGTTTGTTCAACAAAACAGTGTGGGTAGTGCAATAGAGTATATGATAAACAAACTAAACGTTGTGCCTATAGAATTACAGCACTTCACCAGTCACTAATGTATCTGTAGCAGCATATAACAGTAGCGGCGTGGAAGAAAAGCCGAGGCCCAGAGTCAGCCCGCAGTCACAGCCAATCAGTCGGTCAACGCCCCTGCCTATACGGTGACCAAATCGGAAACTGTCGCATCCATGCAGTCTACGCTTTCAGTTCCTGAGGATATTACCAGCAACCTGATGGCTGTCTGCTGCAGATATACTGATCTAGTCATGTCTGGTTGTTAATAATTTTGATATTAGATCAGCACCTTGGGTCGTCTACACTTCCACCTCTTCTGACAAGGTGCTACTCGCCGACACCTTCCCATGTACCCCGTTATACATCACTTCCTAGTGATAGCATCACTAACGTCACAGTATAGGCACTAGTCACGTGAAATAAACCTATGTTCTAATCTGTCCCCATTTAGTTTAACCCTATGGGATTTGCATTTCAGCACACACCAACTTTCTCCAAATGATACGATTGCTGGTGAAGTCAGAAAGTTCTTTGGGTTTTTGTCCATTTAAAGCTATAATTTTGCTCAGAAGTTCCTTTTCGCTATCACTGAGCCAGCAGTGAAGGGAACGTATCCATTCTGTGCTTCATTGCAGCAACCGCACGTGTGGTCAGCACAAAGAGTATGCATGTGGCACATGGACTTGGGCAGTGTGAAAATCTTATCCATTCTGGGTTGGGATTTGCATTTCAGCACACACCAACTTTCTCCAAATGATACGATTGCTGGTGTAGTCAGAAAGTTCTTTGGGTTTTTGTCCATTTAAAGCTATAATTTTGCTCAGAAGTTCCTTTTCGCTATCACTGAGCCAGCAGTGAAGGGAACGTATCCATTCTGTGCTTCATTGCAGCAACCGCACGTGTGGTCAGCACATAGAGTATGCATGTGGCACATGGACTTGGGCAGTGTGAAAATCTTATCCATTCTGGGTTTGATGGCAGCAACCACACGAGTGGTCAGCAGAGAGAGTATGCATGTGACAGAAGGTCTTTGGCAGGGTGAACAGTGCTGCAACTGCGCAACTGCAACGTGGCCTTCGGGAAGATGCTAGAACCCTCAGGCAGAGTAGCTGCAAGCAGGCTGCTTCGACAGACAGGTGACGGATGGGCCACATGGCACAGAGCAATGTAGGCCGTGCAACTGGATGGCAGTATGATTTGCAGCAAGCGGCTACTAGCAAGTAAGACGTGGCTACAGGTCGGCAGCGACTTGGCACAGCTCAACGACGGGAAGCACGTATCAGCTGATGGTCTACACAGCTATAGACTGCAGTGGTCTGATGCCACTTTGGTGACGGTATCATAATGGTGGTGATCAGTGATTAACGGACTGAAATGTGCCAAGTGACTAAGTGGCATTGAACATTATGGTCTGCGGTGTCGACAACGTGGCTGGCAGGCTAAGTCGTGCGGCAACTAGTGGGTGGTGCCCATGTAGACTTGGCGACGCTCTCAGTAGAGCCAGCAGGCAGGCACTTGGTGAGCGAATCCGTTGGGCAACAGCCAACTAAGGGGAAGATGGCTGTGAGCGGCAGCGTTAGGCTACATTCAGTGGAATCGTGTGCTCTGCACTCACAGCAGGCACTGGAAAGCATGTCGCGAATATGTGTACTTTGTGCTGCACTCCATTGCATGGTGAACCCATGGCTCAGTTCACAAGCCGCGTTGGTGGACGAACAGTTAGACTCTGACCCTGGCGTGGCAGAAGGTGCTAACACGACCCATTCCTAGCCTGTCCACAGCACCCAGACAGTGTGGGTAACAGTGGCGACGATTTCTGACCTGCCACACAGCTTCAATTTCAACCGAGAACTTCGCAGTCATTCTGGAGACCTAACGATAATTATACAAGTTGTACAGGTTATGTAGTGAGATTGGTGAACGTCAAAAGAGACTTGGTGATATAAAAGAGTTATTCATTCTCAATGACAGTTATTCATTCTCAGGATAAGAGCAGAGGCTGATAGCCAGTCTAGCTGCGCCGTGAACAAAGAAAAGAAACAGGAAGAATGAGAGGAATCACTTCTCACTTGTGTGGCTGGTGACCTGTCCTGGAGAGCAGGCCAGAGGTGAGCTGCACGAGGCCACCCAAACTGTCCAAAAGCTAGAGACCAAGAAACTGTCCTCTCTGTACGACGACTAGGCGGCAAGTGAGAGATGAAAATCCACTCTGCCCTCTAAGACCCTCCGATAACCACACATTTGACTCACTTCACCCATTCGCTATTGGTTGACACTGTGCGTTGACACTGGGGTCTGAGTACGCTTGTTTATTCAGCAGAGCATTGATGGCATCCCTTGTCACCGTATTTTATTAGAGTAAACTGCTTCTTTCCAGAAAGTTGGTCTGGAATGGTAGGTAGGCACTTTAAAGGAGTGAGAAACGAAATGGGAAAGTGCTTGAAAGAAGTGCCTGATACCTTTGACATACATTTCTTTAACCGATTCGCTAAAATACTATCGACTGGCTGACCAGTCAGCAAAGCATGCTGTCAGATTTCGGTCACCATAGTTACAGCTAATAGGCATGCTGTCACTGCAGGAGCGTCACTCCTTTATAGCATACTACAGTGCGCTATTGAGCATACCAGCCACAGGTTCAAATGGCTCTCAGTACTATAGGACTTGACAGCTGAGGTCATCAGTCCCCTAGAACTTAGAACTACTTAAACCTAAGGACATCACACACACCCATGCCCGAGGCAGGATTCGAGCCTGCGACCGTAGCGGTCACGCGATTCCAGACTGAAGCGCCTAGAACCGTTCGTCCTCACTGGCCGACCCACCCACAGGGTTCACTTGGTATTGCATTGGTGAGCGGTCAGAGTTTCTGGAAATTAAACGTCGATGCAATGGAGTGTGTGCACTTGCATCGAGCCAAAGAAGCTACATCGTGCATTACGAAGTATGGATGTCATTCATCCCATCAAGTGGGTAACTGCATGGTCTGGTACCATTTTGTCACTGTGTACGATCATCATACCTTCTCTGGTACCAAGTACACCACTATTTGATCTCTAAAAGACTAAATGTTACCCGTCAGCACTTTTCGTTTCCCTGCTTCGTTCAATGGCGCTTTATATAAGAAACTTGGAGAATGCTGATTTTTCCAATCACATAAGAGAGGGAGTTGTTGAAACAGAGTGAACACAATTCATTCATTTACTGCTGGTACAGTGTTCATAAACTTCCCCTAAGATTTCATTCAATCCGGGCATCTTTTCTAAGAGTTGGAGTTTCACGTTACATTATTGAGCACTACTATAATTTCCAGGAAAATGTTACAAGAAAATAAACTAATGATTTATGCAAGAAGTGTCTTGACAGATTCACAAATTCACTTGATCAGTGGATTGTAATCAAGCGGTCATTTGGTAGAAACTACCTGACAAACATCAGTGATCTGATTTATAATCCTAATTTGTCACGTGGGAAGAATAGAATGGAATGGCGAGACGATGCAGTGGAGATGTAGTGCCCTGTTGAAATCTGACCAAGGGCTCTTCTTCTCGCCCAGGCCAATTTCTGTGAAAGAGTGTAGAGTTATTTGTGAGTTTAGATCAGTGCCAAAATACAGTCAAAAATTTTGCAATAAACCCTAACACAGGGAATTTGCTACATTCTAGAAACATTTCTTTCAGAGCTGTTGTGTTCAGGTGCAGAGAGGAATCTGCCCACGACAGGCAGGAATTTGAGATTTCAGAGCGAGTTTTTTCAATAAAAGAGTCATTCTTTAGGCTATATAGATAAGGGGCCTCCTTGGTCGGCTTGTGAGATCGTCAGCCAGTGATGGTGATCATGAAAAGATCATAGTTCCAGTGTCCTGGAAGGATGGACGGTGAGGAGGTCGCTCACGTCATTGCCAACTGAAACCCGGTGGCAGAGAGAGAGCCCAGTCTGGAGCCGACACTCGAGGTAATGACCAGCAGCCAATAAGTGGTTTCTCTCGCAAGCATCCTGTTGTGTACTCATCATTTCTGAATGAACGATCCTGCATGGCACGTAGGCAAGAACCAACTGTTACTCGAACATTACATAATAATACTAAAGCGAAAACTTAGAAAGAAAATAAAATATGAAACACCAGCTATATCGGCATGGTGACCTGCACATCCCTTCAAATCTGTACGTCACTTTTCCGAATGCTGTCATTATATGAAACGTTGTGAGCCTCACCTTGATGAAAGATCCTGAGCAAATAATAAGCATGTAGCTGCAGAGTGCCAGATCCTCCAGCTCTTCTGGAAAATCAGCACACAGTCTGAGAGCAGCCCCAGCAGGAACTGCAGCGACGGAGAGCAGAGTTACAGACGCCAGCAGAACTCCAGGCAAGTTCCCGCCACCTTGCTGCGGCCTCCAAAGACCCAACAGACCCAGCACTAGCGCCTCCGAACCCAGCATCTTGCTGGAGTCGCTTTTTCTGTGTTTCATGGTCCTGCAGAGAGCAACAGAATTCTCAAGCACATGACAGTAAAATCAGGTTCACAGTTCGCTGACAAACAAAACAGTTCCATTCCTTGTTATGGAAATATGAAGGAGAGGAGTAAAACTTTAATTGTCGACTCCGAAAAATCGATATACGAATTTGAGACTAGGCGAAGGTATTAATCCTTCTCTACTCATCCATCCTGAAGTGCGACGTTTTTTCCCTCACGACTTGACGAAGATCTTAGTTACAGAAGCCTGCATTTTCGCTCTCCAGGGGTGCTATGTCTGGAAAATACTAAGTTTGAGGTAACATATGTTAGCTCAAAAAATACGTCGTGTGTCGCTGTGTCCTATACGCAATGAGCTGAAATGATGTCGTGGAGCAGAAACACTTCCTTGGACACTCTCAGACCTTTGAACAACACGATCTCTTAGCACTTCACAAGGGCAGTAGCAATAACACTGACTGGGCATCATGGTGACACACCCAGTGCCTCCATACACGGAAGCGCCAAGGCAACTGCTATAGGTATGCGTATTCAAATACAGAGATACGTAAACAGGCAGAATAAGGCGCTGCTATCGGCGACGTCTATATACGACAGCAACACTCTGTCACATTTGTTAGATCAGTTACTGCTGCTACAATGGCAGGTTATCAAGATCTGAGTGAGTTTGAATGTGGTGCTATAATCGGCGCAAGAGCGATGGGACACAGCATCTCTGAGATAGCGATGAAATGGGGATTTTCCCGTGTCACCATTTCACGAGTGTACCTTCTATATCAGGAATCCGGTAAAACATAAAATCTTCGACATTGCTGCGGCCGAAAAAAGATCATGGAAGAACGGGACCAACGACGACTGAAGAGGACGCAAATTGCAGCATATTTCAGAGCTGGACCATCAACAACTGTCAGCGTGCGAACCATTAAAGGAAACATCATCGATACGGACTTTCGGAGCCGAAGGTCCACTCACGTACCATTGATGACTGCACGGCACAAAGCTTTACGTCTCGCCTGGGCCTGTCAACACCGACATTGAACGGTTGATACCTGCAATCATGTTGCCTGGTCGGGGGAGTCTCGATTCAAATTGTATTGAGCATATGGACGTGTACGGGTATGGAGATAACCTCATGAATCCATGGGCCCTGTATCTCAACGATGGACTTTCGAAACTGGTGGACACTCTATAATGGTGTGGTGCGTGTGCAGTTGGAGTGATGTGGGACCCCTGATAAGTCTAGATAGGACTCTGACAGGTGACACGTACGTAAGCATCCTGTGTGATCACTTGCATCCATTCATGTCCATTGTGGACTCCGTCAGACTTGGACAATTCCAGCAGGACCATGCGACACCCCATACGTCCAGAACTGCTACAGAGTGGCTCCAGGAACACTCTTCTGATTTTAAACACTTCCGCTGGCAACCAAACTCCCTCGACATGAACAATATTGAGCATATCAGGGACGCCCTTCTACGTGCAATTCAGAAGAGATCTCCACCCCGTCGTACTCTTACGGATTTACGGACAGCCCTTCAGGATTCGTGACGGCAGTCTCCTTCAGCTCTACTTCAGACATTAGTCGAATCCCAGCCACGTCGTGTTGCAGCACTTTCGCGTGCTTGCGGGGGCCATACACAATATTCGGCAGGTGTACCTGTTTCTTTGGCTCTTCAGTGTATAATTAATTCCATAACCAAGAGTTGGAGCCAGAGAGGATGGATCCGGGTGTCGACAAAAGAGTGAAACCAAGGACGTTACAAAATATTAGGTACTGTATTTTAGAGTTCAACTACGTACGCAAAAACCCTAACCTCTAGTAGATCTTACCAAACAAATAGATCTACGACTTTTTAACGAACAACAGGTGTCGAAATCATATAGAAGGTCTCTGTCCTCAGATAAAATGAAACGTCGTCTGGAGGAATCTACACAGCGTTGTCACCTCATGTTATGTTGAAACCATATAGTACACGACTGTCAAAGGAAAACGAGCAAAAACGAAAAATTAATACTACCTCCATCATAGCACAGCTTTTACATTGGAAATATACGGTTAAGTCGACGCATTAATTGACAGGTTGACATTAGGATCCGCATCTGATCAGGTCTTACATCCGGAGGGGACTTTACGTAGACACAGAGGGAACGATAAGGCCACGAAAGCTGCAGTACCCACGATCCAAATAAACCGCAAAAATGTTGAAGACCAGACACGTGACGGTTTACATTTGGATGTAAAAATAGCGAATGGTGAAGTTCTGCCAGCTACAAAAGTTGGGTATTACAGTTTATGATGACATGGTCCCATTCGAAATGAAAAATATATTTTATGTCAGATGCATGGAAAGAAATTTGATTACCTGAGTAAAAGTACCAGAAAAACAAAAAAAATTGTAGCTATAGGTGAGATCTCGAAGATTCTGTGATAAACACAATAACTTACTTTCAATTGCTTTGAAAGAACGTAAGCTGTGTAATACGACAAGTAAAATTTACAAGAAAGTGATTAAAATCAATAGTGGCAGCAGTAAGGATAATATGTCGGTAAGGGACAAATGCATACATCCACTTGGAGAGGTAAATTTTAATGATTTTAAAATGTTGTGTAATCATCAGCTAGCTCATAAAATGCCAACAAATTTAGAGGCTGAATTTATGAGGTATAAAGTCTGTACTGAAAACAAAATGCACAATTTACTTTTCGAAAACAATGGAAGCAAAGCAATAGAAACATTAGAGATTATTCGAACTGATTTGAATGGACCTCATCAATTCATGATTTGCATGGGTAAAGCTAACGCACTTTTACTGACGATCATAGTACAGCAGCTAGAGTATACATAGTCAAATTTAAAAGTCAAGTTCATAGTTGACTTACAGAAAATGTAACTGTAATTTAAAATGAAGCTCCTGAAACTACTAACAAACAGAGATGTGACAGTGGGAATAAATATTTAAATTCAGATATGTATCAATTTATAGGACAGAAAGAAATCGTTTTAAATGAATGTCATCCATGCATACATAAATGAATACGTACAGCTGAAAGATACAACAGGCGAATTATAAATGTATCAAGATGCCTGTTAGCTGAAGCGAGAGTAGGTAGGAGACTTTATCCTGAAGAAGTTTGTCCAACCACACGCCTTAAAACAGAGCTTCAGCTAATATATTAAAAGGAAAACTTCTTATGAGATGTTGTTTGGGAAGAAACCTGATGTTAAACATTTAAAGGTTTATGGAAGTGGTCTTTTTGTATGAGTGCCATAACAGCTGAGAATTTCAAAGAGGGCATTTTAATATGGTATAGTGAAGTTCCATACAGAGTACTGATTAACCACAAACTTATCATTTATATTATGGAAGATGATGTCAAACAGAATATAATAATCCCAATCCCAAAGAAAGCAGGTGCTAACAGGTGTGAAAACTACCGGTACTATCAGTTTAATAAGTCACGCCTGCAAAATACTGACACGAATTCTTTACCAACGAATGGAAAATCTGGTAGAAGCCGAACTCGGGGAAGATGTTGGAACACGTGAGGCAGTACCGCCCCTACGAACTATCTTAGGCAACTTAAGGAAAGGCAAACCAACGTGTCTAGTATCAGTAAACTTAGAGAAAGCTTTTAACAATGTTGATTAGAATACTCTCTTTCAAATTCTGAAGGTGGCAGCGATAAAATACAGGGAGCGAAACGCTGTTTACATTTGTACAGTAAACAGACGGCAGTAATAAGATCCGAGGGGCTTGCAAGGGATGCAGTGGCTGGGAAGGGAGTGAGACAGGCTTGTAACCTATCACCGGTGCTATTCAAACTGTATACTGAGTAAGCAGTAAAAGAAATGAAAGAAAAATTCGGAGTAGGAATTAAAATCCATGGAGAAGATATAAAAACTTTAAGGTTTTCCACTCTGTCGGAGACAGCAAAGGACTTGGAAGAGGAGTTGAACGGAATGGACAGTATCTTGAAAGGTGGAGATACGATGAACATCAACAAATGTAAAAAGAGGTTAACGGAATGTAGTCAAATTCAATAAGGTGATGCTGGGGGAATTATATTGGGAGATGAGACACCTAAAGTAGTAGAGTTTTGCTATTAGGGAAGCAAAATTACTGCTGATGGTCGAAGTAGAGAGGATAAAAATTGTAGAATGGCAATGGCAAGGGAAGCATTTCTGAAGAAGGGAAATTTGTTAATAGTGGGTATAGACTTAAGTGTCAGGAAGTCTTCTCTGACAGTATTTGTATTGATTGTAGTCATGTATGGAAGTCAAACATTGACGATAAATAGTTTAGACACGAAGAGAATGGAAGCTTTCGAAATGTGGTGTTACAGTAGAATGCTGAAGATTAAATGGATAGATAACATAACTAATGAGGAGTTAATGAACAGAATTGAGGAGAAGTGGGATTTGTGGCACAACTTCACTAGAAGAAGGGTTTGGTTGGTAGGACACATTCTGAGGTATCAGGGAATCACCAATTTAGTATTCAAGGGCAGTGTGGAGGGTAAAAATCGTAGAGGGAGACCAAGAGGTGAGTACACTGAGCAGATTCAGAAGGATATAGGTTCCAGTAGTCACTTGCAGATTATCAAGATAGAGTATCCTGGAGAGCTGTATCAAACCAGTTGCTGGAATGAAGACCACAACAACAACAACAACAACAATGATGTACTGATGTTAAGGAATCTAATTCTGAGTGAAACAGCATAGACAGTGAATCAGTAACTTAGCAACTGGAAGATAGTGATAACGAAGAGTATTCAAGCGATCGTAGTCATAAACAGGAACAAGAGTTGAGAAGGTCAATTGGAAAATGCAGAAGGTCTGGTAGCTTTAATGATTATGTCATGAGTATCTTCAGCTATGTAAAATTCTGTAGTGCTGACAATCCGTGATGAATAGTAATAAGAAATTTGGAAGCGAGCAATAATCGGGAATTGGAACTTCTAATAAATATAAAACCTAGAAACTATTAACTAAATTAGTGAATGTAATTGTTCTTCATATCAAATGGAAAATCAGGTAATACTTTTAAAGCAAGATTAGTTGTAAGGTGCTTCCAACAGAGAGAAACAGTGGATGATATTTATTCTTCAGCAGCTATGACACAAACAGCCTCCAGGGGTGGCCGAGCGGTTCTAGGTGCTACAGTCTGGAACCGCGCAACCGCTACAGTCGCAGGTTCGAATCCTGCCTCGGGGATGGCTGTGTGTGATGTCCTTATGTTAGTTAGGTTTAAGTAGTTCTAAGTTCTAGGAGACTGATGACCTCAGAAGTTAAGTCCCATCGTGCTCAGAGCCATTTGAACCATTTGACGCAAACATTGGAAGTTGTCATTCTGTTCTAATAAAGGGTTTAAGTGTAGGACAAATGGATGTACGACTGAGTTTCATAGTGGTACAACCTTCTCAGAATTTTATGTGGAGCAGGCCCCTGGGCACAAGGACAGAAAAGATAGACTTTGTAAGTTATTTAATGCGTTGTTTGGTTTGATGGAAAGTCCATAGCATCGTATGACTATTTAAATGAGTCTTTGACAGATCACGGGTTTCAAGGCAGTAAATGTAATGAATGTCTGTAGGCCCTGGTGACAGAAAATTGTGCAATTTACATAATTACGTTTATTAGTAACATGCTAATATGTTTTAAAGATAAAGGGAAATTACAACAAATAAAAATATGATATCCAAATGATTTCAGATGAAAGAATTGAGCAAGTTAAATAATTATCTTTGGATAAATATTAATTATAATTATGCAGAGGATATAATGACTCTGAGTCAGGGAAACTATACAAGATCACTAGCTAATAATATCAGATTGAACATTAAAATTTGCACAGCACTGCAATGGAAAAAAATTTCACACTGAAAGTGGCACAATATTTAAGTCATGATATGGAGTAGGTGCTCTTCTGTACATCAGCTCAAGAAGACAGCCAGATATAAGCTACAGTGTGAACTATTTGAGTAGACTTCAAAACTATTAGAATACTGCTGTAAATATGCTTTGAGAGTTCTGAAATATTTATATCAAACAAAAGGTTTCATGTTAACATTTGAAAGAGCTGAAAATATTGATTTCTAAACTAGTTTTGTAGCTGTAGTTTGGACAAGGGATTTATAGATTATAACTCCACTCTAGGTTATGTAATTAGATTATTTGGAAATTTAATGTTTTGGAAATCAAAGAAAGAAGAAAATTTCACAAAATAATTTACTTTTCTGAGCTATTTATTATTTACTTATTCGTATGGCCACATGCCATTTAAAAATACAAATATATAACTTTAGTTATACTATATATAACATGAATATGAAAATACATAACTACATATAAAACTAACTAAATGTAAGTATCCAAGATCATAATCCATATAAGAGCCATATCATCGGCTTTCATGAGGTTGTTCCAACTCCCTTTTTAGGAACAAAAGGGGCATTCATCTCTAAGATGTTTAATTGTCTGATTTGGAGCCCCACAATCACAAACCGGATACACTGTAAGACGCCATTTGTAAAGACAGTCGCCACGTGTGGTACCTGTGCGGTCTGAGGTTTTATGTCACGGTTTGCGCGGCTCCCCCTGTCGGGGGTTCGAGTCCTCCCTCGGGCATGGGTGTGTGCGTTCTCCTTAGCGGAAGTTAGTTCAAGTAGTGTGTAGGCCTCGGGATCTATAATCACAGCAGTTTGGTCCCATAGTTACTTATCACATAATTTTTAAAGAGTCTGCACATCGTCCATGCCCAGTGTGAGTTCTGTTCAATTTGACCTGTAGTTTCCTGTCGAGTCATGTGCCAGTAGTATCACAGTTACACTTTTGGAACCACTCACGCTGTTCAGGATTTTCAATAAGGTGACAGCTCTGGTCCCACAGGTCTTCCACTTAAGTATTACTGGCGTCTAGCTGTTCTGCTTGCTGTAATGGTGGGTTTCTTGAACGGAGTCTATTTCGTCGTAGACTTGGTATGTCTTCCAGTATGGGCAGTTCCAGATTCTCCTATAGCTTGCGGTATTTCCTAAACACGCCCCCACCCCTTTCTGCGAATTGTGGGTGGATAGACGATGCTCAGCAGAGGATGCAAATAAACTGGTGTTGGTCGGATTGCCCCAGTTATTAACCACATAGTGTGCTTCAACTGGACGTCGATCAAGTTCGTGTGGCAGCTATTGAGCCACACAGATTCATAATACTCGGCTGCTGAGAAGACCAGACTACACTTTCGCTGAGTATGTAGCATCGTCAGAAACCCTCACTGAGATTCAAAAAATTAGAGACATTTTGAATATTTTTAATACTAAGTCTGGCAAGCCTATTAAAGTACATGAATACAAATTTAAGTACGCTGCCATTTTGTAAATGAGTGCTATATGAATGGACTTATAGACATTTGTAAAGTCGATTCAGAAAGCAATGTAACAAACGTTTTTAGCAAATCTTTGAGTAACGATAAATTTGTAAAACACTCAGAAATATTTAATGTAATTTGATTGCAACATAAATGTAAGGAGGGAAGATGGAATGCGATATATTTACATGGATACTGTTGAGCGTGTGAATAAGGATCTCAACAATGAGTATAGTATTTTACTGTGTAACAGTTAGTTCTGTGTCATGTATTTGTTCACCGTGTAAAGACAGATGTATTTGTATTTGCTTTTTACTAAATTCATATTCTTCATACTAATTTTTAAAGTTAGTAATATCTAATTTTTATCATGTAAAACAAAAATTTGGTTAAGAGCCTGAATAAGTCATCCGGATTAGTCCGACATGGCTCCTACATTGCTGCTGCTGCCTGTGTTCATCAAGCTTCTGAATGGTTATGAGAGGTCGCGGATCCCATAGGGCGGCTTCCTTTATCATCTAAGGTGGGTGCGTCATACAAAATGTTGAAACCTGATCCATGGCTGATTTTAACTTTTTCTATAATCCCATTAACTGTTGTCATCACTATGTTAATCTCTTTGTTCGCATATGTGATGACAGCACAGCGATATTTATGAGAGAGTGCATCTTTCTCCTACAACTATGAGTAGCTTCACACTGAGTGGCCATATGCATTTCCCTCCTACTATTGGTTGCAGGCAAAGGTCTTCTATTTTAAATTGGATTCTGAGCTTGATCTGAATTCCCGCCGACATATCGGATACAATTATGTAGTATAACACAGATGAAACAGGACATTTGTTTTGCAGAATTTGAAAGATTTAACTGTCCTCTTATGTGTAAGTTTACATAACTCACAATTCTAGAAGAGCACAGCATGCATTTTAATGTCTCTTTCACGCAGACCAATAAAATGGAAAATTCATTAAGCAAGTAAATTCTTTAAGATCGAAGCTAGAGACTTGGAGTTTAGAAATCGTGCAATGTAATTCATCTTGACTCATTACACGAATAACATTCCTCTAACAAATTATCACGCTATGGAGATGATATCTATTTTAACGAACTACTTGTTGTAATGGTAGTCACATAATCTGCTCTTAACTCACCATATTAAAAAATTTATTTTATCCCGCAGTTGGAGGAGGGAAATTGAGTGTGGCGTGGAGTCTGTCGTTGTATCGACGAATGGCATATGCTTTAGGAACTACCGTTAAGGTTTACGTCTGTTATCGATCTTAGCGTTACTTTGTTGGAAAGCATAGGACGAAAATAATTGTATGGGCATCACGGCAGGATGTAGATGTTCCGCCATTTTCGGCAATTCATTTCAGCGTTGTTAAAACGTTACTTTTCCTGATATAAGTCTCCTGAAGTTGGGGCAATGTCGGATTAAATTTTAATGACCTATGGTATTCGACAAAAGTTTAGCCCATCACTCAAATTAACTAAATAGTGTATTGGTGACACGTTCTGAAGTGGAAAGATGAAATACAGTTAGAAATTGAAATAAGATCTAGCTGCTAGTGAACAGATAACTGTAGAAAGAGAAGATCGGTTTGAAAGAGCAGTACATAGATTGAGCCAGAAAGCAATATATTACAATTTCAGTGTACCTACAAATAAGACTAAGATATCTGCTTTCTAAGGAAAAATCCAGGTACATGGAAAATAATAATAAATGTGAAAATCTTAGAACAAGTATCCCACTTCACTAATCAGGGAAGGGATATTAGTTTTTAACTTCTGACTGCAGGCAGAGAGCAGCCTCTCGCTCACCGTGCCGCTGGGAGGGGGAGGGCGACGACTCCATAGCCACGATCGCCTTTTTCCCTCGAGGATTTATCCCCCGATAGATGACCTACTGGGTCTTATGCTGTCATGGAGAGCTGGAACATACAAAACTTACCGCTCCCACCCGGTACCGAACCCGTAAAATTTACAATTGGAATCTAATGGCACTTGGAGTCTAGCTTCCACTATTGACCGCAGGAACTCTAGGGCTGGAATCTAGCACTCTACCCGCTAGACCATCAACTCCACGTATCTACGTAAATAAAAAAACAGTCTTGTGTTGTGTATTCATTATTATTTGTATTATACTTTTCATGACTGATTTCATTTTGGCGTTTAACAATTCAACGTGTTGTTATTCATTTCATTAACATAGCCTCCGAAAGGCGCCCGTGCGATAGATTTTTAGGGAGGGGGGGTGGGTGTAAGACCTAGAGAATGGAGTACATTTAATACAATAGAAGACGAATAGTGACTTATAAAATGGTTCAAATGGCTCTGAGCACTATTGGACTTAACTTCTAAGGTCATCAGTCCTCTAGAACTTAGAACTACTTAAACCTAACTGACCTAAGGACATCACACACATCCATGTCCGAGGCAGGATTCGAACCCGCGACCGTAGTGGTCACGTGGTTCCAGACTGAAGCGACTAGAACCGCTTGGCCACTCCGGCCGGCAGTGACTTATAAGTAGTCTAATTAGTACAAGTTCCGAACCTGTTACAAACCTGCGTAATACCGACTTTTAAATCATTTTTTTGAAGGAAAAACACCTGACTACACAATATTTATTTTTTTCCATTAGCTGCCTCCACGCCCCCCCCCCCCCCCCCGCCCTCCTGCGTGTATGCATATGGGCATCCTTGTATTCTAACTTCAGGATTCACCGACACTGAAGACTGGTGGAATTAACTCATGTATATTGAAACTTTCGAATGTAATTACGTCTCCCACCATTGTGGCGGATCAACTGTCTGACTAATGTATCGGGCACATCTAATTGAATGGATCAGTAGTGTGTGCGTACCTGATACACTTATTCACTTCTCTTCTTTGATACATCATCATCTTCGGTTTTGCTTTTAATAAGGTAACAAGCATACAGTCTGTCCCATTAGGAACTGTCACTGATCAAGGGTCTGACACGAACGCTCATTCGAAGCAATTTTGTCCAGTTAACACGAGCTCTAAAATCCACACCCTCAGAGCTACGGGCACTGATTCAATAGAAAAGAACCGTTTCAGAGTAGCAAAGATATACAGATGGTCGTAGCTCTTAAAGAATGCATTTTAGAAATCATGTTTGGTAAACGTCTTTGCTTCTAATGATCGGCCCTTTCACGTCCCTGAAAATTTACCACTCATTCCGGGACTTTCTACACAGACTGTCTCTCACAACTGTCGCCTTGAATGCTGTGCTTGTTTTGTTATCTATTACGTTTGGATGAATCATTTCTGCTGTAACACGATGCTTTCAAAATTGGTGCCACTATCGTGCACTAATTAGTTCTATATGGAACAAATACTGCGAAAAGTATTAGTGTAGCCTAAGGTCTTCTACTGCTGTAAAACTACTAAAATAGAACATAAATATCTAATTTTTCAGAAGGAAAGCTGCTCTAAAAACTTAATATTCCATTCCAGGATGGTAACTTACATCTGTTAAGTGCTATAGGGCGATACCATTAATGGTAACTGTCAACACAGGGAGCCATATTTCTTATTAGGTAGTATTTTCATCGCCGCACATACCTTTTCCCTGCCGGCCGGTGTGGCCGAGCGGTTCTAGGCGCTTCAGTCTGGAACAGCGCGACCGCTACGGTCGCAGGTTCGAATCCTGCTTCGGGCATGGATGTGTGTGATGTCCTTAGGTTAGTTAGGTTTAAATAGTTCTAAGTTCTAGGGGACTGATGACCTCAGATGTTAAGTCCCATAGTGCTCAGAACCATTTTACCCATTATTTGCTTTTAGAAACAAACTTCTTGTCAAACGTAAAGTTCAAATGGTTCAAATGGCTCTGAGCACTATCGGACTTAACTACTGTGGTCATCAGTCCCCTATAACTTAGAACTACTTAAACCTAACTAACCTAAGAACATCACACACATCCATGCCCGAGGCAGGATTCGAACCTGCGACCGTAGCAGCCGCGCGGTTCCGGACTCCGCGCCTAGAACCGCAAGACCACCGCGGCCGGCGTAAAGTTCCATGTTGAGCCAAACAGCTTAATTCACATTGTAACAAGGAACAGACAGAAGTGAAAGTGGTCTTTATCTACCCTGATATCGCTTTCAGTATTAAACAAGTTTACACGTTTTAGAAACTTCTTTGGGAATCTCTTGCAAATAGTACTTCTGTATTTGCTCCGATGTGGTCTCTGACGTTATCTTACCGCGTGATATGGTCCTTTAACTCAGTGGTGCAGCTGATTAAACTCAGGAAAAGCCGTGCAACTACTAAAACAATAAGCTAGTAGCAATAAGAGCCTCTGCCGTCAAATTAACAGGACGTTCCCAAGTACGCTGGCGTTCATCAGTTTGTGAACTCCAGAAGCAATATTAATTTCTGATAAACTGCTCTCTTATAGAAAGCGCATAGCAAAAGAAACTACTAAGAGCACTCCGTAGTTTTTTCTAAACTTTTCTTTATAACATAAATCTTATCTTTTCATACTATTTTAAAGATTTACTTAAGTACTAAGTTCTTTCACTGTATTTGATAATTGCAGATCTACTGACTTGTAGTGGTCAGAGACTGGGCACATGTCAAACGTATTGAGGAATATAAAAAAATTTTCCACATAATTCTCGTTTATTATCCGTCACCAGTGGCACATTTTTTGTTAGACTAGGTGTTTCGATCATTCGGGATGACCCTCAGATCCAAGTCTGTGCTTCAGCAACCTGTCTCGTCTGCTCAGAACCATACAAATGGCTCAAATGGCTCCGAGCACTATTGGACTTAACTTGTAAGGTCATCAGTCCTCTAGAACTTAGAACTACTTAAACCTAACTAACCTAAGGACATCACACACATCCATGTCCGAAGCAGAATTCGAACCTGCGACAGTAGCGGTCGCGCGGTTCCAGATTGAAGCGCCTAGAACCGCTCGGTCACAGCGGCCGGCCAATCAGAACCATACATCACAGTGCTGTGATATGTGGTTCTGAGTAGACAAAGTGGGCTGTTGGAGCTACTACTTAGATCCGAGGAGGATCCTGAGTGATCTAAACATGGAATCTAATGAAAAATGTGCGACTGAGACGGAACAATAAATGAGAATGGTCTTAAATATTAATACGGTTGCTGATTCTCACAAGATGAATATGTTGGCTATACGAAAGAAATGTTCTAATACATAAATGAGCTTTAAATATGTATGTTCACATATTTGTTAAAATATTGCCTCAATTATGAGTGAAAGTACAAAGATGCGAAACATTCTTCCAGAGTAAAAGACACAAAGGCTAAAATAATCAACGAAGTTGAGGCGATTTGTATGTACCCCTCACGTGTGACACCATGTCTTACGGCAGATGGTTGTGGAGACTGGTCTTACAACTCCATCTTAAAATTTGTTAATATTACATGGTATGCAAATGATCGCAAACTACTGTTACCATTTTTTTCTCTAGGCTCATTTATCACATTCCCTTTGAAACAGACATAACGTAAACTGTAAGGAATATAGTGTACAAACATCCACCAGTCACTCAAGCGTATCAGACAACGTATTGAATATATGCACTGACATGGAGAAGAACAGTGCCGTAAAATTTTTTCTGAAGTAACTAGCACTGAGCAAAATAAGTACCAGTGCTTACCTCCGAATTGATAACACGTAACCGAACGCGAATAGACCGTTCAAACGAACTATATGAGGCTACGGACATTCGCTTACCGGAATGAGATGGTCTTATAACGTCATCTACAACGTTTGCAAATTAAACATAGAAACAGGCATTGTAATTTTCTACACGTTGAAAAACTATATGGGAGCTCATATATTGTTTTGTATTAGTCACCAAACAGTAAGGTTCGTAATATCGTTTATGAATGTAAAATATTGAAGAGAAGGAGAAGAAATTATATCGGAAGAAACCTTATCTTTGTCCACGGACGGAAGTAGGCCTGACTGACTCTCTCCCTTCTGCAGTCCCCGGATTCCAGTCGACAAGAAATGGCCTGCTGGTCTTACGTCGGAATTTTAACTGTCGCTCTCGGGTCACGTGGACTGCGGCTGTTTTAAGAAACGGCCTTATTTGCTTGACATCGCGTCTCTCGAAGCTCTAATGTATACCCTGCGGTTCAAAGAGCTGTCATTCCTTCACCAAATAGAAAGCTTCATAGGCGCGTCAATCGTAAATACTGGTTCCCGTGGCGTAGACAGACCTTTACAGGCGCCAACGACAGCTCTTACTGTCTGTGGAAAGCCTATTGAATAATACACTGACAAAACACGGAGCGCACCTTACGTGGACTCAAACAGTTTTAATCGCAGACCGCTAAACGTTTCTTATAGACATCTGTTGTTCGGCAGGTACTTATTCTATGTGCATTGTATATTAAACAGTCGCGCCCGGAAGTATAGTTTCAGTAATACAGATAAATTCGTTCAAAGTGGGATGACAATCAGATAACAACTGCGCCACACAGCACGGAGGCCTTTCCCGATGACCTCGTCGCCAGTAATGTAAGGACTCTAAGAGCTGTTAAATTTCATTTTTCTGTGTCGATATACTTATTCTAAAATTTACACCGCATCCTATAAAAGTGAAACTGATTCCGTTACCATGAGGGATCATGAATGTTTGTTGAAGAGCAGCGCATTCAATCTGGGCTACGGTAGAATTTTGCAATGCATATAAATGTTAATTGTAGCTCTTTACGAACATGTAGACATTACAGATACATATCCAGAATGGTCCTTCCACTTTAATGCTATTCCATGGACGCTGTTTCCTGCATTGCTTATCACTTTAGATTCCTTTATCCAGAACGATCGCCGGCTGGCGTGTCCATGCGGTTCTTGGCGCTACAGTCTGGAACCTCGCGACCGCTGCGGTCGCAGATTCGAATCCTGCCTCGGGCATGGATGTGTGTGATGTCCTTAGGTTAGTTAGGTTTAAGTAGTTCTATGTTCTAGGGGACTGATGACCTCAGAAGTTAAGTCCCATCGTGCTCAGAGCCATTTTGGAAATGGCTCTGAGCACTATGCGACTTAACTTCTGAGGTCAACAGTCGCCTAGAACTTAGAACTAATTAAACCTAACTAACCTAAGGACATCACACACATCCATGCCCGAGGCAGGATTCGAACCTGCGACCGTAGCGGTCACGCGGTTCCAGACTGAAGCGCCTTTAACCGCACGGCCACACCGGCCGGCACAGAGCCATTTTGAACCAGAACGATCGAGCTATGTCTGTGACACCCAATTTATATTCTTATTGCTGCTGATTTGACTGGAGCGCTCTGCTTGCTTCCTGTAACACCCGAGAGAAAGTGTTCACATCATGAATAGGTTTTGCATTGTTTAGTAAGTGTTTGGCAGCCTTCCAAAAAGCGCGCGGGTCTGTCAGACCGTTTACGTTACTAATTTCTGCCAGTACGATCTTATTATTCTTTTCGTGTAGGTCTACCACTGAGCTACTTGCGACTATTTTTGATGTCCTGAAACTGAAGAGAAAATCTTCCATACATTGAAATTTACAGAATGTTACATGATGATATGAGTGAAGTACACGATTCTGTTCTGACAGGGACCCAAATTTCGAAATAAACAGTGATCATGACAGTAATAGTGGAATAACTGGTGTGCAGTGGAAGATGTTTGACTTTCTGTCAGCACCGGTGAACCTACTGTCGTTAATTCGAGTACATCTCCCGTAACTCAGGTACGTCACCTGTGCGATTTAATAAAGGAAGGAATGGAGCAATTAAATGGAAAAAAACTTGTTTCCCACAAAGTGTTTGAACAAGACATCAGAACATAGTACCATGCATTTGCCTGGAAGCATTCAAATTGTGAATGGATGTTCGGTGATAGTAGAGGACGATGTCTCACAAAGTATCCTTATATTCATTGGTTTCCACATATCTCAGCAAACACACGTTGTAATTGACAACACTGTAAATATTTCCAAGAATTAGCTGATGTAATATTTCTGTGGAAAATATAATCAAAATCGAAGAAAGCTACGCTCGCGTTGAAGTTGAACAGCTATGATTTGGCATGAGACGTAAGTCATCAAAGTAAAGCCGAATGCGGTTCACTTAACTGCAGTTCTCAGCCAGTGCACCCGTATGGATATGTAGGAGCTGAATCGAGAGCATGAGACTGATCTCATCTCATAATGAACAGACAGTTTTAAGTCCTTGAAAAAAAAAAAAAAAAAAAAAAACGAATCATGCAAAAATTAAAACTAAAGGAATACCCGGAGTAGTTTTCATTTACCTTTTTAGCTACACATCCTCGATTTAGGTGATTAGCTAAGTTGAACTCTGCATTCTGGTCGCGAAGGCCCTCTTTGGACCTATTGACCACCGTGTCACCCTCTGCCAATGGCGTCACTCGATTCGATGCGATATACAGGAGAATGAGGTCAGCACACCGCTCTTTTGGAATCTGTCGGCTTTCTTGACGTCGAAGCTAATTACTTCTCCCTGAAGTAGCTCCCCAACTGACCTCATGAGTGTGAGTGCGTTCCTTACCATTCCTCCTATCAAGGAAAAATCGTTCGCAGAGCTGAGAATCGAACCAGGGTCCTTCATGTGGGAGCCAGACAAGCTGAGCACGGAATTATGGAGGCAGGCATTTTCGTGAAAGGCACGTACGAAAAGTATATCGAAAATCAAAGGAACTGTACACACATATCAGCAAGAACTATGCCTGGCAGAGATGTCTCAGTTATTTCTAGATGCATTCTAATTTGCTGTCGGCGCCAGTGGTTAATATGTCTCACAACAGCCTTCAGCTCTTAGAATAGAAGTGTATTTTAGACACATATACCAAAAATTAAATGAAGCATATTGTTCGTGGTCATTCGGCTTCAGCCAACGAATTTATGTCATTTCAGCTACTTGAATGAGTGGTATGTTTCCTCCACTATTAACGGCAAGTCGTGACAGCAAAATACTAACACGAACTCTTCACAGAAGAATGGAAAAACTGGTAGAAGACGACCTCGGGGAGGATAAGATTGGATTCCACAGATATGTGGACACGTAGGTTATAACTGACCGTACGACTTATCTTAGAATACAGGTTAAGGAAAGTTTAACCTAAGTTTATAACATTTGCAGACGTAGAAAAAGGTTTTGATATTGTTTACTGGAATACTGTAAAATAAAGGATATTTACAACTTGTTCAGAAAATAGATGACAGTTACAAGTGTCGAGGGACACGAAAAGGAAGCAATGATTGAGAAGGGAGTAACATACGGTTGTAGTTTATTCCTGATGTTAATATGTACACTGAGCAAGCAGTAAAGGAAACCAAAGGGAAATTAGGGGAAGGAAATAAAATTCAACGAGAAGAACTAAAAACTTTAAGGTTTACCAATGACACTGTAATTCTGACAGAGACGGCAGAGGACTGGGAAGAGTAGCTGCAGAGAATGGACAGTGTCTTGAAAGGTGGGTACAAGATGAACATCAACAAAAGGAAATCAATAATAATGGAGTGTAATCGAATTAAATCACTTGAACCTCAGTGAACTAGATTAGGAAACGAGACGGTTAAAGCAATAAATGAGTTTTGCTGTTTGGGCAGCAGAATAAGTGATGATGGGCGAAGTAGGGAGGGTGTGAAATGTAGGCTAGCAACGGCAAGAAAAGCGTTTCTGTAGAAAAGGGATTTTGTAACATCGTGTATTGATTTAAGAGTTAGGAAATATTTTCCGAAAGTGTCTGTATGGAGGGTAGCCATCTATGGAACTGAAACATGGACGATAAACAGTTTAGACAAGTAGAGAATACAAGTTTTTGTAATGTAGTGTTGCAGAAGAATGCTGAAGATTGGATAGATAAATCACATAACTAACGTGGAAGTACTGAATAGAATTGAGGGGGGGGGGGGGGGGGAAGAAATTTCGGACATCACCTTACTAGAAGAAGGGATCGGTTGACAGGACTCATTCTAAGACCTCAAGGGCTCACCAGTTGAGTGTTGAAGGGAGGTTTGGGGGATAAAGATTGAAGAGGGAGACCAAGAGAGAAATGCAGTGTGCAGATTCAGAACGAAGTATGCTGCAATAGTTATTCAGAGATAAAGAAGCTTGCACAGGATGGAGTGGCATGGAGTGACACACCAAAACAGTCTTTGTACTTAAGACTACACCAACAACACCACTATCTGTGGCTCCCTAGAATCCCTCAAGCCCCTGCCGACGGTATACAAAGATAGGAATCGGTCTGCTGATGGAATAGTGGCCACTGAATGGTATCACTTTAAATGGTTAGAGATCCCACAACACTATTGTAAACAACAATGTTTTCAGTATAAAGTCATGCTAGTCCATGTACAACAGGAGCCATGTGTGATTAAACTTGCATTTACTTTAACTTGAACATAATCAGCCTTAAGGTTATTGAGGCTGCCATGGCAGCAATGAAGAGTAAGTTTTCCTATACAAAGTAGTTAGCTCATTATTGACCATTCTTGGAACGAATATAATTATACCGACTTACATTAACCCCATTTCATATTTCCATTCTAAATGTTCATTAATTTACTTCACAAAAACCGTATACCTAGTTAACCAATCTTTGGCACAAAGAACTGTCCATAGGATATGTTAAAAATGTAATTCACAAGTTACACTTTTCTCGATGTAGATGTGTGAAAATGAATCAGTATCATGTATTGTCGAAAATCACATAATAACCACAATCTTGGCATCAGGTGTTGTTGAGCAGTTCATAATAACGACAGTTCTCAAGTCAGATATACACTGCTGGAAATGGAAAAAAGAACACATTGACACCGGTGTGTCAGACCCACATACTTGCTCCGGACACTGCGAGAGGGCTGTACAAGCAATGATCACACGCACGGCACAGCGGACACACCAGGAACCGCGGTGTTGGCCGTCGAATGGCGCTAGCTGCGCAGCATTTGTGCACCGCCGCCGTCAGTGTCAGCCAGTTTGCCGTGGCATACGGAGCTCCATCGCAGTCTTTAACACTGGTAGCATGCCGCGACAGCGTGGACGTGAACCGTATGTGCAGTTGACGGACTTTGAGCGAGGGCGTATAGTGGGCATGCGGGAGGCCGGGTGGACGTACCGCCGAATTGCTCAACACGTGGGGCGTGAGGTCTCCACAGTACATCGATGTTGTCGCCAGTGGTCGGCGGAAGGTGCACGTGTCCGTCGACCTGGGACCGGACCGCAGCGACGCACGGATGCACGCCAAGACCGTAGGATCCTACGCAGTGCCGTAGGGGACCGCACCGCCACTTCCCAGCAAATTAGGGACACTGTTGCTCCTGGGGTATCGGCGAGGACCATTCGCAACCGTCTCCATGAAGCTGGGCTACGGTCCCGCACACCGTTAGGCCGTCTTCCGCTCACGCCCCAACATCGTGCAGCCCACCTCCAGTGGTGTCGCGACAGGCGTGAATGGAGGGACGAATGGAGACGTGTCGTCTTCAGCGATGAGAGTCGCTTCTGCCTTGGTGCCAATGATGGTCGTATGCGTGTTTGGCGCCGTGCAGGTGAGCGCCACAATCAGGACTGCATACGACCGAGGCACACAGGGCCAACACCCGGCGTCATGGTGTGGGGAGCGATCTCCTACACTGGCCGTACACCACTGGTGATCGTCGAGGGGACACTGAATAGTGCACGGTACATCCAAACCGTCATCGAACCCATCGTTCTACCATTCCTAGACCGGCAAGGGAACTTGCTGTTCTAACAGGACAATGCACGTACGCATGTATCCCGTGCCACCCAACGTGCTCTAGAAGGTGTAAGTCAACTACCTTGGCCAGCAAGATCTCCGGATCTATCCCCCATTGAGCATGTTTGGGACTGGATGAAGCGTCGTCTCACGCGGTCTGCACGTCCAGCACGAACGCTGGTCCAACTGAGGCGCCAGGTGGAAATGGCATGGCAAGCTGTTCCACAGGACTACATCCAGCATCTCTACGATCGTCTCCATGGGAGAATAGCAGCCTGCATTGCTGCGAATGGTGGATATATACTGTACTAGTGCCGACATTGTGCATGCTCTGTTGCCTGTGTCTATGTGCCTGTGGTTCTGTCAGTGTGATCATGTGATGTATCTGACCCCAGGAATGTGTCAATAAAGTTTCCCCTTCCTGGGACAATGAATTCACGGTGTTCTTATTTCAATTTCCAGGAGTGTATTTAATGTATACTAGACAATGATGTGTTTCACAAACTGTAAATAGATAAAAATGAAATGAAATTTACTTAAATCAGATCCCTGTAACTAGTGTGGGATGATGAAGATATCAAAATCAAGTCCAAACAATCAATACTGATTATTAAGTTAAAAGTTCTGTTTCCCAGTATAATCAGTTAACGGAAATTTACAAGATATGTATGAGAGCTGTGGATTGTACATGGTGTCTGTTCATTTGGACATGTCTGAAAGAACAGATACTATACATTCATATAAATATTCAACTCTGTCTGGCTGTCAGTCATGGTAACAATAAGTAAACAGCATTATCAACAGGTAATAACATACTCACTTGCTTTATTTTGAATCATCTTCAGTGGCCACTGCAACAATTATAATTTTTCTTGCAAACAGTTTGTCAAGATTATAACAAGTTTTCATAATTTAATTTATTAATCAGTTCTCACATTTAAAATTACTGTTACTACTCATGTAGCTTTCGTCTTCCTACTACATTTACTATCGTTCTCCTACACATAGATGTTTGATCTTTCACACACTGACACCTCAGTGACCCACAATATATTTCTGTTTTCATGTTTTTAAAGGTAAAATTCACCTTGTGTACTTTGTTTTCATCTCATGGAATCTGACCATTTTTTGATTTGGTTTTACACCTTTAGCAGCATCTGCTATGGTACTACTTTTTATCTTCCTATATATATCTTCATATGAGGTAGTTATTATTTATGTACTATATGTTTTACTGACTTTAAATACTTTTATGGTAATGTTTGTTAGGTTCTTTGGGATGTGTTTGATTTCTGTGCTTGCCTTTTGTGTTTGTAAATTTGTTCTAGTGTTAGATATTGTAGGATGGTGGTATCCTTATCAGACTTGTTCTGTGGATGTCGAATGGCTAGTATCGAATTTTGCATGATAACTTATGCACTTTGAATCTCATGTAAAGTATTCTGCTGATATGTTCTAAGCACAGAGCATTATAACTGTTAGGGTGAATTTGGTAAGCCTTAGGTTCCTTGTATATAGCAGTGTTACCCTCTTTTTTTTAACCTTTTCTGAATGAAGGCATAACATTTTTAGGAAGCTTTATCCATTGTTTATAGACTAGTTTTCCAATTCCTCATGCCAGTTTCTTTTCACTTGTGAGTGTGTACTAGCTTCTATGTAGAGCTTTAGGTTGTGTTCTTCTAATGTAATAGTAATATTGTTGATGAGCGTTTGGTAAGTGTTGTGGGTTTCTGGATATATATGATGTTCTGCTGCTCTGGCTTAGCTTGTTTTATTTTTATATCTCTGTGGAATTTCTTACTTAATTCTGTAATCAGAAATGTCTTTTGTTTGTTGTTTCCTATTATTTCACTTGTGCTGTTGAGCTACTTACTGCAGATATGTTTTAACTAATGGCTCTGTGTTAATTCTGTGGTGCATTTATCTGAGAGGTTTTGTTTGTGAAAGTTAGTGTGGTTTGATGACTGTTACAGTATTGCATTTCTGGTGACTGTTTTTCCATAAATACTGTATGTCAGTTATTGTTCATTGTGGTAGTTGTAACTAGCAATATTATTTGTGCTGCTTTTGTCCCTAAAGTGGCTCTATGCTTTTGTATAGAGTGTTTATCTCTGTGTATATTTGGTCGATCTTCGTTTCGGGTTAATCCACCAAGTGGAGAATGTCATCGGTTTATCTGCACCGATATAATATGTTTTATTTTCCCGCTAGTATTTTTTGTAATAGGGAATAGCATTCTATAATTTGAAGAAATTCTAGTATAGAACAAGGTATAAGAGCGTGTTTACTTCAGAGAAGTATTGTTGTGCTAAGTTGCTGGGAGCATCTGTCGTTTTCTTTTATCTTAATTTTTTATTTAAATGATATCTAGAATACATGTTCACCACATCAGATGAGATCAGTATAGTTGTATTTTGAATATATATGGCTTAATGTAATTTCCTTCTTCCTCTGTGTTTTCAGTGTTATGCCATTTTGTGTATTTGTATTGTGATGTGATAGTGTATAATATGTCATTTGTTAGTATAAACATGCTTATCTTTAATTAATGACAGTTATCATGCAAGAGAGTGTGTATTCCAGTCTTCAGACCATTTTCCATTTTTGTGCAACATTTTTCAAGGATTGATGTAACTTTTGTTATTTCCTTCTGTGTAAAGGTAACTACAGCTTCATTAATGTCTTCATGTTTATCTATGGGAACAACTGCGTTGCCCTTGTCCACCTCTGTTATGACAGAAGTCAGAACGTGTCATTCCTCTTCCTTTTACACACAAATATATATACGAAACATTAACATAAAAACTGTATTGTCTAAGTAAAGCGAAATGTTCCGAAAAATTGAACACGCTTTTGTAGAATAATGCTAGGAATTCTGCTGTAAGAAGAAATTTAATTACAGTCGCAAAATGCAGCATATATCACGTATCACTTATTTATAGGGACTGCAGAAGAGAGACGTACGAAAAAAAAATTTCATCCTTAAGTTTCTACCAATCACACCAGTGCAAGTGAATTCGCAATTGATCCAGGTGAACAGGCATATTGCATTTATCTAGATTTGCGGAAACTCTTTGACACTGTAATTGGTTTGTAGCGGCACCACAGTTCAAGATAGGGAAGTTAGATTTGGTGGAATATTTCGGAGCACAGAACTTATAGCCAGGTGCGGGCTGGATTGTAGTAAGTTACGCTATCCAGCAGTTGCGAAGCGGAATGAAGGCCACAGGAGCCATCGAACCGCTGAAAAGAATAAACGCAGCGGTTCGCGTAGTGCAAGCTATAGGCAAGAGGGGCCCACTGGCGCAACTTGGAGCGATGCGTTAGCGAAACAGAGGCCACATCTGGCGTATGATACCACTACATTTGGTGTCGGAACTGTGGATGGAACTAAGATACCTCAATAATAAGACAGTAATGGACGTATACCCCATTCCAAACATATGGGATGCTTTGGATCACTTAGGACAGTGCCAGTACTTTTCTACGATGTATTTGACAAGCGGTTATCATCAGTTAAAGGTGGCTCCAGAGGATCGTCCAAAAACTGCTTTCTCTACACCTGGTGGCCATTACTAGTACATTAGAATACCATTCGCTTTGGAAAACGCTCCAGCAACGTTTCAGAGGTTGCTAGACTGTGTCTTGAGGGGTTTGAAACAACGGCAGTGTGTTGTCTATTTGGATGACATTATAGTGTTTTCAAATAGTATGGAGCAACATAGACAGCGGTTAAGAGCAGCTCGTTGGACGTTGAGCATGGAGAAATGTCATTTTGCATTAGAAGGAGTAAAATATTTGTGTGATATTATCAGTAAGGACAGAGTGCGAACAGATCTGAGGTTCGTACAGGCTGTAAGGAATATTCGGAAACTGAAAACAGTTAAGGAAGTGCAGTCATTCATCGCAATTTGCAGTTTTATCAAAAGTTCATGAAGGGTTTTGAAATTTAGCACAGCCGTTGACACGATTGTTAGTGAAGGGTGTGAAATTTGAATGGACAGAAGAGTGTCAGAAAGCATTTTACCAACTGAAAGAATTGTTAACAACAAGTCCGGTTCTTTGTTTCCAGAATTTGAAAAGGAGTTTATACTAGCAATCGATCCATCGAATCTAGCATTAGGGTGTGTTGTTAGTCAGGAAACTAATGGGAAAGAGAATACTGTGCCTTATGCGTCTAGGCAGTTGAATGCCGCAGAGAAGAATTACTCAACAACAGAGAGGGAGATGCTTAGCATAATCTATGGAATCACATATTTTAAATGTTATTTATTTGGGAGAAGATTTCTGGTAGTGCCGGATCATGCTGGATTGAAGTGGTTGCTGGGGTTGAAGGATCCGTCCACTAGACTTGCTCGATGGGTTGTGAGGCTTAGTGAATTCGACTACGAGGTAGTGCACAAGCCTGGGAAGAAGCACGGTAATGCGGATGCTCTAAGTAAGAACGTGGCTGTGGTGTCACCGCCGGACACCACACTCGCTAGGTGGTAGCCTTTAAATCGGCCGCGGTCCGTTAGTATACGTCGGACCCACGTGTCGCCACTGTCAGTGATTGCAGACCGAGCGCCGCCACACGGCAGGTCTAGAGAGACTTCCTAGCACTCGCCCCAGTTGTACAGCCGACTTTGCTAGCGATGGTTCACTGACAAATTACGCTCTCATTTGCCGAGACGATAGTTAGCATAGCTTTCAGCTACGTCATTTGCTACAACCTAGCAAGGCGCCATTATCATTTGCTAATTATCTTGTGATGCATGTACCGTCAGACCGATGTTCACCAATTATGGATTAAAGTTAAGTATTCCAGAAGCTCTGTACTTTATTTACTAGACTCAGCTCCTTTAACTGTTCCAGACCTCACGCCAGCCTGCGTGAGCTCAAACGCGTGCCTTTCGGCTACCTCCTAGTGGCTTGGCTGTCTTGCCAAGTCACAACAGTTTGGCGCCGAGTATTGGCGACGAGCCAATTCGCGTTTGTACCAATACAGACTGATTTACTTGTGTAATGGCTTCGCCACAATCTCCAGATGTACTGTCCGAATTTTATCGCTTGCAGAATCAGCAGACGCAGGCCCTTCTGGATGCCCTTGGACAGCTCGTCCAGGGTCAACGTGCAATGCAAAACGATGCGGCCGCCGGCGCCCCACCGCTACCGCAGCCACAACACGCTGTTGCACCACCTTTTCGTCCTTTTGATGCTGAGCTGGAAAGCTGGACAGAGTGCTCACGTCAATTTGGATTCCATCTCGCCGCCTACAGAATTCAAGGTAACGAGCGGCAGCCTTTCTTATTATCGTGCGTCGGCGTTTGCATGTACCGTGTGAGAGTCAAATTATTTCCCCGACGCGACGTAGCAACTCTGTCCTCCGAAGAATTTTTGTCTGCATTAGATGCCTATTTCAAAGAATCAGTCAATGTAATTGCGAAACGGTATACCTTCTTTCGTACAAGACGTACGGCCGGTCAGACTAATAGGGAGTGGGTTGCAACTTTGCAAGGCCTTACTAGGAATAGTGCTTTTGAGTGTCAATGTGGACTTCCTTATTCAGATACTATGGTATGTGATGCTATTGCACAGAACGTTTCTGATGTTCGTATACGGGAACAGATTTTGAAACTAGTCAATCCCTCCCTTCAACAAGTGATAGACATATTGGATCGGCAGGACACACTTGACTTTGCTCAGGAATCATTTGAAACTTCCCCGGCCATGTGTCACATTAACTGGCCCGCCGGAAGCGCTGCACAGAACAGTATATAGCCCTCACACCCGTCCGCGCAGCTGCCGCCAAGCCCTCAGTCACGTGTGCCACGCAAGCAAGCAAATGCAGTGCTAAAATCATGCCCAGCGTGTGCTACTAGACATTCGCGTGAGAATTGCCCGTCACGCCAAGCTATTTGCTTTTTCTGTAATAAAAAAGGCCATGTTCAAAGTGTTTGCCAGAAAAAGCTCCGATCGGAAGCTTACAACCATTCCAGGCCCTTTGCTTCGCGCCGGGATCTGAATCGAACCAAGGATACTCAGGCTCGTGAACCTTCGCCCATGGAAATTCATGTCGTTCATTCCACACCGCCCAGTGCCACTCTCTCTAACAGTGACTGTGTTCGTCCCACAAATAGTGTACGTCGACATCGCCGGAAATCCCGTCAAGTCGCAAGTGATTATGTACCAGTGTCAGTTCACGTTGCATGAGACAGTCGCTCTTGTCGTCAGCAGGACAATAAATTTTTTGTAGACTTGGACATTAATGGCACCGTGATACCATTCCAGCTCGATACTGGAGCTGCAGTTTCGTTGATCAATCAAGACACGCACAAACAGCTGGGCACACCTCCGTTTCGTGCCGCAAATGTTAAGCTCAGTAGCTATTCCGGTCAGAATATCCCTGTGTTAGTACAGTGCAGCCTTCTTGCAACATACAAAGGACAAACAAAACTTGTGTCATTGTACGTACTTCGTTCTTCTTCTGCAGTGAACTTGTTTGGTTTCGATTTATTAAAGTTGTTTAACTTGTCCATAGTCAATCAGGTACTATCAGTGAACCAGACTGTGCCTTCAGAAAGTGTTTCTCGTCTACGTAACGAATTTGCAGACATTTTTGCACCAGGCCTTGGTTGCGCTAAGAACTATGAAGCACATTTGGAACTGAAAGTAAACGTGCAACCAAAATTTTTCAGAGCGCGCAATGTTCCCCAAGCACTGCGTGATGAGGTCGCAAGAACGTTACACGATTTAGAATCACAGGGTGCAATTGAACGTGTGCAGGCTTCTCTCTGGGCATCACCCTTAGTAATTTTGCAAAAACCTTCCGGAGAATTGAGACTTTGCGTGGACTTCAAGGCAACAGTGAATCCCCAACTAGTGACTGCAACTTTTCCTTTACCCCGCCTGAAAGATCTTTTGGCAAACTGTGCCCGGGTAAATATGTTTCGAAGTTGGACCTAGCAGATGCGTACTTGCAAATAACGGTGGACGAAAAATCCCAGCGCGTTTTGGTGGTTAACACGCATCTTGGTTTGTACCGATTCAAACGATTGCCATTCCGGTGTGCATCCGCCCCTGCATTGTTTCAGCAATATCTGCAAACTGTTTGTGCGTCGGTCCCTACTGCAGCAAACTATCTGGACGATATTATGATCTCCGGAAAGACGGAAGAAGAACATATTGTTGTGTCTAGACAAGACAGCCTAGACACAATGAGAGGAAGCCGAAAGGCACGCGCTAAGCTAGCAGATGGGCGTGAGGTCTGAAACAGGATACGTAATGAATGCTATAAAGAAAAGTATGTAGCTTCTGGAATACTTAATTTTAATCCATCCTTTTGGTACATCTGGAGATTGTGGTGATACAAGTGAGACTCTTTAGATACATGCAATGTTACTAATGGCGCCTTGCTAGGTCGTAGCCATTGACTTAGCTGAAGGCTATTCTAACTATTGGCTCGGCTAATGAGCAATGCTTCGTCCATGTAGTCGCTAGCAAAGTCGTCCGTACAACTGGGGCGAGTGCTAGTCCGTATCTCGAGACCTGCCTTGTGGTGGCGCTCGGTCTGCGATCACACAGTGGCGACACGCGGGTCCGACATGTACTAATGGACCGCGGCCGATTTAAAGCTACCACCTAGCTAGTGTGGTGTCTGGCGGTGACACCACATTCCTCCCCCGCAAATCGGCGAACGGCCGTGTTATAAGGCTTCCGCCCGCCATGGAGAGGACCCCATGTTGACGTATGCGACGAGGTGGGGAGCCTAACAACAGGCGAGGCTGTGCCACCCGCACCCTGCCATTCGGTCCGAGGGGAGCTATGAAACGCCTGAAAACCTAGTCCAGGGTGCACGTCAACATGCGGTGTATGCGCCCGTAAAGACACAGGAGGGCCGAGGGGTCGACCACCATTGCGTCTTGCCAAGTCCCAACAGTGGCAAAAGTAGGAGTCTTGGGTTATGACCTAGCAGTACGGCAAAAATTACAAGACGCGGACAACGATTGTAAATTGTATCGGACACAGCCACAGTTTAATGTGTACGACGGTCTTCTGTCCAGGGAAACGAAGTTAGGGCCAAGAATAGTAGTGCAAGTGAAGTTGAGGGATGACGTTTTCAAGGAAGGACATGATGACGTGTTATCCGGTCATGGAGAGTGTTGAGCGACGAACAGGAGAGTGGTGGAGAGGTATTGGTGGAGAGGTAGGAAAGGAGATGTGGATCAGTATTTTAAGAATTGCATACCATGTGCGCAGAGAGCAGATTTGAGTCGGAAACAGATACAGCTACAATGAAAACTGGAAGAAACATGTCCATTCTCTTTCCTGGGGATCGATGTCTTATGACCTTTTAGGCAAACACTGTCTGGGAACAGAATCGTTCTGACTATAATAGACCATTTTTCATGGTATGTGGAGATGGTCGCTATGCCAAATCAACAGGCAGCAGTGGTCACGGAATCGTTAGTAAACAACTGGATTTTGAAGTTTGGTGCACCAGAGACAATAATTAATGACCAAGGACCAACTTCATGTCGAATTTAATGAAAGAGCTGCGTAAATTGTCGAACGTAAAAAAGTTGAGGACGAGCGCGTTGCATCCACAGGCTAACGGAAGGACAGAATGGGTACACAGAAGAATCGGGAAGATGGTGAGTTTTTCTGTGGATTGTCATCACCGTCAGTGGGACGTGTATTTCAAGCATATTGTATGCGCATACAATGCAAAAGTCCATACAAGTACCAGTTTGTCTCCATATGAAGTAGTGCACAGGCGAAAAATGCCGTCACCGTTTGATTTAGTGAAGCTACAGGAGTGAAGGACTGGTGAATCTGTATGTCAGTTCGCAAGGACTATTCAGGACGTTCGGAAACGAGTACAAAAGGTGAATACAAAGGCTTTGGAAAGGCAGGAGGGTACAGTAAAGCGGAAAGGAGGTTAACCGCAGTATAGGGTGGTGCAATGGGTAATGCAGTCCAGCCCCTATACGCTAAAAGGGAAAACGAAGAGGTTCCTCAGGAGGTATCAAGGGCCTTACCAAGTTGTTGAAACCACATCTCCTGTTAACGTTAAGCTTCAGCTGCCAACTAGAACGACGATAGTACATGTTGGGCGATTACGGCCATTTAAGGGTTGCCCGGATGTGATTCCAGGCGTGTCACAGGAAGGAAAGAGGAAGAAAGAGAGAGTGAAGAGAGGTGCTAAGCAGAGAGTAAACCAGGAAGATAGAGTACAGCAGAAGTACCATATACTTTGCGTTCTAGAAAGTAGTAGTTTTTTTGTGTTTTCGTGTCATGAATCATTGGGTTTGTGTAGATTACTTAGTCATTGGTTTTTATATGTGTTTTTGAGTATTGTGAGTCCGCTAGGGGCAGCAATCTTTTTGAAGAGGGAGGAAGGGTGATGATCCCTGTCCCCAGGTCATTGAAAAGGGAAGTGTATTGTCTGACGTATGTGGAGTGTTGTTGGAGGAGAAATAGAATGCACTTCTGGAGAAATAAATGCGTCGGGAGTAAATTTTGCTGCAAAGCCGTGATAAATTTGTCTTGAAAGATAGAGTCGTACGATTTCTTGTTTAAATTTTTAGTAATCGACTAAGCTGGGTCAGGAAAGTAGTGTTTATTGCACCAGTTCATATAATGTAAATTTGAGGGTGAAAGCAGTCACACAATCGATGTTCGGTTTGGATAAAAAATAGTGAATGTTGGAGGAGAATCTGTGAAGCTACAAATATGGGACACGTGCACTGTGGAAAGGAATAGACGGTTCAAGGACATCGTGGAGCCAAAATTGATCTTGTAACAGGTCGAGATGCATTGGATCTTCTCCGCCTACGAGAATCTGGTAGTAGTAGCAAGTTGTTTGAGCAAAGAATGATTACGGAAGTGAAACGTGTAGTGCTCGAATGAAGCGGAATTTTTATCAGTGGAACTAAGTGTAACATAATAGCACCAACCTTCCATCCGCCAGCACCAATTTCAGGAGACACGCAATTGAATGTTACGCAGCCACAGATTTACTGGCCAGAAACCACTTTAGAGTTTGGCAAAGGCAGAATCTGACCTTATGAAATCAAACTCTCAAGCCAGGTCTGTTGAGATCCACAAACCAGTTCGTTATAGACCAAGAGGGGTGCAAATCAAGCCGAACAGCTTGTTCAACATGTCATGCAGTATAGGGAAAGGCAACGGCAAATAACGATCATTTTGAACACCTCTGTGCCAAGTGTCATCGCAGCCGTAACTTTATTATGTGTTGTTTTCTTTCTGATCAGGCGGAGAGCCAATTCCCAGAGGGATACGAGGTTAATCCACGGCCCAGTGGATTGGATACCGAGGGCATGAGACGAGTAGGTAAGGGGTTGATCGAGCAGTGATCGTCCAGTAAGGAATTTTTGCGTTCTGTTTTACGTCATGGTTTTAAGGGGGCACTATATCACATTTAAGTTTTCTAGTAGTAAGTAAGTATGTAGTAAGTGCCAATCCAAATAAGTTTAAGAGTTAGTTAAAGGACGACCGGAGTCCGGGTCTTTCCAAAGAGGGGAATAATGTAGCGACACCACAGTTTAAGATAGGGAAGTTAGATTTGGTGCAATATTTCGGAGCTCACAAGTTACAGCCAGATGCAGGCTGGATTGCAGTAAGTTAGCTGACCAGCGGTAGCGAAGTGGAATGGAGGCCACAGGGGCCATAGAACTGCTGAAATGAGTGAACGCAGCGGTTCGCATGTCTCAAGCTATAGGCAGAAGGGTCCCACTGGCGCAACCAAGGTGTGGGGCGTACATGACTCGGAGCGATGCGTTAGCGAAACAAGGGTACGCAGCCGAGTATAAATAGGTGTTGTTTTCTAACGAGATTCATTCAAGTGTGGCAGCTCTCCTGGACGGCGGGGCGCATCACACTAGCGGCGACACACGGCAGCAGATGGGGCGACAGCGGCCCAGTCCACGGCTTCGTTGGTCGACCCTCTGAGGCCGACGCGGGGTCCGCAGCCAGCCAGGGCATGCCACTCTTCGGTTCGCTACCCTCGACAGTCGTCTCGCCTCCCAACACACGTCGGAGAGTGGCCGCAGATTCTGACGCCGGAACGGGGGCGGTCGTTTCCGCTGCGTTCCCAGCTACGGCAGCCGAGGAAGAAGCAGCAGCGGGGCCGGCCTACGGCTCCCGGTGGAGCAGCGCAGAGTCAACGAGGACGGTGCCGCTGAGCTGGCTGCTGGTGCAGCCATCCTGACGTAATCGGAAATCTACAGCTGGCGGACAAGGCTGGCACACCCCAATTACCATCCCTCCCAACCACGATACCTTCATCTGCTTCGCTCATTCCCAAGCCACGAACCTTCCCCCCACCTCCTCTTTCTTGTCTTGTACCTCTGTCTTGGAAATAGGCTACTAAGAAAACTTCCATGTCAATACACATTTAGCTCTCCCAATTACAATCTGTATTTCACTGCCAAACCAATTCATCCCAACATATTATTCAATTGATTCGTATGTGACACCACTTTCCTGGAAATAGGGCAATCAGAGATCTTCTAAGCCAGTTTTTCCACACATACGTAGATATCTCAATCACAGATCAGTATTTTAGTGGCATTTCAGGTCAGCAAATCACATTTTACAATCCTTATTAAGACACATCTCCTTCTTTGAAATAGACCAATCAGAGTGCTCCTAAGAAAAGTGTGATGCATATTTAGATCTCCGAGTCACCGCTTAGTATGTTACTTCAATGAAAGTGAAAGAACAAATCAGGCATCCCCCTACAGCAAGAATGTACGAGGAGACGTGACATAGTTCTCATCCACTATTTCGCTGCCATATCAGCTCGTCCAGTCACATTTTTCAACTCATTCTTGAAATCACGCCCCCTCTTGGAAACAGACGTCACAGAGCTTCTAATCTTACAACCTATTCGTATTTATCTCGCCCAATCACAGTTTGAGATTTTACCGACACAGAAATGTAACAGACACTCAATTAGCTACAACACATAGACATCAATAACAATGAATTGTAGTTTTCTAGATCTCCATTGAGAATATCGTGTCCTTCATGTTGTCAATTTACAGATCTAAATGCTCTATCTATGACTGTTGCGAATGGTTTTAGTGGTATCTAATCTCTATGCCTGAGCCGAATTTCAATTTTATATACGTTAAATGTCGTAACGGAGTTTAATGGATCTACAGCAGTGATGTATTCTTTAGTATACTAAAATGGCGTCAATGAGAGCCATGTTACTCATAAGCTACCAGTATGCCTTTGTTAAAACGTAATCCAGGGCTTTCTAAAATGTATAAATCCGAGAAAAAGCAGGTTGTGTATCGAAACCTGGCAATAAATTTACGTGAACATAATACGAATTGAGCTCTCTCTTTAGAGATTAATACAGAAGATGAAATTTGTGACTTTGCTCTTGTTAACTGAGCTGAAATTAGGAGGTTTTATCATTGTGAATAGTAAAGTAGTTGGGGGTGTAGAGGCGCACAACGGCAAGGTTATCAGCACCATTAATAGCACTAATGTGTGCCAGGAATTAAAACATATCTCAAGAAAAGACAGGAAACAACTATAAGAGGTGGTGGTCAGGATATCTGGAGGCGCTTATTGAAAATTCTTATACTGTCTATTTGTCTTCCCACAATCCTGATCACCGATACGCAAAGAATATTCAGTCTGGTCCAGGTGAAGTTACCCTCAATATGGGCCTAAACTAAATCCCCAATGAATGTGCAATGGCCCTGACTAGTAGCCTGCATCTGACTACGTAAAATGTTAACTAATCTTCTTCCCTTCTCGGTTAATCTGAAAGATGCTATTCTTTAATAATGTTTATGAATTGCAAGGAGTAAGTGAACATCACTAGTCATAGTTATTTTCACACATTAAATTAAATGTGAATTCTTCTTCTTGTGCCTTTGTCCCGCATCTGGACAGAGTCAGCATAGTTAGGAAGAGATTTGGCGTGGTTAATTTGAGGGGCGACCGGGTTCCCTTCCTGTCACCATCATGGTGTGCCACACAGTGGTGTATGTGTACTCCTGTCATTCACGGGAAATTGAGTGACTTTTTCGAAATGTTAGCGAATCGTGTAACTGAGAGGGCGTTTGGCTTAGCCTGGTATTCACCTACTGGGATGAAGGGAAACCTCCGAACACAACGTCCAGGGTGGCGGGCATGCCATCCCTCGCCCTTAATATGCGGACTCGATCCGGGACTCATGCACATCTCCGTGCCAGAAGCGGTGCTTAAACACACATGGCTTTCCAGGATTGGCAGTTGGTTAAAGACAACTCTTCAGTATTCAACACACTGAAGTACACTCTCACTCCAGTACTCCAAGCTACAAAGCTACTAATCAAAAACTGTGTGTGAATTCCTAAAGGACCAAACTGCTGAGGTCATCGGTCCCTAGACTTACACACTACTTAAACTAACGTAATCTAAGGTATGCTAAGAACAACTCACACACACATGCCCGAGGGAGGACTCGAACCTCCGGAGGGAGCGGCCGCGCAGTCCGTGATATGGAGCCTCAAACCGCGCGGCCACTCTGCGCGGCTTCTACTAACCACAAACATTACAAATGCTCTAATATGTTGTATCACATGTTCGGGAAAACACGAGATACATGAAACAGGCCGTATTTCCCCTGCCACAGTGAAATATTTTAAATGAATCAAAGATCCAGAGTTAATCTAATAACAGACTGGCATGACGAAAAATATAGTACTATGTCGGGTGATAACGAGTTCATGAACAAGGCTGTCTGTACATTACTTTACATTTTATTTAATGATAAGCAGCAGTGGCGTCTCGACGTACTTTGATTGCCAGTATGGTCGAACTTCTGTCGTTGATCGCCCAGGTGAGTGCGACGTAATTCCATTTTCCTCAGCCCATCTGGATACTGCGTGACTCTTTGCACTAAATACTTTTCCGAAATATATTTTTGGAAACATTAATACTTCTAGTTCCACTTGTACGCCCAGCAATATCGATCGTTAAAATCTCCTACGTTTATGACGTACAAGTGCACTAAAACTACATCCAGAGGGTCGTCATACGCCAGAGTCGGCCACAACTTGCCATCTGCACGCGAGAAGGACGTACGAGCTGAGGGTCGGCCTGTGTCAGCTTCACTCGATCCTTCTCGGAAGTACTCGCTAATTCGCGACGTTTGTTTTTCGTTCGGCCCGATTTTCTTCAGTTTGGCAGAATCGTGGTTTCAGCGCAGATTACCCTTCGCTGTTTGTCTAGAGGTTATATGCACAGAAGAGACAGTCTAAGGATCTTTCGTTAAAAGCCTTTAAAAATGAATGGGAATGACAGAAGAGCATGATGAGAGTTCTCAGTATCCGTTACACAATCGCATAATCGATTGGTACCGCAAATTCATTATGGAATATTATCGCAAGACTATGAAGAAATATTTAAAGATCCGTTGGACAGTGAAAGAGCAAAGAATTACAACGATTGACAGACGGAATTAATTGCTGTGTACATCACGAAACATTTTATGATAAATTCACAGACTTGGAACACACGATGAAACTGGTGGTACGAATAATAAATTTACAGAACCTTAACGCATTATTTCGACGTAGGTTGCAACAGTTTTCGATGGAAGTAAACTGAGAGTTGTAGACTTTATATATTGCTGCAAAGTGCGTTCATTAACTCAAGGGGCTTTCTTGGAAAGATTTTCCCATTTAAAACACGCTATTGTGAAAATTATGAAGGAAAAAGAAGAGCAGGGACCAAATCTAGGTCATCCGGAATGGATTGCAGGGCCTCGCATTATAAGTGGACTTCATTACACACTGCCCACAGTAAGACCTTCTAGGTGAGGAACAACTTACTTCTGATTTGATGGGAGTTGCGTTTAAAAAGAAATTTGGATTGTAGAAGATATAAATTCCGACAAAAAAAGCACTGTCAATTTCCCTAAGGTCACTGGTGTTAAAGAAAATGTGAAAATTTAGAGAAACCACCGTGGCCGTCAAAGACATACAAGAAACGGTTTCTAAATGTTTTGAGGACACTGCCCATCTTACATCTCTTTCTGAGCTTTTTTCGAGAGCGTTTGCCGTTTCATTTGAAAGCGCTCCTTTGCATATGCAGATGGAACTGATTGATCTGCAATTGAGCTCCCATTTGAAAGACTGAGTATTTTAAATTAAAACTGTACAGGAGGTCTACATTCTTTTCCGCCAGAAGAGTTTTCAAGTCTCCATAATGAGGTTGCTAGTGTGACAGAATATTCCAATGAACATATGTAGGATAATTGCGTCTTTAGATTTTGAAAGTATTTAAGATACGGTTAAAAGGCAATGTGATTATGAGAATCTATAAAATTGCCTGTATCAGTCCAATGCCAACAGTTTCAACAGTTACGAATTATGTTTCAGAACGCAAAAAATAATTAAGTAAAAATGAAAATTTTTTCTGTTTCTGATCTGTTTTTGAGAACCATGAAACCAAGTCATGTGCAGTACGAATGAACTTTCATTTAAATGCGATTCTTTGGCAATTTTTTCCTCCTCAGGATCAGATAGCATGGCAATGGGCCGTTGGGAAGATTTGCAGACAGATGAGTGTGCAGTAGCACACGGACCAGAGTCTAGGCTCGTGTGCCAAATTGTTGGCCGCCCCTGTCGTAGGCGAACCACCATTAACATCTATTTCTTTCCAGTCATGGAAATAATGTAACATCAGTTTAAGCTTTCTTTTTGAAACTGGAGGGTCGGGTGAAAAGCTCTGAAGGATGTATAGACTCAAGTTTTAAGCAGAGGGTACATTGATCTGAAATTCCCATTCCTCCATGAATTTACACTCCTGGAAATGGAAAAAAGAACACATTGACACCGGTGTGTCAGACCCACCATACTTGCTCCGGACACTGCGAGAGGGCTGTACAAGCAATGATCACACGCACGGCACAGCGGACACACCAGGAACCGCGGTGTTGGCCGTCGAATGGCGCTAGCTGCGCAGCATTTGTGCACCGCCGCCGTCAGTGTCAGCCAGTTTGCCGTGGCATACGGAGCTCCATCGCCGTCTTTAACACTGGTAGCATGCCGCGACAGCGTGGACGTGAACCGTATGTGCAGTTGACGGACTTTGAGCGAGGGCGTATAGTGGGCATGCGGGAGGCCGCGTGGACGTACCGCCGCATTGCTCAACCCGTGGAGCGTGAGGTCTCCACAGTACATCGATGTTGTCGCCAGTGGTCGGCGGAAGGTGCACGTGCCCGTCGACCTGGGATCGGACCGCAGCGACGCACGGATGCACGCCAAGACCGGAGGATCCTACGCAGTGCCGTACGGGACCGCACCGCCACTTCCCAGCAAATTAGGGACACTGTTGCTCCTGGGGTATCGGCGAGGACCATTCGCAACCGTCTCCATGAAGCTGGGCTACGGTCCCGCACACCGTTAGGCCGTCTTCCGCTCACGCCCCAACATCGTGCAGCCCGCCTCCAGTGGTGTCGCGACAGGCGTGAATGGAGGGACGAATGGAGACGTGTCGTCTTCAGCGATGAGAGTCGCTTCTGCCTTGGTGCCAATGATGGTCGTATGCGTGTTTGGCGCCGTGCAGGTGAGCGCCACAATCAGGACTGCATACGACCGATGCACACAGGGCCAACACCCGGCATCATGGTGTGGGGAGCGATCTCCTACACTGGCCGTACACCACTGGTGATCGTCGAGGGGACACTGAATAGTGCACGGTACATCCAAACCGTCATCGAACCCATCGTTCTACCATTCCTAGACCGGCAAGGGAACTTGCTGTTCCCAACAGGACAATGCACGTCCGCATGTATCCCGTGCCACCCAACGTGCTCTAGAAGGTGTAAGTCAACTACCATGGCCAGCAAGATCTCCGGATCTGTCCCCCATTGAGCATGTTTGGGACTGGATGAAGCGTCGTCTCACGCGGTCTGCACGTCCAGCACGAACGCTGGTCCAACTGAGGCGCCAGGTGGAAATGGCATGGCAAGCCGTTCCACAGGACTACATCCAGCATCTCTACGATCGTCTCCATGGGAGAATAGCAGCCTGCATTGCTGCGAAAAGTGGATATACACTGTACTAGTGCCGACATTGTGCATGCTCTGTTGCCTGTGTCTATGTGCCTGTGGTTCTGTCAGTGTGATCATGTGATGTATCTGACCCCAGGAATGTGTCAATAAAGTTTCCCCTTCCTGGGACAATGAATTCACGGTGTTCTTATTTCAATTTCCAGGAGTGTATATTGCATGTTACTTTCTCCTGCAGAAGGAAATTATCATAGTGTACATCCATAGATGAAAGTTAGGTGATGCAGTTGCCGTAGAACGAAGGCTGATATATTATTTAACAAATTTACTCTTCCGTGTGAAGGAGTCCATCGAAACTGTTGCGAGAGAGAATGCACGGGATTAAAGGCCAGATTGTAAGAGTGATGTGATATAGGTGTGGCACCAGTTCTAATGTTCGAGATGAGAGGTGAAGATATGGATGTCGACTGCAGAGCTTACTGTAGGAGTACATTACAGAGTTGTTTAACCTTTTAGGTGATTGGGGTGGGGGGTGGGGGGTGGGGGTGGGGGGGACTAACGGGTGAATGTAGTTTATGGAGAGAAAAATGGGGAGGAAGAAAAGGCTGTTGGATGCTGAAAGAGTATATTGGTGTACGTTATACGTTCTGAGTTTACGAAGAATTTTAGGATTTCAGGTTGAGCTAGGGAAAAGGTGAGTGAAATAGATAAGAACAATGTGTTAGTACTGATTAACAGACAGCTGTGATCATCATGTTTTATCATTTGACATCATTGTCATCCACTATTTGTGTATGTAGCAGCAGCTACTTGGAGATAGCACATTATTGTTTTCATCAAGAATAAATTTCATGACGGTCTTAGTGATAGTTTCACGTAAACGTTAATATTTTGTCAGAACTCGACTAGCTAAAACAAATAAAAAAAAGGCACACGACTTAGGACCTATCCGAAGAGATGAAAAATCACTACATGTGATGTATATGTACAGACATACAAACAGTTATAATTTCAGAAAAGCTGGATAGTTTATTCAAGAGAAAGCGCATCAGAAACTGAGGAAGTCAATAACGTGCTGGTCGGCACTTCTGGCTCTTATGCAGGCAGTTATTCGGCTTGGCATTCATTGATAGAATTGTTGGATGTCCTGAGTGATATCGTGCCAAATTCTGAGCAGCTTGGTGCGTTATACTGTTGAAACGACGAGGTTGTGCGGGGGCCCTGCCCACAACGCTTCGAACGTTCTCAATGGGGCAGTGATTCGGTGACTTTGCTGGCCATCGTATGATCTGGCAAGTACGAACACAGGCAATAGAAAACCACGCCATGTTCGGGCGAGCATTATCTTGCTGAAATATGGGTCGTTCATGGCTTCCCATGAATGCAAACGAAATGAGACGTAGAATATCTTCGATGGGTCGCTGTGCCTTAAGAGTGCCTCATTCCTAGCTGTTTGGCCTTATGATGGGCGACACTCATGTTGGTATCCCACTGGGAATTATTCAGTCCGAAATGGGACTCATCACAGAAGACAATTCTTTTCCAGTCAATGAGATTCAAGGCCTAATGTTTCGGACAACACCTGTACTTGTTGGTGTAGAAAGGCCAGTAGTAGTCGATGTAATTGAGCCGTAAGTCAACGCTCTATCCGTGAGCATCCTATTAATGGTCCTTGTGTTCGCTGAAGGACCAGTTGCATGTCGGATCGATGATAATGATGAACAGAGGCGTCTGAGTGCCTCTCTGACGATTGCTCGCTCATCATCTTCTATCGTTGTCTGGGTCGACCGTTTCTTTCTTGACGGTGCATTCGGAATCGGCGCACTCATTCCAGACAAAATCGTCGAGTAGTGGCATTGCGCCTTTTCAAAGATCGAGCGATTAGCCGACTGCTTCAACCAGCTCCTATGAGCACAACTACATGTCACTCTCGCATGTGGACGTCGGCTTATTATTGTTCAAGCGCCTGTTCATCGGGCATAGTTACTGTCCAACTGTATAAACGGAATTCAATTTCCCAAAAACTTTATGCCGCGGTATCAACTTGTCCCCTGTTATATCCTTTCCAGCTGCGCAATGGAATTGTGTTGCAGTCACACATTCATCCATCGGCCGTCATAGTTCACAGTTTTGCATTTTCCGTCAGTATCTTTAAGAATATCAATTTGTGACCAATTTGCATACAACTCTTTCATGGTACGTCATAGTTTTTTTTCTTTCCTTTTTTATCATATACTGCTGTTTTTAAGTAGATAAAAAATAAATTTCTGAAAATATGACTACGTGAATGATGGAAAGCGTCGATAATTGAAAAAGTCTTCATCCAGTTTCTCAGTAAGTGAGACAACTGTCAGTAGTCAGGTCAAGCAACGAAAATGTGTTGTGAATCATTGCAGAGACATGGATGCTAGCAGTCTTGCAAAAGTATTGCGAGTGATGTGAAGTACTGTAGTTGATCTTATTACACTACTGTATGAGAGATGCCTACCTGATGTACTGTTACTATCTCATGCACAAAGATTTGAATCAACATAATTCTCGCAAATAACTTCAAAGATGGAACAACTATTAGTTATAAGGAAAGTGAGTAATTAACGATGTAACATAATACAGCACCAGCAAAACATTTAACCTATAAAACATAGTATGATTATCTCAACTGAAAGGTAAAAAATATAAAAAGAGGATGCACTGCTCTGCAATGAGCCCAATCGCCGGTATACTAAAATGCACGAACGTAATGTAAAACATTGATGTGAGATAGTAGTCTTATAAAATAAGAAGGTATGACTTCACTCTGCGCCTCTAACGATAGAACTACTATAATTAAACCGTTTCAAAGAACCCCAATGCCAACAGTAAATGCTAAACTATTTCTGTGGATTTTAGAAGTTGCTCTGTGAGATAAAAATTTATCTTAGTTGAACTAAATATCCACTTGCCCCCATTTAACGCCTTACGTCAGGATAGCCAGCAGAGAGTCCTCTACCATTTGTATACTTTCGTCATTAAAGGTATGTGACATTCTGTTGTAATGACATGTTTGCTGTGACAGAAATTTTCTATTATGTAAATTTCGAATGGACAGCAATAGAAGTGTTTCAATATTTTACTGATCGGATACAATAGGAGGTAGTAAAAATAAACAGATCGTTGAGAACGAGAATTCGTACAGGAGTAACTTAACTCTTTCTCCCTCATATTTGCTTCAAATTAACCACTTTTGAAAAACTATATAATACCCAGTAAATTCATAGCATATTTTCAGTTATGTTTACATTTAGCGGGAGACACTGTTTAATATCTTGTTTGCCAGTCTTGGGAATGAATACATCCCTGATTCTACGTATCAGGGTTCCGACAGTTTGTTGATAGGTTTGTGGAGGTATGTAGCATTAGACGGGGTACACGGTGATGGCGCCCAGTAGTGAGCAAGATGTGTTCCTTAGGATTTACATCAGGCAAATCTGGTCGCCGGTACATCAATGTGAGTTCACTTGAATGCTCCTCAAAGCACTGCAGTGCGGTTCTGTGTCCGAGACATGGACAGTTATACTTGGTTGGTTGGTTTGGGGGATTAAAGGGACCAGACTGCTATGGTCATCGGTCCCTTTTTCCAAAACTAAAATACTCACACAGAATAAAAACCACAATGGATAGGACGACAGACGACACAAGACAAAAAAGACTTAGAGACCAGACAAAACGAATTAAAATCACACAGAGTGTGACGGTGGTTGGCCGACCATAGAGACAAAAAAAGGAAAAGCCAACCACCGAGGAACACATTAAAAACTCAGTCTAAAACCGTAGGTTAAATGCCAGACTTCACACAAAAGAGGACAATCACTTAGATTAAATGATAAAAGCCCCCTGCCCGAATAAAACGCAAAACGAAGCCTGTCATGGCAGTGTCATCTGTTAAAAGGGCAGAGAGCGTATCAGGTAGCGCAAATGTCTGCCTGACCACAGCTAAAAGGGGACAGGCCAACAAAATGTGGGCCACTGTCAAAGCCGCCCCACAGTGACATAGAGGATGGCCCTCCCGACGCAGTAAATAACTGTCCGTCAGCCGGGTGTGGCCAATGTGAAGCCGACAAAGGACAACTGAGTCTCTGCGATTGGCTTGCATGAATGACCACCACACAGTCATCGTCAGCTTGATAGCATGGAGTTTATTGGGTGTGGCCAGATTGCGCCATTCAGCGTCCCATAGTGGAAAAACTTTGCGGCGTCAGAAGGCTCGCAAATCAGTCTCCGGGAGGCCAACGTCCAGAGATGGTTTACTGGTGGCCTCTTTCGCCAGGCGGTCAAGATTTTCATTGACAGGTATCCCAACATGGCCTGGGGTCCACACAAAGACCACAGATCGGCTGCAACGGGCAAGAGCATGGAGGGACTCCTGGACAGCCATTACCAGACGAGAGCGAGGGAAACACTGGTCGATAGCTCGTAAACTGCCCAGGGAGTCGCTACAGATAATGAAGGACTCACCTGAGCTGGAGCGGAAATACTCTATGGCACGAAAGATGGCGACCAGCTCAGCAGTGAAAACGCTGCAGCCAGCCCTTCAAGGATCGTTGTTCGTAATGGCCCCCTGGTGTTAGAGCATAACCGACACGACCAGCAACCATCGAACTGTCAGTGTAAAACACGCCAGAGCCCTGATACATGGCTAGGATGGAATAAAAGCGGCGGCGGAAGGCCTCCGGAGGGACTGAGTCCTACGGGCCCCGTGCCAATTGGAGCCGAAGGCAAGGGCGAGGCACACACCACGGGGTATATGCAGAGGGGCCCGGAAAGGAGGTGGAACAGGGAAAACCACAAGCCCAGAGAGAAGCTCTCGGACGCGGACGGCGATCGTACAACCCGACTGGGGCCGACGTTCTGGGAGATGGACGACTGACTGCGGGAACAGAAGACGATAATTGGGATGCACGGGCAAGCTACAAGCATGTGCACCATAAGCGGTCAGTAAATGTTGGCGCCGTAACCGCAGTGGAGGGACACCTGCCTCCACAAGTATGCTGTCCACAGGGCTGGTCCGGAAGGCACCAGTGCAAGTTGTATCCCACTGTGTAGGATTGAGTCCAGCACCCGCAACGCAGATGGGGATGCTGAGCCATAAGCCAGGCTCCCGTAATCCAGACGGGACTGGATTAACGCCTGGTAGAGCCGTAATAGCGTAGATCGGTCGGCGCCCCAGCTGGTGTGGCTCAAGCATCGCAGAGCATTTAGATGCCGCCAACACATATGTTTAAGCTGCCAAATATGAGGCAGCCAAGTCAACCGGGCATCAAAAACCACACCCAAAAACCTATGTGACTCAACCACAGCAAGAAGTTCGCCGTCAAGGTAAAGCCACGGCTCCGGATGAACAGTGCGTCGCCGACAGAAATGTATAACGCAGGTCTTGGCAGCCGAAAACTGGAAGCCATGCGCTACAGCCCAAGACTGCACCTTGCACATAGTGCCCTGCAGCCGACATTCAGCAGTGGCAATGCCAATGGAGCTATAATAGAGGCAGAAGTCGTCAGCATACAGGGAAGCGGAGACAGACGTTCCAACCGCCGCAGCGAGCCCGTTAATTACAATTAAAGACAGGCAGACACTTAAGACTGATCCCTCTGGTACCCCATTCTCCTGAACTTGGGAGGAACTATGGGAGGCCGCGACTTGCACACGGAAGGTACGATGCGCCAGAAAATTGCGTATGAAAATCGGCAGCGGACCCCAAAGACCCCAATCATGAAGTTGTGATGGCGCCACGTCGTATTGTACGCCTTCCGCATGTCAGAAAAGATAGCGATGAGGTGCTGACGGCGGGCAAAGGCCGTACGGATGGCTGACTCCAGGCTCACCAGATTGTCAGCGGCAGAGCCGCCTATACGGAACCCACACTGAGACAGAGCCAGGAGTCCCTGGGACTCGAGTACCCAACTCAATCGCCGGCTCACCATCCGTTCGAGCAACTTGCAAAGAATGTTGGTGAAGCTAATGGGGTGGCAGCTGTCCACCTCCAAAGGGTTCTTGGCAGGTTTCAAAACGGGGATGACAATGCATTTCCGCCATTGCGACGGAAACTCACCCTCGACCCAAAGACGGCTGTAAAGGTCGAGGAGGCGTCGCTTGCAGTCCACTGAATGGTGTTTCAGCATCTGACAGTGGATGCGATCTGGCCCAGGAGCAGTATCAGGGCAAGCAGCTGGGGCTATGTGAAATTCCCACTCACTGAATGGAACATTGTAAGTTTCAGAATGGTGGGTGCGAAATGAAAGGCTCTGATGCTCCATCCCCACATTTATGGAGCGGAAGGCCAGTGGGTAATTCGCAGAAGCGGAACTCAGAGCAAAATGCTCTGCCAAGTGGTTGGCAATTACGTCGGAGTCAGTACAAACTGCTCCATTCAGTGACAGCGAAGTGGTCACTACTACACAGATCGTCACGCACACTCCATTGGACAGAAGTCAAGAGGCTAGGGCTGCAGATCGAAAGGTCGATGGCAGAGTACGTGCCATGCGCTACACTGAAATGGGTGAAGGCACCATCATTTAATATCGAAAGGTCTAGCTGTATCAATACATTCTCAATGGTGGCGCCTCGACCTGTTGCCACTGACCCACCCCACAGAGGGTGATGGGCGTTGAAGTCGCCCTGTAATAGGAAAGGCGGCGGCAGTTGCGCTATCAGCGCAGCCAGGACATGCTGCAGGACATCACCATCCGGTGGAAGATACACACTCAGACGGTAACAGCCTGTGGCGTCCACACCCGAACAGCGACAGCCTCTAAAGGTGTTTGCAGAGGGACAGACTCGCTGTGAAGGGAGTGGAGAACATAGATGCCCTTTCATAAGTGGCCCGGTTCCAATAATAACACCGATAGTCACGGAGGGCGGGGGTTCGCATTGCCGGAAACCAAGTTTCGTGTAGAGCAATACACAGGAAAGTGTGAAGGGTGATAAGTTGTCGGAGCTCAGCTAGATGGTGGAAGAAACTGCTGCGGTTCCGCTGGAGGGTGATATTGTTCATGGCTGAGAAAGGTGTGAAAGGACTGGGGAGGCAGATTACGCCTCCTGAGCCCCTGCTGCCACCAATTCACTACCTGTGCAACAGCTATCCATCGCGTCTGAGGGACTGGAGAGATCCAGGTCCTCAGCGGACGCCAGAATCTCCACCTCATCCTCAGATGCAGAGTTAGAAGGTTGCAGTGGGACAGGTGCCACCGCAATGTCAGGATGCTTGGGAGCCTTTTTTTCGACTGCTTTGCATGCTGTGCCTTTGGTGGGTCTGGCTGGGAGGGCCTCACTTGGTCAGTCTCAGGGACGGACGACGACCGTGAGGTCTTATGACCAGCGACCGGTGGTTGCTTCAGAAATTTGTGGGTGTCCGCTTTGGCACTGGGCAAAGCCTGGGATGGGAGGGCTCCAAGGGACCCCTTCCTGTAGCTGAAGAAGTCTCACGCTTCTCCTGATTGGAAGTGGGAACTAATGTCCCTGATGGTTGGGGTGGTGTTGCTCCTGAAGTAGATGAAGCAGGAGCAATGGGGAGTGAAGTGCCCCCACAATCAAGGGGGCCAGTGAATTCTGACATAGCTGAGAGACAACTGTATGTGAGGACACAGTAGAGGATCATACTGGTGTTCCAGCAGTGGCATAAGTTGATGTCATTGGCACAGGATGTAGCCGCTCATATTTCCACCTTGCCTCAGTGTAGGTCAGGCAGTCCAGGGTCTTATCTTCCATCATATTTCTTTCTTTCTGGAATATCCTACAGTCCGGTGAGCAGGGGAAATGGTGTTCTCCGTAGTTAACATAGATTGGAGGCAGAGCACATGGAGTATTGGGATGAGAAGGACGTCCACAATCTTGACACGTGATGCCGGAAGTACAGTGGGATGACATGTGGCCGAACTTCCAGCATTTAAAACACTGCATCGATGAAGGGATATACGGCTTCACATCACAACAGTAAACCATCACCTTAACCTTCTTGGGTAAGATATCACCCTCGAAGGCCAAGATAAAGGCACCGGTGGCTACCTGATGATCCTTTGGACCCCAATGGACGTGTCGGACGAAGTGAACACCTCATCGTTCTAGGTTGGCGCGTAGTTCATCGTCGGACTGCAGAAGGAGATCCCTGTGGAATATAATACCCTGGACCATGTTGAGACTCTTATGGGGCGTGATGCTAACTGAAACATCCCCCAACTAGTCACAAGCGAGCAACCTCCGTGACTGGGCAGAGGATGCTGTTTTAATGAGCACTGAACCAGAACGCATTTTGGACAAGCCTCCACCTCCCCGAACTTGTACCCTAAATGCTCCACAAAAAACAGGGGCTTGGTCGACATAAATGATTCACCATCAACGTGCATACACACGACATACTGGGTGAATAATCTCCACTGCCTTCTTTAGCCATACGTTCCTCCCATGGAGTGGCCAGTGAGTGAAATGATCTTGGTTCGTATTTCTTGGCGTTGAGGTTAGACCTCGATCGCTTAGAGACTGCTGGCAGAGGCCCACCAGCGAGAGATAATGTACCACGCGTCATTGCGGATCATCCACCCTGATGCCACCCACTCTGACCAGGGCTCTCCCCACTGGCACCACACAACTACAGCAAAGACAACTTGGCAGGATGGCCTTTGCCGGGAGTCGTGATGCCCCAGAGGGATAGGCATCGACTCCTCAGCATACGTGGGCAGGTAGCAGCTCAGGCATCACCAGTGCGATCCCTGTATAGTCAGGGGGCTACCACCGAGAGGATACATGACGACCCCACCACAATGGACTGGCTACCGTGCTGGTTGTCAGATGTCGAATATCCATTAATAAAGGGAGCAAAAATGGAAGGGCACAATGGAAGGAATATAGGCTACCCGGAACACACTGCAGCCGATGTGGCCGGAAGCTCAGTGTGAGTCCAACTCCATGACAATAACGAATATGCCAGAACTTAGGGCACAATGGATATAGAATGCACCACGTAAGGCGTCCTTCCTCAAATGGTACGCACTAACGGAAAATTTTGAAATGGTGTGGTCAAACCCCTTAGGGGTCACTCCTTTTAGTCGCCTCTTACGACAGACAGGAATGATAGTTATACTGCTGAAGGATGGTATCGCCTTCGAGGAAGACATCAAGCATGAAGGAATGCAGGTGGTTAGCAGGTGTCAGAGTTTCTTCGATAACTAATGGCATAATACTGCTCCCACCAGCTTGCGTCCCTCGCGCGTTGCGCGTTTGGAGCCGTCTTTCACTTCGATGATAGGTTTTGTGGAGACGAACATCGACCTAGTGTAACAAAATTGTGATTCACCTGAAAAGCCGACACGTTTCAATTGATCGACGGTAGAATCCTGACGGTCTCGCGTCCACTGCAGTCCTAACTTACCATGTCGCTGAGTCTACATCTGAACACCTAGGGGTGTTCTGCTGAGGAGCTCTACGTTCACTTACGTACGACGAACGGTATGCTCCGAACACTTGTGCGTGCTCCAGTAGAGATGCCACAGATCACCATCTACACTACTTTACAGAGGAGACTAGCATCCGACCCCCACGTCCTGTGAAGAGTCGTGGATGTCCAACCACTTAGCGTAAAGTGGTAGTTTCATTGCCCATATTCCGATTTCTGTAGATGCTCACGATAGTAGCAGGTGAACATTCGACCAGCTTCACAGTTTACGAGATACTCGTTCACTTGTTCTGTGTCATAATAATCTACCTTTTGTCAAAGCCGGTTATCTTCATGGATTTCCACAATTGAGCCAATATCTTCGCTAGCGTCCTCTTGCATACTTTTCTTACCGCATCATGTGTACGCAACGCTATCAGGCGGCTTCCAAAGTCGCGGTAGGCAAAGGTTGTAACGTTTTGGCTGATCAATGTACCGGGTGATCAACAAGTCAGTATAAATTTGAAAACTGAATGAATCACGGAATAATGTAGATAGAGAGGTTCAAATTGACAAACATGCTTGGAATGATATGGGGTTTTATTAGAACCAAAAAAATACAAAAGTTCAAAAAATGTCCGACAGATAGCGCTTCATCTGATCAGTATAGCAATAATTAGTATAGCAAAGTAAGACAAAGCAAAGATGATGTTCTTTACAGGAAATGCTCAATATGTCCACTGTCACTCCTCAACTATAGCTGTAGTTGAGGAATAATGTTTTGAACAGCACTGTAAAGCATGTCCGGAGTTATGGTGAGGTATTGGCGCCGGATGTTGTCCTTCAGCATCCCTAGAGAAGTCGATCGATCACGATACACTTGCGACTTCAGGTAACCCCAAAGCCAATAATAGCACAGACTGAGGTCTGGGGACCTGGGAGGCCAAGCATGACGAAAGTGGCGGCTGAGCACATGATCATCACCAAACGAGGCGCGGAAGAGATCTTTCACGCGTCTTGCAATATGGGGTGGTTCTAATAAAACCCCATGTCATTCCAAGCATTTGTGTCAATTTTTACCTATCTATCTACATTATTCCGTGGTTTATTACGTTTTCAGATTCATACTGACTTCTTGATCACCCGGTACATTGACACAGGCCGACAGGAATGTGTATCTAAACTGGGAAAAATAAAATAAAAGAAAGTATCAAATGTTTTAGAAAAGTTATTAAGAAAGCAATAGCTTGAAGTGCCCAAAGACAGATCCCTGATAGAATATATTCTTAAGAAAAACATTCGGAAATTTCGAGAGGATCTGAGGTGGTACAGTGCAATTTTATGTAGAGAAGGGACTGAAAATTTTAAGAGTAAGATGAAGCCAAAAGGGCTCTTTATTTGATTAGATAATATGGCTGATGCTAAGCTAAACATCAAGAGAGGCAGAAGTGTACCAGAATTCGAAGGTAGTTTTAAATTCTTATATCTGATGATATGATAAGTAAGAAAGGTATATAATAAATCATGAGCAAAACTATGACGTGGAAGTAATGAAAGATTATGTAAATAATGTGCTAGGATGTATCAAGAGAGAAAAACACGAAAAGACATTGGAGCTTTAAATAGAAATTATTAAGGACAAGAACATGTTTCACGACACCGTCTCTGGAGGGCCGCTGTAATTCGTATTCACAATGGCCTGATCGGCTAACTTCATTGCTAACTAACTTGGAAACGGCGCAATGAGTTGAATTTTTTCTGAACATTTTTTTCTCAGCACAGCCTACCCTGCAATGCTCTTACGAGCTTTTCGAATAGTCTCTGACCACCATATGTACTATATGTGGATGATTGTAGAGAATACTGGCACAGAAATTGCGAAAGACTGATCTGCAAAATTGTAAAACGTCCCTCAATTTCAATACGCCTACGCATCTGAGTGTTCAGTGTGTCCAGCTGTCATGAGGCGGAACCGAATTCAGTTCCCTGTACCGCCACACCTTTGTACTTTTGTGGGACGATTGGAACAGGACACACTCAGCTTCGTGATGCCCATTGAAACACGATTTGAATAAGAAGCAGCAGCTCAAATATCTGGAACGTAGTCTACAGCCTAGAGAACTCGATCCATGTCCCTCTATACCGCATCGAAATTACGTCATAAGGAAGAGCATGACACGGTGACCGGTGGGTATTTCACGTGTTTCTGGGCCTAGTTTTTAGTTCTTTTGTGTTAATTCCAACCGATTCTGTGGCATTTCTATGATTTATTAATGTTATGACTTTGCTGGCCGTTGTGGCCCAGCGGTTCTAGGCGATTCAGCCTGGAACCGCGATACCGCTACGGTCGCAGGTTAGAATCCTGCCTCGGGCATAGATGTGTGTGATGTCCATTAGGTTAGTTAGGTTTAAGCAGTTCTAAGTCTAGAGGACTGATGAACTCAGATGTTAAGTCATATAGTGCTCAGAGCCATTTGAACCGTTGTTATGACTTTATGTTACTCATTCATGCTGGCCATGTCTCCTTGCTATTCGCAATCAGTACCTGGTAAGAGGCCACAACCTTGCGCCTTTTGATTACGTTTTTGGTGCAGTGAAATAATCGGTGAGGTAAGTAATCGCATTTATCTCCTAGACCAGCAAAGGCCCATGACTGAAAGTCGGTTTAAAGTGGAGTACTGAGTGGATACTTTGAAAGACGTGTGTGGCACACAAAAAGCAAAGCTACCGCCATAGTAGATGTAATGATGAAACATAGAGGTCGTTGCATTGAATTAGCGAAGGAAACTTCAGTTTTACATCTCTTCGCAACTCCGATGTTTGGTGCTTCTGTGGTTGAAACTAGAGAGAAAGATGAATGGGTGTGTGCGTGATTTAATAGCCTCAGCGGGATTTCTACACAGAGAGGGAGAAATTTCTGGCTTTATAATTTATGTTTCATGTTCTATATGTTTGCACATAAACTGCTTATTTTGTATCTATGCTATATCTCCCCTGTTCCTACTTCAATCTGTTAGAGTGAATGTGTGAGTTGTCTATGTATGGTACTTCAGTATTCTTTGATTATAAGAGTTTGAAACGTCCCCTTAGAAAAATTAATCAATTACTGTGCTGATAAACCCCTTACGTTATTTGATTTTCAAACAGCTGAGGAGAACTGAACGTACTCAGACATTTCGCTCTTTACCTATTCCGATCAACACTAAACTGACACACAATATTTTTAGCGCAACGCAATCTGACTTTCAATAGTCCCTACAAAATAATGGCCCTGACTAACATTAACCTATACCTTTCACAAATCGCTTACCTCAAAAAAATCTTCGTTACTCGAACTACTGCAATACAGCGAGCGCCACTACTGCCAGCTAAATAAAAGATACAAACTACTGAAGGCACTAACTACTGATAGGCATAGTTAGCAAATGAAAGATTTTGATAGAGAACAAGCAATGTATTTACCTCAATAGTGTTCAAAAGTCATAGTATATATATAGCAGTTCATGACATCCATTCTTACCAATGTACTGTTTCTGATGGACACACGTTCAGATCATCCGCTCTCAAAAATCCGCCATCTCACTTCCCCACACCCACCACTGCTGGCGGCTCACCTCCAACTGCGCAACGCTACGTGCTGTTAACATCCAGCTGCCCAACACTACAATAGCAAACAACAATGCAAACCAGCCACAGACTCCACACAGCACAGCCAGTGATTTTCATACAGAGCGCTACGTGGCATTACCAATATAAAAACCTAAACAGCTTACTTACAAGGTTTCTGTTAACGTTACGATCCATGTAGCTAACATTTGTTTTGACTTTCAATAGAGAAACGTCGCATCAAAGAGACATTAGTGGCCAGTTATCAACAGCTATTGTCAGAATGAAATTTTCACTCTGCAGGGGAGTGTGCGCTGGTACTAAACTTCATGCCAGAGTAAAACACTGTGCTGGATCGAGACCCGAACTCGGGACCTTTGCCTTTCGTGGGAAAGTGCTCTACCATATGAGCTATCCAAGCAAGAATTTCATTCCGGAAATAGGCTGTGAAAAAGCCATGTCTCCGTAATAGCCTTTCTTCTAAGAGTGCTGGTTCTGCAAGTTACACAGGAGAGCTTCTGTGAAGTTTGGAAGGTACGAGACGAGGTACTGGCTTACGTAAAAAGCTTTACGTGGTCGTGAGTCTTGCTTGGGTAGCTCAGATGGTAGAACACTTGCCAGCGAAAACCGAAGGTCCCGAGTTTGCGTCTCTGTGCGGTACACAGTTTTAATCTGCCAGGTTGTTTCAGCTATTGTGAGGTTGGCACAGGTAGCCACCGTGCAGAATCTTTTAGCGTTTCCGGTTTCTGAGAGGATCCTGGCTACGATAACGTGTAAGTTTTACTTTTTCCTCGGTCAGCGGTGAGTAGGCGTGGTCTGAGTGGTCAACTAAGGCAGCATAAGGCGATATGTGTAAGTCTTAGTTTAGTTTTAGGAATCGGAATCGTGCTGCAGAAATCATTCCAGTTAGAAAACTGTGATACTTTTTTACTTAATGTGATGTTTCGTTCAATTGAAACTTGGCATTACGAGGGGTAACGTCAAGTGATGTAAAGACTCAGTTTTGTACACCATGCATGAATATGCATCGTGCATTTTGTGTACCTGCGCTAAATTTTATTAGATTCTCATGATTGATTTGCATGGGTATAATAGCTTGTATTTTGCTGATGTGGAATGTCTTAAATATAATACTGTGCATTTAATTCAGAGTCAAAATTCCTAAATGTTCTTGGTTACGATAAGTATTATGCTGGTCGTACCCAAGCACTGTGTCTAGCATTTTGTGGATTTTAGTACCGCAGAGAGAGGCTACATTGTGACATTCGTTGCACCTTGATCGTCAAACGCTAGAAGCGAGAGTTGTACAGGGAGGACGCAAGTGGTGGGTCTGTAATTGTGCGCGCTCTAGTACGACAGAGAAACGCTCGCAGCACTAACCACAAAAAGTGCTCCAACTAAAACATTCGTATTTCTTTACGTACAACACGAATATGTAATAAAAAATAGGGGTTCCTATTTAAAAAAAACGCAGTTGATACCCGTTTGACCTATGGCAGCGCCATCTAGCGGGCCAGCCATAGCGCCATCTGATTTCCCCTTCAAGCTAGACGAGTTTCGTTCTTTGTAGTATTTTCGTTTGCGCTTATTTCGTGAGATATTTGGCCTGGTCACAATCAACGGACCACCTTGTATATCGAGACGAGACATTCAGTTTCAAACTTTCTTCTTTTCCATTTCATTTCCCAGGCATGGAAAATTCGACCCAAAACTTCAAAATGGTGTGCTGTCATTTAGGAGAATATGTATTATCTTTTTATCGTCCTTTCTTATTGACAGTGACAACTGGGTTCTTGATAAATATCAGGTAATGTATATACGAATGACGGTAAAATTGATTAATGTTTGTTTTGTGATTGTGTTCTCGATGTCATAAAGTCACAATGCAATACGTTCTTGCCCGTGACACGCTGTGATGCCCGAATATCTGTCATCCCCTGCAGTCCACAGTGGCTACTGCCCAGAGTCGTAGCTGGCCGCTGAGACTGCAGCCGGCAGCCACCACCATCAATACTGAAACAGTTGGCGTCGATGGTGGCGCCGTACATTTCTCCAAAGTTTAATGGTTTCCGCCCTTTAGAACCAATAGACATATAATACCATTGCTACTGGACGAGAAAACACTTTGTGACGAGAAGGGTACACGAGTCATCGGTAGCGAACTAACGTATGAGGTGAGCCGCAAGGACCACAGACCACCGGATAAATATGTGTTTTCAAGTTTCGTGCCACGATAAGTTTTGTTAGGATCTGACTCACTGGTTTCTTGGTTGACGAGTTAGGTTTTGCTAAAAAGCACTGTTATGCTGATAAATCTGCGATTATGGTTTATAATTTTCTGGGCTTCCAATTATTCGCAGTTATTTATAGCGAGGGAAGTATCTGATGAGCTGTGAGGAACAAGACCTAACGGTTGTGAGTTTTGGTTTGATAGTACCGAACTGGGACACGTAAGCTTCCATGCTGTAAATCTGAGTTGTGGTTTCTTCGTGGTGTGGCACACTCTGAGGTAACAGAGTTTTGGGTGTTATGTTGCTGGTGAATTGTCATTTTGGGCTTTCAGTGTAACAATTGAACAGCGTTATTTTATTGTGACAGACCCTGTTGTATGCACATAGAAGTTTGGCTTGTTCCTCCAACTTTAATTTGGCCGAGCATTAGTAAAGATCTCCTCTAGCATTGTTAGAGACAGTCCACGAACATTGAAGGAACCATTAACAGCAGCATATTTACAGAAAAGGTGTCATATATTGACTGTGTGACCGTTCAACCTTGGGACTGTAGCAGGGCGCATAACACCAACACCTGAAGAGGGTGTGAGCTTTGAACAAATGTGTGATTGTATGGTTAAAATTGGTGGTGTCACTGTTACTTGTTTAATTCTTTTGTGCTGTTAGTTAGTGGGGTTCTAAATTTTTGCTGGCGCTAGTACACTGAAATGTGTTTTGCCTTACTGTATTGGGATGGGAGAAAAAAATAAAATGACGTTACTGAATAGAAAATAGGTAGTTCCCGACTTATAATTCTGAATAGAATTCCGTTCTACGGCTTATATTTGAAACAAAGTCGAAAAGTCTGAAGAATGTATTATTTGCACAAAGTCATGTTAAGAAAGGAAAAAGCAGTTAATTTTTCCTAGGTAATAATAATTGAACTGAAGTATTCATAAAGAATATAACGAAGTTACGACTGTCTAATTGTGAAAAAGGAAACTACTATTCTTAAATGAAATTGTATGACAAACGTAGCTTCACAAATCTTATCAAATCGCTCAGACATTCTATACATTTTACGTAAAGTAAAATAAGATTTTATTGTCAGAACATAAAAATAAAAGAAATTCGGTGGGGGTGCTGAATTGCGTCGCTGGCCCTATTTGTATCATAATCTCTGTTACAGTATCCAACTGACGGAACAAATGATCGTAATTTTCATTGGGTTTAATTTTCTTTATGAAATTAGTTTACGTTAAGTCAAGTTACTATTCAAACTGACACACTGTCACGGAATGAAATATTTTATTTACGATGCAGAATACAATATCAGTTTTTAAGTGAATTAGCTTCTATAGATAACGTGTATTATTAATACAAGTATACGATAGCCAGTTCACAGTGGGATCAGCTTTCAAGTGTTTTAAGTTTTTTCAGCAAGCTATCGTATTATTAGCCAGACAATGGGTTTTAACTACATTTTTTGTAACTCGCTAGCTACCTCTCATTGTTTCCGTATGCTATTGCCCAATATCTTGAAATTCATGCACACATATGAAAATTCCGTAATAACTAGGAAATCCTTTCTGACAGCAAGACAGTTAGATGCGCTTACTTTAACAGTGCTGATGCATATAATTTATTTCAGTTATGCTGTAGAACCTACACTCCTGGAAATTGAAATAAGAACACCGTGAATTCATTGTCCCAGGAAGGGGAAACTTTATTGACACATTCCTGGGGTCAGATACATCACATGATCACACTGACAGAACCACACGCACATAGACACAGGCAACAGAGCATGCACAATGTCGGCACTAGTACAGTGTATATCCACCTTTCGCAGCAATGCAGGCTGCTATTCTCCCATGGAGACGATCGTAGAGATGCTGGATGTAGTCCTGTGGAACGGCTTGCCATGCCATTTCCACCTGGCGCCTCAGTTGGACCAGCGTTCGTGCTGGACGTGCAGACCGCGTGAGACGACGCTTCATCCAGTCCCAAACATGCTCAATGGGGGACAGATCCGGAGATCTTGCTGGCCAGGGTAGTTGACTTACACCTTCTAGAGCACGTTGGGTGGCATGGGATACATGCGGACGTGCATTGTCCTGTTGGAACAGCAAGTTCCCTTGCCGGTCTACGAATGGTAGAACGATGGGTTCGATGACGGTTTGGATGTACCGTGCACTATTCAGTGTCCCCTCGACGATCACCAGTGGTGTATGGCCAGTGTAGGAGATCGCTCCCCACACCATGATGCCGGGTGTTGGCCCTGTGTGCCTCGGTCGTATGCAGTCCTGATTGTGGCGCTCACCTGCACGGCGCCAAACACGCATACAACCATCATTGGCACCAAGGCAGAAGCGACTCTCATCGCTGAAGACGACACGTCTCCATTCGTCCCTCCATTCACGCCTGTCGCGACACCACTGGAGGCGGGCTGCACGATGTTGGGGCGTGAGCGGAAGACGGCCTAACGGTGTGCGGGACCGTAGCCCAGCTTCATGGAGACGGTTGCGAATGGTCCTCGCCGATACCCCAGGAGCAACAGTGTCCCTAATTTGCTGGGAAGTGGCGGTGCGGTCCCCTACGGCACTGCGTAGGATCCTACGGTCTTGGCGTGCATCCGTGCGTCGCTGCGGTCCGGTCCCAGGTCGACGGACACGTGCACCTTCCGCCGACCACTGGCGACAACATCGATGTACTGTGGAGACCTCACGCCCCACGTGTTGAGCAATTCGGCGGTACGTCCACCCGGCCTCCCGCATGCCCACTATACGCCCTCGCTCAAAGTCCGTCAACTGCACATACGGTTCACGTCCACGCTGTCGCGCCATGCTACCAGTGTTAAAGACTGCGATGGAGCTCCGTATGCCACGGCAAACTGGCTGACACTGACGGCGGCGGTGCACAAATGCTGCGCAGCTAGCGCCATTCGACGGCCAACACCGCGGTTCCTGGTGTGTCCGCTGTGCCGTGCGTGTGATCATTGCTTGTACAGCCCTCTCGCAGTGTCCGGAGCAAGTATGGTGGGTCTGACACACCGGTGTCAATGTGTTCTTTTTTCCATTTCCAGGAGTGTATATGAAAGGACGTGGTACGTAATAACTCGTAAATCGGCCTTGATATTGAGGTGCTATAGTGCAATGACTAAACAACATTCTCGCAGTGTACTTTTTTACGAGAGTGCTAGCTCGACTGGGTACGAGTGGGAGAATCAGTGAAAAGCTGGAAAGATTTTCTGCCAGACTTAAAAAAGATTCGTCGATGAATGACCATTAGGTTGTGTACAGACGGATGCAGTCGTCTTCGGGATACGATATTTCGACAGCGTACCTTGCCGGCATCTTTAGGTGATACCTGTGGTCTGAGCCTCTTTGTTACATCCCAACTCCTTTATTCTGTGATCTCTCCCCATTCCTTCCTCCACTACCCGGTCGCACGAAGTATCGGGGGGGATGGTGGTGGGACGGCGTCGCTGAAGTCTGGGTGCGAACACCGGTCTCTCAGTGCCTCTCTAGTTCTCTTCGGGAGCGAAAGTGGCTCTCGGCTGACGCTGTGATTTTAGTTGGATGTGCGCTAGGTCCCAAACTTTGCATAGAATCCAGACACTGTTTTTGTTTGTCAGCACAGTGGACCATAATCCTGAACACCTGGCCAAAATTGCCAAATTTGCTCCAGCATGCGCTAAAATGGGTATAATGGGGTTTCTGACACTTATGTTAACGATTTTTACATCAAAATTAAAAAATTAAAAATCAAGTATGAAGTATGGCCAGAGGAATGTGGAAAAATTTAATCAAGTACACAAAACATGTCTTCTGTAAACGTTTATAATTTTAATGGTAGACTTTATTATACAACTGCTTCTATTACTATCCTAAGTTTTATAAGTCTTCTTAATTTTCTTCCTCTTGTGCTTCTTGTTCTTCGTCGTCATTCCTCTCTTCATCAACTTCCTCACCGACATCGGTATCTTCTTCTTCATCCTCAGATATTCTTCCTCGCAATCCTCTTCAATAGGTACCAAGGGCAACAGCTTCCGACGACAAAGTTTTCACTTTCGTCAGAGATGGTTTCCGTGAAGAGGAAATATAAAATAGTAGAACAAAATGAAATTTATCAATGAAAGGTTTATGTATGCGAAATAATATAATTATTTTACAAAGAGTACTTTTCATAGTTTTCATATATTTAAAATAGATTTTTATGTTCAGTAATTATATTTTTATTTAGCGCCAGTTTATTTGCAACATTGTATAAATAACAATTTTATGATTACATGTGGATATGTTTTATTCGTAATTTAGTAAAATTTTCATTTCTGTTTTTTCAGTGTAAATAACGGAATTTGGCAACTGTCGCTTAACAATGACTAAAAGCCAGAGTTGTGATACTTGTTGGATTTTAAGGCTGATCGCGAAGGTAATAGCACACACCTAAGGACGAAATGAAAAAAAAGGTGTAATGTTGTAGAATCTAAAACACATATCTTTTTTTTGTCTCCCATTTCATAATCTTTTGTTTGATTTCCACTGAAAAGTTAATTAACAAAACTAGATGTTTAATTGATTAATAAATAATGAAATAAGTGTTCGTAATTAAGTACATACCTAGTGGAATAGCTTACATTTAAAAATAAATTCAGTGTGATTTCACTGAAGAAAAATATTTCAACCGAACGAAACTGAACCTTCGGAAGAAAGAGATGGCCGCTTCTACGACCGGGAGTTAATGGTCGCGACATTACTCTAGACCACCTGTTAAAGGAAACTTTCTAACTGCGACTTTTTTTTTATTTGTAGCCAATTCAACGACATTCTGACCCAACGTGAGTGGGCCAATCGAAGTTCAATAACCTCATTCAGGACACAGTCCCAAAACGACGAGATCTGTCTTAACAGTTGGATTAGTTCGTACTTCATTGAGTGCCTGTAGCCATGCAATGTTCTGCAACCTTAGATTTTGTTGATTGTGCCTGCTGCGTTTACATTGTCTGAATTACCGTATTTCGGTAGTACATTGTCACTAAGTGATTTACAAATAACAAATTTTCTTTTTTGTAAGTAATTATTTCTTCATTTATACTTACTGTTGTTAAGGAATATGTTAACTTGGTAATACTGTAAACTTGAACATTAACAAATGAGCACAATTCATTCACTCCCAGTACTGTTATCGTTCAGTTCATTGAGGTAGCTGGTGAGAGCTTATAATTATTCGTACAAACCTTTACTAATATAGATGTCCTTGTCATTGACGTAGTCTACGTCTTAATCATATTCAGATCACTTCTTTTCGACCGGTATTACAATAATTTCAGTTTGTGTTTAAGTTGAAAGGAATTAAGTGTATTATCAGCTCAAAAACACTGTTCTTAAACTGTGAGTGTGTTTCCCTAAACTCATACTCATATACTACACAGGCTGTTGTCTACCTCACAGTTTAAGAGCAGCCTCTTTGTGCTGACAATACACTTTATTTCTTTCAACTCAAACACAAACTGAAATTATTGTAATACATATCGAAAAGAAGTGATCTGAATATGATTAACACTTAATCTTCCAAACAAACAAAGGAGGGTTTTGGCTTCACTCTTAGATAGGTACAAGGACTCTCATGGTCTAATTTTGGAGCCCCCTAACTGGCAAGATACTCCCTGTATGACAAACACTGTTGCAGTTCTTGTCGCATTTTTCAGCTCTGTGGCTGTGGCATGTACTATATTCAAAAGCATATCTCACCCAAAAAGACAGTAAATTACACTACTGGTACAAACGTACAGTGTCTCTTGGTTTGGCACTTTTTGGATACACGAGTGGCTCTGACGTGCGCTTATTTCGTTTGCGGCGTTGGCAAGCTATTTCACATTGTCGCTCATAATTTAATTGTTTTTGTAAAGTGCGAGGGAGGAGACAAGCAGAAGTTTTCAAGCTGTACGCTCCCGTAAGTTAATGTATTTCTTTATGCAGCTGTTGGCTTCGATGCAGTGTATAAGTGAACTCCTTAATTATGAGAAGTGAATTAAGAGAGGAGATGTAACATTGTAGGAAGTTGACTTGTGCTACATTCTGGGTATTGCTAAAAGTTGTATTCAACCCTCGATAAGTATATAGGAACGCTAATCAAAACAGTAGCTTATTTGGGAGCAAGCGTGAGAAACTGATAGTAATAGCGTGAATTACACTACAAATTAACGGTAACATCCAAATGGCCTCATAGGACAGGAAATGCATTGTACGTAGACTACTTGTTGTCACCAATTAAACTAAGTTGTGCTGAACTACAGGCATCTATCTGGAATATCTTATTGTCATTCATGAAAGACAGAGCATTAACTGGTCGTGAGTTCTCTTCCAACCCTCTTCTCTCAATGCGACTTATGCCTCTCCTAAATAATTCGCCACAATAATAATAATTTAACAAGAAGGGAAAATTACAATACACGGTAATCACTTGCACTTCGCTTACGAATGTAGGACGTTTGATGTCTGCAGTATTACTTGCTGACAACGTCACTACTCAGGTGTACTGATTGAGTTTTGAGTCAAAGGAGACCAACAACACAGTGAATACAACTGGTAACTGAACACTGTGCTGTGCAGCTTTGTGGAACATCTTTTGTTTAGCTTCTGAATAATAGTGCAACCCAAATTTAAACCTAATGTTTAATCAACCATGGAAGAAGAAATAAATTTAAATCATAATGTATATCCAGACCTCACATTATTTGTTGGAGAAAAGTTAGCTGGAGAACACGAAGAACAAATTTCACGCGCCCCAGGATCGAGTTATTTAAAGAAAATCTTAGGAGCTACGGTGGCGATTTGGATAATGTTCGCACTAAGAGACACAACAGTTCAGGAAGACCATTAATGTATATAATCTATAATTCTAGTAATGTTAAATGTTTAAAATGTGTATTGTTACTTGTTTCATATTTAACTGACTAGGAGTGACATGTCGTGACAATGAAGGGAGGGAGGTACGAGCTGGGCAGTTACAGACGAGTCGGTACCTGATGGGAACAACTATTACGTGAACAGCCAAAGTAACACCAGAGAACAGTGAAGCTTATCCAGATTCTATATATCTTTACATATCTTCACTACATATTATAAAGCTACTCACCAGAGTTTCCTGTCTGCATGTGAAGACTAATCTCAGGAAAAACTGTAGAGAATTAATGCTATTTTGATTAATAGATAGATTGATTTACGATTAAGGCTTATTTATTACTGCAAGGACAGACAGGTCGTGGGTATCTGCATGGTGCAGCAGCTGAAATTTTGTTTACGATCCACTGTGTAAAGCTGTGATTAAAATCCAGACAACAGCGTTAGGCAACTGAAAGTCTTCACATGCCAGTTTCCTGAATCCTGTGCAAGTTTGGTTGTCAATAACGTTTTGTATGTAAACTTTTCGTCCTCTTTCCTTCCCGTCCTTGTATACGTTCTTAGCTATCTACTATAATACGTCATGCACTGAAGGTTGTTTAGAAAGTCGTTGTTAACTCACTCCGACTCCTGGTACCGGTAACTTGCGCTCGTGTATTGATGCAGTCGGTCGGCATTACACCTGGTATCTGTTGTGCACACAAACCTTCCTCTTGAAACAGTCCGTCAGTGAAACCCGCATCAAAATCCTTCAGTAGTTCATGAATTAGCCTTCTAGTATAGACAGAAAAAATTGGACCAAGAAACTTCAATTTATACGGTATATGTTTGAGGGAAGAGAGGCAGATTAGGATTTAACACCCATTCGACAACAAGGTCATCAGAGAAGGAGCACAAGCTCCGATTGCGTCAAGGACGTGGAACGAAATACGTCATTCCCTTCCACAGGAACGATCCCGGAATTTGCTGGAAATGATTTAGTGAAATTACAGAAAACCTAAATCTGGATTGGGAGACACTTATGTGAACCATCGTCCTTCTGAATGCGACTCCAGAATGCTAACCAATGCACCCACTCACTCGTTATAGAAAGACCAGAGATAGAAGAAGATTAATACATGGCGAACCAGACCTCCACAGACAAAATTTGAGTTGTTTAGGGATACGTTCTGAATATTTTGGTACCAGGCAGACACGATCTCTGGCAGATCGTTTTAAAATTGTTGCATTTAGTTTGGACAAAAATGGATCGATCGCAGTAATCTTGCTCCCTGGCCAGCCCCGTCACCAGACATAAAATCAATGGACTTATTCTTCCATAGGTATGCGAAGGATCTATTGTACGGGACTCCGGTCGACATCCACACTGACCTGGTTGCAAGGATTACCACAGACAAAAAAATAGTATGCGAAACTTGTGTAATTTTAAAGCTGGCAAGACTGTCAGTGGTTGAAATTTTGAACAATACCTGTAAGGGAACCGTTTTGCATTTGCTACATGCTGCACTGTACACTAACAGAACAGAATGAATGCACTATGATAAAAGTGCACATCTTCCTTCTGAAGATTGTTGCATTAGTCTGCTTTGTGCGTTGTATGGTTAGTTCATCGCATATTACACGTTTCCTCGCTAATCTGGAAGGTATATTCACAGAAACAAGGGTGCATGCGGTAACTAATTGAACAGATCATAATTACATTATAATTCTGTAACAAAACTGGCCTATAAAGCTCAGAACGTTTTGCAGAAATCCTCTGAAACATTCCCAGTGGAGTTCTTGTTCACGTTTTATACGTTGCCAGAACAGAAGAAAGGCAGTTCTTTAGATTATGCAGGGGTGTAAATGCTAGAATATTTTGTTGCGTTGACAGTTATACAAAGATGCTGTGAATTATAGTATACCTCACTTCATCGCAGCCTCATCCCTTATATGTAACATAGATATTACTGTTCATAAATATGACAGACGCAATGTATTAGAAGGAGAAACAACTTTTAACTTTCTTGTTGACTACATAATCCATGCTTATGAAAAAATTTAAGACACAGATAGGTGTAATGGTGATTATTTTTGCTTTTTTTTAATAAAGTCATCTTTTCTTCTGCGAAGATTGGAAGATAGATGACGACGTACAGGCTGAAGTAAAGCTATGAGGACAGGTCATGAGTCGTGCTTGGGCAGCTGAGTCGGTAGAGCACTTGCTCGAGAAAAGCCCAGGTCAAGCGATCGATACTCACTCTGCACACAATTTTATTCTGCCAGCGAGTTTCAGGGAGGTGTCTGGTTGGCTGCTTCATAATTAGCTAAAAGCTGTAAACCAAAACCCGAATTGCAACAATTCTTGAGAAAACGTAGTATTAAGATTTTGTCACAATCATATAATGCTTCATATTTAGTAAGACAGGCAGAGACAGGCATTGCACGTTAGACAAAAACATTCATAAATTTATTAAAGGCACAAATGCGATATTTCTCGCGGGTGACCACTGGGATAAACGAAAATAAAAGTGCAGTTCACCAGAGGACAACTGGAAAATAGTGAGAGGGAAGTAATAATACCTGGACAAGCATTACAGTAAAATGGAGATTCATTAGATACAAAAAGCTGAGGTACTGGGAATAGTTCAGTAGACTACAGAAACGGTAGTCGATCTAATGCAGCGGTATAAATTTCAAGATTTTAGATTTAACAAAACAACATATATCGTCGATATACCTTTGCAGGTACTACAATTTGGCAGATGTTTGGGAGATAGAAGAAATTGTTAAGCCGATGTGCACTTATGTAACAGCAGGCATGGCCAGGGTTCGCCCTCCCGGAGCACCCTCGCGCTCCGCTAGCGCAGCCGAGTCTGCCCGACGCTCTGGCTTTCAAGCAGGTGAGTGGTAGGCTGCACACGCGGGCAACTCAGGAAGACACGTTTGCAAAACAGTGCGGCTACTTCTGTGAGGTGAATCTAGCAGCATACTGTTATAGCCAGGCCGGGCGGAGTGGCCGTGCGGTTCTAGGCGCTACAGTCTGGAATCGATTGACCGCTGCGGTCGCAGGTTCGAATCCTGCCTCGGGAATGGATGTGTGTGATGTTCTTAGGTTAGTTAGGTTTAAGTAGTTCTAAGTTATAGGGGACTGATGACCTCAGAAGTTAAGTCGCATAGTGTTCAGAGCCATTTGTTATAGCCAATGTTTACATTCAACTTTTTATTTTCCTGCCAAAGCAGTAACGCTTGTTGAGTAAATAACGACCTCTCATTCTACTAACAGAGTGAGCAGAATTACAGAAATATTTGCATACAGCCATCTAACGTAAGATCAGATATTTGTAAATTTATGCATATTTCGATTTTTGAATGTGTTATATGACTGGAAATATGTTTCATGATTATTAGAGGCCGGATTAAATGCATATCCGTGTTGCATAAGCATTTGCATATTTGGGTCCTTTTCACCGGTTATTGCATATTTTAGCTAAAAACTAGTCACGAGGCATATTTTCGCTCTATGTTTAGTTTACAATATTTTCCAAACTTAAACGGACGGTCTCATGCTCGATCTAGCTTTTATGTCTACTTCTATATCTCACCGATTGACCGCGACCTAGAACTGCGTGCAATCGCGAAATGAGAGGCAATTGCGTATCGAAATCATTACAGAAGAGGAACAGGCAGAGACAGTCAATTTTCCCGCGCCCGCGCCCCCCGGTTAATCCTCGCCGCTGTCATAGAGTACGCGTCGGCATCAATTAAAATAAGCAAGCTATTACTCGCTGTTGTCCATTGCTTCAGTGTAGCGTTCTATTTAGCTGTAAACAGTTGAACGCGTTTACGACGTTTAGTGTGTAACGTGTTGGGCTCCATGCCGGCCGAAATAAGTAACGTCGTTTCGTGGATACCTGACCATCCCTGAACATTGATATATGACGGAATTGTTTTATATTGTCGAACTTGTGAGTTAACGACCAGTCAGTTGAGAGAGGATAGTCGGCGGGCGGGAAACGCGGCCAGAGACGGGCAGAGGGACAGTGCTGGTGCAGACGCGAAAGCGGACAGTTCGGCTGCAGACACCAAATGGTACAGTTTGGATTGAGACGTGAAAGTGGACAGTTGGTCTTCAGGCAGCTAGAAAGTGAAACCGACTTACAAAATTTCGAGCTGTGTGTTATCGCCTGACTGTCCCTGAGCGGTGAAGAGCCGCGCGCATGGTGTGAACTCAAAGTTTTCGTGTAAATATCGAGGCGGAGTATTGGAATTGTGTTTCGCGATGAGATTTTGAGTGATCGAACTGTGTCAAATGGATATGAGCCCGAGTGTAACAGTAATTCTTTCGCTATTAGTTTTCTTTCTGAATAAACATCATTCTAACGAAATCGCAACTGTTTGGCCTACATCATTTATGGGTCGTTAATTTGGTTCGCGATATTAAAAAGTACTATTACTGTTATTATATGTTGCATTAAATATACTTCATACAATTCCTCAAACTTGCCATCAGACAGACAATTTAACCAAAGGGTCACAAGTGTCTAATTTAGGGCTTGTAATGCGACACGTGCGGTTCAACGCCTAGACGAGTTTGAGCCAAGACATTTCGACCAAGGGGAACCGTGCGTGAGCCCAAACATCTTTGGGATGTTAGCTCGCAATTGGGGGCTCATCCGGGATAGGAATCTGGAAAGTGTTAGTTGCGAAATATGAACTGTGGAAAGTTTACGATTGGATATGAATTCTTCAGTGTTTCCGAAATATTATCTGAGCTTCGATGGGCAGGACCTCTCGCAAATGTTAAAGGTGAGATCGGTTCAGGACTGAATATTGGGTTTCTTTAATGGTTGTGAAATAACAGTTCTAATACTCACAGTTAACGACATTCTGTGACCGTGATCCCAAGTCTGTGGCTGTTTGCGTAGGGGCTCTGAGCTACGAATTTTGCAACAGTCGTGGGCAACGCGTTTTGGCAGTGGTTAGGAGTGATGAAAAAGTAGCGCGGAAGGAGAGGTGACATCGAAATCACGTGGTTCCAGCCAGCAGCGGTATCTTCAACGGCGATTCATCGTGCCTCGGCGACTGGAGTACCACAGCAGATGCTACGAGATCTTCAGCGTCGGCTTCAACTGCAACATCGACGGCAATACCATGGCAGAAGAATCCAGCACAACAAAGCTAAGTACCTGAGATTATGTATGATTCTGTAGTTCAATCGCCAATAATAGATGTAGCTAATATTAAGCAGTCGGCCAGTTTGTGTGGGTCCGAAAATACTAGCGAGCCGCTTAGTCCGAAGTGGGAGCGCGAGAGCATGATCGGCGGTGAATATAGTAGGGCAAATAGTCCGAAATCAAGCAAGGGAGATGAATTTGGGGGAGACATGATGTCGGAATTAATGCAGATGGTAAGATGATTGGGATCAAAAATTAATTCTGTTGAAACTGATATGGGATCCTTAATTCATTCTGTTAGAACCGATATCGGTGAAGTAAATTTAAAAACTGGCTCTGTTAAAACCGATATGGTTGAAGTAAATTTGAAAATTCATTCGGTTCAGTCCGAAGTAGCTTCGGTTGTGACAGACGAAGTTGGTAAAATGGCCAGAGGAATCGAGGAATTGATGGAGGGAAAATTAAAATCCATTCGGGATGAAATGGACAAAATTTCTCATGAAGTTGGGATACTTGACTCTAAGGTAGATGAAGCGAAGAAAAATTTGAGTGATAAGGTGGAGAAGTTGCAGGCAGATCTGAAAGGCAACGTAAGAAATTGTATGAGGAGGCAGGATGGTCTAATGGCTGAGACGACAGAGGCTATTAGCAACCTATCCATTTGAATAGGTAAAGCGGAGAAAGAAGTAAATAAAATAAAGGAACAAGTAGAATCTGGAATTAAAATTGCAAATAGTGAATTTAAAAAGCTAATCAGTGGAATAAAAAGCGAATTGAATTCTTTAGCAGCACATCAAACCTCTACAGTGATCAGTGTTCCGTGGATGAACTCAGAATCGGTCAAATGTTTTAGAGACGACGGGAAATATCACCCAATAAATTTTCTAGCAGGATTCAGGGATAAAAATAAGAGTATAGTCCCTCGAGGCGAAGATAAAATTCGTGGAAAGACATCTGGAACGTGGGCCGCAATCTTGGGCAAATATACACAGTGGTACGTTCACTACCTACGAAATATTTGGAAGCAGTTTCCTGAACAAGTTCTGGAGTGAAGCAAATCAAGCATGACTCCAAAATGTGTTTCTGAATGGGTCAACATTTAAATACGGGAATGGGTCGATGCCAGAATTTTGTAAACGTGAATTTGCGAGATTAGTGCATGTGAAATGCCCATGGGGTGTGCTTACCGAAATTACGACGTGGAAAAGGCGGTTACCGGAAAATTTGCAGTGGGATATACTGTAAAGTCCTAGCAACTCAATAGGCGAATTTTTCGTCTTGTAAAACAATAATTAGAACTGGCGTTGAGATTTAAATCGACAAGTAAGCAGACAAATAGTTTCAGAGTGGAAATCTTAACTACAGTCCGAGTGATTACTATGAAAGATATCCGGGAAGTTATCAACAGAACGCAAACAGCAGTTTTGATAAGGGAAATGGTAACAGGAACACATCCAATGAAAAATTTCGAAGGGGTAATGGGAACGAATACTTTTGTGACAGGGACCGATACCAAGAACTTAGATTTGAGGGACTGGCTCCTGGCGAAATGAACCGACGTAATGGGAGATCGGGAAACTAAGTTTCGCTGCAACTCAGGTCCGGAGATGGCAAAATAAACCGGCGATGAACAGGACGCGAGTAAACGGAAATGTGACACGTGTTAATAAATAGGCAGAAAGGCGTCAGGATAGTGAAATGAAATTAGTAAAAGATGAGAATCAAATAGGTAAATTTTCAAATCAGATCATACGTAAAAGGTGTAATCCTAAGATAATGGAAGATAACGATAAAGGCGATGACGACGATCTAGAGCTAAATGATTTGTTTTATGAATGTGAGACAACAGAGTGTGCGAATGTTAATAGAATGAAAGATTGTATGTGCCAAAAGGAGGCTGAGGGGGGAGCTGAATTTGGTGAGACAAACGGTATAGAAAATTGTCAAGAGGTACTAACCAGCGGTAAGGATTATTGTGATGAATGTGATGATGTTTCAAGTGATACTGTGACTGCGAAAATTGTTGCGGAGGTAAACAAGGGCGGTATAGCTTAGTCTCATAGGCTGTTGATGAATTTGTGTGTGTATCGGCGGATATTGGTGAATTATTTTAAAGGAAGGTAGTAGTCATGTTTTATGTGATGAAGTTACGGAAGTTGAAGCTGCTGGTATTAATAATTCAGAGGAAGGAATTTGTGCGGACCTTTCTACTAATAGAGGTGAACCCGACAGTCTGGGTGGAACTGTGGATCTTGAAAGTTTCTATGAGAGTGAATGTGGATCTGAATCTGATGTGCGATCTGAAATTAATTTGGTGTAGGAGCGTGTAGAAGAGGGAAAAGTATTATGTTCAGGTTTAAGTCAATACTCTGCAGAATTTAGTTGTACTGTTGATTCTGAAATTGCACGAAGCTGTAGCTACAATTTATGTGATGTAACGGCAGAGGATGGTGACTATCTGAGCGGTTCTTATATTGGTGATTTGTCGACGGAGGTAAATAAGGTTTTATGTAGCGAGTTGTCTGATGTATCAGCAGCTGTTGAAAGTGCTGTTTGTGAAGGTGTTTGTGATGACATGGAAATAAAATGTAATGCTTTATTTCGTGATAATGATGTAACTACTAATGTCGATAATTTTAAGGGAGAATACAATGATTTTGATTCTAATATACAAAGTGATATTTGGACAGAATAGTACGTTAAGAAGGAATGTGATTTTACTGTAACTGATTGGCAATGGTACGGTAGAACAAAGCGATCGTTATTGCCTCATTTGTGGACTCGAGAGAAGTTTAAGATAGTGAGAGATTTAGAAGGGAGAAAAAACGAAATTGAGGCTAAAGAAGCATTTAATGAATTATTTTGGGATGAGAACGTAATTGAGGGGTGGATCGAACACGATATGTGTACTCGAGAGATGGAAGAGAAGGGACAACCCTTAGAGAAGGATTTATTGAGGGAAGAGTGCTTGGATCGAAAAGAAATGATTAATGTACAGCCTATCATTGAAATGAAAGTAAATGACGAGGAAGTGGATGCGCTGCTCGATTCTGGAAGTAATATGCCAGCAGTGTCAGAAGGTTTTGTACATAGGGTAAGGAATAAGGAATTAATACCATTGTCTGTAAATTAAAGTGGCAGTTAGCAGTTCAAGTAAGCAAATAAGGTAGGGGAAAGTAGCTTAAGAAATATGTGTATCTTTGTTTAGATTATAAGATTATTTGGAAGGGTAATTTGCAGTGTTTTATTGCAGCATTTATAGTAGCTTCTTTGTTGTTTTGTCACATAAGGATTTTTTTGGGCAATTATAAAGAGATAATTTAGACGCACATTTTGGTGCATGGAGGTCAGAGAACTCGATTTTTTGGTGAGTGGTATCAAGTCAAAAATCCGTGCACACTGTACGTATAAATTAGGTTTTCGGGAGTATATAAGGAATTTACTTATGTATATGTATGCGTTAGGCCTAAGGTTTTGGATGGCTTTATGTTTGTTGTAATTTAGAAATTGCGAAATGTGGCCATATCATTTTGTGTGCATGGAGGTCAGAGAAATTTTGGAAATGAAAATTAATAATGCTTACCTAGGAAGACAGATGTATGTTTACCTACTTATGTGAGAATATTTTTGGGGAATAATTTATTGTTGTATGGAGTAACGATTTGTGTACGCAGTTTCACTGCATGGAATTAAATGAGGGGTGAGATTTGTCCATATTTTTTTTAGTTTTAAGTCTAAGGGAGTTATTTAAATTAAAAGAACATATTAATCAGCCAATAAAGTCGATTGGGAATCTGTTACGAGATGCATGTCTCTATTGGGACTTGAACAACGTGTCAGAATCATTGAAGAATTTACGAGCATCTTGGAAACACAGTAAATCAATTGTTTACTGTGTTGTTTGGATCTGTTTGTATCGATTCCACTGGGGGAAGCGTTCAGCGCAGATCATGGGTGGTTCCAGAAAATGTTTGTTTTCTGGTCTCTAAACCCGATTCAAATATCAACAGATTTGCTCCCGAAAAACTTTGGCGATGGAATGCAGAGCCATACAGAATTTCAACAGGGTACTCGGCTCTGAATGTGTGGAGCGCCGCTGGAGACTTCGTTGTGGCAAAAAGGTTTGTAAGTAGGCTGTTTAGGTTTTTATGTTGGTAACGTCACGTAGCTCTCTATATGAAAATCACTGACTGTACTGTGCGAAGTCTGTGGCTGGTTGGCATTGTTAGAATATTCGCTATTGTAGTGTTGGGCGGTTGGATGTGAACAGCGCATAGCGTTGGGCAGTAGGAGGTGAGCCGCAAGCAGTGGGGGATGTGGGGAGTGAGATGGCGGAGTTTTGAGAGCGGATGATCTGGACGCTTGTCCATCAGAGACAGTAAATTTGTAAGACTGGATGTCATGAAATGATATATATATTATGACTTTTGAATACTATTAAGGTAAATACATTGCTTGTTCTCTATCAAATTCTTTCATTTGCTAACTATGCCTATCAGTAGTTAGTGCCTTCAGTAGTTAGAATCTCTTATATAGGTGGCAGTATTGGCGCTCGCTGTAATGCAGTAGTTCGAGTAACGAAGATTTTTGTGAGGTAAGTGACTCATGAAAGGTACAGGTTAATGTTAGTCAGGGCTATTATTTTGTAGGGATTATTGAAAGTCAGATTGCGTTGCGCTAAGAATATTGTGTGTCAGTTTAGTGTTGATCAGAATAAGTAAAGAGAGAAATGTCTGAGTACGTTCAGTTCTCCTCAGCTGTTTGAAAATCAAATAACGTAAGGGGTTTATCAGCACAGTAATTCATTAATTTTTCTAAGGGGATGTTTCAGGTTCCTCGATACTGAGCCAAGTGGCGCTAATATTTCTGCGGCATTTCAATAGACAGTCTACTTTGATAAACGTATAGTTCTATTTAGCATTTAATTAACATGCCCAAATTCATAACTTATGTTAGATATGACTTTCTTTAAGCTTAAAGCAAGCTGCATCAACACCACTATAAGTAATTACACTATTGATCTGGCGCTTAAGATACTTGTGTTATTGTATTATAAATTTGTATCTTATAATTTTGGGTGCTACTTCATACATCCATGGCACGCCAACATGTTATGAAGTGGAGGTGTGTGAGTTAACGAGCATTTCGCTATCATTTAAGTATATGGCCGAAAAGAGTTAGCCTTCAGGAATTGTGAAAAGAACCCTGTCGTCCAGAACTGTGTGCCTCAAAGAGCGCAGATTCGCCACGAGATAGGGAAATTCACAGGCACCTATTGTGCTGTAGTATGCAAGTGAGACAGGCGAGAACCTACGTCATAGGGAAACCGAGTAGAAGGGATTTGTGGCCAGGGAGACGTAGCAGTCTAAAATATGCCGGACCTAAGATCAGCCATAAAAGGAAACATTTATGGAAACTATATAATTCTGTAGTAATACAGGGAATGTTGCAATAGTAATTTTAATCCGCCATCCTCCATAAATTTGCATGTTGATCCCAATAAAACTTGAGTATTGATAATATCTATAATAGTTTAGGATTTACTGTTAAATTGAAATTAACAAGTTTTGTAACAAAGATCTGAATGCTAAAATCTGAACGCTTTGGTGAATCTTACTGATCGACATTTGATATAGAAGCGCATCATTAAAATGAAAAACGTTATAAATATCAACTCTGTAACTTTATTTGTTTAAAAGGTGTAGTATATTTAAATTATCAGTATTTTCAGTTAAGCATCAAATCATCACCTCCTCCACACAAACCACGTTAAACAATGACACCTTATTGAATCATTAGGTAAGAGATTTTTGTTGTAAAGTTTAGTGCGCAATAGTCACTTTTGTTCTTTATTTATTTATCAGAAAGGACACTGGTGCAAGGCTACTGGCCGTGGCATTCAAAGCTAAGAAGGAAATGGTACTGGTTTTATGTAAAAGAATTTAACGTTTATTATGTAATGTAGTTTTTATTATGTAAAGTAGTAAAGGAGTTTTGCTATTTGGGGAGCAAAATAACTGATGATGGTCGAAGTAGGGAGGATATAAAATGTAGACTGGCAATGGCAAGAAAAGCGTTTCTGAAGAAGAGAAATTTGTTAACATCGAGTATAGATTTAAGTGTCAGGAAGCCGTTTCTGGAAGTATTTGTATGGAGTGTAGCCGTGTATGGAAGTGAAACATGGACAATAAATAGTTTGGAGAAGAAGAGAATAGAAGCTTTAGAAATGTGGTGCTACAGAAGAATGCTGAAGATTAGATGGGTAGATCACGTAACTAATGAGGAGGTATTGAATAGAATAGGGGAGAAGAGGAGTTTGTGGCACAACTTGACAAGAAGAAGGGACCGGTTGGTAGGACATGTTCTGGGGCATCAAGGGATCACAAATTTAGCATTGGAGGGCAGTGTGGAGGGTAAAAATCATAGAGGGAGACCAAGAGATGAATACACTAAGCAGATTCGCAAGGACGTAGGTTGCTGTAAGTACTGGGAGATGAAGAAGCTTGCACAGGATAGAGTAGCATGGAGAGCCGCATCAAACCAGTCTCAGGACTGAAGACCACAACAACAACAACATGTAATGGATATTATTGTTACTTAATTTAGAATGTGAAATGGTCAAGCTTTGATTATTTAAATATTTTAAAATGTAAAGTAATGTAGAATAAGCAGTAGCCAATCAGATGTACCACTTCAGGAAAGGGAACTGCTCTAGTCAGTTGAGTGAGGATGTTCGGCGCGCGGGAAACGCGGCCACGGACGGACAGAGGACAGTTCAGAAGGAGACTCGAAAGAGGACAGTCGGTCTTAGGCAGGTAGGCAGCTTGTGCTAAATTGATAGTTTTATTAATGGGATGGGCGAACTTTAAGTGCCAACATAGCATCCAGATTCAAATACTGCCCAGTTACCTCAGTTGATGTTGAACGGTCCTTTTCAGCTTATAAGACACAATCTTACTACTGAATATTTGGAACAGTATTTGGTCATTTATTTACAACAATAGAAAATTGTACAATAAATGGTATATGATGCTTTGGTCCAATAGTATTAATTAGAAGTTAATGCTGTTAAAAATATTTCATGATTTTATGTCTTTTTTTTTAAATAAAATATTACAGAGTTTTTGAGGGAGCCCCTCTGCATCCAGTACATCTGGAAGTTGGTCCTGTACATATCGATTGTTTCACTGCGACACACTCGCGTCTCAGCTGCTTGATATCGACAACAATAGCTAAGTAGGAACAATTCTTGAAACACAGTAAGCGTCCCAATTTTGCAGTTTTTTAGAAAATAATCCCAGAAAGGCCCCTTCTTGGGAAGTGGGCCTTTCTGGGATTATAGAGGTTAGCCTCTACCAGAAAATATCAGCGTTCTAAATGTACTAATTTTTCTAACAGTCGGCGCCCTTCCTCATAACTGATATGCACAGGTTTCACTTAGAGGTATAATGCACACACTAACTACCGTGTTTTCTTTTTTTATGTTGCATATTTGGACACTTTTCATACATTTTTATGCATTTTTCATGCATGTTTGGATGCATATTCTAAGGTTCTTATGATGCATGTAATTCGGTCATTACTAATCAGTGTCTGATAATCAATCACATGGATTTATGTAGATTAAAGTCTCTTAAATCTGAGTGTCGGGGGGGGGGGGGGGGGAATTTGTCGGTTTCATAACAGCAAAAAAAAAAAAAAAAAAAAAACCCACGCTCTCACACATATGTTGAAGGGTTAAGTTGGAAGTAAACAGCTACATTGGTAGCCAAAAACGAAGGGTCTGACAATGAAATATAAATCTGTCTTAGGTTGTAAAGTATATGAGAATCTCTTTGAGAACTCATAGCGAAATGTTTCAATTACATAGATACTGTCAGTCTTGCTTGGTCCACACACGATTGCCTCGAGTTATAGAAAATATTCCTTGTCATGAACTTGCAGCAGATTTTTCCGTAGGATTACTTTTTGTTTGATAGTATCAATCTTGTCATCCAAGCCAATTACCAAATGATTCTACCCTTGGATTAAGAAACTTAACGAATTCAAATAATTGGTGACGTCGATCATAAAAATATTTTCGGCACTCTATTAACCATTAACTCGGTTTTTTCTGTAATGGCCGCCTTCATTTCAACCGGAATTCACTGTCGTTCGTCAGAAGACAAGTGCACCATATTGACTTTGTGGCTGGCGTTGTAATAACATTCTAATATGCACTTTTCTAGCACATAAGAGTGCGATGGCCTGTTAAGCATTTTACATGACCTTTAAACTATACCAATATTGAAGTAATTTCCTTTCGGCACTGAACGATGTGGCTTCGACACTCCAGTTTTTTGGACAACTGCGTAGATGCCACAATATTCGCAGTGCTCGATGTAAACGTAATTTAATGCAAGTAGCACTGTTAGCAAACTGCATGGCGTCTGACTGCTTTGCAGTAGCGGCGTCCTGCTGCTGCCATCGTTTCCCTGTCCCTCCCCGCCCATCACCCACACTCGCTGCTGCACTCGGAGCTCTGGGCAGGAATGCGGCCGGAGTGCTGTTTGGCCAGTATGATAGTGAAGAGACACCTGATGTTTGGAACAGTAAAGATAGAGATCAATTACTGGACTTCGTTTAACGCTATACGATTGAAGATCGATAAAATGGGGCGCACGTTTAGAATGACGTTCATTGCGGTAGAGATAAAAATTTGGGCGTCAACTGAGTAATCAAGTCGACAATAAAACATAAGCAGCGTATTCCATCTCTTTTACATATTGCCTATTGCCTGCATGCGTTTCTCTCTCACAATTCCTTTAACAATATTTAGTAACATGCACTTTATTTCAACTTTCGCTAAAGGACTGTTTCTCATATACATTTAGGTGTACTGAATCAGTTAACGACAGATGTGATTTACATTTTCATATATTCCGTGTTTTAAATGGTATGTGCACACGAAAATTGTCTACTCATAATTTTGATAATTGTAATAAAATATACTCAGATAGTTAGTCACAGCCCCAAAGAGACATAACCAGTGTTATAAACCGCGTTGTTTTGGCGTGTGTCCATTTCAGCTCTTCGCAGGTGATGTACGCTTACTTAATCTTGATGATATTTTTCTCACTCATGTGTACATTTTAAATAATTTAGTTATTAAATGTACAATACGAACATCGGAAAATAAATCATTTTATGAAGTAAACCCATGGTTTTTATTTATTATTCAGATGAGTACAAAAAAATGGAACTGTGTATAAGCCTCTGTCATGTTCCCAAGATAACACGTACCAAAAATCTTAATTGAAAGGAGGGTGTACAATACCTTAAAATAGTCGTTTCGCGAACACTTATACTGACTGGCACTGATATTTTTCATTAGCATGCATAAAATATACAATTTAACTTTTTCTATAGGTTATTCCATAAAAATTCGTGTGCTGCAGTGTATGCTACAGTGAAGCAATTTTTAAAGCTTAAATACTTATGAAATAGATGTATTGCCGAGGTTTTACTCAGTGTTGCGTACTTGGAAAAGCATGTTGAGCAGGACGTATGTTCCGTTGAGTACCTGTCGGAAGAACAAACCTCAGTTAGAATAAGATATATATAGATACATAATAAAAGTCGTGAGAGGTGGCTTTAGGATTACTTGTAAAATCTTCAATTCAATTCATTAATGATTTAAAGTCCTTACTTTTTTATACAATATTATGACCTGCTTCTCGTGTACCAACATTAATTTTCAATCTCCTTCTAATTATTTCAGTGCTAATTTTATCATTTTTACTACCTTGTTAGTGTGTAAGGTTATACGCTCCAAGACTTCTACGAATTATCAGACCACATTCATTATGGTCCTGGGCCATCCCTTCTTTCTTATTTAACTATAGAAGAAATCCCTGTACCAAACACCTTTCTTGATGAAAGATTCTCTCGTTTAACGATATCTGTAATAGATACGTATGTGTAAGTCGAATGTGATTCGAACACAAACTTGCTAGCTTCAAATTTTCAACTATTTAGCTCTCTAATAGTGGCACTTTCTGTATCAGTTGTACAAACAACGCGTGGATGGATTCATGTCTCTCCCACTTGTCACCACTTTTTTAACGAATGGAGTGAATGTCAGAGTGACACTACGTCCATGAGCCCGCTGTCGATTTGCCTTAAAGCCGGCGAACAATCGATCACATACAGAAAGACCAGGGGACTTTTCCTTTGAATCCAACGGCTGTAGGATGTTTCAGTTATTTAATTACATATGTGCATCCTTTGTTTCGTTTCCAGTTCTGTTTATGTGTACCAAATGAGAATATTTCTGTTTAGGGCAAAATATATATATGAGACAGCAATTAAAATTTAACTGTATTTTAAACTAAAAATTAAAATATCATAAGAAATATGTCTTTATATTACGTCTTTGCCCACATATTGTATAACACAAAAATGAAAAGAATGACATAGGAAAGCCTGAATATGGAACATGGGAACATACGGTCACTGAAGAAAATCAGAAGTCACTCTCACATCTGCTGGGTAGCATCCTAGAACATGACGTGGGCAATGAAATGTGCAGTTGCTTGGGAATTTCCTTAAGCATATAAACATAGATTTTATGTAAAATTGTCAGCGGCTTCGTTCAAAGTGATCAAGAGCTGGAAATACGTTGGAGAATCGGATAAACAGTACTAGGGTCATGTAAGTTGAATGAGAACTAATTATCGAATTAAGGAAGAACAGACCTGACTTATTAAGCCACATACTCAGTAATGTTATTTAGCGTAGAAGGAGTCAGAATACACAATAAAATGACTTACAGACAAGTATCAGTACTGCAACAGAGTTGAGGAAGGTGTTTCTGAAACAATACCTCTGTTCTACGAGCAGATATACATAGCAGTGAAGCCAGGTCTAAGAAGCAACCAGAGAGAAATAACTAGAAGCGTTTGATATGTGATGGTGCCTTAGAAGAATGTTAAGATATAAAATGACAGAGAAAGTTCGAATTGAAGAGCTAATGGAATGAATAGGAGAGGTAAGGAAACTCAGGGAAATACTAAACAGAAAAATAATGATGATGACAGGTTTCTCAGGCACCGATTTTAAAAAAATCGAGTGTGTTTATAACTGATGAGGTGACAGCCATCATCTACCTGGAATTTTGCGTCACACTACTCTCTCCGCAGGCCAATTAGCTGTCAGGTCCGTTTGCTCATTTCTGTGGATTCTATCGCCCCCTTATGCCACGTACCTAGCATAGCGATTAACGAGGAGGCAATATAGTATACCATTTCGAGATTCCTTAGCATATATGCCACAAAACTATCCCTATCATAAAATCGACAGTTACGTAGCATTTGTGCTATTTCATACAGGAATAGTTAACTTATCACTGCAGAGATCAACTGAGATAAACAGATTGAGATTAGGATATGTATATTCACGATTCATGGGCTGCTTGCTAACCTGGAGCAACATCTGCTTGGACAGCTGGCACGTCTTTCCGACTGTGATCTCGACCGGCCTTCCCACCATCATCATGAAGATGAGCAGGCTGCGTTTGAAGTGAGAATTGCAGTTGATCCAACCACAGCTGAAGGCCGAATGAGACAGCTTCTCACTCTGCAACATTTTAGGTGTCATTAACGGTGACGAGCACGGCAAAACTATTTATAATCTTTCTCTCGGTGATCTAGCACCTCTGCTTCAAATTCGATAATGATAGTTCTTACATTTACTCAAAGCTTTGCGTACACGTGTTTCCTCTGGGTAACAAATTTAAGGGAATGCCCATGTAAGATTACTTCGACTAACCATCGTTAGTGCAAGTAATCTTACATGGGAATTCCCTTAAATTTGTTACCCACAGGACATTTGTTATGAACACTTATTAAGGTTTTATATTGACGTGATATCAAACTGAATCCACTCTTACACTTTTTAAACTAGACACTGTCCAGTATTGTTTTCTCGTTCAGTATTATTTACTTACGATAAGAGTTCCAACGGACTTTTGCGAGGTCTCGGTGTCTGTGAAGACTGCATCTTGTTATTTGGTAGTGAATAACGTCAGACACCAAATGGTTTTAAACAGAGACATGTAATATATCCCGAAAGATCTGTCTGTGATTAAACTAACAGTTTATTAGGGACATCATAATACGAGAAAGTAAATATTTAATTTGGAACGCCATCATTGAAACACTAATCAAAGTGTAAGCTGCAAACGCAGCCAAAAGGTCACGATGACGTTCTCGGTTATAACTGCATGCACATTTCTGTTCATAAGTTTACGTTGAGCTGAGAGTCATTTGTCGTCTGTAATAAGTCACATAGCTAAATGAAAGTGTTTCGTACTACGGCAAAATGCGATCTGCCAGGAGGAAACTATAAATGACCAGATGCTACTAGTTACACCACTGACGTGATAATAATTGAGAAAATAATAACCGCACGAACGTCCATAGTAAAATTTCAGATTAGAAATCACATCTTAATGGTAATGTTGCCGATACAGCATTGGGAACAGAAGGTAACTGAACCTACAGTGAAATCTGAAACTGTGATCAAAAGTATCCGGACACCTCCAAAAACATTCATTTTTCATATTAGGTGCAATGTGCTGCCAACTACTGCCAGGTACTCCATATCAGCGATCTCAGTACTCATTTTACATCGTGAGAGAACAAAATTTCCACACTCCTAAACATCCCTAGGTCCACTGTTTCCGATGTGATGGTGAAGTGGAAACATGAAAGGACACGTACAGCCGGCCGGTGTTGCCGAGCGGTTCTAGGCGCTTCAGTCTGTAGCCGCGCAACCGCTACGGTCGCAGGTTCGAATCCTGCCTCGGGCATGGATGTGTGTGATGTCCTTAGGTTAGTTAGGTTTACGTAGTTCTACGTTCTAGGGGACTGATGACCTCAGATGTTAAGTCCCATAGTGCTCAGAGCCATTTGAACCATTTGAGACGTACAGCACAAAATCGTGCAGGCCGACCTCGTCTGTTGACTGACACAGACCGTCGACAGTTGATGAGGGTTGCAATGTGCAATAGGTAGACATCTATCCAGACCATCACACAGGAATTCCAAACTGCATCAGGATAGACTGCAAGTACCATGACAGTTAGGCGGTAGGTCAGAAAACTTGCATTTCATGGTCGAGTAGCTGCTCATAAGCCACACATGACGCCGGTAAATGCCAATTGGTGTACGGAGCGTAAACATTGTACGATTGAACAGTGGTAAAACGTTGTGTCGAGTAACGAACCGCGGTACACAATGTGGCGTTCTGATGGCAGGGTGTGGGTATGGGAAATCCCCGGCGAGCGTTATCTACCAGCGTGTGTAGTGCCAGCAGTAAAATTCGGAGACAGTGTTCTTACGGTGCGAGCGTGTTTTTCGTTGTTTTGCGTGGCACTATTACACCGATGTTTTAACCACCTTCCTGTTTGCCACTGTTGAAGAGCAATACGGGGATGGCGATTGCATCTTTCAATACGATCGAGCACTTGTTCATAACGCACGGCCTGTGGCGGAGTGGTTACTCGACAATAACATCCCAGAATCCGATAGAACACCTTTGGGTTCTTTTGGAACGCCGACTTCATGCCAGGCCTCACCGACCAACATCTATACCTCTGCTCAGTGCAGCACTCTGTGAAGAATGGGCCGCCACTCCCTAAGAACCTTCCAGCACCTGACTGAACGTAAGCCTGCAAGAGTGGAAGCTGTCATTAAGGCTGAGGGTGCGCGAACACCATACTGAATTCCAGCCTTACCAATGGAGGCTGACTCGAACTTGTAAGTAATTTTCAGCCAACTGTCCGGATACTTTTAATCACCCCATTTCCAGGGATACGGTGAATAGCGTCTGTTCTGGAATCCAGCGGGTAGTTGTCAGTGTCTGTTGGTGCGGCTGCACCATGCTCTTCTTGATCTCAGCAATCAAGTAGTAAACATGTGACCTTCATAGAAGATCACCATAAAACAATTTTCAGCTTGAATAAAGATGATGGAACAAAAGGAAAGAAATCCACTACACCAGGCATCAGTCTCTAGACATTTTCCTGGTCATCGGTTTATGGACCTTTCATAAAGAAAATTGATTTTTTGAATCACCTATAATATCCCAAGAACTGTATGATGAATAAGTGAAAGATGTCACAGCATGCGCACGCTTCGATCTCGCGTCTGCAAGCCACTGTCTCTATTAAAGATCTTATCACTGATTTTTTTATTTCGATGACTTCTTTAATTTAGGCGCAAAACGTCATCCGAAATTGTGCTGAATGCTATCACAGAAAATTGTTTTGAACAATTATTTCATGATCCCTATCGAAGCGAAAATGTTTGCGAAAGCATACTTGACCTCTTAGCAACTAATAATCCTGGACAAATAGGGAGCATCATGACGAATACAGAGATTAGCGACCAGAATGCAGTTTCTGCTAGGTTGAATACCGTAACACCACAACCATCAAAAACAAACGCAAAGTGCATCTATTTAAAAATGCTGATAAAAATCTCCGATCTGACCACGTAAGCGTAGAAAAGATGTGAAATGATTTCAGTGAGATAGTATCGATGGCAATTGAGAAATATATATCACATAAATTAATAAGTGATGGTACTGATCCCCCATGGTACACAAAACGGGTCAGATCGCTGTTGCAGAAGCAACGAGAAAAGCATGCCAAATTTAAAAGAACACAAAATCTCCAAGATTGGCAAAGATTTGCAGAAGTTCTAAATATTGCGAGTACTTCAATGCGACATGCACTTAATAATTTCCACAACGAAACTATGTCTCGAAATCTGGTAGAAAACACAAAGATTTTCTGGTCACACACAAAGCACACCAGTGGCAAGACACAATCAATACCTTCACTGCGCGATGACAACGGTGAAGCCACCGATGACAGTGCCACTGAAGCAGAGTTGTTAAACACGGTTTTCCGAAATTCCTTCACCAAAGAAGAAGAAGTAAATATTCCTGAATTCCAATCAAGAACAAATAAAAAGGTGAAACATAGAAGCAGATATCCTCGGTGTAGCAATGCCGATTAAATCTCTTAATAAAGGCACGTCCTCCCTTCCAGATGGATACCAGTCAGGCTCCTCTCAGAGTATGCTGATACAATCGCTCAAGTCACACTAATACCCAAGAAGGGAAATAGGAGTAATCCGCTGAACTACAGGCCCAAATAACTAGTCGATTTACGATAGGGTTTTGGAACGTATACTGTATTCGAACATTATGAATTACCTCGTAGAAAACGATTTATTGACACATAGTCAAAACTAATTCAAAAAACATCGTTCTTGTGAAACACAATTAGCTGTTTATACTAATGAAGTATTGAGTTCTATCGACAGGGGATCTCAAATAGATTCCATATTTTTAGATATCCAGAAGGCTTTCGACGGCGTTCCTCACAAGCGTCTTCTAACCAACCTTCGTACCTATGGAATATCGCCTGAGTTGCGCAACTGGATTTGTGATTTCCTGTCAGAATGGTCAGAGTTCGTAGTAGTATACTGAAAGTCATCTAGTAAAACAGAAGTAATATCCAGCGTTCCACAAGGATGTGTTATAGGCCCTCTATTGTTCCTGATCAATATTAACGACATAGGAGACAATCTGAGTAGTCCTATTCGATTGTTTGCAGATGATACTGTCATTTACCACTTTGGAAAGTCATCAGATGACCTAAACAAATTGCAAAATGATTTAGGTAAGATATCTGTGTGGTGCGAAAAGTGGCAATTGACCGTGAATAATGAAAAACGTGAAGTTATTCACATGAGTACCAAAAGAAATCCGCTAAATTTCGATTGCGCGATAAGTCACACAAATTTGAAGGTTGAAAATTCAACTAAATACTTATGGATTACAATTACAAATAACCTAAACTGGCACGATCACATAGGTAACGTTGTGGGTAGAGCAAATCAAAGACTGCGATTCATTGACAGTTCACTTAGAAGGTGCAACAGATCTACTAAAGAAACTGTTTGCACCACACTTGTGCGGCCTGTTCTGGAATATTGGCGGGCGGTGTGGGATCCGCATCAGGTGGGACTGACGGATGACATCGAAAAAGTTCAAAGAAAGGCGGTTCGTTTTATATGATCGCGAATTAGGGGAGATTGTGCCACAGACATGATACGTGAATTGGAGTGGCAATCACTAAGACAAAGATGTTTTTCGTAGCGACGGGATCTTCTCATGAAATTTCAATCACCAGTTTATTCCTCCGATTGCGGAAACATTCTGTTGCCACCCACGTACATAGGGAGAAATGATCATCACGATAAAATAAGAGAAATCAGGGCTCGCCCTGAAAAACTTAAGTGCTCGTTTTTCCGGTGTGCTGTTCGAGAGTGAAACTGTAGACAGCTTCGAGGTAGTTCATTGAACACTCTGCCATGCACTTTATTGTGAATAGCGGAGTAATCACATAGATGTAGATGTTCACAGTCCCAGAAGCCTTTAGGACTAGTCACGCTAAAGATTTCGTCAATTTTTATCCGTTCAGGTTTCTCCAGAGCAAGCCGGCGTTCTGGAGTACTGTGGGCCATAAAACCTCTAATTTTTTTCCTGCATCATTCTAAAGTGCGTACTGCTTGTCTGACGTGAGAGTGACGACACTCGAAAGGCATCTTGTAGGTTCAGCTCTTCTGACACCTGTCACATGTATAACTGATCGGATTATTGTCATAGCCTTGAACATCGACTTTATTTTGTGTTTTCGAGATGAAATGTAACAATATTATGAAAAGGATAGCTGCTATTCACTATACAGCTGAGATGCCGACTCGCAGATAGGCAGAACAAATAAACTGTCACACAATAAGCTTTCAGCCAACAAGAACTTTGTCAAAAGTAGACACGTACACACGCAAACGCAACTCACAAACACGTGACCACAGTCCATAGCAGCTGTAGGCAGACTGTGAACAGCAGTACATGATGGGAGGGGTAAGGAAGAGGCTGGGGTGGGAAGGGGAGTGATAGTGAGGTAAGGGAGGGGGATTGTCAAGTAATGATGCAGGAGCCTACAGGGACGGGGCGGAGAGAAGGCAGCGCAGCTAGGTGCTGTCGGCGGGTTGGACAAGGTGTGGGGCTGTGTGGGGGGGGGGGGGGGGGGCGTTAGCAGAAAAGGAGAGAGGTACAAGACTGGCTGTGTCGATGGAATAGAGGGCTATGTAATGCTGGAATGGGAAAATGGAAAGTGACAGATAGGTAAGGACAATGACTAACGAAGTTAGAAGGCAGGAGGGTTACAGGAACGTAAGGATATACTGCAGGGGGAGTTCCCATCTGCGCAATTCTGGACAGCTTTTTCGAATTTGTGCTGGTGGGAACTCTCCCTTCTCCTTGTCGTTAGTCTTTTGTGATTCTTGCTTGAAATAATTTCATTTATTTGATGAACATTATAGGCGTTGTTGCTCAAGACTTTGTACGACTATGTGTATCGTGGCTCATGGTGCAGGTTGTCGTCTGATATCTTCCTTGCGGGATGTACCGATGTTTGCAATAATGTGCGATTCATGATGGATGATGGCGTGTAAGTAGAGATCGGCGTGGGTACATGTACTGTACACGCTGACAATGTGCGTTTTGAACCATGAACCATGAGCAGGGCAAGCTATTTAGTGATGTAGCTTGAAGGGCGGCATGAAAGTGATTATAATTAACACGGAACCTATTAATCAAGACAAATCACAGATTTGTAGTGATCAACATGTATTATGGGAGCAGATCAAAATCAACCGATGCCTAATTCCATGCTTACGTATCTAAACAGTAGCTTGAATTCACTATTCTTAACGAATTGAATAACTGATTGTCCCACTAATTATAAAATTGCCTGCTATTCAAATTTAATGGTGCTTGGAACAAATATGGTTACGTTTGTGGGTGCGGCTCAAAGAGGTGCACAATTGAGGCAGTCCTGTATATCTTTTGCTACGTTGTGAGATTTAGAGGGCGGGCAGTGACCTGCACCAAGAGACTCATCGTTTGAGGTGTATTATAATATGTGATGTGTGAGTTAAATTTACGTGGTATCCGAAAATTATGCGTATGCGAAAGGTGAGAGAGAATGCGCAGCTTGCAATGCTTCATAAACTGCGAGAAATTGGCGCGTGTGGTCATTCCAACGCTCTGTCTGTATGTGAGAGCTGTAACCGACGTGCGGTGTAAGACCTCACAAAGAGCTAGTCTCGGTGATACGAAACGTCGTGTAAGTTTCGGACTCTTGAACTTTCGACAACTTTGCGCAGTTTGGTAGTCATTCAGATTTGGAATACTCTCGACGTTGTGGAGCTTGATCATATATTTCATTCCACTCCACGGCTGCAGGTCTTACACTTATTTAGCAGACTTTCATTAAGTTCTCTTTTCCTTGCGCTGCATTGGGACATTGTGGCTAAATGCCTACCGCGTGAACTGAACGAAGAATACACGAAAATTCAATTTAGAGTTCCCCTTCATTCAACGAATCTTTTTTTTATATTTATTTCGCAAACTGTCTCCGAGCTGTAACCTAGTATGTAACAAGCATAGTACGTCTTTGTGTAAGACTGCGCGATCCGTCCCGGAGACGTATTATACTAGTCAGATCTAGCCAGACAGGTTCACACATTTTCCAAGTGCTTTGTCAGTCTGGTAGAAGTTTCCTGTCTCAGAGATTTACTCTTAGTTAAGCAACCAACTGAGAAGCTTACAACCGTAGCGTTAACATTACCCATTCCTACAATGCCTATGATGTGCTTCCGGTTTTCTCTGTGACATCGACAAACATAAAATCGTGTTCCAGCTACAATCTTTGAATTACCATGAAATTAAAACACCTTCTACATGACTGCAAACTGAGACACCATAGAAACAATGCAAATAAAAGAAAATAGGAAATGAAATGTGCGATTGCGATGTTCACGTGTGACAGCAGTTAGGTATTATCTTCTACGAAATTATCCATTTTGACAAAACAGTTGTGTCCAATTCCTACCGGATCTCCAACGAGTTCAGCAGCGTCCTCTGTATTAACACTTACCTGGTCAGTTGTGATTTGGCCGAAAATGCAGTACATCCCAGTCTGGAACAGGACGGGAGGTATCGTCAAGAACGCCTTCATCGCCTTCGTCAGATTTCCGTCTCTCTGCAGCAACTGTACATGACAGAATACTCGTATTGAACTGTCTCCTGCCTGTGAGATCAGCTTGGCCAAATTTCTAAAACACTATTTCTAATCTACAGTAGTGAATAGATGTATTTATGCAGTTACATGCATATGCACTCAAAAATGCGCGCACACACACACACACACACACACACACACACACACACAGACAGACACACACAAACCAATGCGCGTGCGCAAACGCATTTCGTCGCACAAAACATCAGAGTAACGAGGGTGTGTGAGAACGTGACATAAAATTACCTCCACGTAGACTGGTATAAGCATGAGTACAACAACTAAGCAAAAGCCCAAAATAATTAACATTCAAGTGATGTGTCTAACATTATATATGGCTTAGCAAATAATAGTGGCGACTCTACCACACGAAGGTATTCTCCCTAAAGGAAATTTAGATAAACTCAGTACAGCACTCAGATTCTCAAATCGTACTGCGAATAGTTCCTGTCATCAAACAGAAGAGGATAGACGATCACTGATACATGAAACACCCTAAAGAAACTCATGGAACTGAAGTCAGAGTTATCCTTGAAGTTCATATACTACAACTGTATCTTATTTAGGGATTTTATTTACTTCATAATTATGAAAACATTCATTCTGGCAAACATAATGAATTGAGGCGCTGAGAAACATATGGGCCTAAAGCACACTTTCTTTGATTTTGAGATTTTAGCTCGTGTGAATGGCCCTGAAATCTGTTGATGTAACTGTAAAGCAGATGTATCTCTAACTATAAGCCCACACCGAAGGGTAAGTTGGGGAGAGTTGCACCATTGAGTGGGACGGACCAGTAGAGTGTGCGCTGCTAGAGAGCAGCTTCCGCTACTTCTAGCCACCGAGTTTGCTATCTGCAGATAGGAGCCGAGGTGGTCCATCTCTGCAAGAGCATGAGGAGAGAATGACCAGGTTACGTGGGAGAGATGGACCATTTGTTTTAATGTAGGAGAGATGGAGCACTATTGAATTTACCTTAAGGCATGTACAATAATATCACAGAAGATGGCCGTGGCTGCGGACTTTGCTTATTTGTTGGAAGCTACGTCTGTGCCAACAAATGGGAAAGCAGAATCTCACACAAAGGCCTACCAACAATTTCAAAGCTCACCAAAAAAATCTAGTGATCCGAAGCACATCAAAAGAGCTGAGATATCCGCACAAGTTAAATTTCTTCACTGACACATCTTCGGACCCCACTTTTGCTAAACATAAAACGTCCTAGAATAGAATTTCAGAACTGATTACTCCTAATTCAACACAGAAAAAAAATTATGAAGAAATATCTGCTGCTTCTTCTGTTGATAAAACCATTGATTCCGAAAGGAAGGTAGTAACTGTATCGAAATGGCTAAACTTTGCTCTAAGTATTGAAACGGTAAATAAAAGAAGGATAATAAAAGAAAGGAGACAGGAAAAGGACACAGAAAGGTCACCAAAGGGAAATACTAGTGAAGAGAAAACAGGTAGAAGAAGTTAAAAAGGAAAAATATTGCATCTTGTTCTTCAGATGCAGACGTTGAATGTGATGAAGACTGAAGTGCTGGCTGTTATAAACTCTATTAGGAAATTATTAAAAATGGCGGTTGGATTCAGTGTGTTTCCTGTAGACGATGGTCACATGTGTGCTGTTCAGCATTTGGTAATAAGTGTAACTACTGTGGTGAGAGAAATATAGCCTAATGCTAGAACAAAACCAACAACTCATTAGAAAAGCCACTATTCATTCAAGATGTATAATGAACTGATAATACTGTCTCGGACTAAAATATTTTATACAACAATTCTATGCTAAGTACAACATATTCCAAATAAAAATATATGATTTTAATTGACTGTTTTCTTCTTCTGTAGCCATTTTTCTATTGTATATTTCTCCCAGTACAATGGGCCATCTCACTTGTACGTGTACAAGTGAGGTGGTGCACCCATGCATATTTTCGTTTGATCATATATCTTGTATTTTAAGTGGCAATGCCTCAATAATATATTGTAGTTAAGTTTGTATGACTCTCTATACGAACATCTTGCCAGAAATGTTGTGTGTGGAATCTTTTCGGACTTAACTGCTAAGGTCATCAGTCCCTATGCTTACACATTATTTAACCTAAATTATCCTAAGGACAAACACCCATGCCCGAGGGAGGACTCGAACCTCCGCCGGGAACAGCGGCACAGTCCATGACTGCAGCGCGTAGACCGCTCAGCTAAACCCGCGCGGCTTGCCAGAAATCAAAAGAGGTTGAAAAATACACAATTTTCATGCTGGAGGAAGAAGTGGTCCAGCTCCCCCGGACTAACGCTATACATGAACATTCATGAAAGGCTGTCTGATTAAGTTTGGCTACATAATTTAGTGTCTACATCATGTGTGGAGTAGTAATGTTTTGTAGTCGGAGGTATATCGGCAGCTTTATCTGAGCTTCAGGCCACACACATCCATGCCCAACGCAGGATTCGAACCTGCGACCGTAGCAGTCCCGCGTTTCCGGACTGCAGCGCCTAGAACCTCTGCCGGCTGTGTGATGTCCTTAGGTTAGTTAGGTTTAAGTAGTTCTAAGTTCTAGGGACTGATGACCTCAGATGTTAAGTCTCCTAGTTCTCAGAGCCATTTTAACCATTTGAACGCTCTTCATTTATGTATGGAAACATTGTGAATAAACTTTAACAACAGTAATCCTAAACAGTAAGCAATATTTCATAACATAAAGTGGGATCATTATTTTTCATAGTAAATATGGAATTTTGAGAACTGCTTAAAAACTAGTCAGAACTATGAGGCTAGTGGTTTGTCCAAAAATTTGATTTTCACAAACATTTATTTTTCTCGAAGCTTTATGGGAGTGCTTTGTACCCTTTTGGTTCTCACTAGCTGAATTACAGAATAACAGCTCCATGAAGATGATTCTACGTGTAACACTCTTCGAACTATCGAATGAAAAATATTAGCGAGGATCACCATGACATAATACTTTTTGAGTACCCTCAATATAGTACTAAAACCCTAAATCACATAATCTCTCATAAATTCTTACATAAAATCATTTAATGAGACCATTTTTAATGCATAGAACTAACTGTCTAAGCAATCACGAGCCTTTTCTTAGGTTTTCTCTGAAATTAATGATAACAATAAGAAGAGAAACCATAAGAGGCATTCAAATGTAAACAAGACGGGTGAAATAAAAGCAAGTAAATTGTCTACTATATAGAATGTCGTCGCCATAACAGTTACAACGTTTATTCCACTATCTGGGAAGTCGGACAATGCCTACATGGAATAATGTTTGCGGTTGTCTACTGAACCATGACTGAACCCAGGCGGGCACCTCTTAGACCCAAGCAAGTCGACGGTCACGAATATCGTTCTTCTGAGCTCCAAAACTACGAAAATCATATGGGGAGAGATCGGAACTGCATGGAGGATCTTTTAGAGCTTTCCAGTGAAACTTCTGCAGCGTAATCGAAAAAGCCTTGGCTACATGTGGTTGGGCACTGTCTTGCGAAAGTCGCAAAGATTGTTTAGACTACGCTGCAGAACTTTCTCTGGAAAGCCCTTCCACATCCTCCGTATAGTGCCTATCTTTCCCATGTGATTTCCATACTTTTAGAAACTATGATAACGTCCTGTTTAAATTTCAATAAAAATTACCGAACGTAACGTAAGATGGACTTTAAGAGAGACATAACACAGCCATACCCCAGTGCTTTCGATTTTGTTCACACCAGCTCCTCTAGTTTGGTCAGTAGGCTTTAACGAACAAGGATTCGGTGTGCTGAACGTACGATGCACTAACGCTGATGTCGAGCACAAGCAGCGATTGGTTAGTAAGGTATGAGACCTAACCTGCACACTACAGATGGGATCTATCATGACAGTACCATTTCTATGCTGACTAGTGAAGTTACTCTAATACATTGACAACCACCGTTAGTCTCATTTAGCGGAAATTATTGGAAAAACGTATGGCAAACTACGACTTATTATTGCTCCCGACTACAAGTTAGTGACACAAATGCAGACAAAAAGTTTGAAAACAATTCAAGAAAGTTGCTGTCGGCTTCAATTCGAAGTCTGTTTTGGTGCTGTCCTTTACGCTTCTCTATCCTGTGCAAGCTTCTTCTTCTCGAATGACTACTGCAACCTGTATCCATTTGAAATCGCTTGCTCTATTCATCTCTTCGTCTTCATCTAAAATGTTTACCTCGAAAATACCTTCAATACCGAACTAATGATTCCACGACGTCTCAGAACGTGTCATATCAACCATTTCCTTCATTTAGTCGACTTATATCTCCAAATTTAGTTTCTCCCCATTTCTGTTCAGTACTTCCTCAATGGTTACCCAATCTACTGCTCTAATCTTTAGCATTCTCCTCTAGTACCTCATTTCAGAAGCTTCTATACTCTTCTTACGTGATCTGCTCATTGTATATATTTTATTTACGATCATGGTTACTCTCTAGACAAATACCTTCACAAAAACTTCCTAGCACTCAAATTTATATTTAGTGGTAACATATTTAAGTTCTTGAGTAAATCTTACCCTGACATTGCCATTCTACTTTTTATGTCCTCTGTACTTCGGCCATCATCAGTTACTTTACTGCCCAAATAGAAAATCTCATCTACTGCCAATGTGTCTCGTCTCCTATTGTAATTCCCTCCTCATAGCCTGATTTTTGACTATATACCATTAATACTATTTTGCTTTTGTTGACGTTCATCTATTATCCTCCTTTCAAGGCAATGTCCATTCTGTTCATCTGCTCTACCAAGTCAGTTGCTGTTTCTGACAGAATTTCATTGTCATCTGTAAAAATCATACTTTTATTTCTTCTACATGAACTTTAATTTACCCTCATAGTTTTTCTTTTGTTTCCTCTTACTGCTTGTTCCACATGCAGATGGAATAACGCCAGGGATAGGCTACAACCCTATCTCAATCCTACTGTTACCTACCATGACCGTCCACTCTCATAACTAGTGCCTCGTTCCCGTACAAGTTGTATGTTTTCCAAGGGTGTATTCTAGCCAACGTTGGACAAAGCTTCCTCTAAGCCTACAAATGCTATAAACTTAAGATTGGCTTTCCTCAAACCATCTTCAAAGACAAATTATAGGCTCAATACTGAGACGTGTGTTCGTACATTTCCTCAGCCTCTACAAGTTTTCTTCTGTAAACAAGTTGTCGGTATTTTGTAAAAATTACTTAATAAACTGACAGTTTGTCAATGTGAACACCTCTTACAAGGGAACCTCCCCATCGCACCCCCCTCAGATTTAGTTATAATTTGGCACAGTGGATAGGCCTTGAAAAACTGAGCGCAGATCAATCGAGGAAACAGGAAGAAGTTGTGTGGAACTATGAAAAAATAAGCAAATTATACAAACTGAGTAGTTCATGGACAACATAGGCAATATCAAGGAGAATGCCAGCCCAGGAGCGCCGTGGTCCCGTGGTTAGCGTGAACGGCTGCGAAATGAGAGGTCCTTGGTTCAAGTATTCCGTCGAGCGAAAATTTTACTCACTTTATTTTTGCAAGGTTATGATCTGTCCGTTCGTTCATTGACGTATCTGTTCACTGTAATAAGTTTAGTGTCTGTGTTTTGCGACCGCACCTCAAAACCGTGCGATTAGTATACGAAAGGACGTGCCTCTCTAATGGGAACCGAAAACATTTGATCTAGGAAAACACGTCTGATATATTCTATACGACACTGATGACGGCATGTGCGTCACATTACAGGAATATGTTGTCGACCCACCTAACTTGCACTCTTGGCGAATGGGTAAAATGATTCTTCTACCTGGCCCGATTTAGGTTTTCTTGTGGATGTGATAATCACTCCCAAAAAAGTGATGAAAACATAAGAGTGTGTCACATAAACTGCAACAAATGAATGCAACAGTTTCACAGTCGCACAGTTTTCTCTGTGCTCTGTCAGAACATATGTCTTTAACGTTTTCAAATTTTCCGTGTGTAGACCGTCAAATCCTGCAAATGTCCAAGCAAATCTGAACATGTCCTGGAATTTTGGAGAGCGAAGTTGATTATGTGTGAGTGCCTGAACTCTGATAATTGTCTGAAAATAAAAATTTAAACTTTTTACTCGAGGGAAGACTTGAACCAAGGACCTCTCGTTCCGCAGCTGCTCACGCTAACCACGGGACCACGGCGCTGTTGAGCTCACAACATCCTTGATGTGACCTATGTTGCCCATGCACTACTCAGTTTGTATATTTTGCTTGTTTTTTCATAGTTCCAGACAACTTCTTCCTGTTTTCTCGATTGATCCGTGTTCAGTTTTTCAAGGCCTATCCACTGTGCCAACATATAACTAAATCTGAGGGGGGTGCGATGGGGAGGTTCCCTTGTTAGTATCCGATTTCCATAGAAATGAAATGGAAGCGCCTAGAAGCCAGAGGGTTCAATTGACATTTCTGTCAGAATGGAGTTAAGTGGCCCTCCGCCACACACCGTCAGGTGGCTTGCGGAGTATGGATGTAGATGTAGATGGATAGTTCTGCTGACTGGAAAGAAGAGAGATCCAAGCTCATGTCTTGACAGGTGCTGCTACCTAGCGTGGTGCCCCTAAATTAACTCAGGACAGTAGCTAGTCATTTGGAGCAATAAGGGGCCAAGTTGTCACTTGGATCCCTCCGCCACCAAAGTGAAGGAGCCAATTGTTTTGTTGTTGTTAGGTAACGAGAAATAGTGTCACATGTTTTTAGTCAAATCGATGTATGTTATTGAAACTTCACAGTTGTTTTTTGAAGTGCATTTTGGTGTTTAAATTAAAACTATGATTTTTCATTGCTTTGAACAAGTTCATCGTTTTTTTAACTGAAAGGGAATTGTTTATAATATCAGAAGTTATAGTTCATTGCAGTGTGAGTGACCAACGTGAAGATTCATCTGAGTATAGATATTTGTTTATTTGCTGACTAAAAAATATGTAAAAAACTTTATGGCTAGTCTAGTTTAAATTTCTTAGACGCTGCTTAATTTAGAGACAGACATGACAGTAATGCCGATCCCAATTTTGTTTCCAAAAATGACGATGAAATTACAAGTGAAAGCGATGAAAGTGGTACCTCGATATTGAGAGGTCAATTCTGTTTTATAGGCCTCTCATATGAAAAATTCATAACGAAAAGGTATTTCACTTTACAACATATTTTGGTTTATTCATAATCCTACTCTAACCTAATGTAACTACTTGCATAATTTATGCCCAGACTCCTTACTCTAAACGTAACTCACTTTTCTATCCTGTTTTCCTTTTCAGCAGGAATACCAGAAGCTGAAGTGGATAGGGGAACTATCGAGGATTTACCGAACAATGCAATACCACCACCGAGGCAACCTGAAAGAAAGCGAGATCGGAGAGTGGGAGTTTGGAAGCGAGAACAATTCAAGAAGTTACTATGGCAAGGCTTATCGTGACCGCGAATCGGAAAATCGTGCAGTTAAGGAGGTCCGTGAGTACAGCCACGACTGTCATTTTAAGTGCAATGAAAATATTCCACAAGGGTATAGGCAAGTCATATTTGAGGCATTTGGAACCTAGCTGATTGGTAACTGCAAACGGCCTACTGAATCCTATCAAAAGGCAAAAAGAATTAGCTGTAAGCAGAAAAGACACATCAGTTACTTACAACCTTAATGGCTACAGAATTTGTACAGTTTGCTTTGAGAACCCTTGATGTATCAAACAAAAGAGTAAGAAATATTATTAAAAAAACCTATCAGGTGTGGCTCTACGAGACAAAAGAGGTAAAAAGGAACCTGCAAACCAATTTCAGCAAAAAGAGTGGCACTTATTGAAGAACACATCAGAAGCTTCTCTAAGTACTCAAATCACTACAGCAGAGCAAACGCTGTCAATAAAATGTTCCTAGACTTAAACCTAACAATTATGTACAAGCTGTACAAAGAGTCATGTGAGGAAAGAGATATCGGGCCTGAAAAAGAAAGCTTGTATCAAAAAATTTTCAACACAAAGTTTAATTTTGGTTTTCATATTCTCAGATACATACCTGTGTCACATGCGACAAGCTCCAAATAAAAATGCCACAGAAGAAGAAAGAAAGTTGGCGATGAAACCAAAAGAATTACACTTGAGAAAGGCTGAATCTATAAGAGAATTAAAAGAAAAAGCACCAAAAACAAGGCAAAATATTCAGCTTCAATCTGTTTTGACTTTCAAAGTATGATGCCAACGCCTGCAGTTAAGAACTCCAAAGCGTATTATATGTGACAACTGCGGATAGATAACTTAAATGTCCATAATCTCAAAGACGGTACCGGTAAAATGTACATGTGGCATGAGGGGGAAACCAACAGGGGGTGTCAGGAAATAATGAGATTCCTTCTAAAATACATTAAGACCCTCCCTAGCTACAGAAAACACATTGAGGCATTGGCCGACAAACCTGGAGGGCAGAACAAGAGCCACTTGACGTCAAAAGTTTGGTTGTACGTAGTAAGAAACACGGGCATTGAGACAGTCACCCAGCATTACATTGTACCTGGCCACTCGTACAACGAGTGTTACCAAGATTTTGGGCATATACAGATAAAAAGAAAAAAACAACTGACACATGCACGTTCCGCGCGACTGATCGAACCTAGTAGCACCAACAAATCGGAAGTTTATTGTAACTAAAATGAGAGATGAAGACTTTGTTGATATTGACGCCCTGAACAATGTTTTCCCCAAAAAGGTAAAAGGCATCAGAAAAATGCAAGTTCTTAAATTTAACAAGAGTGCTCCAGGCATCCTACACTACAAGTATTCAGCAGGATACTTAGAGCCATACAGTAAACTTAGCCTGAAACAAATCGCCACTGGAAAACTACCTGCAAAACTCTAGACTCTACAACCAACGACAACAAAAACTAAACTAAAACCAAAAAACCAAAAGACCTGATTAAGCTGATCCAGTTTGTACAACGCATCGATCATCCCTTTTACACTCCTGGAAATGGAAAAAAGAACACATTGACACCGGTGTGTCAGACCCACCATACTTGCTCCGGACACTGCGAGAGGGCTGTACAAGCAATGATCACACGCACGGCACAGCGGACACACGAGGAACCGCAGTGTTGGTTGTCGAATGGCGCTAGCTGCGCAGCATTTGTGCACCGCCGCCGTCAGTGTCAGCCAGTTTGCCGTGGCATACGGAGCTCCATCGCAGTCTTTAACACTGGTAGCATGCCGCGACAGCGTGAACCTGAACCGTATGTGCAGTTGACGGACTTTGAGCGAGGGCGTATAGTGGGCATGCGGGAGGCCGGGTGGACGTACCGCCGAATTGCTCAACACGTGGGGCGTGAGGTCTCCACAGTACATCGATGTTGTCGCCAGTGGTCGGCGGAAGGTGCACGTGCCCGTCGACCTGGGACCGGACCGCAGCGACGCACGGATGCACGCCAAGACCGTAGGATCCTACGCAGTGCCGTAGGGGACCGCACCGCCACTTCCCAGCAAATTAGGGACACTGTTGCTCCTGGGGTATCGGCGAGGACCATTCGCAACCGTCTCCATGAAGCTGGGCTACGGTCCCGCACACCGTTAGGCCGTCTTCCGCTCACGCCCCAACATCGTGCAGCCCGCCTCCAGTGGTGTCGCGACAGGCGTGAATGGAGGGACGAATGGAGACGTGTCGTCTTCAGCGATGAAAGTCGCTTCTGCCTTGGTGCCAATGATGGTCGTATGCGTGTTTGGCGCCGTGCAGGTGAGCGCCACAATCAGGACTGCATACTACCGAGGCACACAGGGCCAACACCCGGCATCATGGTGTGGGGAGCGATCTCGTACACTGGCCGTACACCACTGGTGATCGTCGAGGTGACACTGAATAGTGCACGGTACATCCAAACCGTCATCGAACCCATCGTTCTACCATTCCTAGACCGGCAAGGGAACTTGCTGTTCCAACAGGACAATGCACGTCCGCATGTATCCCGTGCCACCCAACGTGCTCTAGAAGGTGTAAGTCAACTACCCTGGCCAGCAAGATCTCCGGATCTGTCCCCCATTGAGCATGTTTGGGACTGGGTGAAGCGTCGTCTCACGCGGTCTGCACGTCCAGCACGAACGCTGGTCCAACTGAGGCGCCAGGTGGAAATGGCATGGCAAGCCGTTCCACAGGACTACATCCAGCATCTCTACGATCGTCTCCATGGGAGAATAGCAGCCTGCATTGCTGCGAAAGGTGGATATACACTGTACTAGTGCCGACATTGTGCATGCTCTGTTGCCTGTGTCTACGTGTCTGTGGTTCTGTCAGTGTGATCATGTGATGTATCTGACCCCAGGAATGTGTCAATAAAGTTTCCCCTTCCTGGGACAATGAATTCACGGTGTTCTTATTTCAATTTCCAGGAGTGTATTTGGAGTTATAAAAATGTAGCCACTCGGCCTCAAGCCCGAGCAGCAAGTCGGCATGATAAAGAGGCATTACTAAGTGATGGAGATGAAGAAGATTAAGCTCTGGACAATGTTTAACGAACTGAGGAGGATGAATGAAAATTTGTATTTGTTTCGCCTTTTGGATTGTATGTTTTTGGATTGATTTTTATTTTTTTTAATACTTATTGTTAGGTCTTAAAAATAAAGACATGTGGTTATCTACTTTCAAAATGATTTCATTATTGACCTACATTCAGAATCCTAGAGGTACAAGTGCAGATGTACAAGAGATTCAAGTGCAGCGTGCCAAACATGGTGAACTTTCAGTACATAAAAATATAGTATTAAAATAATGTTTTATGATGTAGTATATCCTTGAGGTACATGGTAATGTAAACAAAAGTACCTAACTCCAAACGTGACCTACTCGAATTTTTTTGGACTTTATAACTTCAACTATCTCGAAATAATGTTTTTTGTACTTGGACCTCTTGGCTTCTAGGCACCACGATTATAACGTTCTTCTTGAGGTATCAGGGTATCTCACTGCCCTCATAAACCTCCTAAAGCCGGTGTAGTACTTCTGTCATTGCTGGCTCCACTAATGATATCGTATCTCTAGGGATATGTCGTCTTTTCCAGCTACCTTGTTTATGTTTAGGTCTTTCAGCGATCTTTTAAATTCTGGGTGTCACTTGTGCCATACGTCTGTGCGCGAGAGTTCCACACTCCTAAACATCCCTAGGTCCACTGGCTCCGATGTGATAGTGAAGTGGAAACTTGAAGGGTAACATACAGCACAAAAGAGTACAGGCCGACCTCGTCTGTTGGCTGACAGAGACCGCCAACAGTTGAAGAGGGTCGTAATGTATGATAGGCAGACATCTATCCAGACAGTCACACAGGAATTCCAAACTGCATCAGGATCCACTGCAAGTATTATGACAGTTAGGCGAGAGGTCAGAAAACTTGCATTTCATGGTCGTGCGGCTACTCATAAGCCACACATCATGCCGGTAAATGCCAATTGGTGTAATGAACGTAATCACTGGGCGATTGAACTGTGGAAAAACGTTGTGTCGAGTAACAAATCACGGTACACAATGTGGCGTTCTGGTGGCAGGGTGTGGCTATGGCAAATCCCTGGTGAACGCCATCTGCGAGCGTGAGTAGTGCCACCAGTAAAATTCGGAGGCAGTGGTGTTACGGAGTGGCCGTGTTCTTCATGGAGGGGGTTTGCACCCCTTGTTGTTTTGCGTGGCACTATCACAGCACAGGCCTATACTGATGTTTTAAGCACCTTCTTGCTTCCCACTGTTGAAGAGCAATACGGGGATGGCCATTGCATCTTTCAACACAATGGGGCCTGTTCGTAATGCATGGCCTGGGTCGGAGTGGTTATACGACGATAACGTTCCTGTAATGGACTGGCCTGCATAGAGTACTGACCTGAATGCTACAGAACACCTCTGGGTAGTTTTGGAACGCCGACTCCGTGTCAGGCCTCACCGACCGACGTCGATACCACTCCTCAGTGCAGCACTCCGGGAAGAATAGGCGGCCATTCCCCAAGAAACCTCCCAGCACCTGATTGAACGTATACCTGCGAGAGTGTGGGCCTACACCATATTTAATTCCAGCATTACCGATGGAGCGAGACACGAGCTTTTACGTCATTTTCAGCCAGGTGTCCGGATGGTTTTGATCACATAGTGTACTTCGTGATTGAGCGATATGTTTGAACTTAGTAATGTATGGTGCCTGCCCAATAACTAATATACGCGTTCATTATGTGGAATACCAAATACGCAAAAACAGTTTATACTTTATTACTAATGAAGTAAAATCACTTACACCAGACGTGACAAACATAATTGAACACAAGTTTGCCATATTGAAAAACAGAAGAATGAAGGTAGAGACGTTCATTGCTGTCTGCAACAAAGAGGCTGACCTGCAACAAAAATTTGACATATGAACTGTGAGAAGACTGAAAACAAGAATGTTACAATAGAGAAACTGACTAATGATTATACTGTAACTGGTGCTCTGTTTGGTGATGAAACTTATGCTTGCAGTTATTTACTACCTGCCGAATATTCTTCTCATCTTCCTAGTTCTGAGGGAAAATATATTGTGCCAGAAAAAATAAGTAAAGCACACATATCACATTTCGGACCGCAGTACAACTTCGTACTGTGACACAACATCGACAGGTATGTAAATGATTAAATATGCAGTTCTCTGTGGTAGGAAGACCGGCCGCGGAAGTGTGTTAGTGTCGTTCGGTTTTAATACTGTTACGTGGCCTGGAACGGCATGTTATTGGCGTGAACTGATTCAGATGCTGAGGGATCACTAAGAAGGGCACTCGTCTGAGACAGTATTATCGACACATGACGGAGTTTGAAACGGTCCCGGTTGTGGGTCCCCATTTGATCGGTTGGTCGAATCATGCAATTGTTTTGTGTGACAGTGGCCCAATTTTGAACTGCATTTCACCGTAGAGGGCAGCCATACTCCTAGTCAGATTTCGGTCGACCACGTCTGACCACCACAAGGAACGATGGCAGCATTGTGCACCAAGCACATCGTAGCACCTTCACATTTGCACCTGCAGTCCAGGGACATTTCGCACCATTTGCACCATTGGCCGGAGACTAGCAGCAGCCGAAGCATGGAATTATAGCTTCCTGTGTAAGCTGCCGTTAACACCACAACTCGAACGCCTGCGTGACCGGGAAGCATACAGGGTTGATAAACGAGTCTGCATTGCGTTCAGGAATGAACTGCAGTTCTCCACCACCCGGGTGATTGTCGTGGGCGAATATGGGGGCGACCTGCTTCGGAGAGGTGTGGATGCGGTACTCATTCGATCGTGACGTGGTCAGACAACCGGATATAGCTTCACGTCAAGGCTTATAGTGATGAGGGAACTCTGATGACACAACGATATGCCACACACTTAATGCGTCCTCCTGTGATACCTCCCACGTGAAAGCATCGTGGTGCCACTTATCAGCACGACAAAATTCGTCCACATATGTCACATGTCTCTGTGAACTGTCTGTTTCATGTTGAAGTATTACTGTGGCCATGAAGATCCCAGATCAGTCGTAACATGAGTGGGAGCCTTTCCGATGTCAGTTTGCCTCGGTGCTACACCCAAGTTATCAAAGACCAGCTTTGGGTCCGATTGCTTCATGAGAGAATAAAACAGCTTTGACACGTTCCCAACCGAATCAGCGTATGCATGCGGAACAGAGGGACTGTAACATTGTACTCATAAGCGGGTTCATACTGACACGTGCTTTATAAATTAGACTTGATTTTTTTAATCACCGAAATAACGTCACATATCATTCCAAACCGTGAAGTTTCATTTTATGTCCTCCTTCCTTACTGGCAACTTCAGTTTTTCTATCACACAGCATATATTCGCTCCACAAGCTTCAGCCACAAGCAACTACAGAGCGCCTGGGGCAAACTGCTGCGAACGAATATCAGCAACTTTCAATTCTATGCATTTCGCCCACTGAACGAAAGAATGTTATCGTCCATACTCCTCTGATCTTTCTTATCTTATTGTAATCATTCCTGCGCGAAATATACTTGAAGGCAGCCTCACATTTCTTCCATTTATTCTCATTTACGTTCGCCAAGCGTTACTATTACATTTTCGTGCGGAATATACTGACATGTTGAGATCCTACTTGCACGCTTCTGATTTCGTTCAATGTCTGCTGCCATGACAACTTCATAAGAACTCCAGCAAAAGAGTAATGTTAAAATGGTAGCTGTTTCCTTCATCGTGAGGTACATCTACATCTACAGGATTGCTTTGCAACTGACAACAGCAGATGGTACATCGAACCACTTTCACACTATTCCTTTACCGTTTCACTATCAAACTGCACGCGGGGAAAATGAGTACTTAAGTATTTCCGCACGAGCTCTGATTTCTCTTATTTCATCGCGACAATGATCTCTCCCCATGTAGGTCAGCGTCAAAAATATTTTTTCACTTTCTTAGAAGGAAGTTTGTGATTAATATTCCGCCGGAAAGAGAAACGCCTTTGTTTTAATGATTGCCACTCCAATTCGCATGTCATACCCGAGACAATTTCTCCCCTATTTCTCGATAATACAAAATGTGCTGCTGTCCTTTGAAATATTTTATGTTCTCCCTCAATCCTACATAGCAAGGATCCCATGCCACATAGTAATACTCCAGTTGAGGACGGAAAGGCGTAGTACAGGTGGTGTCTTTATGGATTTGTTACATCTGCCACTAAGTGTGGTCTTTGTTTGCTCTCACCCTTTCCTAAGTGATCGTTCTAATTTATTTATTTGTGTATCCAATGTGATATGATTAGGGCCATCAGGCTATAACATACATAGTATCAGCACCGTTTTCACATCACACTTACCTAAGATATAATAATTTTAATGAGACAAGTAGTATTAAAATTGTGTGTGTCTGTAGTGACAATGTGACTAAACAATACCGACTATGAAGTAATAAAGTTAATAGTGGTAGTATTTCTACGTCTGCTTCTCCTGTTGCTAATAGTGATACTAGTAATAATAATAATAATAATAATAACAATGATTGTGGTACATAAAAAAGATTTTCTTGTATAATCAGTTCTGGAGAAAGGAAAGTTTAGGAGATTGCACTAGCTAAGAATACTGGAAAATGAAAAAGATCTGATTCGAGAGAAGGCTGTAGTAGGGTAAACAATGCATACAGGGATAATGGTAATCATTGTCGTTGTATTAGTTGATACTTCCTTAACTGTCTTCTGAAGATCCAGTTCCCAGTTCTCTAATATAATGTGGTAGGTTGTTGTAGAGCCGGGTTCCTTCTACTGAGGCGGAATTCGAGGAAATGGCCGGACGATAGAGTGGGGCACAAAAAATTTTCCTCTGTTGGGAACATGTGTTCTGCCGTCTTGTTCAGAGAAGAGCGTTAGGTTTGAGAGAAGATAAGAGGGACTGCGCGTTGGTAGGACAGTAGAGAAGGTAGATGATATGCCAATCTGTGCACTTGTCTGCACGCAGCCAGGACAGTTGTGCATATGATGGTGAAACATGATCAAAGAGTGGAACATCACAGATACAATGAACACAGGTACTCGTAACCAATTCCACATTTCGTGAGCTTTCCTGCGTACGACTAGGACAACTGACAACGGAGATAGTTGTATGCATGCGGCACAGGTTAATGGACCGTTTTGATACTTGCCGTCATCATATGACACAAGTGCCACGACCTAAGTTGGATACAATAAGTCTGTTTCGTGGTCAGAGGATGTACATTGCTCATCACCTGCGGCCTGTTTCAGTGCGCAACTCTTTGTAAGAGTGCGGCAGAAGTGCATGATCTCTTGCAATACACTCACTGAGACTGGTAGTCATCACCTTGAACGGCGACTACGAACCACACTGTTGTTATGTGGTGCATTCTGTGTGTGTCCATAACTAAATAAGTATGCATTCCCCATCATTGGTTCCCTATCTCCTTACAATCGGTTGTGGACCCACTATCAACTGCTTCAGATTCTCCCAAAAGGCGTGACACCTTGTAAACCTACTTACCTATTTATCTGTAGCAGTGTTGGCCGTTTTAAGTATCTTGTGTAGTGTGTTCTTTGTTTAGTTTGCCACACGGATTCCTTGTCTGTTCATAATTTTCTTCTTCTTTGGGCTATTTAGTTGCCAAAAGTCAGAATCTACAATGTTTTCCTGTTTTCCATCTTGTGTATTTTGTGTGTGCCAACGCCATTGCCGCAGTGTAACCCGCCAGATCACCGAAGATAAGCGCTGTCGGGCTAGTCTAGCACTTGGATGGGAGACCATCCGGTCTGATGAGAGCTGTTGGCAAGCGGGGTGCAGTCAGCCCTTGTGAGACAAACTGAGGAGCTCCATGATTGAGAAGTAGCGGCTCCGGTCTTGTTAACTGACATACGGCTGGGAGAGCGGTGTGCTGGCCACATGTCCCTCGATATCCTCATCCAGTAACACCTATGCATTGAGGTTGACACGGCGCCCGGTCGGTACCTTTCGGCCTTGATGGCCTGTTCGGGCGGAGTTTAGTGTAGTTTTAGTATTTCTTGTGTGCTCTGCTGTATGATTATCACTGATGTGTTATGCTGTATCGGTTGTGTTTCTGTTTTTTTGGTTTAATTTATTTACTGCGTTTAATTTGTAACGATTATCTATGGTAATCTGTCTAGCTACGTTTATCTATTGGTATTCTGTTCAGTCTATGTAGGAAGTACCTAAAGCTGACTCGTTTGTGAGCTGTGGGATATTTAGAACAGTTGTGTATTATTTTGTGTGTTGATGACTGTTTTCTGTATACTGAGAATGTGTGCTAGTTTTTAACAGATGGTTTCCCAAGAAAACAATAAAATATATTGTTAATATGACATAAAAATCTGGATTAAAAGAGGAATCAGTAATGTGCTATTAGCAGGAAATTTTTTAGAATGGTTAGTTCAAGAAAGAAATAGGAGTGAATACATATGGCAATGAACAATGTGCTGTCTTAAGAAAACATATTAAAAATCTTGGTATTCAACATGAATTTTGTCATCTTCAGCTTCATTGCCAAATCGCAAAGAGAATCTGACCTGTCTCTTCGTATTTGATTTATCAAGGACTTCGTGAAATAGCGAGCTGATAGGTACTTTGCCGCCGGCAAGAGTCGGTCGTCCCGCCAATGACTGATTTTGCAGCTACTACAGCTTCCATCCAGAATACGACAGTGAGACTGAGCCGCAACTGAGAGTTAATGTATAAAGAAGCGAAAGCAATTTTATAACACTTCCGTCATTTCATGTTTCACTTTGAAGACTTGCATTTCAAATCAGTGAACAATCTTCTTACAACTCCAACCACAGGCGTGACGTGTTCCCTTCTGTTTTCAGTTAACATCATGATAATCACTGGACACTTTGCAACTGCAATTAATTCACTTAAATGACTATAAGCATCTTTCCCTCAACTCCCAATGTTACATAAGCCAAAGCCTTATTATTGTTAACGTTGGCACCGTTTGTCTTCTTTTTGTTGATAATTTTGTCGTAAAAGTAAAGTAGTTGTGATTCATGTCTCATTTAATAGTAACAAGTTTCCTCGTTCATAATTTTGGAGGCTACCGTAGTCTTAAGACATACTGCAGCTTACAGTTCATTTAAACCTGGTAATCATTGCAACTGATTCACAGCGAAGGGACTGTCACTGAAATTAGATAAAACGCGATACATGAAATTATGTCTGGCACAAGAACCGACGATATCGCCATAAGTAATGCATTAGGTAAATTAATAAATGAAACAGACTATTCTAATTTCTTGGAGATTTATGTTGATAAGAACTTAAACGTGAAGTCTGATGTTAGAGGTCCTCTTAAATTTTCAAGTAGTGCATCAATTGAGTTATGGGTAGTCTCATTAACTGCAGTCAAGAAGCTGGACTTTTCATTTTATTTTATTTTATTTGCCGTTTTCGTTCCACCTTGTAACTCATCCCCTTTTTCACCAACTACAGTAATACGCCACGAATGAAGAACTCTTTTTCTTACAGTAAATTAGTTATGACATCACATCCCGGGATAACTTGTTACTTATGAAGAATGTGTTTGTTGCACTGAGGCGTGCAAAAAGGATAATATTTGGTGCCGCTTTACGACTTCCTGTGCGCAACTATTTAAACATTTGAGACTGCTGACAATGGCTTCAGATTGCATTTACTGTATTCCATAGATTACAGTAAACAATCCTAAAGAGTTAAAGAAACCAAGAAGCTCATAAATGTAGTACTAGAAGAATAAAAAAGTTAGTATATCTGTATTTCAGCCATAATGTATACAGATATGAGTGGTATTTAGTGATTAAAATATTTGACCTCTTACCCAGGGATTTAAAAAATTTAAGAAATCATAAAATTATCTTCAGATTCGTACTGAAATCAGAAATACTTCACAGTTCTTTCCAAACCATCCAAGAATCTCTGAATGTGGTATAGTGATATAGGAACGTGTATTTAAACGAAGGAGAGACAGATGGACTATTAAGTGTAAATTAATCAATGTATGTGGGAAAGAAAATAATTGAGAGAAGGAGATAGAGAGAACGTGAATACAGTGCACTAACAGTCACTGTGTGCGTGTAAAACACACCTTAAAAATTAAATAATTGATCAAATATTGCCTTCTTGTTTATTGAAAAAAGCGCACTCTAATTGTAAAACTGACTCGGTCTAGTTGATGACCAGAAGCCGCGATTATGATCCATTGAACATGCAGATATGCAGCTAACTCAGTGACTAACTGCATTTCCAATCATCAGAGTACGATTTATTAAAGTTCCCTTTGTATATCTCAGTATTCATAAAATGAGATGAACCCATAAGTTTACGTACACTGGACTATAAGTACCCCTTCTGCCTTTACTCTTGTCTGTTATGTAGACCAACTGGAGAATTGTATTATAACTAAAAACTGTTATCAATAAACGTTGTATCTATAGAGGAGAGTAATGGTGTTCAAAAATTGCCTTTTTTCAATACATTGAAGATGTACAACACTATCAGCAAAATTTACCATTTTGGCTTATTAATTAGTTAGTTAGAAGTTTAATACTGTACTAATATTAAATCACTACTGCCCATACCCTGCAGGCAATGTAGAGTGAAATCCATTGCCAAACTTGTTTGTCCCTATAGAAGCAAGTCGGCACATCTTCGGACGTAATTACCTAATCAAATGATTACGGATACATCTCTCTCCTAGGTATTTATAGGACGGTGAGGGTGTTGTAAATAAGGCGTTCGTTACCGTATGTACCAAATATAGATACAACATATTCGAAGTTAGTTGGCGATCATGCACATCACATATCGTTAGCAAAATGTTTCCCACATACATAAATACATGTGAATTTTATCCATAGTGGATGCTGTCGAACTCCGTGAGTGTTTCTTTATGGGGTTGTAGAAAAATATCCGCTACCAGTCACAATAATAAATATATGTAAGCTAATATAGTGCCGTTTTCTGTATATTTTGTTCATTATACTGCCAGGTGCGTCATTTTAACGCCTTAAGAACAGTCAGATGTGTTCAGTTGTATTTTGATGCTAACCTGAGAATTGCCTGGTGATGAAGAGCATTCTTCACTAGCTTAGAGAACATTTCATCTGAAGCGGTGTCTGAGGATTCGTCTACAGGTGGAGTTGAGTGACAAACACCGGTTGCCATCAACGACCGCTCGCTCCTGACTCCATATAGATAATCATGCGGCGCTGTATCCTTCAGATGGCAATTATGCATTGTTGAAATGCTTTGATCTAAGACTTCTATCTCGGCTGCAACGAACATCATGAGGCGAACAAAGAAAACATCCAGACACAGCGTGGCCTCCGCCGTTATCGTCAGACAGGTGGCTTGGATGATGAACAGCAGTTCATACGTCGGCGACGCGTGTGTGTCTGCAGGTAGCCAGAGTGGCAGAGGCAGCTGTCGCTGGTCCTGCTGACCAGCTGTCAGGGCGCCATTGGAAAGCAGCGGAGACGCCACCCAACACATCAGCGCAGGTACAGTCATCACCTGCAAAGTAGGATAAACGTCACAGGCCTTATCTTCTGTTACTATTCTGTTGTTAGGAATGAATGAATATAAATAGCCGGCCGGGCTGACCGAGCGGTTCTAGGTACTTAAGACTGGAACCGCGCGACCGCTACGGTCGCAGGTTCGAATCTTGCCTCGCATATGGATGTGTGTGATGTCCTTAGGTTAGTTAGGTTTAAGTAGTTCTAGGGGACTGATGACCTTAGCTGTTAAGTCCCATAGTGCTCAGAGCCATTTTTTTGAATATAAACAACAAGTTGTGCACCGGTAAATATTTTGGAACTAACATGGTTGCAATACGGTTTTAATTAATGAAGTAGTATCGTTTCGAATCTGTTCATCTGATTATTACACTGATATTCCAAAGCAGAAACTGCAGTTCTTTTTCTTATTAAAGCTGATTTCTGTTCTGAAAGATTTACATATCTTTTTGTGGATACTCACTAGCGCAGAATTACACTTTACGATGAAGGAAATTACTCACCAACAATTACTAAAGTTTCCAGATGGAGGAGCCAAGTCGAAAGTACTGTATCATAATGCGCTGGGCGTTAGCAACTCTATATCACAATAAAAGAAGCTACAGAGCGGTTCAACATGTTGCCATGAATAAGGTTGGAGGATGCTTTTGGGTCTTTTTAATCATATTAAGGGATGATATGAATTACATACTCAACGAACATTACAATGCATTTTGTGCAAACAGCGTTATCTTTGCAACTAATGTTTGCGGAGGAAACGCAATAACCAGAGAGGGTATGGCGATCTCTACTTTCGAACAGATATCGCAAGCCGAATGGCACATATGAACACTACTGTTACCTTTGTATTGCTTTCGTTTATTTGCGCCATTTTGTCTTCTGGAAAAGGACGGTGAGTCTCAATAATATCGCACGTGACTTTAGGAAAAGTTTGAGCGGTGCCGCGAATATTGAAGAAAAACTAACTTCGATGGAGAACACCACTCGAACTATCTTTAAGAACTACAAGGCTTCCCCCGTTATTTGTGTAGAGACGTGTGCATACCGTAGGTTTCAAGAGGACAGGACGTGCATTAGAAATAAGAGCCACCATCTCCTGAAGCAGCCTCATAGGCAGAGAACAGTTAACTGGGCTACAGAGCTGATTTCTTGGAAGGGATCAAACCGCTAAAAGTATTCTCTATGATTTCTTATCTGATACTGAGAATAAAGAAAGCACTTCATGGCTATTCAAAGAAGAAATATGCCTACGTACTCTACGAAAGTTATTTGATGTAGTGCAACGGCCAGATTGTGCTGCTGTCCGCAGTCTCTACCCGGGAACTAGGTGTCTGCGTTGTCCTCATCATTTCATCATCAGCATCATGTGTGACAGTGGCAAAATTGGACTGAGAAAAAATTGGGACTTTCTATGGGCGCTGATGACAGCGCAGTTGAGCGACCCACAAATCCAGCATCACGATCAGAGTGTGCTGTCATCTCAGGTGCTTGCAGGTCCTGAGTCAAAACACATCAGAACGGTTTCTGAAACTGACAAATACTACGATAGACCACATGCTATTAGGGGATATAATGGTCTTGCGTGACCAAACACTACGGTCAGTACTCCAGGTACTTACAATAAATGTCTCATTTAACTCTGGAGAAAGACTCAGTACTAAGAAGCAGGGATTGCATGGAGTTTCAAGAGCAGTACCACATACGTTTTTAATTATTTTCTATGTGTTCTAGAGTCTGTGCGAAGTAATGTATTTTCGTTTCTCACTAATACGTGAGTAAACGTTTTGTGCAGATTTTGATGAACATAACGATTACGTACGTGACAGACCGATATGCGACCCACCTTGTGAGTAACAAAAAGTTATTTGCAAAACATGCAAATCGGCGCCAGTGAACAAGTTAACTGGGTTGTAACATTGTTTAGTTCCGGTACCTTAAGAAAATCAAAATTTTTCTCGTGTGAGGTTTCGAAAAATTCGTTATTTATCTGCTTTAAAACACCTAGTTTTACAGGATTTGCAAAGTATCTTCTTTCTGAACGACTCACCCTACGTCTGTTATCTAACGGTTATCACATTCTACGAAACCCATTGTTCTCATGACTGACATATTTATTTTATTTTACTGACAAGCTGTTCTTTTTCTCGCCACAGTTGCTACGTAATGTAAGTGAGGGCATCATCATTCTTTGAATTGTGTAAACTTTATTCAATGTTTCATTGTATTTCAGTTGGTGAATCGTGTTTTCTGAGGCGCCCATGGGTGACCAGTCCAGCATTTGCATAAATGAGCATGTAACGTCAGCTATAAAACCGCATTACACAGGTCGCTGTACCAGTCAAAGATTGTTAATCTATCGTTAATCCTTGTCTGGTTCACCTCTCCGTCTGGCGACGTGGCGTGTTCAGCTATACAGTAGTGGCAATCAGTATAAAGGCAGGGTTCCACGAAAATAATACTACAATATCTGAAGCATACACGTAACGAATTTACTATGAAAATGAAATTTCGTGTGGCGACGGCCTCCCGGCGGGTTCACCGGATCGCCTGGTGCAAGTCTTTTGAGATGACGCCACTTCGGCGACTTGCACGTCGATGAGGATGAAATGAGGATGAAGAAGACGACAGAACCACCCAGTCCCTGAGCGGAGAAAAATCTCCTACCCAGCCGGGAACCGAATCCGACATATGTCGTTATGCTCGATTTCATACTACTGCATATACACACATCAAAAAAGGTTTACATCACCTCGCTTCCGAGAGTTCCAGAACCTGTAGGAAAATTGGAATAGAAATCAACATAAACATGTCCGCAGTTTTCCTTGTTCATGAAAACCACACATTGTATGTTGTACAACCATACAGCGAGACCTACAGAGTTGATGGTCAAGACTGCTGTACACACTGGTACATCTAATACACAGCAGCACGTCCTCTTGCGTTGGTGCATGCCTGTACTCCTCGTGGCATACTATCCACAAGCTCATCAATGCACTGTTGGTCCAAATCGTCCCATCCTCAGCGGTGATTCGGCGTGGATCTCGCAGTGGTTGTCGGATCACGTCGTCCATAAACAGCCCTATTGAATCTATACCAGGCATGTTCGATAAGATTCATGTCTGGAGAACACTCTAATCGAGCAATGTCGTTATCCTGGAAGAATTCATTCACAAAATGTGCACGATGGGAACGCGAATTGTCGACCACGAAGACGAATGCCTCGACGATATGCTGTGGTTGCGCTATCGGTCGGAGGATGGCATTCACATATCGTACAGCCATTACGGCCCCTTCCATTGCAACCAGCGGCATACGTCGGTCCCACATAATGCCTCCCCGAAACATCACGGTACCTCCACCTTGCGGCTCTCGCTGGACAGTGTGTCCAAGGCGTTCAGTCTGACTGGGTTGCCTCCAACACGTCTCCGACGACTGTCTGAGGGCATATGCGACACTTATCGGTGAAGAGAACTTTATGCCAATCTTGTGCGGTCCATTTGGCATGTTTTTGGGCCCATCTGTACGGCTCTGCATGGTGTGTTTGCAAAGATGGACCTCGTCATGGACGTCGGGAGTGAAGTTGCAGCCTATTGGGCACAGTTTGAGTCGCAACACGACGTCCTGTGGCTGAACGAAAACCGTTATTCAACATGGTTGCGTTGCTGTCAGGGTTCCACAGAGGCATAATCCGTAGGTAGCGGTCATCCACTGCAGCAGTAGCCCTTGAGCGGGCCGGCCGGTGTGGCCGGGCGGTTCTAGGCACTACAGTCCGGAACCGCGCTGCTGCTACGGTCGCAGGTTCGAATCCTGCCTCTGGAATGGCTGTGTGTGATGTCCTTCGGTTAGTTAGGTTTAAGTAGTTATAAGTTCTAGAGGACTGATGACCCATAGTGCTCAGAGCCATTTTGCACCCTTGGGCGGCCTGAGCGAGGTATTTAATCGACTGTTCCTGTTTCTCTGTGTCTCCTCTATGTCCGAACAACATCGCTTTGGTTCACTCCGAGACGCCTGGACACTTCCCTTGTTGAGAATCCTTCCTGGCACAAAGTAACAATGAGGACGCGCTAGAACAGCGGTATTGACCGTCTAGGCATGCTTGAACTACAGGAAACAGGAGCCGTGTACCTCCTTCCTGATTGAATGACTGGAACTGATCGGCTGTCGTACCCTCTCCGTCTAATAGACGTTGCTCATGCATGATTGTTTACATTGGGTTTAGTGACATATCTGAACAGTCAATGGGACTATGTCTGTGGTACAATATCCACAGTCAATGTCTATCTTGAGGAGTTCAGGGACTCGAGGTAATGTAAAACGTTTTTTGATGGGTGTACATTGTGAACAATTATTCCCAACGATAATGTTAGTTTCCCTACAAATATCCATTCCTTTATTCTGATTTCCACTACAGCAGAAGATTAATTTAGTCCTTTGTATTTAACTTTCAGATTATGCGTTTTTCTATATCTAAGAAAGGGGTTTTATATTTTTAAGTTAGAATTTTTATTTACGGTTTAGCAGTTCGTAACCTACTGCCTCGCATATGCACTCCAGTACCATTTCTTTAAGGCTCAGTTTTCACAATTTCTGTAATGCAGAAGTCTATACTATAGAAATAAAGTTTCCTCTGGAACTTGCCTAGCACTCAGGTTCAGTTTTCTCAGTTTCTGTAATGTAGAGTGCGGTGTCACCGCCAGACACCACACTTGCTAGGTGGTAGCTTAAATCGGCCGCGGTCCATTTAGTACATGTCGGACCCGCGTGTCGCCACAGAATGTGAAGCAGCTACAGAGTGTGTTGGGTAAAATTAACTATTATTATCGCTTTCTGCGCAATGCCTCTTCCATTTCAGCTCCGCTTCATAGCTTACGCCGTAAGGGTGTTCCGTTCGTCTGGACGACGTAATGCGAACGCGCCTTTCGCCAGTTGAAATCGGCGTTGCTTTCTAATACTTGCCTTACGCCATTCGATCCCCAGAAACCCATTTTGTTGATGGTAGATGCATCGGATTTCGGGATCGGTGCTGTGCTTGCGCACAAAGATGGGTCGCATGATCGCCCTATTGCCTTTGCGTCCAAATTTCTCTCGTCTGCGCAAAGAAATTATTCACAGATAGAGAAAGAAGCTTTGGCTCTCGTATTTGGTGTTACTAAGTTCCATGATTTCTTGTATGGTCGTCACTTTACCATCATCACAGACCACAAACCTTTGACGTCGCTTTTTCATCCGAACAAGCCTGTACCTCCGCGTACAGCGCAGAAATTCATTCGCTGGTCTATTTTCCTCTCGCAGTACCGCTACGATATCTTGTATCGGTCCACTGCTAAGCACGGAAACGCCGATGCGTCGTCCCGTTTGCCTGTTGCTGAGGATAAAGCATTCGATTCTTCCGAACTTGCTTGCATGTTCATTGATTCTGAAACCGATGAAGTGGTCGAATCGTTTCCGATTGATTTTCGTCGTGTAGCTACAGCCACCGCTGCTGACCCTGTCCTTGCTACCGTTTTGCGTTTTGTTGCTACGCAATGGCCTTCGTCAAAGTCTCGGATCGAGGATCCGTTGGTTCGCCGATTTTTTGCTCACAAAGAAAGACTTTTTGTTCGACGTGGTGTTTTGTTGTTGCGTTCTGATAATGATCAGTCCAGAGTCGTGGTCCCACGTTCGTTAGAGTCCTCTGTCTTACGGCTTCTTCACCAAGGACATTGGGGTATAGTGCGAACGAAACAACTTGCTCGTCAGCACTGTACTTGGTTCGGAATCGATGCTGCGATTACGACTATGTGTTCTTCTTGCATGGCGTGTGCCGAACAACAATCCGCACCGCCGCGGAAAGTCTTTGCATGGCCAAAAGCCACTTCCCCTTGGCAACGCTTGCACATTGATTTTGCTGGTCCATTCTGGAATGCTCGATGGTTGGTTCTGGTGGATGCCTTCAGTAATTTTCCTTTTGTAGTCCGGATGTCTTCCATGACGTCCTCTGCCACCATCCAAGCGTTGTCTGCTATCTTTTGCATTGAAGGTCTTCTACACGCTATTGTTTCCGACAATGGCCCACAATTCATGTCCGCAGAATTCCAGCCATTCTGCCAGGCCAATGGTATTCAACATCTGACATCCGCGCCGTTTTCGCCTCAGTCAAACGGTGCCGCTGAACGATTGGTCCGGACTTTCAAGTCACAGATGTTGAAGTTGACAGAGTCGCATTCTCGGGAGGTCGCGTTGTTGCTCTTTTTGTCATCGTATCGCTCTCAGCCCCGAGATAGTCGCTCGCCGGCTGAGATGCTGCACGGTCGTCCTCATCGGACCTTGATGTCTTTGCTGCACCCGCCGCATCAGGTTCCTGTGCAGCGGCAGACTTCTGCTTTTGCTCCAGGCGACGTTGTATTTTATCGCAACTATCGAGGTTCACGGCGTTGGCTCGCAGGGCGCATTCTTCGGTGCCTCGGCCGCGCGATGTATTTGGTTTTGGGGGCCTCTGGTGAGGTGCGTCGGCATCTCAATCAGCTGCGCCTCTGTCGTCGCACGGGTTCTGCCGCTCCCCGTCTGCTTTCAGCGACGGTGCCATCCGGTCAGCGCCCTGGGGACCCATCTACTGGCTCTCCTCATCCCCAGGTGTTACCGACGATGCCTTCCATTTTGCCCTATGGCGACGCGCCGCCGCAGCCGCCGCCGCCGCCGCCTGTTCTCCCGCCGGCGCCGCCCGCATTCGACGCTTCGCTGCAGCCGCCAAGCGCCTCCCTGGGTCACGCGCCGCCGATCGCTTCCCATGACCAGCTGTCCTCCGCCATGGAACTCTTGCCCGCTCCGGACCACATGACGTCATCGCGCGTCGGGTACCCCGACGCAATGGAGGTCGACCCTTCGGCCCCTCCTGTCTCTTTACGGGGGCATACACCGCATGTTGACGTGCACCCTGGACTAGGTTTTCAGGCGTTTCCTAGCTCCCCTCGGACCGAATGGCCGGGTGCGGGTGGCACAGCCTCGCCTGTTGTTGGGCTCCCCACCTCATCGCATACGTCAACATGGGGTCCTCCCCACGGCGGGCGGAAGCCTTATCACACGACCGTTCGCCGATTTGCGGGGGAGGAATGTGGTGTCACCGCCAGACACCACACTTGCTAGGTGGTAGCTTAAATCGGCTGCGGTCCATTTAGTACATGTCGGACCCGCGTGTCGCCACTGTGTGATCGCAGACCGAGCGCCACCACAAGGCAGGTCTCGAGATACGGACTAGCACTCGACCCCAGTTGTACGACGACTTTGCTAGCGACTATACTGACGAAGCCTTTCTCTCATTTACCGAGAGACAGTTAGAATAGCCTTCAGCTAAGTCCATGGCTACGACCTAGCAAGGCGCCATTAGCCTTACATAGTTGATAGTTATCGTATGAAATGTCTCATCAAGAACGATGTATACAACACGGACGATTAAAAGTTAAGTATTAAAACAGCTACGTACTTTTCTTGTTACCACTTATTACGTATCCTGTTTCAGACCTCTATCTAGCCTAAGTGAGATTACGCGTGCCTTTCGGCTGCTTCATTGTGGCGTAGCTGTCTTGTTACGCTACAACATAGAGTGTTATAGCAATAATGTTTCCTCCGCAGGCTGCCTAGCACACCATTCGAATGTCATACCCAGATTAAAAACCTGTTACATGTTTGCCACCTCGCGTCAGTTCCGTTAACTGGGCTCTGACGGCAGTCACGGAAGTCAAAACCTGTTAGTAAACAAAGCAAACACAGCAAGACAGATCTTGGTTCAAAAAATGGCTCTGAGCACTATGGGACTTAACATCTTAGGTCATCAGTCCCCTAGAACTTAGAACTACTTAAACCTAACTAACCTAAGGACATCACACACATCCATGCCAGAGGCAGGATTCGAACCGACCGTAGCAGCCCCGCTGTTCCGGACTGTAGCGCCTAGAACAGCACGGCTACCGCGGCCGGCCTATCATGTTACTATCATAACGTTATACCAGACAGGGACGAATAGTCTAATCGACAGAAAAACCAATAATAATACGTAAAAATGTCTCTATCTCTACGGCGCAACTCTTGGACTACACATTTACATGAACATCACTAATACACTTCTCAAACTGAGACCTATAGTTGTTTAGCAAATTCCCAGATTTCCGATACTGACCGCTTATGTGAGGACAGTGAAACAAATTCCCAAACCGTTCTAGGTTCAGCAACTAAGTGCTCCATTCAGTACTATGTTTTAATGTATGTTGTAGATTCGTACGAGAATTTTCTATAAAAATGTTTAGCTGAAAATTTAGAGTCGCTTCAAACGTCTAAAGTCACACGAAAGATTTGTTACTGAGCTATTGTTTTCCAGATATTGTTAAAAAAGGAAATCTGATTAAGGCCTACTGCAAATCATCTTTCTGGGTTACTTCATGTTATCCAAATGTTTCACTCAAAAGAAGGGCATTTGCACTTCTTCAGTATGTTTCGTATTCCAGTAGTTTGACGTCTTATAACGTTCTGCAACTGCAAAACTCTGGTCAGGAGATACTGAGTGAACTTTTTGTGTCGCCTGTACAACTGTGTCTTTTTTTTTTTTTTTTTTTTTTTTAAGAGATGTTCTGAGAAGAGGTGCTTGGCTTTCGGTACACAATGAGACAGTTAAGCAGTTTTCAAAGAAGAGGTTTATCGAAGTTCATGCAACGACGATCCCTGAACTAATTTCAAAACTAAGATATGAATATCTGCGTAATTCGAATTTAACGAAGCTGAATCTCAGCCTTATGATCGCAGATAACAGAAGAGGCCTTTGCCCAAGATCGTAGTTCGAGTGTGTGCTACTAAACGAACGCGTCCGCAGCTCGTGGTCTAGTGGCTAGCGTTGCTGCCTCTGGACCACAGGGTCCTGGGTTTGATTCCCGGCCGGGTTGGAGATTTTCACTGCCCGGGGACTGGCTATTTGTGTTGTCCTCATGATCACCATCATTCGTGACAGTGGCTAAATTGGATTGCGTAAAAATTTGACTGTGAAAAAATTGGGACTTGCTACGGGCACTGATGACCGCGCTTGAGCGTCCTACAAATCAAAAATCATCATCATAATCGAACGCCATTTGAAGTCCGTAACTGGCATACGGTCAGGATTCGGATACCGTGCAACGCATTTACATCGCGTTGGAATTCTACATTTTGGAAACTGTAATTACTATTATTATTATTACTACAAGGTTAATTAATGAGCCTCTATATGCAGGGCCTCCTTCTAGCGTATCCCGAAATGGAGCACTATTCAATTGACGAAGTCATTCCAAGAACTTCGTGGTCTCCTGTTATGTCAGACAGGTGATCTAAGGTCTAAGGTCTAAGCCGGAGCCGCGACTGCGTGGAGAAGTAACTGGTAGATATAGGTAACTGTTGCAAATAAAGCATTTTTGATTTTCACAGTGGTTTCTATTTCGCGACCGATTGAAATTTACTTCCCGAATAGCTCTCGTGAATACGAGTGCGTAATATGACCATATTATTTTCATACTTTCGCTACTACATGTGCCCAACGTTGTAGCCTGTTAGAGATATTTGCGTAATTGAATGAAATGTCTTTATACATTAGTTAAACAATAGCAAATACTGGCTGCTAGAGTGATGTGCGTGGCTGCCTTTTAAAATGAGTAAGAAGAACAGTCTGAAGAAGAACGACAGCAGTTACAGGAAAGAACTGCCAGGATCCAAATACCCTAAAATTTGTATTACATCCACACGAAGGATAAAATTACGTTGCAAACTGGTTTTCGCGGTACTTGTAGCAAAAGCCATTGAAAGGATAAGGTGATACTGTTTTCTTGTTAACGGTATTGACATAATAGTTTAAAAGGATTCCATACTAGCCATTTTCAGATAGCAAACAAACAGCGAAGTTTTGTATGACTTAAATATAAATAAAAGTCAATAATATTACTTAAAAAGCGCTACAAAGCAAGAATAATTTACATAAGATGCCGAAGAGCAAAGCAAAACACGCACCTGGAAGTATCGGTGCAGTCTATCCACTATTCTTGTATAACGGTTGCGGATGCAATCACTGCTGTCTCCGCTGCCATACTGTCTCCTTGTATCGCTCAGTAGGCGAACCAGCTCACGTAGAGTTCCCCCTTCTCCAATCAAAAGAGCAACCTGAAAGAAATGCAAGGAAGTTGTTAAACTCCGTCGGCCTGTTACACCATCACCTCAATTGCCTGCATACACGCTTGTAACAAAGTAAGCGGTGAAGGAGCTATTAACGAGGAAGAGGGCTTTATTCAGACACATTACCTAGCATATTAAGCTCTCTTGTATATTTACTAGTATATTAGCAAGTCAAGATCTAGAACCGCTATGTTACTGAGACGTTATCGCGAAGACTGGCAACTAGCACAAGTTCCGTCCTCCCCAAGGGAATTTTTTCTTCGGCCATCAGGCTGGTTTAGCAGCAGCCGGCCGTGCGTTTCTGTCTTCAGCCTTCCTTTTGAGAGTAGAGTGGTACAGCTGGTCCATCTGGTGCCATTCAAGATCTGTTTGATGTATTGTAGTCTCGATCTGCGTTTTGCATTCTTCCTTTCTACTGTTGCTTCAGCGTAACTTCTGATGACGATCCTGTCTCAGCAGACGACCAACCCATGTGTCCCTTTAGTCTTCGATTACTTTCAGGAGACAAGGATTCTCTTCGTCCACTCTATGGAGCATGTCTTCGTTTGATATCCTGTCTATGTAGAAAATCTTGAACATTCTGTAGCAGCTTTACATCTTGAAGGATGTTATTTTATGTTTTTCTGCTTCTCCGGTTGTCAATGTTTCACATCCGTACAGCAGTGTACTAAAAACAAACGTCTCTATATGGTCTTCCCTGAGATGTTTATCGATGCTGCTGGATGTGAAAAGGCTCCTACTCTTGTTAAAAGCAGCTTTTGCCTACTAGATTCGGCTTATAATTTCTTTCCTATTAATTCATTTGTACAATAGATTAACCCAAGCAGACAGAAACTCTAACGATGAAACTCGGCTCTCCTGACAATGCTCCTACATACATCGTGGCACTATATCACGGTTAACCATATAGCTGAGCTGAGATGCTTACATCCTGATATTAACTGCAAATAGGAAAAAAGGATCAGTAAGAATAAGATAAACGTATAGCATAGTTTTAACAGCGTTGAAGCGATTGAAGTAACAGGTAAGTATACACTGAGTAATGCAGATAATAATAATGATAATAATAACTAAGTAGTACACTACGAGAAGATTTATACTTATCTTCCTAATTTTCTTGTGCGTCAGGAGATGTACTGGTGATAATGTCCACAATCACCACCACATACATTTCCAATGAGACTTTGTAGGTTGTTTATTTATTGTCAATTAATAAAACCACTCTTTGGAAATATACAAGCTCTGCTGACACTATTAGTTGTAATAACAAGAGATTTTCATCAGCCTTGTCATTTAGTGTCTTACTAAGTGTCTACGGTTTCAATTCATCGTATGAGTAAATTTTCGAAAATAGCACTTGCTAATTTAGTGTGGTATTCCAGTATTTTCGATTTCAGCGGCAAATGTCTATGACGGGAGCGCTGGTAACAAATACGTTTCTTCTTGTATAAGCTGGCAATTGTTAACTGAGATAAGCCACTATACACAAATTTATGTTGAATTTATAATTATAAATTTATCTATGAGTTGTGTTTGTTATATGACACAGTGTCTAATAACTACACCATCTTTTATAAATATGCTAACAACAAGAACAAGACATTCGTATTTGATTAGTTTTGTGCCGTGGAATGACTATATGACAATACACAGATGATGAGAATGACGGAACCTTATATTATCTGTGATCTTGAGCATTCAGTTTGGTATGAATCTCTAACGTTCCGCAGTAGCGTCTCCAAACGTCTCCAAACGTCGTTATATAGCACCAGAGAACGTCTGGATACCTTCATTACTAATCAGTTTTTACGCGGTTAGTACTTGACAGCATGAAGCGTGAGACGTTGGTTCGTTTGCCCAGTCAGCAATGTATGCTACCGGTTTTCGGTGACCACAACTGCAACTGACAGATATTCGCCCATCAATGTCGTATCATCACTCCTCCAGAAGCACTACACTTCGCTACTAAGCAATCCAGCCACGGGGCTCACTTGCCTATTGCACTGTGGGGCGTTCCTGATTGCCACTGCATGATACAGTGTTTGTTCCGCAACGTTGATACTGTGTTCCAAGATGACAGGGACCCTTTTCACACAATTCGCACCGTCCAGTACTGGTTTCATGAGAGCGAGGATGAGTTGTCGCCAGTCTCCTGGCCACAAAAGTCACCAGATTGCAATATTGTTGAGCAATGCTGATCTACTGTGGAGAGAAGGGATCGTGATCACAATACACCTTCGATATAATTACATAAACTTGCTACTGTTTTACAGGAAGAATAATATAAGATTCCAAAGAAAACCGTACAAGACCTGAAATTATCCATTCCGAGAAGGTTGGAAACTGCTTTGAATCACAACTGAATTCCTACGCTCTGTTACGCAAACTAATTTGTTGTGTTTTTGGTGTTTCCACACTTTTGTCCACCGCCTGTGTACAATACTCTAGATATCTACGTACTTACTCTGCAAATCACACTTAACTGCCTGGCAGAGAGTTCGTCGAACCACCTTCACAATAATTCTCTGTATTATTCCTCTCTTGAACAGCGCGCAAAAAAAAGAAAAAAAAATCAACACCTATGCGTGCGAGCTGTGATCTCCCTTATTTTATTATCATGGTCCTTTCTCCCTATGTAGGTCGACAGCAAAGAAAGTTTCCCGCAATCGGAGGGGAAAGTTGGTGAAGATATATTGTGACAAGATCCTGCCGCAGCAAGAAACGCCTTTGTTTTAGTGATGTCCATCCCAAATCCTGTATCACGCCCGTGACACTCTCTCCCCTATTTCTCGATAGTATAAAACGGCCGACCCTTGTTTGAACTTTCTCAATGTACTCCGTTAACCCTATCTGGTTAAGTATCCCACATCGCGTAGCAGACAGATAAGCGTAGTGTAGGCATTCTCTGTAGTAGTTCTGTTACATTTTCCGAGCGTTCTGACAAAAAACGCAGCTTTGGTTTTCCTTCCCCACAAAATTTTCTATATGTTCTTTCCAATTGGAGTTGCTCGTAATTGCTAATCCTAGATATTTAATTGAATTTACGGCTTTTAGATTTGATTGATTTATCATGTGGCCAAAATTTACTGAATTCCTTTTAGTACTCGTGGGCATCACCTCACACGTTTCTTGAAACAGGGTGGTCGGAAATTCCCGTTACAAACTTCTAGGACATGTAGAGGGTAGTGAGTACATAACATTTTGAATGGGAACCCATGTCCGGAAATGTACCGTTTCCATTCTACGACAGTTTCAATGCAGATGATTATCTCATCAAAACCCACGTGAGGAATATACTTATTCGTGATCCAGTACAATTGTAGCAATCCATTTGAAAAGAATACTGACTCTTTCCGTTATTACTTACGCATTTTCATTACAACTTATACGTTATGGTTTACATTAGCCGACAACAACAAGACCCAGCATCTACGGCACCAGCTGCAACGTACCGATGCGTTACAACAGCGGCTCGATGTGGCGACCACCAACGTTGTTACACACATAGAACTTCCGTAGCATGTTCTGGTACACTGTCTCCATCCCACCTGGTGTCTCTTCAGTGTCTTGTGCAGGGGTCAGAACTCGTGCGAGCAGATCTTCCTCTGTCTCTACAGGTGTCTCACAAATTAGGCTCTTCATACGACCCCACAAGACATAGCCCAGAGGGGTTAAATCCGGCCATCGTGGCGGCCACGCGGTTGGACCACCACGGCCTATCCATCTTTCGCATACCGTCTGTTGAGATGTCTCCGGACAGCCAGTGAAAAGTGAGGTGGTGCTCCATCATGCTGTCGTAGAACGGAAACGATACGATTCCGGACGTGGGTTCCTATTCAAAATGTTCTGTACTCACAACCCACTACAAGTCCTAGACGTTTGTAACGGGAATTTCCGGCCACCCTGTATAGGGTCAATTGCAAATTTCCGCACCTTGTAGATATCTTTCCTAAATCGATTTTCAATTTGTTTTTACCTTGTGATGGCTTTAAAAGACGTTAAACAACAGTATCACCTACAAACAACATAAGAAGCACGCTGAGATTGTCTCCTAAATCGTTTATATAGAAAAAGAACAGCAGAGGACATATAAATCGCCAGAAATCCCTGCTATTTTACTCGTTTACTTTCCATCAATTACTAAAAACTGTGAACTCTCTGATAGAAAACCACGAATCAAGTTCCATAACTGAGACGATATTCCACAAGCAAGCAATTTCACTACAAGCCGCTTGTCAGGTACGGTGTCAAAATCCTTCTGGAAATCTCGAATACGGATCAGTGTGAAATCCTTTGACGATAACAGTGAACACAGTGGTAGTAAAGCGCTAGTTGTGTTCCGTAAGAAAGATGTTTTGTAAATCCGTGTTGTCTATATGTCAATAGACCATTCTCTTCGAGGTCATTCATAATGTTCGAACACAATATATGTTCCAAGAACCTGCCGAATATGGATTTAGCGATATGAGCCTATAATTTAGTTGATTACTCATAGTACGTTTCTTGAATATTGGTGTTTCCCGAGAAGCTTTCCAGGCTTTGGGTATGGATCTTTCTACAAGTGAGCAGTTATATATAATTGTTAAGCACGGGGCTATTTCATCAGCCTATTCTGAAAGACTAATCTGTACTGGAAGACTTGATTTTATTAAGAGATTGAAGTTGCTTCACTACTTCAACGACATGTGCTTCTAAGTTACTCATATTGACATCTGTTCTTGATTCAAATTCTGTAATATTTTCTTCGTCTTCTTTGGTGAAGAAATTCCAGAATGCTGTGTTTAGTACCCCTACTTTAGAAGCACTGTCATTGACATGTTTCCATTGCTCTTACGTGGAGAAGGCATTGATTGCGTCTTGCCGCTGGCCAGAATCTTTTTTGATCTGCTGCCAGGTTTCGAGACAAAGTTTCATGGTGGAAACTATTATAAGCATCCCGCATTGATGTCCGTGTTAAATTTCGAGCTTCCGTTATATATCGAGATATATTATATCCATACTAAAGGAACTACTGGTCACCAACGTATGGTATATTCGAATACATAACAGATAACGTGAGAAATTTGTTTCTAAATGAAGCGTTACCCATTTCTTCATCGAGCCTTCCATTTCATCGCTGCACAGGACCATCATATGTTCTCCGGTTCCGCATAAACAGCTGCATGGTCTGTAAGAGACTAAATATCATTGCTCACCTATTTTCATGACCCGAATCTTTACATACCAATCTGCGAAAATGCTGATATTTACGGTTATACAAGGAAGTCGTCACTGAGACTGTGTGAACATCGCCGCTTTACCTACTACTTAGGTTACTGTTGTTACAATGTTCCTACACTCCCACTAAGACTGAATTTATTCTGGTAATCTTTCTGAGAGTTGCAGTTTTGTATTGCATTACAAATGCCAGAGAATGACTGACACAATAAGCGTTATGACAGACTTAATCTTTCAGTTGGGCTTAAGCGGGTGGCTCATCTGGGAGAATAACGCTTGAGAACGTGAGAGGTCTGTTTTAGAATCCCAATTTGAGGTACAATAACTGCATTTACAACTACTCTTCCGATCACGTGGTAATTCGATGACATACAGAATATGTTAGAATAGCAACGCGATGGAATGGGGACACAGTGTTCTGGTGAAGCCTCGCCGATTACGCTCTTACTCCACCGCTGGTAATTAACTGATCAGCACTAAAATATAGGAAATAATTCATTTCAGCAGTGTTCTCCTAAGATAACTGTCTCTTTTTGCAGAGATATCGTTCTATGAAACCCTATAAGCCTCACCTTAATCAGAGATCCGGAGCAAATAATAAACATGTAGCTGCAGAGCACCAATTCCTCGAGTTCTTCTGGAAAATCTGCACACAGTCTGAGAGCAGCTCCAGCAGGAACTACAGCGATCGAGGCCAGAGTTACCGACGCAATCAGAACTCCAGGTAAGTTCCCGCCGCCTTGCTGCTGTCTCCAAAGTCCCAAAACACGCAGCACTAGCGCCTCTGGACCCAGTAGTTGACCAGAGGCACCTTTTCTACGTTCCATGTTTCTGCAAAGACGAACGAGCTTTTCATACCCAAAACGATAAAACGTGGTTGAACTTCAGCGACAAAGTTATTTTTCGTTCCTTATTACTTAAATGTGAGAGGAAGTCGTAATACTTCAGTTATTGCCATGACTTGGAGTTGGTCTTTCACTAGATACTCACCCTCCATTGTAATGTTGCAGTGGATGATAAACAAAGGAGTCGTGCTGTGAGAACAAATGGGACCCTAGACCACCACCACTCCTGGATTTTGCGCCGTATGTCGTGCTTCAGTGCGATTGGCATCCCCCCATTGTCCAGGACATCTCTGGTCATCGGCGCTCATTTTGAAGCGGGACTCATCACCGAAGATAATTCTACACCATTGAGATTCCAAGCCAAAGACATGTCTAGAGACACCTTTGACACCGGTCTGCGTTGGCATTTCTTTTCATAGCAGAACGCCTTTGGTACACAGGACCGTTACAGCACAGCGACAGGTTAACGATTCTCTTTACACTGTTTTGTTGCACTTCATGGCAAGCCATCCTGGGCTTATCTTTCTGCAAGGTAAGGCCCGTCCACACACTGCGAGACTTTCTACTGCTTGTCTTCATGCCTGCCAAACTCCACCTTTGCCAGCAAGGTCATTGGATTTCTTCCGAACTGAAAAAGTGAGGAGCATTATAGAGAAGGGGCTCCAATCAGCTCAGGATTTCAACGATATAATGCACCAATTGGACAGAATTTGGCATGACACCCCATAGGACGATATACAACACCTCTATACATCAACTCCAAACGAAATAATTGCTTACATAAGGATCACAGGAATGGACCAGTGCACTACTGACTTGCTCAATTTGTGAAATTTGTTCTTTTGGATCACCCAGCTTTTGTCAAACTGTAATGATTTATTTGTCTGTGCATGTACATCAGATCTACGAATTTCCATTCCATATGGATATTTCCTTCGTGTTGTGTGATCTTGTACATTTTTTATTGAGTATGTTGTAGTACCATCTTACCATCTTCCCTAGCTCCAGCAAGGCGTGTCAGCAGGCTGTCTGCCAAGCTCAGCTGCCAGTGCCAGAAGAGTGCTGAGCTGTCGTTGTGAAAGCCTGTTGTCAGGCAGTGAAGCTAGTGTGGTTGCCACACTGTGCGCCTTGATATTGGGTGGCTTGGCCCTGTACGCGAGTACAAGAGGCGGTTTCTCATAATAACTCGAAGGTGAGCAAGTATAGGTATTAGCCACATACCTAACACTATCAGCTATCAGCTCCTGCATACTAGCCAGAGACCCAGAAGTGAGAAGTAGCTGCTGCCTCTAATATCTGCTTGTCTATGAACCATGCCCAACCCCAATGCTTCTGTGACTCGAACTGACGTCTTCCCATTGGTTCGAGAGCTTTCGAAAGGTGCCTCCTCCACCTGACACACTTAGAGCTGCTGGCTAGCGCACACAGAAATCTGATGCCTCTGTGCGTCTGACAGCATCAGATCTGACGTAGCTGCGCACTCGCTGAGGAGCTGGCACCGCTCACTTGCAGTGGCCACGTTTCTATTCGCCTCGTGATGGCGTGTGCTTCACTAGGCAACTGCTGTCACCCAGGATCGTGCACATGCGCTGGAACACTATCTACATCGCCTGTATCAATTGTGCTGACAAAACACGTTGTAACTGCTGCATTTATGATCCCACGGTGACGGAGGAACTGTTTCTTTGTACCTGCTGGCCAGTCAACCAATCTGCAAAATCATCTACGCATTTAACAAGGTCAGCAATGCTCGCTCCATCCTAACTTGTAACACTATCTTCAGACAGAATGGGAAGTCATCTGGAGACATCTTAATTCACATGATGAATTGTGGAAGCGTATCTGAGATCCACCCATTAACCGTGGATCTGACGGAGGGGTATCTGTTGAGAGGCCACACGAACGTGTAGCTCCTGAAGAGGTCAGCAGCCTTTTCAGTAAGTGCAGGGGCAACATTCTGGATGATTGACTGATCTGGCCTTAACATTAACCAAAACGGCTTTGCTGTGGTGGTACTGTGAATGGCCGAAAGAAAAGGGAAACTACAGCCGTAATTTTTCCCGAGGGCATGCAGCTTTACTGTATGCTTAAGTGATGAAGGCGTTCTCTTGGGTAAAATATTCTGGAGGTAAAAAAGTCCCCATTCGGATATCCGGGCAGGGACTACTCAGGATCACGTCGTTATCATGAGAAACAAAACTGGCGTTATACGGATTGGAGCGTGGAATGTCAGAACGCTGAATCGGGCAGGTAGGTTAGAAAATTTAAAAAGGGGAATAGATATGTTAAAATTAGATGTAATGGAATTAGTGAAGTTCGGTGGCTGGAGGAACAAGACGTCTGGTCAGGTGAATATAGGGTTACGAATACAAGATCAACTAAGAATAATGCAAAGGTATGTGTAATAAAGAATAAGAAATATGAGCACAGATAAGCAACTATGAACAGCACATAGTGAACACATTATTGTAGCGAAGATAGACACGAAGCCCACGCATAACACGGTAGTAAAAGTTTATATGCCAACTAGCTCCGCAGATCGTGAAGAGGTTGAAGAAATGTACTATGCGATAAAAGAAATTATTCGGATAGTTAAGGGAGACGAAAATGTAATAATCTTGGGAGACAGGAATTTTGTTGTAGGAATAGGAGTAGGTGAATATGGACTGGGGGTAAGAAATGAAATAGGAAGCTGAATGGTAGAATTTTGTACAGAGCATAACTCAATAGAACGCTTCAGGTATATTATATACTGGTACGACAGAGATTTAAGAACCAGATTTCAAATTGTAAGATATTTCCAGGGGCTGATATGGACACTGACCACAATTTATTGGTTACGAACCGTAGAAAATATCTGAAGAAACTGCAAAATGTAGGAATTTAAGGAAATGGGACCTGGATACACTAAAAGAACTAAAAGTTGTAGAGAATTTCGGAGAGAGCATTAGCGACCCATTGACAACAACAGCGGAAAGAAATACAGTAGAAGAAATAGGAGTAGCTTTGAGAGATGAAATAGTGATGGCAGGAGAGGATCAAGTAGGTAAAAAGACGGTTTCTAGTAGAAATCCTTGGGTAACACAAGAAATATTGAATTGAACTGATGAAATGAGAAAATATAAAAATTTAGTAAATGAATATGGAGAAAAAGGTACAAACGTCTCAAAAATGAGATCGACAGGAATTGCAAAATAACGAAGCAGAGCTGGCTAGAGGACAAATGTAAGGATGTAGAGGCATATGTCACTAGGGGTAACATAGATAATGCCTACAGGAAAATTGAAAGAGACCTTTGGAGAAAAGAGAACCACCTGTAAGAATATCAAGAGCTCAGATGGAAAACCAGTCCCAAACAAAGAAGGGGAAGCGGAAAGGTGGAAGGAGGACATAGAGGGTCTATACACAAGGGAGATGTACTTGAGGACTATATTACGGAAATACAAGAGGACGTAGATGAAAACGAAAATGGAATATGACACAGCGTGCAGAACTGGACAGAGCACTGAAAGACCTAAGTGGAAACTGGGCCTTGGGAGTAGACAACATTCCTTTACAACTACTGATAGCCTTGGGAGAGCCAACCATGAGAAAACTCTGCCATCTGGTGGGCAAAATGTATGGGGCAGGCGAAATACCCTCAGACTTCATGAAGAATATAGTAGTTCCAATCCCAAAGAAAGCAGGTTCGGACAAGTGTAAAAGTTACCGAACTATCAGTTTAATGAGTCACGGCTGCAAAATACTAACACGAATTCCTTACACGCCAGTAGAAAACCTCGCAGAAGATCAGTCCGGATACCGTAAAAATGCTGGAATACGCGAGGCGATACTGACCCTACAACTTATCTTAAAGATAGGTTAAGGAAAGGCAAACCTACGTTCCTAGCATTTGTAGACACATAAAAACCTTTTGACAATATTGTCTAGAATACTCTCTTTCAAATTCTGATAGTGGTTGGGTAAAATACAGGGAGCGATACGTTATTTACAATTTGTACAGAAAAAGATGGCAGTTATAAGAGACGAGGGTTACAAAAGGGAAGCACTGGTTGCGAAGGGAGTGAGACAGGGCTGTAGCCTATCCCAGATGTTATTCAATTTGTATATTGAGCAGGCAGTAAAGGAAAGAAAAGAAAAATTGGGAGTAGGAATTGCAATCTACGGAAAAGAAATGAAAACTTTGTGTTTGCCGACTACAGTGTAATTCTGTCAGAGACAGCAAAATAACTTGGAAGAGCAATTGAACGGAATGGACAGTACCTTGAAAGGAGGATATAAGATGAACATCAACAAAAGAAAAACAACGATAATGGAATGTGGTCGAAATAAATGAGATGATGCTGAGGGAACGAGTTAAGGAAATGAGACACTTAAAGTAGTAGATGAGTTTTGCTACTTGGAGAGCAAAATAACTGATGACCGTCGAAGTAGAGTGGATATAAAAGGTAGACTGGCTATGGCAAGAAAAGCGAGTCTGAAGGAGAGAAATTTGTTAACATCGAGTGTAGATTTAAGTGTCGGAATGTATTTTCTGAAAATATTTGTATGGGGTATTCCCATGTATGGAAGTGAATAATGGTCGATAAACGGATTTGACAAGAAAAGAATAGAAGATTTCGAAATGCAGTGCTACAGAGGAATGCTGAAGATTGGTGGCCCGATCACTTAACTAATGAGGAGGTACTGAACAGAATTAGAGAGAAGAGAAATTTGTGGCACGACTTGACTAGTATAAGGGATCGCTTGGTAGGCCACATTCAGAGGCATCAAGCGATTACCAATTTTGTATCGGATGGAAACGTGGAGGGTAACAATTGTAGAGGAAGACCAAGAGGTGAATACACTAAGCAGATTCAGAAAGCTGTAGGTTACTCGCAGATTAAGAAACTTGCACAGGATAGAGCAGCATGGAGAGCTGCATCACACCAGTGTCTGTACTAATACCATAACAACAACAACATCTGAGATTAGGTATTACATCTGTAGGACGCTTGAGAACAGAGATCGCACAGCCAAAGACTACGTTGACAAAATGGAAAATTTTAACCCTCAAACGCTGCGATACATACCATCCAATAAGAGTGCAACAAAATGAATGATCTGCAACATGCTCATTTACATCATTCTCAGTCATCTAGCTATATTCAATGTTTATTAATCACACACAAAAATAGAGCATAAAATAGTAACTACACAGAATCACACAGTAGGAAATACTGTAACCAGCCACAAGTTTTTTAAATAATTTTGTTGTACCATTACTAGTTGCAGGCTGAGCCCATCGTCAGATGATAGTAATGACTTCTTCACAATGAAATGGATGATGGTCTTGCAATTGGCAGTTGTCTGGCTATACTGCTAGTCAACATTTATATAAATCATTTGGAAACATCCTTTTTCGATCCCAATTTGACAACAAAGAACAAAATCATATATTACAGTACCAATTTGTATGACACACATATCTTGTTTGATGGAACAGCAGATGAAATTAATCAGTTTTCAAACACGCTTAACAAACTCCACTGAAACCTAAGATTTACTGTTTAGCATGAAACTGATGTTGGCGTAAATTTCTTGGATTTAAAAATTAGTAAATAGAATAGTAAAAATAAATTTAAAATATAAAGGAAGTCCACTAAATCAGATGTCACTATCAACAGCTTGTACGTTATCCTAAGCAACACGAAATGGCATATTATGGGACAATGCCCAACAGAATGTGAAAAAATTCCTTTGCAGCTAAATGACAAGAACCAAAAACAATCACGTTAATAGCCCACAATAGTGGTTTCAGATCTAACATCACCACTATACTTCACAGCAGAGTCAAGAACAAAGACAGTAACAAACATAGCTCTTAGTCCAAATGAAACACTACTGTGACACAAATAGCTCCTCTAAACTGTATGAAATATTTCTGCATATCATTCAATGACAAAGTGTCATACCGGACTGCAAACGTAATCCGTGCGAAAAACATCAAAATTAGTTTTCCCACAGTCAATGAAATGAAACACAAAATCGTTAAAAACTGATACGCCACAGGTCTGGCATTTATAAACTAAACTGTTTTGTGTGTTCCAAATTTTACATTGACCAAATTGTTAGCAGTTTCAACGAACTGCTCTCAGGCTCAACAACCTAAATAAGTCAAATTTGGCTACTCACAGAGATAAACGTCAAAGAAAGCTTAGGGATATTACGTTTTGCCGAAAAAGCATTACAATGAATTCGTTATACGAATTAGGACTACACAGTCTCATTCACAATAGACGTTACTGCATACTGAAGGATCACATAGAATTAAAGCGCCAAATGTATCTCCCAAATTTCATACAACTTCTATAATTTTAAATGAGAAAAATAATAATAAATGACAGAGAGAAAATTCTATATTGGCCGTTACCAGCATCTTTCAAACCTAGATAATTAAATGTCTAACAGTATAAAATTATCTGTAATATGAAAAAGTATCTCTGAAGTAACTCAATAAATGTACCATATCTGTCCACACACCACGTTCTTTGGCATATCAAATCATATATAACCGCCATCTTGTATTTGGTTCAGTTCATTGATCAGTAAGATGCAGAATTTGAGTCACTGTAGAAGGATAAAAGACGACTTAGACAACATTTCTAATTGGTGTGATGAGTGACAGGTAGCTCTGAATGTAATGAATTGTAAGTTAAATGGGGATGTGTACCATAAACAAATTTGTAATGCTCGGATACAGTATTAGTACTGCTCTACCTGGCATAGCCACGTCGTTTAAATATCGGGTCGTAACGTTGCAAAGCGATACGAAATGGACCGAGCGTGTGAGAATTGTCGTGGGAAAGGCGAACGGTCTACTTCGGTTTATTGGGAGAGTTATAGGAAAGTGTAGTTCATCTACAATGGAGACCGTATACAGAGCGCTAGTGCGACATGTTGGTGAGTTGTGTTAGAAAGTTTGGGATCCGTACCAGGTAGGATTAAAGGAAGACATTGAAGCAGTTCAGAAGTGGGCTGCTGGATTTGTTACTGGTAGATTCGAGAAACACGCTAGTGTTGCGGGCACGCTTCGGGAATTCAAATGGGAATCCCTGGAGGTAAGGTGACACTCTTTTCGAGGAAGATTGAGAAAATTTTGAGAAGCGGTATTTGAGGCTGACTGGAGGGTGATACTACTGCCTCCTACATACATCGCGCACAAGTACCACGAAGATAACATACGAGAAATGATGGCTCACCTGTGGTCAGTTGCCGGCACTGTAGCTCTGCGTGCTCGGTCAGAGGGTTAGCTGCCCTCTGTAATAAAAAACTGAGTGAACGGCCCAACGATGAACTTTAACAGGTGTCATGGGACATCCGCCCCGAGCATATACAACGAACAATTACGAACAAAATGAAATCAGCAACAACAAAAAAATGTTGTATCGTCTTGGATCTTAATCAAAACTTCCTCAGTCCTCGGTTCGAATCCCACCGCTGCTTAAATTTTGATTAATAATCCGCTCTGGCGGCCGAAGACTTCCGGCATAAGAAATCACCCTCATTCTGCCAACGGCCTTGTCAAAGAGGGCGCAGGAGCGGACAGAGGTTCAGGACACTCTCTTGTCCTAGCGGTGGGAAACTCCCCTTAAAGGCGGAAGAATCAGCAATGAACAACGGCATAAGAATGCAGAAGGCAATGCAAACCACTGTATGGAAGACCCGTAAAGTGTATCCACAGGACATATGGCCTTTAACTGAAGAAGTATCATGATATTCTCTCAATTGGCAAAAGATTCAGGAATAGTCCCCCATTCGGACCTCTGCGAGGGGACTGCCCAGTGGGAAGTTACCATGAGAAAAAGATTGAATAATTAATGAAAGGATAACGTTCTACGAGTCGGGGCGTGGAATCTCAGAAGCTTGAACGTGGTAGGGAAACTAGAAAATCTGAAAAGGGAAATGCAAAGGCTCAGTCTAGATATAGTAGATGTCAGTGAAGTGAAGTGGAAAGAAGACAAAGTTTTCTGGTCAGATGAGTATAGGTTAATATCAACAGCAGCAGAAAATGGTGTAATGGGAATAGGATTCGCTATGAATAGGAAGGTAGGGCAAAGGGTGGAACACTGTGAACAGTTGAGTGATAGGGTTGTTCTTATCAGAATCAACAGAAAACCAACACCAACAACGATAGTTCAGGTATACACGCCAACGCCGACGTCGCAAGCTGAAGATGAAGGGCCAGGAAAGTGTATGAGGATATTTAAAGGGTAATACAGTATGCGAAGGGGGATGAAAATGTAATAGTAATGGAGGACTGGAATGCAGCTGTAGGGGAAGGAGTAGAAGAAAGGGTTACAGGAGAATATGGGCTTCGGACAAGGTATGAGGGAAAAGAAAGACTAATTGAGTTCTCTAACAAGTTTTAGCAAATAGTAGCGAATACTCAGCTCAAGAATCAAAAGAGGAGGAGGTATGATGGGAAAAGGCTGGGTGATACGGGAACATTTCTGTTAGATTACATCATGGTCACACAGAGATTTCGAAATCAGATACTGGATTGTAGGGCACATTCAGGAATAGATATAGACTCAGATCACAATATAGTAGTGATGAAGAGTAGGCAGTGTAAGACATTAGTCAGGAAGAATCAATACGCAAAGAAGTGGTTACAGAAGTGCTAAGGAATGACGAGATACGCTTGATGTTCCTTAAGGGTATAGATACAGCAATAAGGAATGCCTCAGTAGGTAGTAAAGTTGAAGGGGAATGGACATCTCTAAAAAGAGAAGTTGGGAAAGAAAACATAGGTATAAAGAAAGTAACTAAAGAAGAAACCACGGGTAACACAAGAAGTACTTCAATTGATCTATGAAAGGAGGAAGTACAATCATGTTCCGGGAAACTCAAGAATACAGAAATACAAGTCGCTGAGAAATGAAATAAATAGGAAGTACTGTGAAGCTAAGACGAAATGGCTGCAGGAAAAATGTGAAGACATCGAAAAGGAAATGATTGTCGGAAGGACAGACTCAGCAACAGGAAAGTCAAAGCAACCTTCGGTGACATTAAAAGCAAGGCTGACAACATTAAGAGTGCAACGTGAATTCCATCGCTAATGGAGAGGAGAGAGCGGATAGATGGAAAGAATACACTGAATGCCTCTATGAGATGGAAGATTTGTCTGATGTCATAGAAGAAGATACAGGAGTCAATTGAGAAGAGATAGGGGATCCAGTATTAGAATCAGAATTTAAAAGAGTTTTAGAGGACTTAAGACTAAATAAAGCAGAAGGAATAGATAACTTTCCGTCAGAATTTCTAAAATCATTTGGGGAAGTGGCAACAAAACGACCACTCACGTTGGTGTGTAGAGCGTATGAGTCTGACGACATACCATCTGACTTTCGGGAAAGCATCAGCCACACAATTCCGAAGACGGCAAGAGCTGACAAGTGCGAGAATTATCGCACAATCAGCTTAACAGCTCACGTATCCAAGTTTCTGACAATAATGATATACAGAAGAATGGAAAAGAAAATTGAGGCTGTGCTAGAAGACGATCAGTTTGACTTTAGGAAAGGTAATGGCACGATAGAGGCAATTCTGACGTTGCGGTTAATAATGGAAGCAAGAATAAAGAAAAATCAAGACGGTCATGGATTATGTCTACCTGGAAAAAGCGTTCGACAATGTAAAATGGTGCAAGATGTTCGAAATTCTGAAAAACGTAGGGGTAAGTTATAGAAAGAGACGAGTCATATACAATATGTACAACAGCCAAGAGGGAATAATAAGAGTGGAAGACCAAGAACTAAGTGCTCGTATTAAAAAGGGTGTAAGACAAGGATGTAGCCTTTTGCCGCTATTATTCAATGTGTACGTCGAGTAAGCATTAATGGAAATATAAGAAAGATTCAGGATTGGAATTAAAATTCAAGGTGAAAGGATATCAATGATACGATTCGCTGATAACATCGCTATCCTGAGTGAAAGTGAAGAAGAATTACGTGATCTGCTGAACGGAATGAACAGTTTAATGAGTACAGAGTATGGATCGAGAGTAAATCGAAGAAAGACGAAGGTAATGAGAAGTAGTCGAACCGGGAACAGCGAGAAACTTAACATCAGGATTGATGGTCACGAAGTAGATGAAGTTCAGGAATTCTGCTACCTAGGCAGTAAAATAACCATTGACGGACGGAGCAAGGAGGACATAAAAAGCAGACTAGCAATGGCAAAAAGGGTATTCCTGTCCAAGACAATTCTACTAACAATATCAAATATCGGCCTTAATTTGAGGAAGAAATTTCTGGGAACGTACGTCTGGAGTACAGCATTGTATGGTAGTGAAACATGGACGGTGGGAAAACGGGAACAGCAGAAAATCGAAGCCTTCGAGATGTGGTGCTACAGACGAGTGTTGAAAATTAGGTGGACTGATAAGGTAAGGAGAGGAAAGAATCAGAATCGGAGAGGATAGGAACATGTGAAAAGCGCGGGATGATAGGACATTCGTTAAGACATGAGGGAATAGCTTCCATGGTACTAGAGGGAGCTGTAGAGGGCAAAAAGTGTCGATGAAGACAAAAATTGGAATACATCCAGCAAATAAATGAGGACGTAAGTTGCAAGTGCTACTCTGAGATAAAGCGGTTAGCACGGGAGAGGAATTCGTGGTGAACCGCATCAAACCAGTCTGAAGACTGATGACAAAAAAGAAGAAAAAACTGAGGCATATAGACAGTTGTTTGCGAACGGAACATGAAAGAAAATGACTTTTAGTGGTACGGGTACACTAGCCTCGCGCGGTACGGTGGACTGCGGAGTATCTATGAAGACATAGGTTGATAGTAAAAGAAAATCAAACCTCTGTCTTATAAAATGCAAAGGGCTTTTTAGGAAATAAGTACAATGTGTAGAGCATGCACATGTATAAAATTATGCAATCACAAAAACTTACATATAATTTCGGACGTAAATATAAGACGTCTTGTAAAGTAAGAATCACGAAAACTGTATTAGATTAGGGCTCAAAAGTAGAACTTGCAAAGTTCCATCTGACGATAGGTTCAGGCCCGAAACTGATAATGGTACAATAAAATCATTTCAAAAAGTCTTGTGGCTGGTTGCAGTATTTCCTACAGTGTAATTTATAAAATCGATGTTCTCTAACCAAATTTTGTAAAATAGCTATGCAGAATCACTCGACAACAATCTGAACATAATAATCACACCACCAGAGTTACGGAAAATATTTCGACTTGGAACTGAAATGTTTTTGTGTGCCTACCTTCTTTCATTTGATGAAAAGAAAGCCAGGTACAGTACAAGGCAAAATTTCTGTATTTTACTTCTAAAAGTTGATTTATAATACTAATATTACCATCCACACATGTTAATAATTCAAAGTCTCTAACCGCATTTTTCGCTCTCTATGTGAGGACTCATCTCTGGTATGCTTTCCACTAACAGGCAGACTTATTCAGGAGAATATGTTCCATGTATTGCTTTTTAATAATTAAAAATATTAATAATTATTGCAGTAATTATGAGTGCATAATATATGTAGGGGAGTCTGAGGCTACTTACCATATATTTTAGTTGATATGCATAAAGATACTACATCTACATCTACATTGATACTCCGCAAGCCACCCAACGGTGTGTGGCGGAGGGCACTTTACGTGCCACTGTCATTACCTCCCTTTCCTGTTCCAGTCGCGTATGGTTCGCGGGAAGAACGACTGTCTGAAAGCCTCCGTGCGCGCTCTAATCTCTCTAATTTTACATTCGTACTGGGGTAGTACACAGCAGTTTTGGAGGAAAATCATTTTATTGTATAAAAACTTGGAATTTTCAAAAAAGTAAATTGCTCGTGAACATATAATACCCTGTCGACTTTTCCTATAATAATTAGAAATAGCCACACTACAATTTTTATTGTAAATAGTGAATGACCACAGAAGAGTAAAGGAAAATAGTATCGTCTAAGTCGAAAACTTTCATGAATTTCAAACAATAAATAGGGGGAATGAATGGAAAAGAGGCGCATATGAACACAAATGCGAATGAAACAGCATCTCCGGTGTGACAAGTTTTGATGGAGTTGCAATTGTCACTGGGCGGTAAAGCAGACCATCGAAATTTGGAACCACCGAAATTTTGCCTTAAATTAATTTCACACCAGTGTCTTGAATGGTTTGCACCAATTTTAACGTAGTGTGAATAATGCATAATGTTGTTTTGTGAATCAAAGAGTGAAGCATTGCAAGCACTGGGTTTACGCTGATGCCGTTTCCATAGTTTCGGAGCGTCAGCTACACTGTATATAACCATCTGCTGTTGAAGCTCCCTGTGTCGAGACTGGACAGTTCTTTCATAATATAGCACATAGCAAGGTGAAATTGTGTGTTAAAAACGCTTTGATGAATAATACAATTTCAAAATAATCCGAACAGAGTCATTAATGAAAGCACAATGCAAAACAATGAAGGCCAGAGACACAATTTCTCAGCTTCTTCTTAAGAACTGTATAATATACGACGGCTACTGGGTGTGGTCCCGAAAGGCATCACCAAGAGATTTTGCGTGACGAAGAAACTAAGTTGGAGCGGTAGTGATAATGAACGTACATCTTTCCAATGGTCGCCTGAATGATTTTGTAAAAGGAGATAGCGGAATCAACATTATGACATTAGAGAAGTGTCGTCTTCCTGACGGTTTAACTGTTTCATTTAGTGACTAGAGTCACAAGAAAGTATAAACGTCGTGGCTTATTTTGAACTGCGCAGAAATTACGCAAGAGTATTTTAAATCCGTTATTGCGTTCTTAATATGTGTGCCAATAATATATCGACGCCTTAGGACAACTTTCATCTGTCACTGTACACGCCCAATTAAAGCCACATTCTAGAGTATATGATTAGTGGACACTGCCCTCTACAGCTACACGTAGAGGGATAGGTGGTCCGAAAGCGGTGTAGATGAACTTGGTGCTAGCTCGATGGTTTCGTATGAAACATAGGTTTCTATGTTCAGATCGCTACATTAAGCATTCCCACAAGTTGAGCTCAAGCGCCATAAGTCTGGGATATGTAACAGTAGACTTTAGCGATGCTATATGCAGGACTGCTAACTATCATTCTAGATTTACTTTTATTTTCCTCTTTCTACACAAGCTGCGGCTAGGGACGTTGTCAAAGAAATGACATTGACAGTTTCAGAGAATGGTCAACTGCATGGTGTGACACCTCCCGAACTGTTAGTGTAGTTTGTCACACTTGTTCGCGAAATTTTTTTTCTAGTATATAAGTTTTATCTTTTAATATTATGACAAAAACGTAAGTACGTTCTAAATTCTAGCCACTATATTGTTTTATGTAAGTCTGAAGGCTTTCGTGGCCGTTGTCAGTGAAGTTAAAATCTTCTGGGTTATTAGGCCGTTTCAGATTTCTTCCAAAATGATCGACGTTTCGACCACTCTGCTGTGATCTTCCCGATCTTCTGGTGTCCACTATGGCTAGAACAGTGTTCTAGCAGTAGTGGACACCAGAAGATCCTGAGGAAGATCCAAACAGAGTGGCCGAAACGTCGATCATTTTAAAAGAAATCTGAAGCGGCCTAATAACCTTGAAGACTTTAACTTCACAGTATTGTTTATTTGCACATCTACCGATGTCGGAACGCTGTCTTACTTTAAGCGTTCACTTGACGTAGTGATGAATATGAGAGAACCTCAAAACGTAAGTTACACATTATTATGGAATATCACTGTATTTCACTTCAAAGTGACGCAGACATATGATACTATTTTTCAACACTGTCATCAAGCCTCTGCAAGCAACTGTAGGAATCGTCTGCCAAATAGCTCAGTTCCTCGACGATGAGAATCAGTTTCATACTCACAGAGCAATTCGATAACCGCTGTATGCGGTTACATGGTCCATGTAGCGCCAGAATTGTAGAGTAAGTCTGTGTGTAATTTAGACGCTTTCCTCACAACAAGGGCAGGGTCCCGCTTTCTGGAACTTCACTGTACGTTTCACTTGCCGCGCCATTTCAACCCAAAATTTCACACGTTATCTGTGCCGCGGCAGAATCTGGAAATTATTCTCCCTTTTGACTATGGGTCACACTTGTTCCGTGTTGGTCAACTTACTTTTTTAGCCTTTCCTTCTGTCCTGGAAAAAATACTCTAAAATTGCATTTAACGCAATATACGTGACACTAACGACTTGCAAAAAAGTTTGTATGATAAATAAATTACAGAGATGCATAACGTTCACTCGGAGTAAAGCTAAAATAATCACCCTGGCCTAGGCGAATTACATACACTACTCACATGTGACACCATGTCTTACATAACGCAGTTGTGGGGAATGGACTTACGAATTCGACATTTAAATTCGCTGATACTACGTGGTATTCATAAGATCACTTCCGACAGTTATCATTTCTTATTTCTAGGCTAATGCAGTACATTCTCTCAGAAACAAACTCAACGTAAACTGCAGGGCAGACGGTGCGTACCGAAGTACAGAAGCTAGTCTACTGTGTCAGACACTGAGCCAAACAACATCATAAAAATGAAATCTTCTGATGTGAGCAATAGCGAGCAAAACAAATTTCAGTTCATTAATCCCAGTTGGTAGCACATGACAGACCGCGAATAAAACCTTCAAATGAGCTAAATATGTATCTCAACTTCAGGATGGTGATTATAATGCCACCTACTGCGATTAAAAATGAAATTAGAAACACGTTATGTGATGAAATTTTTTTGTCACAGTATACAATGAAGTAAATTTTATTTTGCTCTAGTCAGTGTACTTTAAGCATCATCCTGACGTTTATCAAAAGAGGAAGAAAGTAAATAAGTGTAAACCTTATCTTTCTCTTTCGACACGCACGGAAACAGATTTGTCTCGACTCGCTGCCTCGCGTCGTCGCCGGGTCCCAGTCGACAAGGAACGGGCCGCAGGTCATTCGCTGGAAATTTAAGCGTCGGCCTCTGGTCACGTGGACTGCGGCAGTTTTAAGAAATGAGCAAGAAGCTCTTATTTGTTCGCCATCGAATCGCTCGTAGCTGTAATGTGTACCCTGCGCTTCCCAAAGCTGTCATTCTTTTACTAAATGAAGAGCCTCTGAGGCACGTTAATCATAAATACTGGTCCCTGCAAACAGGCCTGTTCAGGAGTCAACCGCGGCTCTCACTGGCGGTAGAACGGCTGTTGAATAATACACTGTCAAGACACGGAGCACACATTACGTGGACGCCAACAGTTTTAGTAGCAGACCACTATACGTTTCATCTGGGACATCTATTGTTCGGCAGGTACTTATTGTTTGGAGACTGGCTATTAAAGAGTCTCACCAGGAAGTAGTTTCATCAATACAGACAAATTTGTTCAACGTGAGATGACATAATCAGATAACACCCGAGCTACACAGCACGGAGATGCTTTCCAACGACCTCGAGGCTCAAGTAGTACCCCGGCTGTAACGTAATGACGAAACGAGCTATTAAATTTCTTCTTCCGTATCGGTACGCTGATTCTAATGTGTGTACTGCATTGTAGACAACTTAAACGGGATCCATTACCATGAGGAAAAAGAGAGAATTGTTTAACACAGTAATGTATATGTTATGGCAACGCTTACAATCTTAGCTGCAGTATGATCTTCCCATCTATTTGAGAATATGATCAATCATCGAACTACACAAACACGGGGCCCGTTGAGGGCACATCTGAAATATTATTTTTATCCCTTTGAACTTGTCGAGCAATGTCATTTTCTTCGTTTTTTTAATATGCAGAATGTCATCAATTGCGGACATACAGTTGTGTTAAAGCCCTAATCTGAGTCCCTTTCTTAAATAAATAAAAATAAAGTAAAGTACCATATTTGTAACAACTATGTGGACACGGTGGGCGGTGAAAAGACGGTCCCACCTTTACTTAAGGGGGTAGGACGTAAAAAGGGCCGACTTGGAGCAGGAGAGGCACCACAGGACATTTTAATTTCCACTGTCTATACTTTTACAAATATATTCATAAAACTTTGTCAGCATGACCAGGAACGATTCAGAATTCACACTCATAGCAGTGGAAGTTCGAAAACATAACGATGTAATTTGTTTTACATGTGAAATTTCATCATTTTCTCACTTACTAGTGACAGCATTTGTTGCTATAGGTGCACTTTTCTTCATAAGTAAGAGGGGTGGTTCGATGAATTTTGCACAGCATACAAACCATACTTAAAGGTGTATGAAACTCTAAAACTTTCCAAATCTATTAAAAACTGTGGTAAAAATTGGGGAAATTAACTACAAAATTTGTATTTTTTCTAAACATGAAGTTTAAAATACAACAGATCATTCGTTTCTTCATAAATTAAATAAATTCTGGAGTATCATATACCTGTAAGTATGGTATGTATGCTGTGCAAAATTCATCGAAGAATCTCTCTAACTTATGAAGAAAAGTGTACCTATAGCAACAAATGTAGCCACTAGTAAGTGAAAAAGTGATGAAATTTCACACGTAAAAAAATATTTTGTTATGTTTTCGAGCTTCCACTGCAATGAGTGTGAATCCTGAATCCTTCCTGGTGATTCTGACAAAGTTTTATGAATTTATTTTTGAACGATATACACTGGAAATTAAAATGTCCTGTGATGCCTCTCCTGCTCCAAGTGGGCCCGTTTGACGTCCTACCCCCTTTAATAAGCACTCTTCGGCCTTACTGTTTGTGGCTATTACAGACTCTACCGTTTTTAAATCTAAAGGCTTGTTGCCACCTGCTACTTTTTAAAGCCAGTCGCCGAAAAGTATTATTAACGAAGGGTGTGCCTTAAAAAGCAAAGTAGTGGTTGCATTGATTCTCATTCCTCAGAGAACACGAGCTCCTTGAGACGCAGCTGGAAATATTTTGAAAAACGTCATTGATATGATCCATCACGCAAAATTCTAACAAAAAATTTAAGTAACTGTTACTTGACACGAGACGCAAGTAAACTAAGATAAGCAGAATATTGACCATTTAATTACATTTCTCAGCCAATGCCACCGTATAGACCAGTAGTGACACATCCAGTGCAAAACATTGCCCTTGTCTCATGATTTACTGAGAATTTTAAACACTTCTCAAAAGTTTGCGATTCATGCGGAACTATGAGTGGAAGGAAGAGACACTGACTAACTTCCATTTAATTTTTGTCCACATATTTACCAATGCAGTGTTAAACACGTAACAAATATGTGTCGTATCTCACTGGAGCCGTAGTCACGTAGAAGTAAAAATTATACCTGACAGAAGGGTCCAGGTTTCGATTTACAGATTCTTTCCATTTTTCTGTCAGCGGTCGGCGATTGATTTAGCTCACAATAGCCTTAAGTACTTAACAATAGATTCGTATTTCAAACATATTCACAAGAAATTAAATCAAGTGTGCTCTCTGTTTACAAGCGACTGCAGCCAATGAATTTATAATGTCTCAGCTGGATGGAAGAGCGATCTTTGCTCTCCAGTAGTAACGGCAACTCTTCAGTATCCCAGAACCCCTGCTGGCGGTACACTAGGAAGAAAACACTCTTCTGGTGAAACTACGGTCGACAAATGTGATACCTCAAATGGTCGCGAATCCTACAACACTGTTATGAACAAGAATTCCTTCACACACAATTCTTGCTAGTATATGGACAATACAGAATCGCACGCAAACAAGTTGCAGTTATTTTAATGACAACACAGTGTTTATTAAGACTGTCATGGAACCACCTAGGGAATGCTTGTACCTAGACTGGTACTACGTACATCGATATGGTTGGTAGCAGACAGGAAATAAAACATATTGTTAAGAAATGAATCGCAGCTATAGTAAGAAAATCTTGTCAACAAAAAATAACAATTTCACAAAATGCTGATGGAAGAAGATATAATTTTCAGTCCAAGAGATATTACATCAGCTGATCTTCAAAGAGTATATTCCACGCTTGCTTGCTGGAACATTAACCAGTCAGGTGGCTACAATTATAAAACATTACGCTCAATCAGTATCAAGTTCACCTGAAATTTGTTGTGAACATTTTGTTCCCTAATGATACGGGATGCGAAAACCGAATAAAATGTACTTACTGGGACACGGAAAACGACCATGTTGGTTTCTAGCAACCGCTAAACCAATCCAGTTTAAATGTGGTGTAATAATAAATTCCACTGGAAACAAGAAGTTACACCAGGAATGGACAATTATGACGAACTCTCCTTCCAGCATGTAAGTTACTCCTCGTTTTGTTTAAGCTAATTCACGTATTTCGCTGTCTGAAAATTTAATAGGCGATCTGAATTGATGATTACGGCAGCATGGAAGGCAAACTTATTACCAAGGTAAACTCACCAGTTCGGCAAAATTCTTTGCCGTGTGCCAACCGACACATGACCTATCTACAACTCCCACAATTGTAATCAAAACTCCCACCAAAATAGTGCAATTAATATGGTCATGTTAAATGAACATAAAGCTGTGCTTTAATCACAAGTGAGATTGTCCACACAACAAGGATTTAGAAAATATCTCTCTTGTGAGAAACAACTAACTTTTTACTCGAATGAAATGCTGAGTGCTATTGACAAGGGATTTCAGATTTATTCCATATTTCTGGATTTCCGGAAGGCTTTTGACACTGTACATTAGCAGCTTGAAGTGAAATTTAGTGCTTAAGGAATGTCGTCTAAGTTTTGTGACTGGATTCGTAATTTCCCGTCAGAGAGGCCACAGTTAGTAGTAACTGACGGAAAGTTATCGAGTGAAATAGAAGTGATTTCTGTCGTTCCCTAAGGCAGTGTTATAGGACCTTTGCTGTTCGTTATCTATACAAACCATTTGGAAGACAATTTGAGCAGCCGTCTTAGGTTGTTTGCAGATGACGCTCTCGTTTATCGACTAGTAAAGTCATCGGAAGATCAATACAAATTTAAAAACGATTCAGAAAAGATATCTGTATGGTGCCAAAATTGCCAATTGCCCTAAATAACGGTAAGATTCTACTAAATACCTAGGAATTACAATTACCAACAACTTAAATTGGAAAGAACACTTATAAAATGTTGTGGGGAAGGCTAACTAAAGACTGCGTTTTGTTGGCAGAACACTTAGAAAATGTAACAGATCTACTAAGCAGACTGCCTACACTACTCTTGTCCGCCCTCTTCTAGAATACTGCTGCGCGGTGTGGGATCCTTACCAAATACGATTGACGGAGTACATCGAAAAAGTGCAAAGAAGCGCAGCACGTTTTGTATTATGGCGAGATATGGGTAAGAGTGTCAATGAAATGATACAGGATTTGCTGTGGACATCATTAAAATAAAAGTGTTTTCCGTTGAGCCGGAATTTTCTCACGAAAGTCCAATCACTAACTTTCTCCTTCGAATACGAAAATGTCTTGTTGACACCGATCTACATAGAGAGAATCGATCACTATGATAAAATAAGAGAAATCAGGTCTCGTACGGAAAGATATACGTAATTCGTTCTTTCCGGGCGCTTTACGACATCGGAATAATTGAGAATTGTGAAGGTGGTTCGATGAACCCTATGCCAGGCACTTAAACATGATTTACGGACTATCCGTGTAAAAGTAAAAACAGTCCGAATCACACTCGCTCAGCAATCACTTATCACTTTCCAGTCGTTTTCCATTGCTAGTTAGTTCCTTATGGTCGCCCATTATTTAACATCATCGCTTGACTATCTACATAATTTCATTTCCAAATAGCGTACCGCGCGCATACCTACGATCTGCTCTTTAAGAAGGATCGGGCAAATATCACCTATTTTCTCACCAACAGAAAGTACGTGCGCCAAATCACATCGTTTTGCTGTAATGGAGACTCTCCGTCAATGGCTCTAACGCACTGGACCAGAGATGCGTTAGGGCAGTTTCGATCTGTCCGGTACAGGGTCAACATGTGTACTCCTATACCCCCTCAGTTCATGTTTCCAAAATCTACAAGAATTATCGATTTTCTGAAATATTAGAAAAGTTCGGAACTTCAATGAAAAGAGGGACAAGGAAATAAAATTGCCCAAACGTAAAGGGAATGCACTGTAAACATAAATCTAATCAAGGGTTGCAACGGCTCTATCGTTTTCGGATTGATTGTCTCAATGTTAAAACGTTACTATTTTAAAATAGCATACATACCGCATTAATCCACCCCTCTGAATTTACAGTTCTTACTAGAAGACATAAACTGTATAAGAAAAATCAGGACATCTTACAGTCTTATTTAGTTTCCCTTGTGTATGACTTCTGATGTGTATGGGTCATCTGAGCAGAACGGCTCACACATATACCTTTCGGTATGGGATCTCCAATGTGGACGGAGCAACTTTGACAGTGTAAACAAATTAGTGATACCCAAATACACACTTTATTGCTCTGCGATACTTAACTAAAGTTGAACAGCGACTCGCTGGCTTACTTGTGGATAGACATAAGTAAACAGTGGCCTGTCAAGGCGTGCGTTACTGAATATAATTTCAACAAGATTATCCCCGTCCTGCGCGCCACGTCTTCAGTCACTCTTCTAAACACTTATCCCTATACGAAGATTGTAGGTGACTCCAATGGTACACCAAGAACACCAAGACTCGCAGACTGTTCACCGCTACAATCTGCAGCTAAGGGAGGCGAACGTTGAACTCCGTACTATGACTGTTATACGCCAACACTGAAATTGGACCCTCGAAGCTGTCTTTGGGTGCTGCTTATCACAACGTAGGAGTCCAACTCATTGGCGGCCCCTCAGAAATTGCTGATTAGGCCGTTTTTGTGGCGAACTTCGAAGCATTACAAGCAGGTCTGCCAATCGGAAACCGGAAACACTGACTGCATCGATTGCCGAGGACAAATCAATCCTACCTCCCGTCCCCCAAACCTCCTCATTGCCGTCGTGTAGTGTCGGTTGTTGCTACGATGGTGCGGGAAAGATGTGGATGGAAGCAAGTGATGAGAGAATGGGAGCCGAATCTGCAGCTAGTGCCGATCCCCTACCTGAGCCTCAGCATTCGCCTTGCAAGCCCTCGGATCGCCAGCCGAAAAACGAGGTGCAGCACACATTTCTGCATCCGACAATGGAGCGCAATCATTCATGGAGTTGATCCACAACGGCTTCGTAAAATGGGATGGCGTCCCTTTGGTGATCTGCGGCTTGGACTGTACCATCCCCAGAAGACGTCTGTTGTCCACTCAGTGCTGGCTGAGCCGTAGCGTCCAGGACCATAGAATCAGAGCCTTGTAGCGGCGACGCATGGCCCTAGGTTGCTGGTTGGAGCGCAGGTGAATCATCGAGGCAGGCAACGAATCTGTAACTAAAGAGTCGGCAACAGAATCATGCAAATTACAAGGGCGAAGTTGATTCTGGGGCCGCTGCACCAAACATCCTGGACGATGTACAAGAAACATGATCTGCCTAATGATTATACAATACTACCGCGCTCCCATGCCTTTCATCTGCCGTACAATCGGAAAAAAAGTTCGTTATTGATTAACTTTATATATTGCCTGAGCGGTCAGAGTAGGCGCCGGCCTCCGTGGGAGGTGCAGCAGCTGAAGCAGCTTGTGGTGGCAATTTCCATGGACCAACTCCACTGGTGATAGCCCATTATGGGGCTGGGAATGGTAAGACGAGCGGACGAGCAGCAGAGGTTCATCCTGATAAGGTGGGTACGTAGCTTGTCCACTTGCGGTCTGAAACTGTGCACCAATTGCACTGCCTCTCCAGTCGGTTGAGGGTGAAAATGGCACTGGTGATTGACGAATGCTGTTTGTTGCACATAAGTCCTCAAATTCTGCTGACACAAATTGATGTCCGTTGTCAGTCACTAGCAACTCTGATACGCCTTCAGTCCAAAATATGGACTGCGAAGACTGGAGTGTGCAATGTGCCGACGTTGAATTCACGGACATAACAGAAGGAAACTTGCTACATGCGACGACGAGAATCAGCCAACGAATGTTCCAGTAGGATCCAACAAAGTACAAATCAATCCACTGCCAAAGCGCTTCTGGTTTTGGCCAATCAAAGATACGTTAAGGGTGGGGGGGGGGGGGGAGAGGGGAGGGCAGGTGTTCCACATACGTATGGTAATGTGCCGTCGTCTGTTCTATTTCAGTGTCCATTCCCAACCAGGTGCACTGTCTGTAAGTTAATTGTTTCCTGAGGACCATACCCCAGTGACCATGGAGAAGAAAGATGAATACATGTCTCTGGAGAGCCTTTGGGATCTCAACACGTGATTGGTCTAATCACTACACAGCAAAATAACACCTTGAATTACTGACAAGTCATGGCATCATGCAAAGTATCGGCAGATCACCGGGCTAATCCTCTGTTTCACTGAGTGAGGCCAACCGATGCGAATATAGCGCAGCAAAATCTGCAAACCTGAGTCCTATTTTATTGTCTGGGTGACCCTTTTGTGATCACAGGGGAACTGATCCAGAGCATCTAACTCCAGTACATCAATGTGAGAACATGGTGCTTCTGAAGTGTCAAAGTCTGCTTCCGGTCCCATGGAAAGACGCGAGAGCATGTCTGCATTTGCACACTTGGATCTGGGCCTATAAATTATCTCATATTGATAGCGCAATAGAATAAGAGCCCATCATTGCAATCTTTCTGCAGTGCCGTTTGCAACACGCTTGGCCGGGTTGAAAAGCGACTGCAGTGGTTTGTGATCAGCGACTAAGTAAAATTTCCTTCGATGAAAGTACAGATGAGGTTTAGTCACTCCATGAATATTTGCAAGAGCCTTATTCACTATCTGCGAATAGTTGATGTGAGCCATGTTGAGAAGTTTGGAGGCGAAAGCTATTAGTCAATCTGCCGAACCAGTACTGTGCAAAAGTATAGCGTCAACGCCGTATAAAGAAGCATCCGTGGCCAAGACAACTGGTTTGTCAGGAGAGAGGTGTATCAGACAACGATAGATCAACAAAGCTCTTTCTGTTTTTGACATGCAATGTCACATTCGTGGCACCACACCAAATTTACATTCTTGTGTCGAAGACAATTTCAGGCCACCGCGATTTGAGATGCATTAGGAATGAAGCGGATGTAGTAGGTCAGCATTTCCACTACTGATTGGAACTCACAGAGATTTCTCGGAGGTTTGAGGACACGAATTGCCTGTGAGTGCGACTGCTTTAGAAGAACACCTTGGGAATTGGTCACATGACGAAAGTACGCTACTCTTTCAATTTGTAAGACAACACATTTGTGTCTGTTACGTCTGAGGCCTGTCTCTGACAACACTTTGAACAGGGTACCCAAATTACTGAGGTGCTATTCTGCCGAGTGGCCTGATACCACACTGTCATTCAAGTAATTTCTGCATGAAGGTACAGATGCAGTTAATTGTTCCAAACGGCGTTGAAAGATCGCTGGTGCAGATGCGCGACCGAAAGGCAAGCGAAAAAGCTTGTAGAGTCCCATGTGTGTATTAATCACAAACACTTCCTGTGACCTTTCATCTAATGGAATCTATAGGCAAGCATGGTGCAAATCGAACTTGGAGAAGTAGCGACCCGCTTCTTAGCAGTCCATAAGCTCATGAGGTCGCAGCAATGGGAATAGTACACCGTTGTGAAAACGCAATTGACCTTTTAGCAACAAATAGTGCTGATTTAATAACGAGCATCAAAACGGATACAGGGATTAGTGAACACAGGTTTGTCCTAGCGAGACTGAATATTGTAACCACCAAAACCTCGAAAAATAAACGAAGAATATACCTATTCAAAAAGCAGATAAAAATTTATTTGACGTCTTCCTGAGAGACAATCTCCACTCCTTCCAAATTAATAATACAAGTGCAGACCAGATGTGGCTTGAATTCAAAGAAATAATATCGGCAGTAATTGGGAGGATTCATAACAAATAACAAATGACGGAGCTGATCCTCCTTGGTACACAAAACGGAATAGAACATTGTTGCAGAAACAACGAAACAAACAGGCCAAATTTAAAGAGACGCAAAATCCTCAAGCTCGGCGATGTTTTACAGAACCTCGAAATCTAGCGCGGTCTTCAATGCGAGACGCTTATAACAGTCTCCACAACGACACTTTGTCTCGAAATCTGGCAGAAAATCCAAAGAGAGTCTGGTCGTATATGAAGCATGTTAGCAGCAAGAAACAGTCAATGCCTTCTCTGCTCCATAGCAATGGACATACCATCGAAGACAGTGCTGCCAAAGCAGATTTACTAAACACAGCCTTCCGAAATGACTTCAAAACAGAAGACGAATTAAATATTCCAGAATTCGAATGAAGAGCAGCTGTCAACCTGAGTGACGTAGAAGTAAACATACCCTGAGTAGTAAAACAATTTAATCACTAAATAGGAGCAAGTCTTCTGGTCCAGAATGTACACCAATTAGGTTCCTTTCAGAGTATACTAATGTAATAGCTCCATACGTAACAATCATATAAAACCGTTCACTCGGCGAAAGATCCGTAAACAAAGATTGAAAAGTTTCACAGGTCACAGTAATATTCAGGAAAGGTAGTAGGAGTAATCCACTAAATTACAGGCCCATATCATTAACGTCGATATGCAGTAGGATTTTGAGCATATAATGTGTTCATACATTATGAATTACCTCGAAGAGAATGGTCTATTGACACACAGTCAACACGGATTTAGAAAACATAGTTCTTATGAAACACAACTAGCTCTTTACTCTCTATTGCGAGTGCTGTTGACAAAGGATTTTAAATTGATTCCGTATTTCTGCAATTACGGAAAGCATTTGACACTGTACCACACAAGCTGCTTGTAGTGAAGTTGCGTGCTTATGGAGTATCGTCTTAGTTATGTGAGTGGATTCCTGATTTCTTGTCAGAGAGATCGCAGTTCGTAGTAACTGACGGAAAGTAATCGAGTGAAACAGAAGTGAAATCTGTCGTTCCCGAAGGCAGTGTAATAAGTGCTTTGCAGTTCCTTATCTATAGAAACGATGTCTGCATGGGATGTTCAAGCTGGTGGAGGCTCTGTAATGGTGTGGGGCGTTTGAAGTTGGAGTGATACGGGATCTCTGATACGTCTAGATACGACTCTGACAGGTGACACATACGTAAGCATCCTGTCCGATCACCTGCATCCATTCATGTCCATTGTGAATTCCGAAGCACTTCGGCAATTCCAGCAGGACAATGTGACACCCCACACGTCCAGAACTGCTACAGTGCTACTCCAGGAGCTCTCTTCTAAGTTAAACACTTCCGCTCGCCACCAGACTCCCAGACGAGCATTATTGAGCACACCTGGAATTCCTTGTAACATGCTGTTCAAAAGAGATTTCCACCCTCTCGTACTCTTACGGATTTATGGACAGTCCTGAAGGATTCAAGGTGTTATTTCTCTCCATCACTACTTCCGATATTAGTCGAGTCAATGCCATGTCGTGTTGTGGCACTTTTGCGTGCTCACCGAGCACCTGCACGATATTAGGCAGGTGTACGATTTTCTTTGGCCCTTCATTGCATATATGTCACATTCTGTTTTTGTAGAATCTTAGGTTGCTTAAGGATTTTATTTATCAGCTAACAGACCAATATATAACCATGCAATATTTAATTAATAATTTTATTAACAAACTATATATTTACACAATGTATACACTGAAATTCCTTGTGTTGTTGATGTGGTCTTCAGTCCAAAGGCTGGTTTGATGCAGCTCCCCTTGCTACTCTACCGTGTGCAAGTCTTCTGAATCTACTTACTGTATTCAGCTCTAGGTGTCCCCCTACGACTTTGTCACACACACCCCCGCCCCCGTCCCCGCCCCCCCGCCCCCCGCCCACCGCCCCCCGCCCCCCGCCCCCAACGCTTTCCTCCCATACCAAATTGGTGAGCCCTTGATGCCTCAGAACGTGGCCTACCAGCTGATCCCTTCTTCTAGTCAGATTGTACCACAAATTTCTCTTCTCCTCAATTACATTCACGTGATGAACCCATCAAATCTTCAGCATTCTTCTGCAGTATCACATTTCAAAAACTTCTCTTTTTGTCGATGCTATCAATCATCCATGTTTCATTTCCAACATGGCTACACCCAACACAAATACTATCAGAAAGGAGTTCCTGACACTTAAATCTACACTTGATGATATTAAATATCTCTTCTTCAGAAACGTTTTTGTTGCCATTGCCAGTCCACATCTTATATACCCCCTACTTCGACCATCATCAGTTATTTTGCCGCCCAAATAGAAAATCTAATCTAATACTCGATTTGTCTCCTTCCCTAATCACCTGATTTAATTCTACTACATTACATTGCTTTCGTTCATCTTCATCTTACATCCTCCTTTCAAGTCACTGTCCATTCCGTTCAACAGCTCTTCCAAGTCTTTTGCTGTCTGTGACAGAACTACAATGTTATCGGCAAAACTCGGATGTTTATATCTTCTCCTTGGACTTTAGATCGTACTACAAATGTTTGTTTTGCTTCCTTTACTGTTAGCTCAATATAAAGATTGAATGAGATCAGGGATAGGCTACAACTCTGTCTCATTGGCTTCTCAACCACTGCTTCCCTTTCGTGCCCCTCGACTCTTATAACTGGCAACTGGTTTCTGTACAAATTGTAAATAATCTTTCGCTCCCTGTATTTTACGCATGGAACCTCTCGAATTTGGAAGAGAATATTCCAGTCAACATTTTCAAAAGCTTTCTCTATGTCTACAAATGCTATAAACGTAGATTTGCTTTTCCCTAATCTATCTCCTATGAGAAGTCGTAGGGTCAATACTGCCTCTACTGTTCCTACATTTCTTGCGATCCAGACTGATCTTCCCCGAGGTCATCTTCCACCAATTTTTCCATCCTTCTTTAAAGGATTTGTGTTAGTATTTTCCAACAGTGACTTATTAAACTGATAATTCGGTATCTTCTACACTTCTCAGAACCTGCTTTCTTTGGAAATGGAATTATTATATTCTTCTTGAAGTCTGAGGATATTTCGCCTCTGTCATACGTCTTGTTCACCAGGAGGAAGATTTTTGTCATGGCTGGCTCTCCCAAGGCTATCAGTAGCTCTAACGGAATTATGTCTACTCCTGGGGTCTTTTTTCGACTTTGTCAGATTCTGCGTGCACTATCCTATCTCCCTTCTCATCTTCCTCTGCATCCTCTAGTCCCATAATATTGCCGTCAAGTACAGCTCCATTGGATAGATCTTCTATTATTCCTTTCATTTTTCTGCTTTCACTTCTTTGCTTAGGGCTGGTTTTCCATCTGTGGTCCTTTCTCCAAAGGTCTCTTTAATTCTCCTGTAGGCAGAATCTATTTTACTCCTAGTGGTATATGCCTCTATATCTTTACAACTATCCTTTAGCTATTCCAGCTTATCCACTGTGTACTTCCTGTCGATGTAATTTTTTAAGCGTTTGTATTCTCTATCGTCTGCTTCATTTATTTCATTTTTATACTCTCTCCTTTCATCGATTGAATTCAATATTTATTGTGTTACCCAAGGATTTCTACTAGCCCTCGCCTTTTTACCTACTTTTTCCTCTGCTGCCTTTGCTATTTCATCTTCTTCTGCTGTCGTCCTTTCCCCTGGTCTAGTCAATCGTTCCGTAATGCTCCCTCTGAAACTCTCCACAACCCCTGGTTCTTTTAGTTTTTCCAAGTCACATCTTAAGTGCCTGCCTTTTTTGCAGATTGTTCAGTTTTAATCTGCAGTTTATAAACACTAAATTGTGGTCAGCGTCCACATTTGCCACTGGATATGTCTTACAATATAAAACATCATTCCGAATCTCTGTCATAGCATTGTATAATAAATCTGAAACCTCCTGTTGTCTCCAGGTACATTACGATCTCTCACGATTCTTAAACCATGTCTGAGCTGTGATTAAATTATGCTCTGTCCAAATTTCTACCTAGTGGCTTCCTCTATCGTTCCCTTCTCCTAGCCCATACTCACCTACAATTTTTCCTTCTCTTCGTTTTCCTGATATTGAATTCCAGTCCTCCAAGACTATTAAATTTTCGTCTCCCTTAACTTTCTTAGTAACTCCTTTTATTTCGTCGTACATTTCCTCACTCTCCTTCTTATCTGCGGAGATAGTTGGCATATAAACTTGTCTCCTGTTGTGGCTGTGGGTGCGGCCTTCGTGTCCATCTTGGTTACAATAATTCATTCACCGTGCTGTTCATATTAGCTTATCCCCATTCCTATTTTCTTATTCATTGTTAAACCTAGTCCTGTATTACCCCTGTTTCATTTTGTATTTACAGCCCTGTATTCACCTGATCAGATGTCCAGCTCCTCCTCCCACCCAATTTCACTAATTCTCACTTTATCTAACCTATTTCTTTTCCTTTTTAAATTTTTTAACCTACCTGAGAGATTAAGGGATTTGACATTCCACACGCCGATCCGTAAAACGCCATTTCACTTTCTCCTGAGTAGTTCCCGCCGTGTGATCCGAACGGGGTACTATTTTACCTCCGGTATATTTTACCCAAGAGGATGCCATCATTATTTAGCCATACGGTAGATTTGCATGCCCTCGGGAAAATTTACGGCTGTAGTTTCCCCTTGCTTTCAGCTGTTCGCAGTACCAGCAGAGCCACACCGTTTTGTTTGATGTTATAACGCCAGAGCAATCAATCATCCACACTCTTGCCCATTCAAATACTGAAAAGGCTGCCGCCCCACTTCAGGAATCACATGTTTGTCTGGGCTCTCAGCATTGTGGTTGCACCCAAGGTTCGGCTGTCTGTATCACTGAGGCACGCAAGCGCCCCTACCAACGGCATGGTCCATGGTTCGTGGGGGTTAGGGTGAGGGTGGAATTCTTTATGGTTTATATATGGAATTCTGTTTTAAGTCCGTGACAATGGACGTATCTGTTGGTTTTATCAAGTGATTAGCGTAAAGTCACTTACACACTTATAGAGTATTATTCTTGATTCTTTTTCTGTTATTAATCTGTCTTTGTATTTACATAGTTGGTAAGTTTTGGATGCTATAATTACCGTTTATGCATATGGCTTGTGTACTGAGCCAACGAAACTGGTTGCTGTATAACAAAATACCATCTAACCGATAGCTGCAGTTGTTTCATTTTATTACGTAAGAAAACAGCTGAAGTCCCTCAGACCATCGATCACTCGATCACATGGATGGACGTACGGAAACTTGAAAAATACTCCAGCCATGCATTCAGCTTCTGCTGGCAGGTAGCAGACATGTCACAGCAGCTCCCACCTGCCACATGACCTAATGAGCGCTTCAAGTGCTGAGGCCACACCGTTCTTATCACAATTCAGTTTCCTCTCATTTAAAGAACAGGCGTTCAACATTTTTTTTCCATAATCAACAGCATGGTTAAAATAAACACATACCACCTTCTCAAAAAAAAAGAAAAGGTTTAAAGAAACTTAAATAGGTTGGTAGTGTTAATCCACGGCAGTCAGTTGTAGTTGACATCTAATGACCGAGTGCACCGACGTCTATTAAATGTTAACCATTGTACAGTCGGCAAGTAATCCTTTTCAGTGCCAAATTCTTGTCCACCGACCTCGATGGAAATTAGACGGGAGCTGTGACAGCAGTTCAGTATGACCGTGGATCCCGTCCGATTTTCTGGAAACGAACAGGAGCTTGGAATCATATGGCATTAAAATGGTGGCGCTTTTCGATGTATCCTATTTCTAAGATGAACCCAGAAAACTCATTAATTTATAAGTCAAAATCACTAGAAGAAGCATTAGATTGTGCCTCCCTATGCACCAACAATGCCTGATTTTGTGCAACATGGGAACCACACGACAATCAGAGCCTTGCAGTTTTTTTTTATATATCTATAATATGTGACACTCGAAACTCAAATATACCTCTCCCAAAGAAGTTCGAAGCAAATCTTAAAAATTCTCTAGAAAATTGACTTGTAAGTTTTCCAACAAGTTTAATACGCTAAAATAAGGACCGAATGTTTTTCGACAAGTAGTGTATGGCTGTGATACCATGCTTGCTCGCTGCCTGGGGGTCTTGGGTTCGATTCCCGGCGGATTTAAATTTTTAAACTAAGATGTACGTTCTACGCATTTTTGTGGAGAGTAAGATACGAAAAGATAGAAAAAAAACTTATTTCTTGTTTTTTAATCATACTACATTGAACAATAATCTGATATAGATCAGTAATTAAGAATATTTGTTTGCTATTAAAACTGGATATTTGGTGTGCAAGACATAGCTGGAAGAAAGAAAAAGCACATTTTTCATAAAAATGATAATTACTTGAGTTAATTAGATTATATTTGACGAATTTCATGTTTAAATGATGTGGTTTTTTTAACTGAATCGACAAAAATATAAAAAATTATGAACGAAATGAGACTCTGCACATTTCTTCTTTTATACTTTAGGCATAATTTGCTTTACTTTCAAGAACTGATGCGTTCTCATAGACCAGTTTGAGAATTACATCCAATATTCACCTCATACTTCGAAAAATTTTGTATTGTTCTCCTGTTTTCCATTTCGCCAAACATGAACGAACGGACTAGAAGCCAGGTGTAAACGCGCTTTCGCTTGCTGGGGAAGGTGAGGGCATGTGACGACGGCATTACTCACCAGCGATTGTCTAAAACAACTTAGGCATGTAGGCGGCCGTCTGCAAATTTATGTCTCTTTTAATGTCTTTGCATTTCCAGAGCATCTTCCATTGCAATCTACGGAGTTAGCCACAAGCAAATGCACAGTTGGTTGACGAGGTTTTCTGACTGTCGATTAACAGACGTTTTGAATGCTGTTTACTTTTAACAGTGATCACGGGACCTCGGTTATCTTGGTTTTTTTTTTATTGCAGCTGGTACAATCGGGCATAAGTCTGGCATTCTGGATATCATTACCTTCTTCATACTCCTCCTTGGTATCAGATCATTGATTTAATACCACTGCATATTCTCAACGTTCGCAGCCATGCCACCTACGGCAATGACACACTTGAAGCTCCCATGTAAGGCTCCCATGTATTAATATGCTTCAGTTATATGATTTTGTACGGTTATTTATGTATGTGATTGAACTTTTATATCTCACGTCCATATTTTCTGGATTGAACATGTGTTTGTATCAACACTGTGTAAATGACCTTCTACACTAACGAACGTAAAGTGTATAATTCAGTTTCTTGCATTCCTCTGCCCTCCTGCTAATGGTTTGTTCTGCTTTTTCGATTTTCTTGTCCCATTTAATATTCTGCTGTGGTATGTTTCCCATTGTAACTCTTATTAAGCTGTATACTACCTGGCTCAAAAAAAAAATTCCCGCCGGCACATATCAGCTGTAGAATAAAATTCATGTCTTTAAATGTACGAGTACTAATACACTGTGCCAACCAACAGTGCCTGTTGTGACAATACACATGTCAGTACTTATTTATTCGTTTCATCACTCGTGTGGTGGGCTTAGAGGCCAGCCGTAGTCTTGAAATGCGTATGTTGGCTGCACAGTACGTAGATTCAGTGCATCTGTGCAAGCTATATTAGTAAACTGGCTGACGTTGTCATCAATAACACTCTGGGCTTGTATAACTTCTTAAAATAACTCTTGGTAAAAGTTTCTATAATTTTGCTTCCGGTGGCGTTTCTTAGTGAGTATAGCCATATGTAACGAGACAGCAAATCTATCGTTACTAGACAATATTCCACACACCCACTAGATCCCGGCAGAAGGCCAGAAGATCCACAGAGACTCTTTTCCTAGGCTATACTGTGTGAATGAAATCCTTGTGCTGCACTGTTATTGTTTACAGCTTCTGGCTCAATTAACAACTTCTGACTATAATGGAGAACCAACAATCTAGCCATATCTTTCGCACAACTTCCTAGTTATGAAATGCCTGTATCTAAGATGGGTATACCATACTGCAGTTTCGTTCAGAGATATGTACTCTCAATTCCTCTCTATTTTCGCTTTCCTGTGGTATAACATCTTGTCTTGTATAAAATAATGAGTCCTGATCTTTAATTCAGTAAAACTATTACATTAAGTTTTTATTAGTATCAATTTCTCTTGTTCATTCTGCACTCCTAGTGTTCTTTAATACCTACAGTACCGTTCCTTTGTGCACGAGCCCTTTTAGCACACAAATTTTATAAGTCTGTACGTCTGGAGGTGTGGTTTGATTTTCTAGACCTAATGGCAAGCGTGAAAGAGCACCAGGCTCTATCTGTTGTGTGCCCGACGCATATTATAGGCCACAATCAAATTCATGGAGAGCAAACATCCATCTCGTTAATCAACAGCGGTGCAGCGTACTTGTCAACGTAAACGACATAGCTTTGTGATCCATCACGACCATTAATTTTAATCGGATAAGGCGATACCTTAACTTCCCAAAAACTATAGTCATCATCTTTTTTTCCATTCATAAACCTTTTCTCCTGCCTTATTTACATAAAACTTCCAGAACCCTTTGTCTTTATCACTTCTCTCCATTCTATTCTTCCTGATGATACAATTGGAGCCACAGTCAGTAATCCGACGCCTTACATCCTATGTAAAGGCTTTTGTCATGTCATGGTGTGACAATGTTGCTGCTCTATACAATTTTTTTTTCAAAAATTTCCATGTATTTCGCGAACCAAGCCAACACTTTGCTTTTCTTTAATAGTCTGTGTAGTGCCTCACTATTCAAGAGTTGTCAATCGTCGAAGCGATACTAGAAACCACAGATACCAAGGAAGAAATTAAAAGAATTTGTGAATGACAACTCCTTCTACTCCACAGAGGAATATTTAGATATAAATCAAGAAAAAAAGAAAAAAACAAACAAACAAATTTATAAAAAAATTAAAACAAACAAAAAAGTTAAGTTGTTATATTAACTTAATTATGTTGTTAAATTAACTTAATTATGTCAGGTATTGGAAAATTTGACTCGTTCCACATCATTACGAAATATCGCATTCATGATACATGGAACTAGTATTGACCTAATCTAATCTAATCTAATCAACTGTATCCGGTATTTTGGTATCAGACAGTAACACATAGACCTCAGCTTGTCTGTGTGATGAGCGATTGTTTCCTAATTTCTGTCTCGTTCCACGAAAACTATATCTCGCATCCATGAGTGCATATCTTTCAAATACCTCTTTCAGCATCTTCATGTGCTGCTTCTCGATCTTGCTATCTATCAAAATACCGTCCAAATATAGCGTAATCTTCTTTAGTAATTTCCTCCCCAAACGCGACCCAGCTTCCTAATGAACGCCAAGAAAGACATATTTCAGAAAAAATGCAACGGAATATACAGACAACATCGTCCATCATATAAAAAGGCGCAGTATGTTTTTCATTTTGGGTCTATTAAGACTGGATTGCATCCTGACGTTAAATTTAGACTAGTAAAGATATTCGCTCGCCTGAGCTTTTATATGATTTCATACATATTTGCTAGGCGATCTCTTTCTGGTTGGAATACTTTGTTAGCTTCTCGAGTGTTCAGAAGAAGCCTCACGTCACCATTCTTCTTTGCCACAACGATCACGAGGCTGGTATATTGACTACGAGTCCTTTTTGTAATACCTAGTGCCTAATGTAATTGTTCCTGTACGACTTCTTTCCTTTGCTGAGGAGTTTCATAATGTAGACTAAAATTTGGTTATGGGATTTTATCTTCATCCCTTAAGTTGGTCACTTGATTACTGATGATTTGTTTGCAAATATTTCTCTGTGTTTTCCTGTTAATTCGGTGAACTGTTCTGGTTCTTCACATCTTATAGTTAAAATTCTTCTAATTTTTCTATTAAGTTCTTCCCAAGTGCGTCCACCTTCCTCTTCATCACTGGTCGGGATACCCTGCCACAGTTAGTGTCCTTCTTAATTACTTCTTCTACTCCGTCTTCAGACGATACTACGGGAAAAACTTGGTATCCTGTCTACCGTCGTTCCTACAAAAAATGGCACCGTTTTCTCATGCTCTTTTCCGTAGAACTTTATTTAACTTCCTCTGTACCTTATTTCTGTAAGGTGCTCCATCGACCAATCAGTTCATGTGATATACCTCCTCTCCTACGTCGACGTCCAGACGTTAATTGTTTTTGCAAATTGCCCCACAGCGTCTTTTATCTTAAACTGTTAACCGGTACATTCGGTTTTATAGTTCTGGATTTTAGTAGAATTTTGTGGACGTTACTTGCTTTTAAACGTAACTGACTTTCCAAATCAACGTTGTTTTCCGACCATATATACTTACCTCCACAGTAGGCACTATTTTTGACGTATCATTCAGTATAATATTGTACTTTATCAGTTCTATCTCTTCGCCTCTTAATTTCTCTGTCTTTATAACATAGATATATCACCTGCCGTCAGTTAGCTCTATTGGTTCCGCTACATTTGTTTCACGTGAGTTAACCTTGAAGCTACTGTACATTTTCTACGCGTTCGTTGGCGACCGGTTTCCCACCGTTTCTCAGCCGCCATCCATGGTATGGGTTTTTTCGCGGGCCGCGTCCTTCTTCTTCCCATCCCTCTACTCCTAGATTTTCATGGTATCAGAAGTCGTAAGCACTCTGTCCTTGTCCTCTGATTCCCATTTTCACGCCTTTTTTATCGAACATTGCACATTTGTGGCCTTTTTTATGGGTCGTGGTGCATCTGTGGTAAAGGTTGTAGGTATTTGGATATGAGTGGTGTTTTCTTTACTTCTTTAAAATGTTTTATTTTTATATCTTCCTGGATTTTCTTAAGCAATTTTGTAACTAGATATTCTTGGTATGGATTGGTTTTGCTGTTGAGTTATTATGAACTGTTCTTTATATCAGCGATGATTTTCTAGTGAGAGTCTATTTCATCTTTAATACACGTATCACAGGGCTACTGGTTTTTGAGACTGGTTGGTTCGATGACTGTTGTAGTATCGTGTCTTTTATTGTAGTTATCATGTAAATCATAAGTGTGTGTTGCTTATTTCACTTTCTGATTTTTATAATGGTTCAAATGGCTCTGAGCACTATGGGACTTAACATCTGACGTTTCAGTCCCCTAGAACTTAGAACTACTTAAACCTAACTAACTTAAGACCATCATACACATCCATGCCCGAGGCAGGATTCGAAGCTGCGAGCGCAGCAGTCGCGCAGTTCCAAACTGAAGCGCGTAGAATCTCTCGGCCACACTGGCTGGCTGAATTTATACCTTGGACTTTGATTTATTTTCTTTGTTCTCTGCCTAAGATGAACTTTATGATTTGTTAGTGTGTTTACCCCCATGTGTGGTTGATCTTCCTTCATTTGTGGTTTGTGTACCAAGCAGAGGATGCCATCCACATATTTCCATGACGATATGAGATTATATTTTCCTTTTTTTATTTTGAGAAAAATCATTTCCTGTAGTTTCTTCATGAAAAAAATTTGCTGATTTCTCTGAAAGAGGAGATCCCTTTGGCAATCCACTGTCTTGTAAATAGAGTTCTCTTTTACTTTCGAAACAATTTTCCTCTCTAATAACGAGCAGGAGTGTGCTTATTTCTGAGATGCGTTCCTGTGGTAAGTAACTGTGAACACCTAGGTCTTTTTGTAGTCCCTTGATTACTTATTTCCTCACCGTTTGTGACTGTACTGTTATTTTTTGGTTTGTACTGTTGTGTGTACTTGATAAACTTATATCTGGGGTGGGTGTATTTGGTTGATTTTCTGTAATTTACGACAAATGTCATGGGAGAACTATACCTACGTAGCTTGAGGCCTACAGTAAATATATCTTAGTGCAACACTGTGCTTAGTACTGTGCTTGTGAAATCACGCACCTGTGTTGCCTATTTGCTGTCGCATGTTGTGTGGGAAGAGGAGATGGTTCAAATGGCTCTGAGCACTATGGGGCTTAACATCTGAGGTCACCAGTCCCCAAGAACTTAGAACTACTTAAACCTAACTAACCTAAGGACATGACACACATCCATGCCCGAGGCAGGATTCGAACCCGCGACCGTAGCAGTCGCGCAGTTCCGGACTGAAGTGCCTAGAACCGCTCGGCCACCGTGGCCAGCGGCAAGAGGAGAGATGGGGGATGTGAACTGGCACATGTCGAGACAAATGTATTCAAAAAAGATACATACACATACGTTATCCTCTCAGAAATACATTTTTACATCGTGTTAAAATACACACCCTTTCTTGCATGTAGGCCAATAAAGCTAAATTCTTCCAATCGTACCGCAGTATTTTACCGGCCGTTGGAACAAAACATCCATTCAGTATTTACCCTATAGCTGGCATTCTCTGTATCCCGCTTGGCGGCCAAACACGGTTGTTGTCGCTATTTGCACCCGCTTTGGTGTAAAGCAAATTGGACCTTCAGATCAAGTGTCACGAAGGTATGCCCACGTCTCACATTGTCACACCCATCTCGCAGACAGGTTGTATAGAAAAAACGGCAGTCATCAGAACTTTAAAAAAACCGGATGTTGTATACAGTATGCTTCAGTAGGAATAGTAAATATTTTAGGAAGTGGTAGCACAGACGAATTGGAATAAAAAATGCCGTGTAATATATGTCCAGTTTTAGATATAAAAGATATATAGACTGTTAGTATGCAACCCAAACAAAATTAAAGCAAAAGCAAACGAGGACGTTCACAGATGATTTTCAAAAATCGACTCTAGACTTCTCTTGATAACACCATGTGTAGGTCATCGGAGATCGTCATTGCGTTCTTTTATGAGGGCTGCACTACTCATAATCCGAACGATCAAATAGTCTCTTGTGATTACTTCTTATTCGTAAACTTCGCCTTTCAACCATCTCCACAGGCAAAAATCCAAAGGGGTGAGGTCCGGGGACCTTGGTGGGCAAGAAACGTGCCAATATCTAACGATCCATTTTCTGGGGAATCTTATGTCTAGACGATGAGTCACCTGATGACTCAAATGTGCTGGAGCCCCGCACACTGGATGAACATACGCATTCTTGTGGACAAAGGAATCTCTTCCTATAATGCTGGAAGCTCATTTTCAAGACAGTGTAAATAATGGGGTCCTGTAAGACGACGCGGTAACACAAAAGGCCCAATCAAGTGACTGTCTATCAAATCACACCACACATTTACAGCAAAGCGATCTTGACAACGTGTCTCCACAATGGCATATAGGTTTTCTTCAGCCCACTGATGTGAATTACGAGTGTTATTGATGCCGTCACAAGTGAAAATGGCTTCATCAGTGAAGAGTAAAAATGGAATTCCCTGGCGATTTTCAAGTATTCAATGACAAATTCCAATCGTCTGTTTTCATCTCCTGCTCGAAGGTGCTGAATGAGCCGTAAATGGGGTGGAAGGAACCCGTGCAATCGTAACGTCCGCCGTACTCTTGTATGTGGAACACAGAAACGTACAGGAATTCTGCGTGTTCTTGTTGAAGGACTTCGTTCTATCGATTGAATAATAACTACTTCATGCACAGTCTGTTTATTTACACATTCCTATGGAGTATGACTTCTGGGAGCTGTACCAGTGTCAGGCAGTGTATTGAACACACGAGTAAACACTGTTGAAACTGGTATGTGATTAGGAAATCATAGGCCATATTCTCTACAGGCAGCAGCAACGTTTCTATTACAAAACCCGTGCCCAAATACCATATCGACATACTGAGCATGTGTAAATACGTGCAGCATGTTTACACGCTACAGTACAGTAGACTTCGATCTAAAATAAAGAAAATCTTCATAACGTGAACATCTGCACTCTACTGCTGACATTCGATAAACATGCATCTAGTGACGCCTGTGAGCTGAGGCTGACAGGCACGCTGCTGTATGAACACACGAAATGAAAGAGCACTAGACTCACCTGTATCTCTGTACTCAATAAAAATTGAGCACATGTTATATGGCATTTTTATTGCTATTCATCTACACTAAAACTAAACTCCACCCGAACAGGCCATGAAGGCCCAACGGTACTGACCGGCCGGCCGGTCAGCCTCAGCTCACAGGCGACACTGGATGTGGATGTGGAGGGGCATGTGCTTAGCACACCGCTCCCCCCGGCCATATGTATGTTTCTCATTCAAGTAGCTCCTCAGTGTGCCATACAAGCACTGAGTGCATCTCGCTTGCCAACGGCGCTCGATAGACCAGATGGTCACCCATCCAAGTGCTATCCCACTGCGACAGCGCTTAACGTCGGTGACCTCATGGGAATTCGTCTCTACTACCACCTCGTAAAATATATAACATTCGTCCTGAAACACCCATGCATTATTTATCAGAGAAGTAATGCTTCCTTTTATGAGGACCGCATGTCGTCACGAGTTACTCTGGCTTGAATTCCCGCGCGTGCCTCTCGCTGGTGCGCGGCGCTGGTAGCAGCGTGCCTGTCATCCTCAGCTCACAGGCGTCACTGGATGCAGATGTGAAGGGGCATGTGCTTAGCACACCGCTCTCCTGGCCGTATGTATGTTTCTCATTCAAGTAGCTCCTCAGTGTGCCATACAAGCACTGAGTGCATCTCGCTTGCCAACGGCGCTGGATAGGCCAGATGGTCACCCATCCAAGTGCTATCCCAGCGCGACAGCGCTTAACGTCGGTGACCTGACGGGAATTCGTCTCTAATACCACCTCGTAAAATATATAACATTCGTCCTGAACCACACCATGTATTATTTATCAGAGAAGTAATGCTTCCTTTTATGAGGACCGCATGTCATCAAGAGTTACTTTGGCTTGAATTCCCGCGCGTGCCTCTCGCTGGTGCGCGGCGCTGGTAGCAGCATGCCTGTCAGCCTCAGCTCACAGGCGTCACTGGATGCAGATGTGGAGGGGCATGTGCTTAGCACACCGCTCTCCTGGCCATATGTATGTTTCTCATTCAAGTAGCTCCTCAGTGTGCCATACAAGCACTGAGTGCATCTCGCTTGCCAACGGCGCTCGATAGACCAGATGATCACCCATCCAAGTGCTATCCCAGCGCGACAGCGCTTAACGTCGGTGACCTTACGGGAATTGGTCTCCACTACCACGTCGTAAAATATATAACATTCGTCCTGAAACACCCCATGTCTTATTTATCAGAGAAGTAATGCTTTCTTTTATGAGGGCCGCATGTCGTCACGAGTTACTCTGGCTTGAATTCCCGCGCGTCCCTCTTGCTGGTGCACGGCGCTGGTAGCAGCATGCCTGTCAGCCTCAGCTCACAGGCGTCACTGGATGCAGATGTGGAGGGGCATGTGCTTAGCACACCGCTCTCCTGGCCATATGTATGTTTCTCATTCAAGTAGCTCCTCAGTGTGCCATACAAGCACTGAGTGCATCTCGCTTGCCAACGGCGCTCGATAGACCAGATGATCACCCATCCAAGTGCTATCCCAGCGCGACAGCGCTTAACGTCGGTGACCTTACGGGAATTCGTCTCCACTACCACGTCGTAAAATATATAACATTCGTCCTGAAACACCCCATGTGTTATTTATCAGAGAAGTAATGCTTCCTTTTATGAGGACCGCATGTCGTCACGAGTTACTCTGGCTTGAATTCCCGCGCGTGCCTCTCGCTGGTGCGCGGCGCTGGTAGCAGCATGCCTGTCAGCCTCAGCTCACAGGCGTCACTGGATGCAGATGTGGAGGGGCATGTGCTTAGCACACCGCTCACCCGGCCATACGTATGTTTCTCATTCAAGTAGCTCCTCAGTGTGCCATACAAGCACTGAGTGCATCTCGCTTGCCAACGGCGCTCGATAGACCAGATGGTCATCCATCCAAGTGCTATCCCAGCGCGACAGCGCTTAACGTCGGTGACCTGACGGGAATTCGTCTCTACTACCACCTCGTAAAATTTATAACATTCGTCCTGAAACACCCCATGTATTATTTATCAGAGAAGTAATGCTTCCTTTTATGAGGACCGCATGTCGTCACGAGTTACTCTGGCTTGAATTCCCGCGCGTGCCTCTCGCTGGTGCGCGGCGCTGGTAGCAGCATGCCTGTCAGCCTCAGCTCACAGGCGTCACTGGATGCAGATGTGGAGGGGCATGTGCTTAGCACACCGCTCCCCTGGCCATATGTATGTTTCTCATTCAAGTAGCTCCTCAGTGTGCCATACAAGCACTGAGTGCATCTCGCTTGCCAACGGCGCTCGATAGACCAGATGGTCATCCATCCAAGTGCTATCCCAGCGCGACAGCGCTTAACGTCGGTGACCTTACGGGAATTCGTCTCTACTACCACCTCGTAAAATATATAACATTCGTCCTGAAACACCCCATGTATTATTTATCAGAGAAGTAATGCTTCCTTTTATGAGGACCGCATGTCGTCACGAGTTACTTTGGCTTGAATTCCCGCGCGTGCCTCTCGCTGGTGCGCAGCGCTGGTGGCAGCATGCCTGTCAGCCTCAGCTCACAGGCGTCACTGGGTGCAGATGTGGAGGGGCATGTGCTTAGCACACCGCTCCCCTGGCCATATGTATGTTTCTCATTCAAGTAGCTCCTCAGTGTGCCATACAAGCACTGAGTGCATCTCGCTTGCCAACGGCGCTCGATAGACCAGATGGTCATCCATCCAAGTGCTATCCCAGCGCGACAGCGCTTAAAGTCGGTGACCTGACGGGAATTCGTCTCTACTACCACCTCGTAAAATTTATAACATTCGTCCTGAAACACCCCATGTATTATTTATCAGAGAAGTAATGCTTCCTTTTATGAGGACCGCATGTCGTCACGAGTTACTCTGGCTTGAATTCCCGCGCGTACCTCTCGCTGGTGCGCGGCGCTGGTAGCAGCGTGCCTGTCAGCCTCAGCTCACAGGCGTCACTAGATGCGGATGTGGAGGGGAATGTGCTTAGCACATCGCTCTCCCGGCCATATGTATGTTTCTCATTCAAGTAGCTCCTCAGTGTGCCATACAAGCACTGAGTGCATCTCGCATGCCAACGTCGCTCGATAGACCAGAAGGTCACTCATCCAAGTGCTATCCCAGCGCGTCAGCGCTTAACGTCGTTGACCTGACGGGAATTCGTCTCTACTACCACCTCGTAAAATATATAACATTCGTCCTGAAACACCCCATGTATTATTTTCCAGAGAAGTAATGCTTCCTTTTATGAGGACCGCATGTCGTCACGAGTTACTCTGGCTTGAATTCCCGCGCGTGCCTCTCGCTGGTGCGCGGCGCTGGTAGCAGCGTGCCTGTCAGCCTCAGCTCACAGGCGTCACTGGATGCGAATGTGGAGGGGCATGTGCTTAGCACACCGCTCTCCTGGCCATATGTATGTTTCTCATTCAAGTAGCTCCTCAGTGTGCCATACAAGCACTGAGTGCATCTCGCTTGCCAACGGCACTCGATAGACCAGATGGTCACCCATCCAAGTGCTATCCCAGCGCGACAGAGCTTAACGTCGGTGACGTTACGGGAAATCGTCTCCACTACCACGTCGTAAAATATATAACATTCGTCCTGAAACACCCCATGTGTTATATATCAGAGAAGTAATGCTTTCTTTTATGAGGACCGCATGTCGTCACGAGTTACTCTGGCTTGAATTCCCGCGCGTGCCTCTCGCTGGTGCGCGGCGCTGGTAGCAGCGTGCCTGTCATCCTCAGCTCACAGGCGTCACTGGATGCAGATGTGAAGGGGCATGTGCTTAGCACACCGCTCTCCTGGCCATATGTATGTTTCTCATTCAAGTAGCTCCTCAGTGTGCCATACAAGCACTGAGTGCATCTCGCTTGCCAACGGCGCTGGATAGGCCAGATGGTCACCCATCCAAGTGCTATCCCAGCGCGACAGCGCTTAACGTCGGTGACCTGACGGGAATTCGTCTCTACTACCACCTTGTGAAATATATAACATTCGTCCTGAAACACCACATGTATTATTTTCCAGAGAAGTAATGCTTCCTTTTATGAGGACCGCATGTCGTCACGAGTTAGTCTGGCTTGAATTCAAGCGCGTGCCTCTCGCTGGTGCGCGGCGCTGGTAGCAGCGTGCCTGTCAGCCTCAGCTCACAGGCGTCACTGGATGCGAATGTGGAGGGGCATGTGCTTAGCACACCGCTCTCCTGGCCATATGTATGTTTCTCATTCAAGTAGCTCCTCAGTGTGCCATACAAGCACTGAGTGCATCTCGCTTGCTAACGGCACTCGATAGACCAGATGGTCACCCATCCAAGTGCTATCCCAGCGCGACAGCGCTTAACGTCGGTGACCTTACGGGAATTCGTCTCTACTACCACCTCGTAAAATATATAACATTCGTCCTGAAACACCCCATGTATTATTTATCAGAGAAGTAATGCTTCCTTTTATGAGGACCGCATGTCGTCACGAGTTACTTTGGCTTGAATTCCCCCGCGTGCCTCTCGCTGGTGCGCGGCGCTGGTAGCAGCGTGCCTGTCAGCCTCAGCTCACAGGCGTCACTGGATGCAGATGTGGAGGGGCATGTGCTTAGCACACCGCTCTCCTGGCCATATGTATGTTTCTCATTCAAGTAGCTCCTCAGTGTGCCATACAAGCACTGAGTGCATCTCGCTTGCCAACGGCGCTCGATAGACCAGATGATCACCCATCCAAGTGCTATCCCAGCGCGACAGCGCTTAACGTCGGTGACCTTACGGGAATTCGTCTCCACTACCACGTCGTAAAATATATAACATTCGTCCTGAAACACCCCATGTGTTATTTATCAGAGAAGTAATGCTTCCTTTTATGAGGACCGCATGTCGTCACGAGTTACTCTGGCTTGAATTCCCGCGCGTGCCTCTCGCTGGTGCGCGGCGCTGGTAGCAGCATGCCTGTCAGCCTCAGCTCACAGGCGTCACTGGATGCAGATGTGGAGGGGCATGTGCTTAGCACACCGCTCACCCGGCCATACGTATGTTTCTCATTCAAGTAGCTCCTCAGTGTGCCATACAAGCACTGAGTGCATCTCGCTTGCCAACGGCGCTCGATAGACCACATGGTCATCCATCCAAGTGCTATCCCAGCGCGACAGCGCTTAACGTCGGTGACCTGACGGGAATTCGTCTCTACTACCACCTCGTAAAATTTATAACATTCGTCCTGAAACACCCCATGTATTATTTATCAGAGAAGTAATGCTTCCTTTTATGAGGACCGCATGTCGTCACGAGTTACTCTGGCTTGAATTCCCGCGCGTGCCTCTCGCTGGTGCGCGGCGCTGGTAGCAGCATGCCTGTCAGCCTCAGCTCACAGGCGTCACTGGATGCAGATGTGGAGGGGCATGTGCTTAGCACACCGCTCCCCTGGCCATATGTATGTTTCTCATTCAAGTAGCTCCTCAGTGTGCCATACAAGCACTGAGTGCATCTCGCTTGCCAACGGCGCTCGATAGACCAGATGGTCATCCATCCAAGTGCTATCCCAGCGCGACAGCGCTTAACGTCGGTGACCTTACGGGAATTCGTCTCTACTACCACCTCGTAAAATATATAACATTCGTCCTGAAACACCCCATGTATTATTTATCAGAGAAGTAATGCTTCCTTTTATGAGGACCGCATGTCGTCACGAGTTACTTTGGCTTGAATTCCCGCGCGTGCCTCTCGCTGGTGCGCAGCGCTGGTGGCAGCATGCCTGTCAGCCTCAGCTCACAGGCGTCACTGGATGCAGATGTGGAGGGGCATGTGCTTAGCACACCGCTCCCCTGGCCATATGTATGTTTCTCATTCAAGTAGCTCCTCAGTGTGCCATACAAGCACTGAGTGCATCTCGCTTGCCAACGGCGCTCGATAGACCAGAAGGTCACTCATCCAAGTGCTATCCCAGCGCGTCAGCGCTTAACGTCGTTGACCTGACGGGAATTCGTCTCTACTACCACCTCGTAAAATATATAACATTCGTCCTGAAACACCCCATGTATTATTTTCCAGAGAAGTAATGCTTCCTTTTATGAGGACCGCATGTCGTCACGAGTTACTCTGGCTTGAATTCCCGCGCGTGCCTCTCGCTGGTGCGCGGCGCTGGTAGCAGCGTGCCTGTCAGCCTCAGCTCACAGGCGTCACTGGATGCGAATGTGGAGGGGCATGTGCTTAGCACACCGCTCTCCTGGCCATATGTATGTTTCTCATTCAAGTAGCTCCTCAGTGTGCCATACAAGCACTGAGTGCATCTCGCTTGCCAACGGCACTCGATAGACCAGATGGTCACCCATCCAAGTGCTATCCCAGCGCGACAGAGCTTAACGTCGGTGACGTTACGGGAATTCGTCTCCACTACCACGTCGTAAAATATATAACATTCGTCCTGAAACACCCCAAGTGTTATATATCAGAGAAGTAATGCTTTCTTTTATGAGGACCGCATGTCGTCACGAGTTACTCTGGCTTGAATTCCCGCGCGTACCTCTCGCTGGTGCGCGGCGCTGGTAGCAGCGTGCCTGTCATCCTCAGCTCACAGGCGTCACTGGATGCAGATGTGAAGGGGCATGTGCTTAGCACACCGCTCTCCTGGCCGTATGTATGTTTCTCATTCAAGTAGCTCCTCAGTGTGCCATACAAGCACTGAGTGCATCTCGCTTGCCAACGGCGCTGGATAGGCCAGATGGTCACCCATCCAAGTGCTATCCCAGCGCGACAGCGCTTAACGTCGGTGACCTGACGGGAATTCGTCTCTACTACCACCTCGTAAAATATATAACATTCGTCCTGCAACACCCCATGTGTTATTTATCAGAGAAGTAATGCTTCCTTTTATGAGGACCGCATGTCATCACGAGTTACTCTGGCTTGAATTCCCGCGCGTGCCTCTCGCTGGTGCGCGGCGCTGGTAGCAGCATGCCTGTCAGCCTCAGCTCACAGGCGTCACTGGATGCAGATGTGGAGGGGCATGTGCTTAGCACACCGCTCACCCGGCCATACGTATGTTTCTCATTCAAGTAGCTCCTCAGTGTGCCGTACAAGCACTGAGTGCATCTCGCTTGCCAACGGCGCTCGATAGACCAGATGGTCATCCATCCAAGTGCTATCCCAGCGCGACAGCGCTTAACGTCGGTGACCTGACGGGAATTCGTCTCTACTACCACCTCGTAAAATTTATAACATTCGTCCTGAAACACCCCATGTATTATTTATCAGAGAAGTAATGCTTCCTTTTATGAGGACCGCATGTCGTCAAGAGTTACTCTGGCTTGAATTCCCGCGCGTACCTCTCGCTGGTGCGCGGCGCTGGTAGCAGCGTGCCTGTCAGCCTCAGCTCAAAGGCGTCACTAGATGCGGATGTGGAGGGGAATGTGCTTAGCACATCGCTCTCCCGGCCATATGTATGTTTCTCATTCAAGTAGCTCCTCAGTGTGCCATACAAGCACTGAGTGCATCTCGCATGCCAACGTCGCTCGATAGACCAGAAGGTCACCCATCCAAGTGCTATCCCAGCGCGTCAGCTCTTAACGTCGTTGACCTGACGGGAATTCGTCTCTACTACCACCTCGTAAAATATATAACATTCGTCCTGAAACACCCCATGTATTATTTTCCAGAGAAGTAATGCTTCCTTTTATGAGGACCGCATGTCGTCACGAGTTACTCTGGCTTGAATTCCCGCGCGTGCCTCTCGCTGGTGCGCGGCGCTGGTAGCAGCTTGCCTGTCAGCCTCAGCTCACAGGCGTCACTGGATGCGAATGTGGAGGGGCATGTGCTTAGCACACCGCTCTCCTGGCCATATGTATGTTTCTCATTCAAGTAGCTCCTCAGTGTGCCATACAAGCACTGAGTGCATCTCGCTTGCCAACGGCACTCGATAGACCAGATGGTCACCCATCCAAGTGCTATCCCAGCGCGACAGCGCTTAACGTCGGTGACCTTACGGGAATTCGTCTCTACTACCACCTCGTAAAATATATAACATTCGTCCTGAAACACCCCATGTATTATTTATCAGAGAAGTAATGCTTCCTTTTATGAGGACCGCATGTCGTCACGAGTTACTTTGGCTTGAATTCCCGCGCGTGCCTCTCGCTGGTGCGCGGCGCTGGTAGCAGCGTGCCTGTCAGCCTCAGCTCACAGGCGTCACTGGATGCAGATGTGGAGGGGCATGTGCTTAGCACACCGCTCCCCTGGCCATATGTATGTTTCTCATTCAAGTAGCTCCTCAGTGTGCCATACAAGCACTGAGTGCATCTCGCTTGCCAACGGCGCTCGATAGACCAGATGGTCATCCATCCAAGTGCTATCCCAGCGCGACAGCGCTTAACGTCGGTGACCTGACGGGAATTCGTCTCTACTACCACCTCGTAAAATTTATAACATTCGTCCTGAAACACCCCATGTATTATTTATCAGAGAAGTAATGCTTCCTTTTATGAGGACCGCATGTCGTCACGAGTTTTTCTGGCTTGAATTCCCACGCGTACCTCTCGCTGGTGCGCGGCGCTGGTAGCAGCGTGCCTGTCAGCCTCAGCTCACAGGCGTCACTAGATGCGGATGTGGAGGGGAATGTGCTTAGCACATCGCTCTCCCGGCCATATGTATGTTTCTCATTCAAGTAGCTCCTCAGTGTGCCATACAAGCACTGAGTGCATCTCGCTTGCCAACGGCGCTCGATAGACCAGATGGTCATCCATCCAAGTGCTATCCCAGCGCGACAGCGCTTAACGTCGGTGACCTGACGGGAATTCGTCTCTACTACCACCTCGTAAAATATATAACATTCGTCCTGAAACACCCCATGTATTATTTATCAGAGAAGTAATGCTTCCTTTTATGAGGACCGCATGTCGTCACGCGTTACTTTGGCTTGAATTCCCGCGCGTGCCTCTCGCTGGTGCGCGGCGCTGGTAGCAGCATGCCTGTCAGCCTCAGCTCACAGGCGTCACTGGATGCAGATGTGGAGGGGCATGTGCTTAGCACACCGCTCTCCTGGCCATATGTATGTTTCTCATTCAAGTAGCTCCTCAGTGTGCCATACACGCACTGAGTGCATCTCGCTTGCCAACGGCACTCGATAGACCAGATGGTCACCCATCCAAGTGCTATCCCAGCGCGACAGCGCTTAACGTCGGTGACCTTACGGGAATTCGTCTCTACTATCACCTCGTAAAATATATAACATTCGTCCTGAAACACCCCATGTGTTATTTATCAGAGAAGTAATGCTTCCTTTTATGAGGACCGCATGTCGTCACGAGTTACTCTGGCTTGAATTCCCGCGCGTGCCTCTCGCTGGTGCGCGGCGCACCGCAGCAGGTCTGTGGCGTCTCCCATTAGCAGCTGCAGCTTACCGGCTCCTCAGTGGAGCTTTCATCTGCATTCAGTTTTCAACCAGGAAGCGCCAAGGACTCACCTCACTCTCAATCAGGACGATGCTCGCTGGACGACTGTAAAGCGAACTCTTGGTACCTGTCGGTGACAGTGGCGATTACCATCAAACATTGATGCCATTTTGTGTACTTGTGGCTTCCGGTGTGGCCGAGCGGTTCTAGGCTCTACAGTCTGGAGCCGCGCGACTGCTACGGTCGCAGGTTCGAATCCTGCCTCGGGCATGGATGTGTCTGATGTCCTTAGGTTAGTTAGGTTTAAGTAGTTCTAAGTTGTAGGGGACTGATAACGTTAGAAGCTAAGTCCCGTAGTGCTCAGAGCCATTTGAACATTTCTTGTGTACTTGTAGCAGCCGACACTGGAGAAAACTCGCGCTCTGGACTTCCATTGTGCCGGACGCAGCTCCATGGTTTGGCTGTTGTTTTTGTGTGGCTGCTGTAGTGGGTTTCTGCATAAGAAACAGCCTGTGTGTAAGCCACATTGAGTCGTAGGTGTCTTACGTTTATCAGGAATGCCCCATTTTGAAGAGTAAGTAACACTGTTGAGTAGTAAAAATAGAGGCTAATTATGATTTGTTTCGCTTTTTGGGTTAGTCGATAGACATGCAAAAGGTCATGATGTTCGTTGTTGGAATATATTGCTTTATATCGTTCAGTCAAAATATTTTAGGGTTGAAAGGTGCGTAATCAATAAGATTTCTGATAGTGCTTCCAGCTTTTGTATCATTTTGTTTTTATTTGTTAATACCATTTTCTGGAGAATTTTTTGTCATTCCTACAGAAATGTTACTTGCTTGTTGTAGCTGGAATAAATGTAATGTATTTCCAAAAGAATGCCGCACCCACTTCAACATAGCACTTCTACTCTCTGGAACTGTTACACATTGGTATCAGGGGCTGTGGTTCGGGCGTGGTATCGTGCGTGTGACACAAGTAAAATTTATCTTTTGGGGAACATTGGAAACTGTTTGTGTGTATGTGACGTATTCAGTTTGTTGGATATTATCATTTGTGGTTCTGTTTCAGCATGACTGCCAAGGAGGTGCTCGTTAAGGCGGAACTCGAAGGAAGAATCAAATGTCGACTTAAAGGTTCGCGGGGCTGATACACAGGAAGGGTCGCGGTCGAGTTGTCACGCCGTTTACGGAAGGTTGTCGATCGCCTGGTGGCCAGCTGGACTTTCCGGAAGCTCAGGTGAGTGATGCCGTGTCCAACATTAAGCCATTTCGCTCGCACGTTAACAGAATTAAGGTCCGTGTTACGCGTTATGTCTGGAGGGCGCTGGATCTGTGTTGCATGAAACGGTCAGACTCCAATTTCAAGGTGTTGTCTGAACAGTGGAATGAATTGATGGTACAAACCCAGGGGATGTTCGTTCAAGTGGAAGAGTTTAATCCGAGGGAGTTGTAACAGCCAATGCGTCCCCTTCTACAGAGATGTCTAATTTATTCATGAAGATACCTAACCATTAGAGGGACTGTTGTGGGGGGTTTGGATGTTGTCATTAGATTCTACTGATGAAATACTGAGGGCATTATGTTTTTATTGAAGTTCCAAGACAGAGGGGAGTGTTCTGGATTAAGTGAGCATAATCTGTTGCTCAGCTCTGTGGAAACTGTGCGACTGGAGTAGGTATTGGTGGACGTTATAAAGCGTAGATTGTGGTTCACTGCATTTCGTAAGTTAATATGCGGGAACTATTTGAGTAGCCACGCTCGACATGAGCTTGTCGGCTAAGGCTGTCCAGAAATGCATCATTATAGCCAACCGTTAGAAAACTATATCAAAAGGATAAGAGATTGTGTTATAAATTGTTTGAATTATAGCCCATTGTAGACAACTGAGAATATTTTACTGCAAATGCGTCCAGTTGATCGCACTAGGGCTCCGTTATGCGAGTGGCCGCTACACACCCGCTCTTCAGAAGATTTGTAGACCCGTGTACAACCTGTAGCCTAGGCGTGCGGACCAGGGACGGGGAAAGGTTTAGACATGCGTGGCAAGGAACTGCATGTAGTAATCTCAGTCAGTCGCCAGTCCCGTCTGCGATAAAGTGATTTAAGTGTAAAGTAAGCCGGCTAATTACGAGGAATTGTGCAGGGCACGGAGGCTTTAAGACAGTTGACTGTACCTTAAGTGGGGATCGCGAAGAATGGGATATTACAGAAATACGGTGATCCCTGGGCTCGAGATCCTTTTGTGTGTATGTCTATGAACGAGGAGTCCGTTTGCGTCCGGTAGCTCTGTCTCCCTTAATAAGGAGGAATGTCCGCAGCTCGTGGTCGTGCGGTAGCGTTCTCGCTTCCCACGCCCGGGTTCCCGGGTTCGATTCCCGGCGGAGTCAGGGATTTTCTCTGCCTCGTGATGACTGGGTGTTGTGTGATGTCCTTAGGTTAGTTAGGTTTAAGTAGTTCTGAGTTCTAGGGGACTGATGACCATAGAAGTTTAGTCCCATAGTGCTTAGAGCCATTTGAATACGGAGGAATGGGTATTAGCGAATCTGGCGCACTGCAAGTTGCCGGAATCGTTGAATGGAACTAAGCCCTCACAGCTAGCCAATTCATCACAAACGTAAATACTAGGGATGGTTAAGATTAAGATCCGCATAGGTGACTTTACGTGGAAATTTCCAGTTAAGGTGGCCTGCAATCTTCGCGTACCAGCTATTTTGGGTCCGGACTGTACCTACAAGGTTGGGTTAGTTAGCCAGACGGATTAAGGATGATTTCGCTTCGTTTGCTCGCCAAAAGATTTTCAATTTTTTAAACATTTGGTGAATGTTGGTGTAGGCGACCGGAAGCACGTAATTAACTCACGATATATGATCTCGGACATTTTTCGTCTGAACAAAGGTTCAGATTAAGTTATGGAAATGATTTAGTAATGTACTCCCTGATGAGTTAGGGGAAGTTAAAGAAATGGTTATGTAACTGAATGGAGAGACAAGACGCCCTAAGGTATCCAACTAATTGTCACCACCTCGAGCTGCAGGCCGCTATTGATGAAATGGTACATTAGAGTTACTAGAACGTTCAACTCCCCAGTCTCCTCTCCTATACTTGTGGTATGCAAGCCGCAGGGAGAGGGGGCTTCATCCTATTGTTGATTACTGGGCAATTAATAAAAGGTAGTCCTCCAATCTGTACCGCTTCCTGATTTACATTCGCACTTCTCGCGGTTCCCAAGGTCCAAGGTCTGTATGACATTTGACTGAAACCAGGCCTATTCCCAAGTTTCGCTCCCAGAGGAGTCCAAAGCTGTTAAGGCCTTTACTATTGATTTTTGCACTTAACGAGTGCAATAGGATTTCATTTCGACTGTCGACATGGGCAGTAGTATTATCAGATGTTCTGGATATGTTGTTTTCTGACTTAGGTTTGAGTGTATGTACCATTGTCTTGATGATTTTCGAATTTCGATTGAAGATTTCCAGGAGCACTTAGGTAATGTTAGAGGTGCTCCAACGGTTGCGAAAAGTCGGTCCTCATTGCGACGGTCGCAAGATTATGAGCAAAAGGTCCGAGCCCTATTAGATCCGACGACGTACCGAAAACCAAGTGCAAATCCGACGCAGCGTATCACACGGAATACGAATCAATTAACCAAGGCGTTTTCTATGCCGGTGGACATACAGAGAAATCTGAGCAACACAGAAGACCTACCACCTCGGCTTCATGAATTAACCAAGATCCATAAGAACAACGTTCCACTAAGACCGATTGTTAGCGCTCCTGGCTCACCGACGTATAAACTGGCAAAACACTTGGCCTCTATGCTTCAGCAACACGTAACGCGAATATGTGAGCCGCAGCACCTCAGACGCGAAATGCAACGCTTGGAAAGTGTTCTGAGGAGCAATGGGTACTCCACAAATTATATTAGAAGTGTAACAGAGCCAAACATTCGGCGAAGTAAGGAATCAAAGAAAAAAAAAAAAAAAAGAAGGCGGGTACAGCCTTTCTGCCATACATTCCCAGAGTGACGGACAGATTCGGCCGTATATTGAGCAAACATGGAGTAAAGACGATTTTCAAACCGACAAGGATGATCAAAGAGTGTCTTAGATCGGCAAAGGAAAAAAGGGACCCACCTGCAATGTCAGCAATATACCGTATACCATGCACATGCTTAAAAGTTTATGTCGGAATGACTAGATGATCGATCAACACCAGGATTAAAGAACTTAGCGACATTGCAGGTTGGGGCAGACGGAGAAATCGGCCGTGGCAGAGCACGCATTGAGTGAGACCAACCACGTAATAAAATTCGCCGACACGGAAGTTCTGGCTGTAGAGGAGCACTATCATCCGCGCTTGTTCAGAGAAGCTGTAGAAATACAAAAACACGCGACCAGTTTCAACAAGAAAGAGGAAAGCCTTAAGGTAAATGGATCCTGGCTTCCCGTACTGCAGCGAACGACCGTCGCAGGTAGCAAGAGGAGAACCTCATCGGAAATGACCGCAGAGAAGCCCTCGGACGTTGGCGCGGCAGGTACCTATAGTCTCCGGCCGCGAGCTAGGCTCCAGTTCACCACCGGCAATGGAGGGTGAAGCTTTGACAATGCCAGCCACTCGTGCTGGCGAAACGTCAGCAAAATCATTAGATGAACGTCGGCCGAAGAACCCGAGACAAAAGCCAATAGGCATCTACGACATTTACCGATTCGAAGTGATGCTAGGTTTTTCTAGTGCAAGATCTATGAGTATGCCATGTCATCCACTACTGGCATATTTCCTTACACTTCAAAGCAATAAAACGTACTAAAAATGACGTATTTTGTAGGGATCTTTAATGCAGTGTAGCACTTAAATTACATGTTCTCCTAATATGCAGGTATAACTACTAGAAGCCCAAATACCACATGTTAGCTTCGTAACCACTTACATCAACACGACGGCTGTTCGTTTTCCCCAACCAGTCACAGATCCGTGTTATCACAAAAAATCAATCTTTTATCGCCATTTTTCTGTGCCGTTTCATTTCAGCAATCTTATACTCTAGATAATGCTGATGAGAGTGTTCAGATGTTGCTGCTTACATTTTTAAAAGTTTGAGAATCATTCATGTGACTGAGAACGTAACACTGTTCCATTTTTCTACATCTTTTGAGAGAGTAAGCAAATGTTTCTGTTTGTTTCACAGAGAGCAGTGAGAAGTGAAGAGCATCAGACTATGTATCTGCACGAGTCACAAACCTTGTGTGCCACATTGAATCATCAGAAGATTCTATGAGCAGAATTTATTACAGTCAGACGTTTGGAAATTTTACGTAAGCCGAGAGCACATTTCATTCGTACTTTAACTTTCTTATTGCAAAGTAGAGACTCGTCTTCCGTACATAATTTTTTAAAGGTGAATAGGATTTTGCGGACAGCCTGGGTTTTATCGAATTTATAACTCCCTAAAGAATGAGCACTACTTCGAGAAAGGATACGTAATGAAAGACGAAAGAGGGATTCAGTTGACCGTAAGTTACGCCAACTACGTTTATCTCTTGTTAATAAGATTCAGGTGGCTCTATGGAACAAAACAGATTACCTTACGTTTAGGCCTACAGACTACTAGCAGACATAAGAAGTACACTCCTGGAAATTGAAATACGAACACCGTGAATTCATTGTCCCAGGAAGGGGAAACTTTATTGACACATTCCTGGGGTCAGATACATCACATGATCACACTGACAGAACCACAGGCACATAGACACAGGCAACAGAGCATGCACAATGTCGGCACTAGTACAGTGTATATCCACCTTTCGCAACAATGCAGGCTGCTATTCTCCCATGGAGACGATCGTAGAGATGCTGGATGTAGTCCTGTGGAACGGCTCGCCATGCCATTTCCACCTGGTGCCTCAGTTGGACCAGCGTTCGTGCTGGACGTGCAGACCGCGTGAGACGACGCTTCATCCAGTCCCAAACATGCTCAATGGGGGACAGATCCGGAGATCTTGCTGGCCAGGGTAGTTGACTTACACCTTCTAGAGCACGTTGGGTGGCACGGGATACATGCGGACGTGCATTGTCCTGTTGGAACAGCAAGTTCCCTTGCCGGTCTAGGAATGGTAGAACGATGGGTTCGATGACGGTTTGGATGTACCGTGCACTATTCAGTGTCCCCTCGACGATCACCAGTGGTGTACGGCCAGTGTAGGAGATCGCTCCCCACACCATGATGCCGGGTGTTGGCCCTGTGTGCCTCGGTCGTATGCAGTCCTGATTGTGGCGCTCACCTGCACGGCGCCAAACACGCATACGACCATCATTGGCACCAAGGCAGAAGCGACTCTCATCGCTGAAGACGACACGTCTCCATTCGTCCCTCCATTCACGCCTGTCGCGACACCACTGGAGGCGGGCTGGGCGATGTTGGGGCGTGAGCGGAAGACGGCCTAACGGTGTGCGGGACCGTAGCCCAGCTTCATGGAGACGGTTGCGAATGGTCCTCGCCGATACCCCAGGAGCAACAGTGTCCCTAATTTGCTGGGAAGTGGCGGTGCGGTCCCCTACGGCACTGCGTAGGATCCTACGGTCTTGGCGTGCATCCGTGCGTCGCTGCGGTCCGGTCCCAGGTCGATGGGCACGTGCACCTTCCGCCGACCACTGGCGACAACATCGATGTACTGTGGAGACCTCACGCCCCACGTGTTGAGCAATTCGGCGGTACGTCCATCCGGCCTCCCGCATGCCCACTATACGCCCTCGCTCAAAGTCCGTCAACTGCACATACGGCTCACGTCCACGCTGTTGCGGCATGCTACCAGTGTTAAAGACTGCGATGGAGCTCCGTATGCCACGGCAAACTGGCTGACACTGACGGCGGCGGTGCACAAATGCTGCGCAGCTAGCGCCATTCGACGGCCAACACCGCGGTTCCTGGTGTGTCCGCTGTGCCGTGCATGTGATCATTGCTTGTACAGCCCTCTCGCAGTGTCCGGAGCAAGTATGGTGGGTCTGACACGCCGGTGTCAATGTGTTCGTTTTTCCATTTCCAGGAGTGTAGTTCGAAAAGTTACCAACTTATATAAATAGTATAAATAATACACTGGTGTCTGATACCGTTATTACCAAGTCAGAGATTTCTGTCCTCCGAAAAAGAGAAATCAACGATATCACACCAAAGAAAGTACCAGCCGAGGATGTTATCGTGAATGTAGAAACAGGTATACGTACTTTCCACAATGAAACAGCAAGTTCAGTCCGGAGTGAAACCACCAGTGCCGCAGTAAACCCTTAGAAAGCAATTTATAAAAAGCTGAGGGAAAGGCTCTTAGAGATTCAAATGCTGATGGACATTTAATACTGTTCGTATGATCAAAGAGGATTATGGAAGCAAATTTTTCAATCTTTTAACGTCAGAGCAGTACAAGAAACTCAAAGATCCTACAGCCGTCGGACTGAGAAAAACAAATATTCTGGTAAAGTCATCCACTTCTGTTCAAACAGAAGAAATGAACTTCTTTCATAACTGAAGTTTTGTGTCTTAGACTTTATGGCCTACCTAAAATTCATTAAACAAATGGATGCTTGGGGATAGAAATAAACAGATTGTCACGTCCAGATATCGGAAGGCCGAAAGAGGAGCAAGAGAAACAACGATGAAAGAATACGGTTTCTCTCCCTTTCATTAAACAAGTTATGTTTCAGATCGGAAAGATTTTACAAAACAAATGAGATTAGACGGGTTTTTAGACCGACAAAAAAGTGGGTCAATCACTCCGATCCGTAAGGGATAAACGTCATCCTTTGTCAGCATTTGGTGTGTCTAACATTTCGTGTACGTGTGGTAAAGATTGTATTGAAACAACCAAGAGAATCTTGAATATGTGGCTACAGGCACACTTAAGTCTTTGTCAGCTAATAAAAAAGACAAATCGGCTGTAGCAAAGCATGCTCTTCATTCAGGAAATCAAGAAACGCAGCTCTGTGAAACAAAAATTTTATCTAGAACGATGAATTGTTATCCACGCCTATGAAGAGAAGCTACTGAAATATATAAACATAGGGATAATCTTAATAGGAAAGAAGAGACCAGGATCCATAACTACATGTGGAGAGTAGTTGTGCAGAATTGCTAAACCGTCTTTTCGACGAGACGACAATCGACAGTTGAGTTTCAGTTTTGACAAGGATCACCTCTGCTTATCACGTGTAACTCCGGCCACGCCCCTTTTTCTACAGTGTATGTGTCGCTCTCAGACGTCCGATCAGTCAGTCGCAAGGACTCACCGGAGGGGAAACTTCTCTAAGGATGTCCAGCGCGTTTCTCGAAGAAACCTTATGAACAGATGCATTTCGTGGACCACGACCTTATACCCCGAAACTTTTACTAGCAGCAATGCCATACGGTCTTGAGAGCCACAATTCTAAGTCACTGAAACTGTGTGCTTGTGATGCTATTTTTGTGTAGAAATTACACTTTTTCGGAAGCTTGGGACTAGTTAACAATAACTTTTGGACTTCTGGAAAATATTTCATTGCGCGGAGGCTATGTTGATATATTCTGTCTTACTACTGGCCGGCCGGTGTGGCCGAGCGGTTCTATGCGCGTCAGTCTGGAACCGCGAGACCGCTACGGTCGCAGGTTCGACTCCTGCCTCGGGCATGGATATGTGTGATGTCCTTAGGTTAGTTAGGTTTAAGTAGTTCTAAGTTCTAGGGGACTGATGACCTCAGATGTTAAGTCCCATAGTGCTCAGAGCCATTATTTTGTCTTACTACTATTATTTAACTTGGAATTGTTCTCTTGGACAATGCCATACGCGTGTGCTTTTGTAATTGCAGGTGAAAATCTGTTGCTTTATGGGAGGAGTTTAATGAAGTCTGCTTTTGTGAATAACTTTCTTGTAATGATCAGTGAACTGAAACATTATCTACTTCTCTCTGCTTCACTTGATGGTGGGAATTTTCTTACTAACAGTTTGAGGAAGAGTTATCATATGTTGTGTTTGTATGTGCATTGGTGTGTTTATAGTGCTATTATAGTTTGATGTTGCTTGACGAGTCGGGCGGTGCGGGCAGATGATATTTAAGAGCAAAACATTTTTGACCAGTGATCTGTTGAGGATTATGACAGAATTAACTGTCATACTGAGGTGCACCCAAGGGAAACTGTTGTGTTTTTGTGAGGACGTCTCTGTCGGCGTGGCACTGCAGAAATGTGAGAGATGTTTTATGACTAAATGGAATGAATATTGTCTTATTATTCAGTAAAAATGACATTCTTTTCCTTTGTTTTCTTGCAGTATTAAGAAAAAGTGAACTTACTTCTGAGAAATTTAATGAACTTACTTCTGAGAATTTTAATGAAATGTCTGTAGTATTATTCCATGTAGAATTTTTCTGTATTCTGTGTGCAGTATTATTGTGCATTTTGATTTACCTGATGGTATGGGATTTCGGATGAAGGATCTTGTTACTGGTCCACTGTAGTTGTCTTTGTATAGTAGGGTACACCTTTGGATTCGCCATCTACCTTTTCCCAGTTAGCACTTGAGATATTGTAAGAGGGGTTCGTTACTGGAACTTCTTTAGGTTGTTATGAAAATTAGTTTTATTATTCCGGTAAATGTGGAGTAATTCTGCTCGACTATTCGTTGTTTCTATAATAGAGAGCTTGGCCCGTGGTCTCTGGACTCCTCAGATTAGCGTCGTGTGGAATGTAGTGATGAGAATCCGTCAGACGTCTGAAAGCGTTAAGGAAACGTTGCTGTCAGTTTACGCATTTATTGACAATTACAACATCGGCTTCTTCAGATCGTTGGCAGCCGGGCGAGCCAGCAGAGTGCTCGCCAGTGGTATTTGCTGACGCTGGCGCACACCTCAGTGTCGGTGCCGCAGTGGCAGCTCACGTAGCAGCTGCTGCGTTATGGACTGTCGTCGAACCAGTAGCTCTGGGACCACAGTCAGCGATGTTCAGTTGTCTGCAGCTCTGTTCACCAGCCTATCTTGGTGCTCTCGTTAACGTCGTAGACGGCGCCCCGAAAAAGCAGCCGTCAGCTCTCCAAGAGACGGCTGCAGTTAAGGAGAGCTATGCCACAGCCTCTGGGCGAGAGGCTGTCTTCTGACGCTGGAATCTAATCTTAACTGCGAGTCGGGGGACAGCAGTTACTTCGCTTCTGTGAGACGGTGGCGGCTGACAAACTCGTCAAGGTCGATCATTCAGGCTTGCAGAGGTCTGATGTGGAAGCTCCAGTCTCCCCATCAGCGAAGGAGAGGATGGGCTCCAGCTGCTCTTGGCTGAGGAGTTCATCTGATCTAGTTACCGGCGGCATCAGACGTGAGCACTCTGAAAAGTCATGCCTCAGAATTTTTTTTATTTGAAAAGGGTTAGCTGTTTAAATAAAACAAACGTTATTACCTTTCTACATCTTTATGTGTACATATGTCCAGCCTTCAGCCGCTTGAGGGCTCCTAACTGCAGTGAATAACATGGTGGTGTGCAACTTTGCTACGTTGGTCAGCGAGAAACGGTGTGCTCTAATCGAATTTCGAATTCGAAGAATTCGTCCATACACTCTCCTTCAGCATGACGGTGCCATATCACAAGCAAGCCTGCAACATCTGCAATAATCCTAAACTTGGGTTCACTGTCACGATCATCTACATATACATTTACATGAACACTCTGCAAATTACAATTAAGTGCCTGGCGGAGGGTTCATCGAACCGCCTTCACAATTCCCTATTATTCCAATCTCGTATAGCGCGTGGAAAGAATTAACACCTATATCTTTTCGTACGAGCTCTAATTTCCCTTATTTTACCGTGGTGATCGTTTATCCTTATGTAGGTCTGTGCCAACAAAATATTTTCGCATTCGGAGTAGAAAGATGATGATTGGAATTTCGTGAGAAGATTCCGTCGCAACGAGAAACACCTTTGTTTTAAGATGTCCATCCCAAATCCTGTATAATTTCGGTAACACTCTCTCCATATTTCGTGATAATACAAAACGTGATGCCCTTCTTTGAACTTCTTCATGTACTCCGTCAATCCTATCTGGTAAGGGTTCCACACCGCGCAGCAACGTTCCAAAAGAGGACGGACAAGCGTACTGTAGATATGTTACATTTTCTAAGTGTCCTGCCAATACAGCACAGTCTTTGCCTGCCCTTCTCCACAACATTTTCTATGTTTTCTTTCCCATTTAAGTTGTTCGCAATTGGAATTCCTAGGTATTTAGTTGAATTTACGGCCTTTAGATTTCACTGATGTACTATGTAACCGAAGTTTAACGGATTCATTTTAGCACTCATGGGGGTGACATCACACTTTTCGTTATTCAGGGTCAACGCCAATTTTCGCAGAATTCAGATGTCTTTTATGAATCGTTTTGCAATTTTTTTATCTTTAGATGAGTTTATTAGTCGATAAATGACAGCGTCATCTACAAACAACTAAAGACGTCTGCTCAGATTGTCTCTCAAATCCTCCATACATTCATAACTTGGCCGCATCTGACCATCACCTGCTTCTAAAACTGAAGTAACACCTTTGACGACCTCACTTTGATAGTGATGAAGCGGTGTGAAAAGAGGTGAGGCTGTGAGTCCATCGACAAAATTGAACATTGTATAGCGACGGTATCGACTAACTTGTGGCTTGTTGGGAAAAATGTGTTCTTCACCTGGGTGACTACTTTGTGAAATAAAAATTTAAACGTGAACACTAAAGCTGCTGAATGTTAATAACGTTTGTTTTATTTAAAAAGTTGTAAGAGTTTTCACATTTACGGGCATTACTTTTCACCTCACTCACAGATTACAGTCATCTCAGTAGGCCACAGGTGTAGTGTCACAGGCTCCACCTTGGTAGTTGTTAGCTGCAGAACTTAACCACAATTGAAAACTACGCTGTGGAATTCACGTACTTGTTGGGCTACACTGATGACATTATTAGTATGTGGTGATGACCTAATGTGCTCTAGTTTTCTCAGCCTGGCAGTGGTCTTCTCGCTTGGGATATCACAGCTTCGCCTTCCAGCGCTCTTTTCTGCTGTGTCGGTCAATGAATACACTTGCGTCTGATCAAAGCTTTCTTGTGCTACTCTGCGTGATCACCATTATGACGATTTTCCTGTGTTGCTAAGACGTTAGCTCATTATTTTACTTGTTGTGCCGCTCAGACCGTCCAGGGTTTTACAAAAGTTACCGAATTCACATTTAAGCCATCAACATTTCTCTTTCGCTGGCATTTTTCCTGGTCGTTGACCATGTCTCCTCTGGCTCCGGCACTGCCAGGGAAAATTTGAACACTTCTGAATATCCCTCTGCAATAATATTCTTTGGGGCAACAAACCCCCTCCTTTCATTTAGAAAATTCATCTCGAATTTTTCTGCTTGTAGTTCCTCTGAAACAATTTGGTCGTACATATTTGACAGCAACAATTATAAACCATACAGTTTAGTTATCCATTTGTTACTGTCCGAAAGAACAGATACCATCTTCATAAAGTTAAGGCTAACCAGCCATTGACCTTCTTCTTCTGTGCGGATGCACACGCTTTACCCGAACTCCTACGGGACTCGGTAAGATTGTCTGCCGCAAGTAATGAGTGTAGTGGGCAGGGGCATTACGAATGTAGTGTGTGGACATTAAGGTGAGAATGTGGGTCTCACTGGGAGCGTTCAAGGGATAAATCCCAGCAGTCGCACTATCCTCTGTGCCCTCAATGGGTCAGATGGATAGAGCGTCTGCCATGTAAGCAGGAGATCCCCGGTTCTTGTCACGTTCGGGGCACACATCTTCAACTGTCCCCGTTGATGTATGTCAGCGCCTGTCGACAGCTTAAGGTATTGATTTAACTAACATTTAATTTTGAATGGCTGGCTTTATTAATGTAATGGAGTCTAATTGTGATACGTACCAGTTTTGACAAACGATGACGTGTGACAAGTTTAGTGGAACTTAAGCACTGAAGTACAAGCTCTCCACTGTATTTACTTAGGTTGAATGTGTGTGTTGTTTCTCAAGAGCTGTCACTGAAGTGTTGTAAGTACTTAGACAAAACGTTTATAGAAATATGTGAATGTAAGACAAAGTGGTATGTGATACGGTCGACAAGGACGTATACCAAGATATAAGGACACCAACAGTCAGGTCGTGGAGAGACTGCCGGGAAAATTATTGAACATCACCTGTTACTTAGCAGTCCTTATAAACAGTTTGTTTAACATTAAAACTCTTCACTACCATGTTACATATTACAAGGTCCAAACATACCTTCCACTTTTATTTAGAGCATCACAAGTTTTTAAAGGATCCAAAACATAAATGTCTCTTTTCTTTAGTGCAATGTAAACCTTAAAGAAGACTAAGCGTAAACGACTCTTTTTGAGGAATGTAATTTTACCTGAGTATCACTTTAACCGTTAACCGTGTTTCAAGATTTTCCTGTCACGAGAAGGAAGTATGTCAAACACGAATAAATCGCAATTGGTAAGGCGGACTTCCGCCGCAGGCGGCACGGCACGCTTAGAGGTACGCCCTGGTCACCAGCCGCCGGCCCAAGCAACACAGAAAAGTAGTCACGTAAGTACAACACACATAGCAAAGCTCTCTTAGACTATGCAATGCCACAACAATAATCTTTCGGCCAACCTCAACGATACCATCCTCAAGCGAAATACGAATGTGGGTGTGGAAAAATATAAAAATTAAAAACCATTAAACTTAGAAAATATTAAGCCACCTTAACAAATGTAAAAGTAGGCTTCAGAAAATACTCCCCAAAACCTGCAAGGACACAACCATACACCTCTGGCTCTCCTCAGACACACCACATTTAAAACTAATACACATGCGGACATAGCAAAATTCAAAAGTTATTAAAGAATTAAACATAGAAACTTTGTCCTTCTGATAATCGGGTGGGATACCAACTTGACTATTGCCCGTCATACGGTCCGGCAAACAAGAGTAATAATCTTATATGCCACTTCATTCCATAGCAGAGTGCCTTTGGTTGTCATCGCGGCAACCTGGTAGCACAGCGGTCGGTCGACGACATTCATCGCCCCGTTTTGCAGCCCTTAATTGCAAGCCACCCTGGGATTACATTTCAACAAGACAAACCCCGGCTGGACACGTAGAGAGTTTCCACTGCTTGTCTTCGTGCTTGCTGAACTCTACCTTGGCCAACATGGCCTCCGGATCTCTCCCCAACTGAGAAAGTTTGGAGTATTATGGGGAGAGCTCTCCAAGCAGCCTTGGATTTTGAAGGTCTAACGGGCCAATTGGACAGAATTTGGCACTATGTTGCTCAGGAGGACAGCCAACAACTTTTCCAATCAATGCCAAGCCGAGTAACTGCTTTAGAAGCAACGCATTACTAACTTGATCAGTTTGTGACGCTCTTTCTCTTGTATACGTCACCAGTTTTTTTAAAAATGTAATCGTTTGTTTGCATGTAGATCTATACCACAGTTACTGATATCTGTCTCAGTTGGATAATTTAGATTATTTCTTCACAGTGTACCGTTTGTTTTGAAAGGAACAAGGCGCACCCCTAACCTGCAAAACCTTTAGAAGCTTTATAGACAGTTTCTGTCTATTCTGACTACCATATATATATTTAGTGTCTGTGTGTGTGTGTGTGTGTGTGTGTGTGTGTGTGTGTGTGTGTGTGTGAGTTGTCATCTACAAAAAATGTTTAGGGAGATATTATTTTTCTGTTAACATGGCTCCATACCTGATAGACATTTTCATTATACTGTAAGTAAATATGTAATACATATTATTTGGTTTTGTGATGTTTATCTTGAAAAGAGTAGCGAGAAATGCGTCTGCTGATTTTCACCATTCAGTTTAAGCCAGATGGTTAAATTTCAAAGTTAATCGATGTGTCCTCTATTCTATTAGTGAATGTTATGAATGTGATGATACATCATATCGTTTTCAATATTATGGTGCTTGTGTTGCAGTCAGAGCATTAACTTCATTTGAATTACAATTGATCTGTTTCAGAAATGGATGTAGATGGAGATTATTTTCTGCTTGTAAGACTACGTAAGCCTGGTATGGCTCTAGTTTTGGTGCTAGTACCGCCTACTGGTTCCATCCTTGTCGAACTAGACCTGTAAATATGAATTTTGTTTCCTGTTCTTAAACTGTAGGCGATAATATAGTACATATATATCTGTAAAAGTGAGCCACAAATGAATTAAACTACTACTACTACTACTACTACTGCTAACAATGCGAGACAGAGTTGTCTTCGCCTTTTCTTTTTTATAAATTATGCTGGGAGAATATTTGGATTACGTAAAATAGATTAACAGTTTCCTGAGATACAGGGAAAGTACAAACATAGAGGAGAGAACTCTTAATATATTTTCCATGTTATATGAAGTGAAGATTATTTTTCAAGAATTCCGAATTTTGGATCATGGTTGCACCATTACCTCTGCTTGTTCTCATTTAACATTTATAGGCATACATTAATATACATATTTACTTTTTCTCAATTTTACTATGTGTGTCTCTATAAACAGTATGTATTTTCTTATGACCATACTTGCCATCTGCTCTAAATATTTGCAGATCGCTAATATGTATATTTTGTTATTGATCTGGTGTAACTGATGTAATTATTGCAAATAACTTTTCCGTATTGACTTTCCACAAAGTTGCAAGCATAAACAGAAAACGAAGTGGACTCATTTGAGAGTTGGGCCCATATCTTCGTAATTAATAGTGAGACTTCTTCTTTGTTTATGTATGCCTAAACCAATTTCATTCTTTCTTCTCAATTTATTCATTCAGACAATGGATCGTTTACTTTCACCATAACTACGCATTACATTTACGTGTGACAGAATAGTAAGCTACTTCTTCATAATGGCAATGCCTTCTGTAGCAGACTTAGCTGGCTTCTTCATAATGGCATTGCCTTCTGCAGCAACCTTAGTTGAATAACTACTCTAGGTAATATACCAGTGGATACCCTACAAGTTAGGTTATTCAGTATGTACACATAACAGAAAACATGAAGAAGCCTTTTATTGGAGTTCAATAAAATAATCTGTTTTGTGTGATGATTCCCACATTCTTTTCATTAACACAATTTTATTGCAAAAGACTGTGTACAACAGTTTATAAAAGAGTATATTATGGTGTCGAAATGTAGTGTCTTGGTTAATGTACTTATAAACCTTGATGCTTTTCTTAAATGCATGTAAAAGCATTAGTGTTCTACAACATTGGTGCTATTCTTATGACAATGTTCTTAATTGAAAAAGCCATAGTTGATTGATCAAAGACGTAAAATGCGTTATTCCTCCATAAACGATTTAGTCATCGCTGTGGACATGGAATAGCATGTTCAGTAAGACGTATGTTCCATTCAGGACCTGTTGATGAAAGAAAAATTAATTAGAAATACATTGTATTGAAATTACGATATGACATATGAAATTAACGCTGAAATTTCATTCAATAAATAAATCAAGTTTAGTGACAAAGTCTTCACCTGCACAGTTAACACAACGTTTTAAATAACTTTGGTCTCCATTAGGCAGTTAAATGCATGTCTCTGAGTTACATTTCTCTACTGTATACAGGATAAACATTAACAAAACCGACAAACTGTAGAGACGAACTCTTTACTGAAAATGTTGGAGAAAGATCCTTTGAAAATGTGTGGGTGGAAAGGGACTGTGTGCGTGCAACGACAAGAAATAGTCACGGAGCACAGTACAGAGCTGCATTGCATCCACGTCAAAACAAATGTTAAAAACTGGTCTCTATGGGATGCAATGCACGCGTTCACACGTCGGATCATTAACTGCCGCACTCTGCCACACGTTCCGACCTCTCACCAGATACCGTCGCATGCGTAGAACACGGTCCTCGAAGTCTGATGTACACACAGCCCGCGGCCTTCCTCCACGTCTTTCTGAAAGGACCCATGATCTCACAAACGCCCAAAAAGGGCATGAAATGGTGGGTGATGCGTTTGATACCTGGGACGGTTACTTGTTTCGGTATAACCGTGCTGCCTCTCGAGGGTTTCCATCTGCTTGGTCGTAAACAAACACCATCCCGGCTTGTTTGCGACATGAATGCCGGACCATTCTGCTTCACACAGGAATACACGGCACGTCGTCAGAGGAACCCTCATTTGCCAGCGTCATCTACCACGGAAGTGATACTTTTCCGGACACAAATTCATATGACCTTTTTTCCACCATTTCCAGGCAGGAATCCGTCACTGCAGTTTGTCGTTTTTGTTACAGTTCACCCTGTATATTGTCCGATCACTGTTTATTCCAGACCCCACAATTTAAATCTTCCCCTTCAAACAATAATTTTTATTTAATTCCAGATCGTTAGTGACTAACTTCTGTAATATATTGATTATCATTAATCAGGAACAGTATAGGAAATTACCAATAACCATGAGAGATTTAGAGTATATATATATATATATATATATATATATATATATATATATATATATATATATATATATATATATATATATCAAAGAAAGTTTTGCATCACCTCGGTTCCAAGAGCTCCGGAATCTGTACAAAAAACTGGAATAGAGATCAACATAATCATCATTGCCACCCTTTTTATTGCTCATGAAAACCACACATAGCATGTTGTACCACCATATAAAGATACCTTCAGAGGTGGTGATCCAGATTGCTGTACGAATCGGTACCTCTATACCCAGTAGCACACACTCTTGCTCTGATGCATGCCTGTATTCGTCGTGGCATACTATCCACAAGTTCATCAAGGCACTGCTAGACCAGACTGTCCCACTCCTCAACGGCGATTCGGTATAGATCCCTCAGAGTGGTTGCTGAGTCACTTCGGTCATAAACAACACTTTTCAAACTTTCCCACGCACGTTCGATAGGATTCATGTCTGGAGAACATGCTGGCCACTCTAGTCGAGCGATGTCGATATCCTGAAGGACGTCATTCACAAGATGTGCACGATGGGGGCACGAATCGTCATCCATGAAGACGAATGCCTCGCCAATATCCTGCCGATATGTTGCACTGTCGGTTGGAGGATGGCATTCACGTATTGTACAGCCGTTACGGTGCCTTCCATGACCACCAGTGGCGAACGTCGGACACAAATAATGCCACCCCAACACAGCAGGGAACCTCCACCTCGCTGCACTCGCCGGACATTGTGTCTAAGGCGTTCAGCCTGATCAGGTTGCCTCGAACACACGAAGGCATATGCGACACTCTCGGTGAGGAGAACATGATGCCAATCTTGAGCGGTCCATTCGGCATGTTGTTGGGCCCATCTGTACGGCGCCGCGTGGTGTCGTGGTTGCAAAGATGGACCTCGCCATGGATGTCGGGAGTGAAGTTGCGCATAATGCAACCTATTGCGCACAGTTTGAGTTGTAACACGACGTCCTGTGGCTGCACGAAAAGCGTTATTTAAAATGGTGACGTTGCTGTCAGGGTTCCTCCGAGCCATAATCCGTAGGTAGCGGTCATCCAGTGCAATAATAGCCCTTGGACGGCCTGAGCGAGGCATGTCATCGACAATTCGTGTCTCTCTGTATATCCTCCATATCCGAACAACATCGCTATGGTTCACTCCGAGACGTTTGGACACTTCCTTTATTGAGAGCCCTTCCTGGCGCAAAGTAACAATGTGGACGCGATATAACCAAGGAATTGACCGCCTTGGTGGAATGACTGGAACTGATGGACTGTCGTACCTCCTCCGTCTACTAGGCACTGCTCATGGTTGTTTACATCTTTCGGCGGGTTTAGTGGCATCTCTGAACCGTCAAAGGGACTGTGTCTGTGATACAATATCCACAGTCTACGTATATCTTCAGGAGTTCTGGGAACTCTGGTGATGCAAAACTTTTTTGTTGTGTGTTCATGACAACTTTGCAGATCACACTTAAATGTTGGCACAGGGGTCATTGAACCACCTTTATACTATTTCTCTCCCGTTCCATTCTCGAAGAGCAATCGGTATGATACTTAAATTTGTCCCTGCGATTTATGATTTCGATTTTACTAATATCGCTCCTCTCCACATAGGTTGGCATCAAAAACAATATTTTCGCGTTCGGAGGAGAAAGTTCTTGACCGAAATTTCAGGGAAAGATCTCACCGCAATCAAACATGCCTTCGTTTTAATGCTTGCTACCCCAACCGCTGTAACACAGGTGACACTCTCTCCCCTATTCCACGGTAGTATAGAGAGAGCTATCATTCTCTGAACTTTTTCGATAACTTCTGTCAATTCTATCCGGTAAGGATCTCAAACATTCCAGCAGTACTCCAGAAGAGGTCGGACAAGCGTAGTGGCACTGTTACTGGCAACATTAACATATTTGTCGTGCAGATAAGTTATGGACTGCGTGTTGCCGCTGATACACTTTACGCACGACCAGAGGTTCTTTGAATTTTCAGTCATGTTTCGAGACACAGTTTCGTTGCGGATACTATTAAAAGTGTCTCCCAGTGAAGGCCCAGCTAAATATCGGTCCTCTGTATAATGTCGCCCATCTTGGAGATTCTTCTTCTGTTCTTGTTCTTTCAATTCCAGCATAGATTTTTCTTTGATTCTGCAACGGTGGTATCACCTCTTTTGCTTACCACTTGGGATATATTTCGACTCTTATTAATTTATTTGGCATAAAATTCTCAACGGCTGTCGGTACTATATATCTGAATCTGAGCCACATCTGATCGGCACTTACGTAGTTTGCAAGGAATGGAGACTTTCTCTTAGGAAGGCATCAAGCGAAATTTTATCTCGTTTTTTAAAGAATTGAATAAGCATGACGGATGAACATTGCAAGAGTAAGACTTGATACGCAGCTTTTGCGACAATGGCACCGGCTCCAAATGTTAGATACGGTTGGCCCTTCCGTCATAGTAACTCGCCCTTCCGTCATAGTAACTCTCCACTTTCGTAAAATAAGTTGTTTCTTTCGACGGAGACCAATGCTAGTGGTACATAGAAAAAAATGGCAGTAGAAGTCCACGACTCGAAAAGATCACTTTAATGGTCAATGAAAATGACATATAAATTTTACGTAAGTTAGATTAATAAGTTTCGTTTTCGTTTGAATGGGTGTGCTGCTGATCATGTTCCTCGGGATGTGGTGCATCAGTCAGTAAATCAGCTGTAGATATGCTGCACAGCGTTACCAGCGAAATAAAATTAAGTAGAAAATATTGTTAGGTTTTGAAACTGATATCTTGAAGGTGGCCTTCGTTGTGCTCAGTCCACCTGGAGAGTCGAAATCAAAGCTTTCGATACACTTTGTCCAGCATGCCTCTTTCTAAGTTGGATATAGCAGCACGGGCATTTTTCCGCAGCTCACAAAGGGTTCGTGGACGATTGGTATAGACCAAGGATTTAAGGTAAGCCCATAAAAAAGTCTAGGGTGCTATATCTGGCGAGCGTGCGGTACACTGAAGATCGCCTCTCAATGACACGAGATGGTAGCCGAAGTACCAGCGCAAGAGTCAATGACGATCGTGTAGTGTTAAAACGTGGCGCCACCTTGTTAGAGCCAGACATCCACCACATCCATGTCTTCAAGTTCGGGAGGAAAAAGTTCCTGAATCATCTGGAGATAAAGCTTAGAATTGACCGTTAACCACCCTATCGTTCGTTTCGTAACCAATGCGGCAATAATGCCAGTTTTGGATAGTGCACACCAAGCACTCACACGTCGTGTATGCAATGGCTGTTCATGAAGTTCTCGGGGCTTCATGCCACTTCAACACCGCATGTTTTGTTTACTCATGCATCCAGACAAATGGCAGTAAGCCTCGTTGTTGAAGAACACGTGAGATTCATAAGTTAGGTTTTCGATCAAGGTTTTAGTGAAACAAAATCGCGTGGTTTAAGTATGTGCACTACTGCCAATTTGTATAGCGAAATTTATGGTTTCATGAAGAATTCATCTCAGTGTGAGGACAGAAAATTCAAGACTAGCTGTTCGTTTGTTAGCAGATCTCTTTGGGGAATCCAAAGGCTCCAGCCTCACTTGCTCGACGTTTTCCAGTCTCAGTGGTTCACGAAGGCCCTAGTTTATTTTTCTGCACAATACCGGTATTCACAAATGTGTTCATCCACATAACAATCGATTTTTGATCAGAAATACGGCCGGCAGGTGCGATATATAAACTATTTTCACAATGTGCACTGTGCTGCGATGACCGAACCGCCTTGGAAAAGTAAGTCGCGAGGGTGAACGGTCGCTTCTCTCTCGTCCACTGCATGATCGCAACTAAAATAACCTTTAAAAAAAGTTAGGTCCCGCCCTTTCGAAGCACTCAACTCCTCGTAATAATGTGTAAAGGCAGTTCTGTGACGCGCGTTTCAAATAACGAAGTCCCAGTGCCGAACTCTGTACGTGATGTGAAGCGCCTTTATCATATATTGTTCGCTAACCTGCAATAGCATCTCCTTAGACAGCTTGCACGTCTGGCCTACTGTGATCTCCACAGGTCTCCCCACCATCAGCATGAAGATTAGTAGGTTACGTTTGAAACGAGTGTCGCGCTCATCCCATCCACAACAGTAGGCCGAGTCTGACAGTTTCTCACTCTGCAAGTACAGCATTGCGGTGTCAGCGTAAATATAGATGTCTGCAACGAAACAGTTTTACTTGAATAATTAAAAGATAACATGACGTAATGAAGTAAGGTGCTCTTTGAGAATTGAAGACCACTCTTAAAATATGTTTTAACACGCCTACCATCCGTAATTACACACTTTCGTAATGAAACATTTTCTGTATTGTGTTGTTTAGTAAGATATTGGTTATTTACTGGTTCATTTAACCAGAACAGATTACACCATTCAGATTTTCACTCACCAAACTCAGGTAATCACACATGTGAAGATATTTACAAAACATACTTCCTCAACTTCCTGATTTCGTACAAATATCTGTGACTTAGTAATATATAAAATTTTAAAGCTCTAATTATAATTAGCAATACGGATTACGAGGCTATTCGGAAAGTAAGCGATTGGTAGCGAAATGGAAACAACAGTGAAAATCCGATGAAGCTTTACACAGGTGTCTTGGGCAGTATCTCTTCTACGCCCGTAAATAGCGCCAGGCGCTCTTCTCAGTGCTCAGTGCACAGTGAGCGCGTACGGAAATTCCTAAAAAATAGTGTCTCCCGTCAACTGTGGGAGCCTGCCGAGAAATTTCGCCTGATTTCATGCAATACCACATAATGCAGTAGTCATGCCGTACCTTATTTATGACAGTTCGCGGACGCAAGCCGCAGGTCAATGAGGGCGCTCGCCCGGACTTGCCTCCCTGTGATTTTCATCTCTACTCAGATGAACCTCTGGCTGTGAAGACAACATTTTCGTACAGTCAATGAGCTGCAATCCAGCATAGAAAATGGTCGGGAAGCGCAAAAGACTGCCTTCTATGACGAGGGTATTGGAAAGTGATGCAGTCTTACGACGGATGTCTAGGCCGGAGCGGTGACTATATGGAGATGTAGATGCAGTGAATAGCTACATGTTGCCAACAAATCATTTTTTGTTTCCAATGTGGTTTCCGTTTCGTGACCGACCGTTCTTTACTTTCCGAATAGCTTTCATACATTAATGATTAATGACGTTACTATTGATAGAAATAGCAATGTTGAAACACTCAAAATGGCTAAAATATAAATAGTTCTAATAATTTTCAACCCGCCTCAGTACTACGCGGTGGGGGAAATAAAAGTGAACCAGACGTGTGCATACGATTTTTGGCAGCATTAACGGAGGAGGAGCAAACCTAAAGTTACTTCCAAAGGGATGGAGCAACTTCCTGTACAGTTGCCCGCACCTTGGAGGACATTTACACAGTCTTCACACCTCACAGAGTTCTTAGCAGAGGTTACTCTGGTCGCGGCCATAGCTGGCCATCAGGGTTACGTGATCTGTCAGTGTGCGATTACTTTGTGTGGGGAGCCTCCAAGTCTAAGGTGTTTCGCAACAGTCCTCATAGTGTTCAAGAGCTGCAGCAGAATGTTTCGGATGAGGCTGTAACTCTGATCTCTCGGCCACTTTAATTTGCCCCAACCTGTATTTAGAACACAAGAAGATGATTTATACAGTAGTAAAGTGACTTTTAAGAAAGAGAAGGCAGGCTGTTTCAGTACAAGGTTGTACGTACGAAGGAAGAAGAGTGAAGTCTTTCCCGTCTCTGACAACTGTAATGCCATTTTTCACTAATCGTTACGAGAAAGCCCAAAGAAAGAAGGTTTCATAGTAAGACAATACTAAACGATCTGTTCTTCTAGATTTTTAGGCAAAATTTTGGATCCATGTATTGGGTGTTTTTGCTGCTACTTCTGGTGTGCTCTCCTTCATGTTGACAGCCTCATAAGTGACGTTTTCTGAACAGGCCTTCTTCCAACCAAACAATGTTCTAATGCACTGATATTTAAACGGTGTGTTACGACATTTATTTGTAGCATTTATGTGAAGGATGTTAAAGCTGTGGAAAGCCTTATTTTTGACTATGATAGGTGTACATGTCGCAGGACTTTGAAGACTGACAAGTGCTAAAACAAAGTCTTTTGCAGTTCTACTTGAAAATGGCCCTAAGGCTCAAATTTCAGTTGTAAAATAAATAAATTCTGCAGTCAACGGCTGTTATGACATCCTTGAACTACCTTTTTGTCCTGCACTTAATCGTCAACGAAGATCAAAATTCGATTAGGGGAAAAACGTGTGCTGGCAGGAGGGACATACTACACATCCTGACCGTTGTCGGTATGAGCGTTGGGGTGAGGGCGCGTTTAAAAGTCCTCATTTTACATTTTTCTCCAATAACTAGGAAACTGCTGCTTCTCACGGTAATGTTTCTACGTATAAAATGAAGCTACACAACATCCCGACAAGAAAGGTCTTATTATTATTTTTTATTTTCTTCGGGCTAATAGTTTCCACGTTGCAGGAAATGGAAAAATAACACATTATTAAAGATAGTGTTTTAATGGCAAAAAATCAGTGTTTATTGCCAGCTAAAGTGGTTTATGTATAAATGAAGTGTGTGTACCACATCGAAGTGCAGTAGAACTGTATTAAGCCATAAATTGTGTTTTGGGGTCAACTGTGTTCTGGGAGTGTATCGTGGTGGAGGATTGGATGGTGGTAGAGTGTAGACAGATATCGTCCATTTGGTGAAGATGGGTCGCTCTATAACAAGGTATGTACCATCTATGATGCACAGGGTAACGTACAGTGAACTGCCGAGTGCTGGACAAACCCAGGTCAGAGCGAGCACTAGGGCCGACCGAACGCTGTGGCAAAGCCGTTGGCGGCTAGGGGAAATTCCGGCAGATATAACTCCAATGGAGGCAACTCGCGGACCCAGTGCACGCCCGCCGCCACGTAGAACAGCACTGCTAAGATTAACAAATACAGAATCACTGAAGATGCAAAGGAGCCAGTATGCTCATTTTAAAGGGAAAATTGTGGTAATAGTGACTGTGGAGACGCGCCATCTTATCATAAATTCTTTTTATATTACAGATGTTTGAATAATTATTATATTGTACGAAGTTCGGAAAATCACATCTCAGCAACGCATAATGCAATTACGACGAAAAATATATCAGAAAAAAGGTCTCGTCGAGCCCTATCAGGTCACCGTAGCAGAATTATGATTATGACGGCCAAATTTTAATTAGGACAAAACGGATTTTTGCAGCTAGAAATACTATTTTTCGATTAAATAAAAAATAAAAAATAAAAGTAGTGGCAGTACGTTAGTTTAGAGGTAAGTGAGGAACATTAGAAGATTGAAACATACTTATTTACATTCATCTAATATGGAAAAACTTCAATGTGTGCTAACAGTACATTGAATACATATGTACACGAGTTACTAACAATACCAGTGCCATAAACGCATATGGACTACACCTAGTTAACAAAAATAAAGTGCCCCGACCAGTTTGCCGTCATCCCTGGTGGTCAGAGCTGTCGACTATTGTACAGAATCACTCTAAACGATCGTGAGGCCTCTTCATCAATTTCATGAGCTGTATTCAATTTCGCCCTGCACTAGGTCTCACAGAGGTTAATAACCGTGTTCGTTCTATTCTTTACCGTTATTGCGATATTGATTTGCACGTTGCAACGTATTAGTAGGAATGAAGGTACGCTAATAAGTGGTTATATGAAGTGATCAAGACTAAGTAATGTGGCAGTATACGGAATGCGAGTTCGTCCTCACCTGATCGGTTGTGATTTGGCCGAAAAGACAGTACATCGCTGTCTGCAGCAGCAGGCCCGGCACTGTCGAAAGCGCCGTCACCGCCTTCGTCACGTTTCTCCCGTCTTGTAACAGCTGTGTATATGAGAATATCAGATCAGCAGTGAGTCATACCATCATTCAACACGTCTATGAGCAATAAAGCTAAGTATCATAGTGGTCTAGGCGACAGCAATATTGCTGAATATAAAGAGTACGATAGCCATGTCAGCATTGCATAATTATTTAGACAACTCATTGAATAGAATTGCAAAGAAATATACTCGTAAGAGAATGTGGGTAATATGCGACTAACATATTTTTGAAGTTACAGCCTTGGCACCGTACAACACACAAAGCCGCGCGGGGTAGCCGCGCGATCTGAGGCATCTTGTCACGGTCCCGGCGGCTCGCCCCGTCGGAGGTTCGAGTCCTCCCTCGGGCATGGGTGTGTGTGTTGTGTTTAGCGTAGGTTAGCTTAAGGTAGATTAAGTAGTGCGTAGGCTTAGGGACTGAAGACCTCAGCAGTTTGATCCCATAACACTTTACAACAAATTTCCAATTTCCAACACACACATTCACATATTGCCAAACGTAATCTAAACGTAACACACTGAAGCGACAAAGTCATACACGTACACAGATGGCGGTAGTATCGCGAACAAAAGGGTCACATGGCTCTGAGCACCATGGGACTTAATATCTGAGGTCATCAGTCCCCTAGAACATAGAACTATTTAGACGTAACTAACCTAAGGACATCAAAAAAATGGTTCAAATGGCTCTGAGCACTATGGGACTCAACATCTTAGGTCATAAGTCCCCTAGAACTTAGAACTACTTAAACCTAACTAACCTAAGGACATCACACACACTCATGCCCGAGGCAGGATTCGAACCTGCGACCGTAGCAGTCCCGCGGTTCCGGACTGCAGCGCCAGAACCGCACGGCCACCGCGGCTAAGGACATCACACACATCCGTGCCCGAGGCAGGATTCGAACCTTCGACCGTAGCAGTCGCGCGGTTCCGGACTCAAGCGCCTAGAACCTCTCGGTCACGACAGCCGCCTACCGCGAACACATGGTATAAAAGGGCAGTGCATTGGCATAGCTGTCTTTTGTAATCAGATGATTCAAATGAAAAAGTTTTCGATGTGATTACGAGCCCACAACAGGAATCAACAGACTGTGAACGTGGAACGGTTGGTTTCAAATGGCTCTGAGCACTATGGGACTTAACATTTATGGTCATCAGTCCCCTAGAACTTAGAACTACTTAAACCTAACCACCCTAAGGACACCACACAACACCCAGTCATCACGAGGCAGAGAAAATCCCTGACCCGAACGTGGAACGGTAGTTGGCGGTAGATGCATGGCATATTCCATTTCGGTCATCGTTAGGCAGTTCAGTATTCCGATACACACAGTGTCAAGAGTGTGTCGAGAATACCACATTCCAACTATTAACTTTCGCCATGCACAATGCCGTGGGCGACGACCTTCACTCAACGAGTAAAAGCAACTGCTTTTTCGCAAATTTGTCAGTGCTAACAGACAAGCAACAATGCATGAAATAGCCGCAGAAGTCAGCGTGGGACACACGCCGAACGTATGCAATGGGACAATGCGACGAAATTTGGGGTGAATGGGCTATGGCAGCAAACGGCCAAACTTCTTGTTCTTCTCGTTTATTTTATTATTTGATATCTGATGCCAATTTTTAAGCAACATCTTCCTTTGCCGAAAGTACCTTTCCTAAAAGCATGTCACCCGCAGCGCCTCTGCTGGGCCCCTGGCCAAATCAGCTTCACCCTGGTTAACGTAAAGACCGTGGCTAGGTCAAAGGAGTCCCGATTTCAGTTGGTAAGAGCTGCTGGTAGGGTTACAGTGTGGCACTGTCCCCGGAAGCTATGGGTCCAAGTTATCAAGGCACTATTCAGGCTGTTTATGACTCCATAATAGTGTGTACTGTTTTTACATGGAATTGGTTTGGTCCTCTGGTCCTACTAAACCGATCATTGACTGGAAATGGTTATGTTCACCCACTTGGAGACCATTTGCAGCCGTTCATCGGCTTCATGTTCCCAAACACCTATGTCATGTCACTGGGTCACCATTTATCGCGATTGGTTTGAAGAACATTCTTGAAAATCCGAGCGAATGATTTGGCCACCCAGAACGCTGGATTACCTGATGCTAGACAGAAATTACTGGATTGTAAGGTGTCTCCAGGAGCCAACATTGACTCGTATCACAATTTAGTAATGACGATGAATAGTTTGAAGTTAAGAGAATTATCAGAAAAAATTGACGTTGAAAGACGTGAGATACGAAAGTACTGACTGATGATGATGGAAGTTTGAAGGCCTCCAAGGCTGTAGAAACGACGAAATAGAATACCATATTAAGCAGCTTATTTAAAGAGGATGGGATGTTACTAAAAAGGGCAATCACGGCAGTCTGGCAGACAAATATAGGCACAAAGTAGGAAACTGTGAACATACCGGAGTTAACAGAAGAATTGTTTCAGTTAAGAATGTAAACACCCACAACACTGATATAATGTTCTGCAACCCCTACAATTAGTTTACAAACTGGTTTTCAGCTGTTACGCCATCATCAGGTACATAGATATATATGTGAGGCAATGAATTTCCTTTAGGATCGAAGATTTCAAACTAGTGCATCTACAGAATATTTTGGTTCCCAAGGACGACAATCGTTAGTGTTTGATTTAGGATTTCAATGAAAGGAAGTATTTAGAAAAACATGCGACGTAAGATTATTGTGCTTAAATAAAATACGTGACACATTATGCAATGAACTGTATAACAAATTTCAACAATTGTTCTGAAAAGCAAATAAATTGAACAATAAATTAGGTGACATGTTCGAAGGGAGGACACAACAAATTTATCTTGTTTTTAACAGATTTTATATCGGGAAAAGGTAAGATATACTAGTGAGATACATGAAGCAGCTCTGATTATAAAATGGAAAAATTATTTTAACAAGGCAAGTGAAATTATAGTAACTGAAATAAAAGACAAATTTTGGCATGTAACTAGGAGAGGTAATTTACAACATGGTCTTGATGGGATTGTGGGTAGTATCTGCCATTAGAGGCGGCGAATAAGGGAACTGGGTCTTTATGGATATGATGTAAGATTTCATGCTGCACCTTGTGACTGTTACCTTCTTTAAGCAGGATTTGCGAAAGCAGAGTCTCCAAGTATCCAACATCTATGGCGGTGCCTATTGCCCTACCATACCGACTTATATCGAATTTGGCACAATTACAAGCGATTTCTGTATATTCCACTTTCTTCCAAATCTGAATTGCTGTTTTCAGCATCAGAAAAAAAACTGTCCAAAAGTTCTTACGTTTATAAAATGATGTCTAAAGGTTCTTGGATTTAAACTTTCTTACACATTAAGAGAGATTTTTCCTGAATGTGGTATTGTGTATCATTTATTGCTGTCTAAAGGTGGGCTATGAGGAACTGGACAAAGAAGAGTGTAAATTTGTTGCTTCTGCTTTTTATGCAGTATGGTGCCCACAAAGGCAGGAGTGTATCCATTGTTTGTTCCTGCTTGCGATGGATATTAGGTGAGGTAACACTAAAAGACAGGCAGCATGTTTACGTTTCTCTGAGCATTGAGAATTGGTACATAGTACAATATCTGTGGCGGAAGGTTTCCTATAAAGCTTGAAAGTATACATGTGGTGACTGCTATCTGTGCTTAGATCTAAAGAATTTATGAAGTTACCTCCCAAACTTAATTGTCAATTTCATACTGTTCTGTTCAGGACCTTGAGGAATGTTTGAAATTGTCTGATAGTATCTCTACACAAGCAAAACAAATTATCAACATACCTGAACCAGTATCTAACCTCTGAACAGTGTAGTTTATTTTTTAGAACTGCATTTCAAAACTGTCCATGATTATTTCACCAAAGGTAGGACCATGTAATAATTGTTCCAAAGCCGCTTCATGTAACGATGAATACTAACTTTATACCATCAAAAACTCCTCTTGATAATTTGCAATATTTCCATCCACTGCAATGCGGAAAGTCCCAGAGGATAGATGAGCAAGATCTCTTGCGTAAGGAAGTTAATATTGTAAAATTTTGTACAGGAAGACTGTTCCTCTAGATGCCGGCGTTTTCGTGATATTGAAGAAAAATCTGAAAAAGTGACTTCACACGCCCTCTCACTCTCACACTCACACCTTATCAGTCTGGATTTTTAGTATATTGTTAATTACGATCACCCCTGTGGCCGTAAGAAAATTCACGACTGTACAAAGTTTTCCTCCAGTCAACGTTTGTTATCTTAGTGGACACTGTGAAAGCGACTCAATAACGTATCTATAATCGTGCGTCACTGAGGATTTATTCCCGGTTGGAAACCCGCTCTGACCCACTACTAAGTGGTCTAGAATTGCAGGGCGAGACTCTTTGGAGTGGAAAAAAAAGATTAACGCTGCTTCGATTGTCTTGGAATCAGTTGATCAGTCATAATACAGAAGACAAATTCGTAAGACACACTCTTATTAGAAACACATTTCAGTCTGACGGATGCTTAACAAATCCTTGATGCAAGGAGTCTTCCCCAAGTTATGACTACGATATTTACGTGTGCAATTATACGTTAATTGGTTAATGTGTATATTCTATATTCCGACATGATTGTCGCAAGCTGTCTAACTAAAATACAACTTAAATGTTTGACACTACAATAGTGAAGCCATAGTCACAGTAAATAAAATTTTTCTTTAAAAAGAATGGGTTACATTAGCGGTTTTAACGAACTACTTCTTCATTTTCAAACGTAAAATATCAGTTGGAGAATATATAATGGGATGATAACCATACATCCGACCAAAAATACGAGAAATAATGACACCAAGTAACTGAGGCAATGTTCGCCCCGATAGTTGAGTGGTCAGCGTGACGGATTGCCGTTCTATGGGCCGGGGTTCGATTCCCGGCCGGGTCGCGGATTTTCTCCGCTCAGCGACTGGATGTTGTGCTGTCTTCATCATCACATCATCCCCATCCGGCACGCAGGTCGCCCAATGTGGCGTCGAATGTAATAAGACCTGCACCAAGTCGGCCGGACCTGCCCCGCAAGGGACCACCCGGGCAATGACGCCAAACGCTCATTTCCATTTCCACAAAGGCAATGGTGGCACAATCAGATCACAACAAGTTATCCCCATGCTTGTCCAAACGTTCGTTCCATTTCCTAATCTAGAACAGATAAAGACTACACCATGGTAAAATTTTCCAGGAATTCTTGCAATGACGCTGTGGCACAACCATCGTGTGGCTGATATAAATTGACAATTCTGAAAATTAAACACACACACACACCTCATAGCGTAAACTCCCATGGGATAAACACATATAATAACCTCACCGTAAGTTTATCAACCACAGCAAGCTTCCATATTCAACGCAGCACATCATTTTTCTGTGTTCCGAAAAAAGAATCTCAAAACACAATGTGGTATTATGTTGGACTGACACACTACTAACTTGCTAAAATAACATGTAACCCTTTCTTTTGAAAAAAAAAATACTATGATTATGGCTTTACTATTGTAGTGTCAAATGAACGCTATGGATACATTAAAAAGATACTTACTCCTGCAGTAACAAACATATTGAAACACAAGTTCGCCATGTTGACAAAGAGGAGAATGAAGATGGACACATTCATTGCAGTCTGTAACAGCCAGATACATCTGGAACAGAATTAATAAATATGTTAATAAATGTTATAAATATGTTATAAATAATTGTTAGTGCCAATTATATTTGAGGATAACAGTATTCCTCATCATAGTGAATGTAACTTAGTATTAGAAGAGAAAAAAGTTTTATGAAACAGTACACAGAGACAGGAAGAAAACAAATACACAAGGGTACACAAACATATAGTGGGATAACACCAATAGGAAAGGACAGGGTTCGTTTTCAGTGTAACATGTGGTACTGCAGTCCAACCCAAAACTTCATATATCTTTCCTCTTATTTCATCCTTTGTTTCCACCAAAAAAATCCTATCCAAGCATGCTTTCTGTATTTATTTCACATATTTCTTACCTCATTATTTATTTCCAAGAAAATCTATGTAAGTAGGCTGTTTAGGTTTTTCTATTGGTAACGCCACCTCTGTATGAAAATCACTGGCTGTGCTGTGTGCAGTCTGTGGCTGCTTTGCATTGTTGTAATTCTCGTCATTGTAGTGTTAGGCAGCTGGCTGTGAACAACGCGTAGCGTTGCGCAGTTGGAGGTGAGCCGCCAGCAGTGCTGGATGTGGGGAGAGAGATGGCGGAGATTTGTAATTTGTCATGAACTGCTATATTTATATATGATGATATCAAGGTAAATACATTGTTTGTTCTCTACTAATATCTTTCATTTGCTAACTATCCCTATCAGTAGTTAATGCCTTCCATAGTTTGAATCTTTTATTTAGCTGGCAGTAGTGGCGCTCGCTGTATTGCAGTAGCTTGAGCAGTGAAGATTTTTGTGAGGTAAGTGATTTGTGAAAGGTATAGTTTAATGTTAGTCAGGGCCATTCTTTTGTAGGGAATTTTGAAAGTCAGATTGCGTTGCGCTAAAAAAAAATATTGTGTGTCAGGTTAAGGACAGTCGTGTATAATTGTTCAAAGGGGACGTTTCATATGTCGACCCTTAGCCTAGGATACCTCACTGGAATCTTCTGATTGTTTTCTTGTAGTTTGTGTAATTAGTGTAGCTATTGTTTATTGCTAGCGCGTAATTATAGAGAGAATTTCCTTTGTAGTTGTAGTTTTTCATTGTTGTACAGTAAAACAGTTGTGGCATGCATGTAGATTTGCACCAAGTATTTCGCAGCTGCGCTGGCAATTAAGTAGACATTATTTCCATTGCTATGTTATTTTATTTTGCTCTTCAAATTGCGCTTTTCTGTGTTATCGTGTGAAATACTGTGACATTAATGGCGTGTGAAAAACGTAATACTAGGCTCCAAAGTAAACTGAGAAATGACAGTGAAGACGAAAGCAGTGTGTTAGCGCCGCAGAGTAATGAATTAACTAATGTTCAAAGTAGTAATTTGGTAATTACGCATAGGGAAATGGAGCGGGCGGCAAACAATGGTGTAGACAGTGAAACAGGTAGTGAACAGGGAAGCGTTATCGATCGATTGGTCGGCAACAGCTCGCCTCAGGAATCGGGAATGACAGAACACAATATTGCAAATACTGTAGACTCAGGTTTTGGGTTCCCACCGTTTTCTCAAATGAGTCAAGACACATTTTCCACTTGTCAAAATGTGAATGTTGCCGGTGCAACTTCACTGTCGAAAAGCACTGAGGAACATGTTCCAAACACCAGTGCATTGTTATTGCAATTAATGCAACAAATGGGACAAAAGCTTGAAAAGTTAGACACAATGGAACAACATCAGAGACAAACACAGCAACAGTTAGACACAATGGAACAAAATCAGAGACAAACACAGCAAAAGCTTCAAAAGTTAGACACAGTGGAACAAAATCTTAAAAAGTTAGACTCATTGGAACAAACAATGTATTTACCTTGATATCATCATATATAAATATAGCAGTTCATGGCAAATTACAAATCTCCGCCATCTCTCTCCCCACATCCACCACTGCTGGCGGCTCACCTCCAACTGCGCAACGCTACGCGTTGTTCACAGCCAGCTGCCTAACACTACAATGACGAGTATTACAACAATGCAAAGCAGCCACAGACTGCACACAGCACAGCCAGTGATTTTCATACAGAGGTGGCGTTACCAATAGAAAAACCTAAACAGCCTACTTACACTCTTTCTCTTCAGTTGTCATAACGGTAGCGGTAGCGGACATCTACGTAGACTTGCGCTTTACTCTTGTCTAGCTTAATTAAAATCCCTGTCCTTACTTACTAATTTCTCATGCAGTCGGATCTCTACAGACTCTTTGAAGATACTGTCTCAGGAGGTTTTACATCAACTTGGTGTTTTCATAATTCATGGTATATACGTGGGAGATGCAGTGCTCTGCCACAAAAGGCTTTGTTGATTGAACGTGTCTGAATGGCGTTTATGCTCAGTACCTCTCTCATGTACTGTCCGTATAGTCTGACCTACAAAAATTTTGCCACACACGTAAGGGAGTCCTATTTTATCTCGACTGATGGTGACAAGGTTTCGTCTTGGCATATGGGAGGAACATGCACTTGACGCTTTGTTTTCGGAGTACTTTTCCGATTGTTGCTAATATGTTCTCGACGTATGGAATAATCACCGTCGCAACCGCTTTGTCTTCGGCGTCAGTGTTTCGTGTCTTTGTTCCTTTGGCTTTAGGGCACATTTTATCTTGCGCTGGCTGTAACCGTTCGTACACAACATGACCTGCAAGTGCAGCAGCTCATCTGACAGACTGCGACGGTACAAGATATCACGTCCTCTGAGCACTGTGCTTAGAACACCTTGTCGTTGTGATAAGGCATAGCAGCTGGAGGCATCCTAGTATAAATTCATATGTCTCGACTTACGCTAGATGATGTGTCCTAGCACACTGTCTGGTCCTTGTTTGAAGAGCACATCCAGAAATGGTAGTTGGTGGTTTCCCACTCTCCATCGTGAATTTGGTGTAGTGCGCAGCGAATTGAGGTGTTACAGAAAGTCTTGTATGTAACGTCGTCCATATGGCCAGATTACTAACGTGTCGTCTACATATTCAAAAAAAGGGCAAGAGCTTGTCGACTGCCGACTCCAGGGCTCCTTCTTCAAATGTCTCCACAGGTATATTAACCCTCGCCACTGTTTGTTCGTAATAATTTTCGTCAAACAGAAAGTAACCTGACATTAGCACGAATTCCAACAGTTTTGTTAGCGCTTATTCAAACTTTTCTTCTATGACGCTTAGGGAGCCTCCTATAGCCATCCTTGTAGGTGATGCACTTCGTCGAAACTCACGATGAGGTCTAATTGGCCCAGTCGAAATTGCTGGAGCTGCTGAATGAAATACACCGAAATTCGTATGGTGCTGGCAAATGCCAGCAGGGGCGAGCTTCGCTGTGAGGTGTTCCCCTAACTCACATTTTGCTGCGCAGATGTTGCTAACAATTAGACGAAGAGGCATTTCTTGCTTGTGAACTTTAAGTAGACCGTACAGTGTAGGTTGTAAAGCTGCTCGTGGACTAAGTTTCTTCACCTTCTTCTTGTCTAGGAAGGCATGTTAGAGAAGCTCGATGATCTTCCTCGTCAGTCGGTTGGTAGGAACATCTTCAGATCTCCTATATTTGTCGTCCTTTAGTGGGGCGTACAATTTTTGTTTATAAATGTGACATGGTAGCCGGCCTGTAGAATTCACTTTGTCAGCTGGGGGGATAACTGTCTCAGAATCTTCTCGTAGCCATTTAAGTGCTTTCAAATGTTAGGCTTCGATGGAGATGCCCTCTTAAGTGTATGGTACATTTCACATCGTATTTCCTCTGAAGCATCCAGTGGATGTGCAAGAGCAGCCTGTTCTGCTGCTGGTAAAATCGTCGATGTCGGTAAGAAATTTAACCTCTTTCCTAGCACAGACAAGTTACTATCAATTACTTTCTCTCTCCAGTTAATCACAGTTCTCTGAGGTTCTTCTTGCCCTAGTTTCACCGTATGGCGCTCGTATTTAGCAGTTTGTCTACAGGTGGCTCATTGCCATGTCTTGCTTGCTGGCTTGAAACCAGATAAACTGCATCTATCGACTTTCACCAGTCAGGAGAGAGCGTCGACGCCAGCTGCAGGTGGAGCGAGATGAGTTCTCTTGACGTCTTATGGAGTCTGCGTCGAGTGTACTCTATCCTCTCACTGACCAGGACCAGGCTAGCTCTCCTGGTTATTTGGCTGGTGGCTGCATTAATGATGTTCACCCCGAAACCGGTTAAGAAGGACCCGTATCGACGGATAGTAATTCCTGAGGCACTGAAAACCGTTTCTTATTGAGATGGCATGACACTCGTCTGGCTACCCTTCATTAGCAGTGTTACGTAAATGCGATCCGTGCAACATTCCTTGCAGACAAGTCGGAGAGCCCACGTTAATACCCCAACAAAAAATCAGGCAGATTCACTCAATGTGTGGCCCTTGGCATGTACATACACTGGAGCTCCTTTCTGTCACGTTTTCACGTCGGCCTTACTACGCTGATTCTATAGGACCGATTGGCCTATACGAGTTGATTCAGCTGCAATGCCGCTGTTGTTTTATGCAACCCGAAATGTTTTATCTGGCCTTCAAACACCACGAACGATGTTTTCACTCTCTCGCTCGCTACGCGCAAACTACATAAAAACTGAACGGAGACATTTGTGTAGGAAACAGTCATATTTTTACTAGGATACGTTTTCTCTGGAGGCCACGATTTTCGAGTTATTCAAGAAAACTTGCAAGACTGAATTTCAGATGCAGCTCAGCCTACATGCTCATCCCTCACTGGTCAGGATTTCTTATATGTCGTTCATGGCACTCCTTCCTACCGCTGACTACGTAACTATTCCAGGTAGCCCACCTTTTTAGGTATTTATCTACTTTGTGTAAATTTTAGCTAGCAATTTTGTGAACCTGAACAGCATAAAATAAAAATTATCGTTGTATTCGTGATGTCTTCTGAATACGAAACTGTGCTTGTGAGGGTGAAGTTTACAAAAGGCGTTTTCCTTTCGTTACCGTCACGGGCACGTTTAAATTGATAATGTTAACGGAACAAAAAAATATGCTGGTGGCTTAATAGCCCAATCAATAGAAATCAGAAAGGTCGAATATTGCCAGTAGTTAGTGTAGTCGGAAATTTTTGTACGGTGGTAGGAGGGAGAGTCCCGAAGTAAATATTAGAAATCTTGACTGGTGAGGGATGAGTTGCGGGGGTCGGGGGGGGGGGGGGGGGGGGGGGGAACGTTGGGGGAGAAGGTTGAAGTTGTGTCTGAAGGTCACTTTTATACGTTTTTCTTGAATAATTCAATAATTCCAAAATCGTGGCCTCTATCGAAAACGTATCCCAGTACAAAATTTAGCTATATTAAATTTCATACAAAAAGTGTCCTGCTCTATTGTTCCGTAACACTAACAGTTTACTTGTAACGAGCGAGAAAATCTGAAAATTTCGCGCGTGGATTTTTATGGCCAGATATAACACTGCGCGTTGCATAAGACGACAGCGTTTGTGGCAGCTGAATCAATCTGTACACCCGAATTTACTGTCATGATTTGGGTCAGCGGTGAACGGTGACATAACCAGCTGGTACCAGTCATACACCATCTAAAACGTTCCAGAGCCATTGGTGTGCTCTTTTCGCATCGTGATCAGTACTTCTCCCGATCAACGTTGTTAGGGAAATGCTGTCTTCTTTAATAAAACAGTACGCAACAGTTGCAACAGGTGTATACTGCATTACATACAATAATTATTAAATTCATTTACCAACCTGAGAATCGTCTGATGATGATGAATGTTCTTCAACAGCCGTGAAAATATTTCGTCGTCTGAAAAATTCTCTGGATATTTCTCTGTAAATTGAGGGGCACGGTCGTCACGGGGTATCAGTGAATCGTATTCTTGGTCCTCACGTCCATTAGCCTGATCACAGTCGATAGCTGAAATGTTCTCGTTTAAGACTTGAAGCTCAGCTGCAACCATCATCATGAGGCGAATGAAGAATACATCCAAACATATTGCCGATTCTACTGTGACAGTGAGACTGAAGGCTTGGATTACGTATAACAGTTGATACGTGGGCGACGAGTTGACGCCAGAAGGGAGCCAGAAGGGTAGGGGAAGCTGGCGCTGGTTGTCTTGCGCGTCCAGCGCGGCACTCGTCTCAGCGCCGAACACCAGTGGAGAGCATATCCAGTAGAGCGTCGGGAGCAGGGCCATTACCTGCAACACAAGGGAGAATGCATGTATCCTGTCTGCCACAAGGTGTAGGAGACATGTCGTATGTTGAAACTTCCTGGCAGATTAAATCTGTGTGCCCGACCGAGACTCGAACTCGGGACCTTTGCCTTTCGCGGGCAAGTGCTCTACCAACTGAGCTACCGAAGCACGACTCACGCCCAGTACTCACAGCTTTACTTCTGCCAGTACCTCGTCTTCTACCTTCCAAACTTTACAGAAGCTCTCTGCAGGTTCGCAGGAGAGCTTCTGTAAAGTTTGGAAGGTAGGAGACGAGGTACTGACAGAAGTAAAGCTGTGAGTACTGGGCGTGAGTCGTGCTTCGGTAGCTCAGTTGGTAAAGCACTTGCCCGCGAAAGGCAAAGGTCCCGAGTTCGAGTCTCGGTCGGGCACACAGTTTTAATCTGCCAGGAAGTTTCATATCAGCGCACACTCCACGGCAGAGTGAAAATCTCATTCTGGATGTTGTATGTTAATTGATATAAAAGATGCTGTTGTCATTGATCCAGGGAATGCTTCTGAATGGTGGGCTCCATGTGGTTTCCAAGTTGTGCAGCGACCGTAAACCATGAAATTACCAAATAAGCAGCAACCAGTCGCAATATCATGTTTTCTTTATTTACTTTCGGAAATCGATTTCAACTGATTAACAGCCATCATCGATGCTACAAATACCGGAATAAAAATAAAAATAATTAATAACATTAACCAAATGAATAAATGTACATAAAGCAACGTAAAACCAATTAAAGGTATACAGACGCATTAAACCATTTAAAATGCACATAAAAATTTACCTTTCAACGAATATGTGCCCTGAGTAGTAACACTGTCTTAAGCAGAGGTCAAACATAAAGTGATACATCGACAATTGACTATGACAACGAGAAACCATAAGAGGGGCGCTGCAAGCCAAACTGCACTCTATGCGAAAAGATACAGCTAAAATAAAAATAAAAAGAAGAAATGACATACAAAGTGAGGTAAAATATAATGATAAAATACTGAAATATTTACAAAAAATGGATATATTGATAAAGATTTAGTCAACCATATAGTACAGTTATATACGCCAAAAAGCGATTGTGATGGTGGTGGTTAGTGTTTAACGTCCCGTCGACAACGAGGTCATTAGAGACGGAGCGCAAGCTCGGGTTAGGGAAGGATTGGGAAGGAAATCGGCCGTGCCCTTTCAAAGGAACCATCCCGGCACTTGCCTGAAACGATGTAGGGAAATCACGGAAAACCTAAATCAGGATGGCCGGAGACGGGATTGAACCGTAGTCCTCCCGAATGCGAGTCCAATGTGAAAGCGATTGTACAAATTGGTAAAAAAAGGAACAAACATAGGTGAGAAACACACCATAGACGAAGTTTTCAAAAACTTTTTAAAAAATTTTAAAGTTATTTATCATATTATCGAAGAGCAGAAGTTAATCATAATGCCAAAACGTAAAACGGTGTTGGCATCCATCTAGCGTTTTTCCGGCAGATGGCGCCACATTGCTGCATGCACATGTAAAGTAAACTAAGTTGAGATAAGAAAATTACGGACACGAACGAAACAAACGTATTAAACAAACAAGACCAAATGCAGAAATAAACAGCTGGCACATTTCATACATGGGAAAATTAACACAGGCTCGAAAGGGTGAATCGAGAACTCGCAGGATTTTGCTACTGGTTGCTGATTATTTGGTAATTTTAAGTCAAAGTTGTAAGATGGTCAAGGACCTTGCGTCCATTTACTGTAATCCAACAGAAGTTACCATGACAGTTCACGCTTCACTGCAGAGTGAAAAGTTCGTTATTGATGTTCTCAATCTGATTAACTAGTAGCTTTAGTCCGACCCGATAGCTGAGTGGCCGGCGTGACGGATTGCTCTCCAACGGGCCCGAGTTCGATTCCCTGCTGGGTCGGGGATTTTCTCCGATCGGCGACTGGGCGTTGCGTTGTCTTCATAATCATTTCATTCGCATCCGGCGCGCAGGTCGCCCAATGTGGCGTCGAATGTTTAAGACCTGTACGAAGGCGGCCGGACCTGTCCCGCCAGGGGCCTCTCGGCCAATGACGCCAAACGCTCATTTCCATTTTACATCTAGTAGCTTTTACCATTATGAGTTCTCCGTTGTTTTCATGACGGTTCAGTGCTGATTAGCTTTCACATTACATTCCTTCCTCCCACACTACATGCCTCCATCAGAGAAAGGGCAGCGCGATCAATTTCTGGCATCCAATCTCGTTTCAAAATCAACTTTTTTCCCTCCACAAATGACTACAAAAATTAATACCCAGGTAGGATCTGTATGTCCCCATTCATTTCGTCATTACAGTTACGTATGATAATTTGAGACATATAAGAATCGTGATTTTGAAAGACATGTCGGAAAGAATGTTCTGAATCATTTAGATAGTTTAATAATAACTAACAAAATACAATTTATCAGCTAATGCTCTACTAATGGCATTTAGCACTTAAGTTGAGTTTTGCGCCGAGGACATTGTTATGTCGACTGAAGCTCAATTGGTTCCCTTGCTTCTTCTGAGCATCGTAGAAAAACTATCCATATACTTTGGGAACAAATGCCAAAATTGTTTTGTCTACCGAAGACTGTTGTTGCTGCTTCTGTGAAACAGAGTGTACCTAGTAACATAGCTGGAATTTTGAACTCTATGTTTACCTGAGGACAGTATTGTCTTCCGAAGTAATATATAATCATTCAAGCAAGATTGTAATTCACACATGTTGAAGAACTTCACGTGACATAATTGTTGTTGTTGTTGTGGTCTTCAGTCGTGAGACTAGTTTGATTCAGTTCTCAATGCTACTCTATCCTGTGCAAGCTTCTTCATCTCTCAGTACATACTGCAACCTACATCCTTCTGAATCTGCTTAGTGTACTCATCTCTTGGTCTCCCTCTATGATTTTTACCCTCCACGCTGCCCTCCAATGCTACATTTGTGATTCCTTGATGCCTCAGAACATCTCCTAGCAACCGGTCCCTTCTTCTAGTCAAGTTGTGCCACAAACTCCTCCCCAGTTCTATTCAAAACCTCCTCATTAGTTATGTGATCTACCCATCTAAACTTCAGCATTCTTCTGTAGCACCACTTTTCGAAAGCTTCTATTCTCTTCTAGTCCAAACTATTTATCGTCCATGTTTCACTTCCATACATGGCTACACTCCATACAAATACCTTCAGAGACGACTTCCTGACACTTAAATCTATACTCAATGTTAACAAATTTCTCTTCTTCAGAAACGCTTTCGTTGCCATTGTCAGTCTACATTTTATATCCTCTCTACTTCGACCATCATCAGTTATTTTGCCCCCCCAATAGCAAAACTCCTTTACTACTTTAAGTGTCTCATTTGCTAATCTAATTCCCTCAGCATCACCCGACTTAATTGGGCTACATTTCATTATTCTCGTTTTGCTTTTGTTGATGTTCATCTTATATCCTCCTTTGAAGACACTGTCCATTCCGTTCAACTGCTCTTCCAAGTCCTTTGCTGTCTCTGACAGAATTACAATGTCATCGGCGAATCTCAAAGTTTTTATTTCTTCTCCATGGATTTTAATTCCTACTCCGAACTGTTCTTTTGTTTCCTTTACTGCTTGCTCAATATACAGATTGAATAACATCGGGGAGAGGCTACAACCCTGTCTCACTCCCTTCCCAACCACTGCTTCCCTTTCATGCCCCTCTACTCTTATAACTGCTATATGGTTTCTGTACAAATTGTAAATAGCATTTCGCTCCTTGTATTTTACCCCAGCCAACTTTAGAATTTGAAAGAGAGTATTCCAGTTAACATTGTCAAAAGCTTTCTCTAAATCTGCAAATGCTAGAAACGTACGTGGGCCTTTCTTCTAAGATAAGTCGTAAGGTCAGTATTGCCTCACGTGTTCCAACATTTCTACGGAATCCAAACTGATCTTCCCCGAGATGACATAATTATTACAAATAATTTAGCTCAGTCATTTGACTCTGAGCGAGTGTATGGACCTGCTTTCCAGTGTCACATCAAAAGCTTCTGAACTTGTCTGCTGTTATCGCTCTGATCACAATCATCGGTGGCGACCACGCATAGTCTGTGACTGCTGCAGCCTGGTTGTAATTTCCGGTCCCTTCTCATCACGGCATCTTAGGTCGTCAACCTAGATTTTGCATGAGTCGATTGCTGTACGGACCGACTTCTTCTGTGACAGTTTTTATATGTCATCTATTGGTCGTTCTTCAGATTGCTTCCCTTGTACTGCCATAAAAGATCCTGATCGTTTCTCTACATACATTTTCCTACACTTACATGTATTCTTATAACATTGTTCGGATATGAATTTTCTGTCTTAGCATTGTCTTCCTTGATGACTGCCTGTCTTTGATTATTATCGTCAATCTTTTATGCATCAATTGAAACCTCTCGAAATGTTTTGCACTCCAGTGTTGCTTCTTCGCTTCTGCCTCCCGCTGACTACGGCATTACTCTGTTGATAGAAGGATCATCCACTTGTCTCGATAAGGGTCCTGTCCGTTGACACATACGTCACATTTCTTTTCACAATTTCTTAATCGTATAACTGCTCCCAGCTCAAGTATGCTTGTGCCCGTCTTAGTATCGACTGTTATATTCTGAGGGATAACTATGAGTTATCCTTACGTTTTTCCTACATCTAGTCGTTCGTCACCTCCAAGGCTCCAATAATCAATAGGAGTGCTCATACACAAATAAAGACATGTTTTTCTTCTCTCATTTGCATCACCCAACTTAACAACGAAAATTTCATGCAGAAAATTAAAGTAGTAAGCAAAATGTGTCGAATGAGTTTTAATTATCTTTCGGTATTTAGTCAAAGAAATTCATAACGATGCTGCATCAGCCTTTCCGTAAACAAAATTCCACAATACTACAGCTGTAAGGCGTTCTGATTCCTGTTTCATTCCATCTGTGATATGAATCAGAGACTGTGTCCCAAACCTCCTACGACACGGAAATTATCAGACATCATATTCTATGAGGTACAACCGTACCCATATACAGACATCTTGAATAATAGCCGCTTGGATTCTCTTGGAAATAACTTATGTAACGACGTGTTTGGTAGTCTACAAACTAAATCATCCAGTTAAATGTGTTAAATCAGGAAAAATCGTTAGGTAAAATTGTGGTCGAATTATTGTTACAATCAACATTGAGAAATAAAGTAAATTAGTTACTTAGTGAATCATGATATGGAAGTCACAACATGGACGCGACCGAATATTACTGGTCTATGAATAAATGAAGCAATTAGCGGACCATCAGATATCCGGAAAATATGAGCCCACAGTTCTTCAAGTGTGCCTGCTTTACTTATGGTACTCCAGATTCACACAGATTTCCATATCAGTCATCGTCCTGCTTCTATTACTATGTGGATTGTCTTTGATATTTCACACATTTTCATTAATTTTAGGGACTCTCGATGGTTCGTGGCCTTATATGTAATAGTTAACCACTTACTTCGGCCAACTGTCATCTGTTCCGGATTCATGGTAGGTATTTTTAATTTTTGTCTGGGTTGTCTAGACCATTAGCGATATTTTATAACATTAGGATATCTCTTGGAGGTTCTTATAGTTTTTAAAACAAAACTTAGGAACGCTTGAGGAACCGTGGCCCCATACACACTGGTTATCTGACGACACACTAATTGCGTGATTTATTATTAGACAAACAATGTGCGGTCCCGTCCTAATGCAACTTTAATGCCATAATTCACCATGTAAGTAATTTGCTCTTTTTATTAGTCCTGATTGTAACTACAATTCGACCACAACTGTAGCGAACGCTTCTCTAATTTGACAAATTCAAACAAATACATTATTTTCAAGATCAGTCTAGCGGTTACTATTCAAGATGAGAGAAAGAACTATATAAGGCACATACAGTTACGCATCAAACTTCAAGAATCTTTAACGGATGGCAGTCAGAACAAAAACAATATTATAAAATTATGATTGCGTGACAGCCTTAGTAGAGCTGTTTTCCGGCAGGTTGGTCATAGTTTCTGTAGCGTGTGCAGAACAAACTGTTGCAGTTTAGTGGGTACGTACTTTAGAGGGAATATTTCTTTAGAAACTGTATACAGAGAAACATTATGTCTTATCTCAGCGTAACGACTTTTGCTAACAAAGCTAACCTAACAATACTAAGAAAACTTTACGGTGAATTTTTATTAACTCTCAGGGCGAAGTACAGCTGTAATAAAGCTGTAATAATTCTATTGCAGAATACTTAACAGTTTGGTCGTAAGCGTAAGTGATGATTGTCAATTAGATTCACTGATAATGAGATCAGGCATATGCTGCAGCGTAACAGTGACCTTTAGAAATTAAAACTATAGAGCAGCCATAAGAAACAAGTGACTTTTTCTTTATTTTACATGTTTCGCTCGATCAACGCGATCATCTCCAGAAATTACTTGGCCGAGGGTCGCTCTTTACAAATAATTCCATTTTATATATGACGGCGGCCCTAAGCACAGCCCGGTATTTGTAACGAGTGGCACTCGGCAACGTAATTTGTGAAAATGCTCGCGTTGGTCGAAACATGTAAAATAAAAAAAAAGTTACATGCAACTTGTAGCGCTCTGTAATATTAATTTACAATCGTTGTTGACAGACACTGGTCCCAGTCTAACGTGGCTGTAGTCATGAAATTCGCAACAGCTACCACCTGCAGGCGCTATCCTGACTTGCAATGAGTGTGAAAGTCACACGCTGGTAAAGACCTTAATTCACCGGAAGCTACTACCTGGTATTGTGAATTACTTATCTACGTGAATAAAAATCCGCATTTCAGTGTTCCTTATGATTTTAGTAAAACATTACTCCTGCGAAAGTGGTCCTAATATTGTTATGAAGACTTTTTTTGTAACTTTTGATTTTAAAAGGTGAAATCAGTTCAGAGTAATGTATTAACAAATTTTGTTGATAATAGCTATTGGTAGTTTTTGTGCAAATAAAACCAATTATTGTGATTCTTGAAGTTTTCCCGATGTTTCAGGATAAGACGCACATGCGCAAAGGAAGCCACTACGGTCCCGGTGGAGGTTCGAGTCCTCCCTCGGGCATGGGTGTGTGTGTTTGTCCGTAGGATAATTTAGTTTAAGTAGTGTGTAAGCTTATGGACTGATGACCTTAGCAGTTAAGTCCCATAAGATTTCACACACATTTGAACATTTTTTTGAAGCCACTACATGAGCGACCTGTGTTGTGTTTCGCACCCACTCCGAATATAGCTCGCTCCATCTACGGCACGACATGGGCTATTTGTCTGATGGAAACAGCCTTGTAAAGGAGCTGGAACGCTGCAATCAGTGTTCAAATATAAGACATTCTCCACATTAGATTAGCACAGGTTTCAGAAAGAAGAAACGCTAACACCGAATATTTCGTCAAAATTAGGCAGAATCTTAAGGAAACATTATTTTAAAGCAATCATCCGCCCATCCACAAGACCTGTTCTCTTCTCGGTTTGGCAAAGAATGTTCTGCGATTGGAATCTACAGAATACCTTTCCAGAGTGGGAGAGCAAACATTGGTCCTATAACGCGCACAGAGCATGAATGATGTGTTGAACTTGATCACCACTTTCGCAGCCCATTAAGCTAGTTATAGCCGAGCATTATACCTCCACAGTACCTACTGTGGAATATTCTGTCATGGAAATCTTAGCCTCTACGAGATCCTTCTGGGGTTCAGTTATTAAGGAATCATTGGAAATCAGATTAGTGCAAGACCTTGTTAATCGTGATGGCAACTTTCACCATTATAAGCCGTGGACCAGTTGATTTTTTTTAATGTCTTCAGAAACGAAACGTGTTACCGCAGATGACACGTCTAGTGACAATTTGATTAATTTTGGCATCTGAATTTCAACTCCGCGAGTTCACATTCCGACAGAGAGCATGTATATAGCATCACTATTGCGCTTTCGCCAGCCCGCCATAAATGGGCAGGGGCGCGAAACTCGACAGAGGTCACCCATTAAGCGGCTGCTTTTGCTCATGCGCCTCCTCGCCCATTTCTGATAGAAAGTTAGTGAGGAGAGTTACCCGTCTCCAGTGCAAAATAATCACCTGAAGACGGCTGAATGGTTCTCCGCCGTGTATGGCTGCAATACCGAAACTTCTTGGACCGCGAATTATAATGTACCTGTGCACTGCTACTTGTAAGGGGTCCGTAGGCCCTTACTATAAGTTTGCACTCGTCACAGGTCGACGGGGCAAACAATCGATAGTGTCGGGTTGTGAGAGCGAGTGTGAGTTCAGTCAGTTCCCAGGTTGCGGGCCGAGCTGTGTGGAGGCCTGTTGATTTTAATACAAGGCTGACCGACAAAGGGAGTGGCCATCGCCGCGGTTTAACCCCTTTGTGTTAAAATAATACGGGAAAGTGAAGAAGTATAATTACTAGAGTGATCAGTGATATTTCTGTGCCGATATTTTTGGTTTCGCGTCTACCGCGCCGGCATCATTTGGATTGCAGTGTTGGATTGCAGTGTTGGATTGCAGTGATTGAATTTGCGTGTGACAATAATGAATAACGAAGAGTCCTGTGCTGAGATTAGCCGTAATTAATTATGTATGACGAAGGCAGTGGCTGTCTCCTTTTTCTTGTGTTTTTAAGACGAATATAGTTCTTGATTAGTGAAGCTGTGTTGGCGTTCTTCTTGTCACCAGACATTTCATTATTACAGCATTGAGAAGGACAAAATGGAATGTAACAACTCCGTAGCAGTCAAATCCGATTGCCAGTCCCATTAGGTACACGGTCACATTAATTAATATTTATTTGGGCAGCTATTCAGATCCCGATCGAGCGGGATACATAAATCGGAGGTGTTACATACTGATGGTTCATTTTATCCTCTTTTCTTCTCCGTCTTCCTAATCCTCATTGTTTGCCCTTTTAGCTATCCGTCAGCACCGGGCGCAACCTTACGCATGGTCCACGAGGACCATGTGGCCTCGGTCTCCCAACTGGTCGTTTACCATCGACATCCTACGAAAACCTGCGTCATGCCTTTGTTTCTTGATCTGCTGAAAGTACGTATCAATTACACCGTAGATGGCTTTCCCTCTGCTTCTCAACGACAGGTGCCAGTCCATAATGCCTCAAAATTTTATTTTTGCCCACATGATCGTGAAATGTAAACGCACATGCCCACCAAAGTATTTAGGTTTCCACTACAGTAAATAGTTACTCTGATCCTTTTCTTGTGGGCCAGCATTCTTCACCGTACGTGGTAAGTGGAAGAAGCTGTATTTTCGACTTGGGTCGTTCCGGTATTACAAGGCACACCAGTCATTGTCCACCATTTAAGCCATGCATTGCTGTTGCGGTCTATGATTTCAGAAACAAGTGAGCTGTCGGGAGCAATTTTGGAGCCAATTTACTTGAAGATGTTTCTCCTTAAACATCCATACCATCGATCTTCATAGTGTCCGTATTAATTCTATCTGTTGACAGGTACTCCTTTACACTGAGGAGTAGTCGGTACTGTTTAGGACGGTTGTTTCATGCTTGGACTTGTTAGAAATCCTTATTGTGCGCAGAAAAACGTCATGAGCATACATCAGTGATAAAGCTGCTAATTTCTGAAGATCTTCCATGACTGTGCTCATTATTCTCATGAACAAAACAAAAATGGCAAATCCTTAATGTGCACCAACAGAAACGCGAAAGTCACTGATAACACAGAAGCAGCATAGAACGTATTTTAGGACTGTGTTACAGCAGTTGGACTCATTCAATTAGTTCTTCAGGTACTTCATGCTCACGACGGGCAAACCATATGACAGTCAAAGGCCATGTCCAGGGAAGAGAAGTATACTTCAAAAGAAATGGTTCAAATGGCTCTGAGCACTATGTGACTCAACTGCTGAGGTCATAAGTCCCCTAGAACTTAGAACTACTTAAACCTAACTAACTTAAGGACAATACACGCATCCATGCCCGAGGCAGGATTCGAACCTGCGACCGTAGCGGTCGCGCGGTTCCAGACTGTAGCGCCAGAACCGCTCGGCCACCAGCGGCCGGCAAGTATACTTCAACCATCACTTTACTGTCATACTAATTTTTAGAAATTTCACATTCAATTCTGTTATCTTGAGAAGTCTACTTCTCTTTTAATTCTCTACTTTTAAGTACGACCGTTGTATTAAAAAACTTTCCATTGACATATTTTGGTGAGTATGTTCGCTAATGGAAAAACATAGTCTACAAATTTCTATATAATTAAAAATCACTTGCGTTTCTGTCGGGTTCCACGCTGGATTGCAACACTAACCTGGAAGTAACGATACATGCGGTCTACGTTGTCCTGGTAGCAGCTGCGGATGTTTTCACTGCCTTCGTCGGCACCGTAATGGGTCCGCATGTTGTACATTAGCTGCACCAGCTCACGTAAAGTGCCTCCCTCCACAATGAAGAGGACAGCCTGTAGACAAGATAAAGCCCTTATAGAAAACTGATACCTCCAGATTTTTTATACATGTTCCATCTACGTCTCTAAACAGCACAACTGAGGCAGAGAAAGAGATAGAGGAGTATCTATATAGAATGTACAAGGAAATAAGGAAGCAATTTGCTCTCTGTTTGCTTTCAAAACCTCTGCTCACCGAATCAGTATGTGTTGTGGATACCTGTACTGTGATTACTTGCCTGTAAAAGGGCTTTTTCTCGAAATATGAAACAATGGACACTATGAGCTTGAGAGTGGCTACATACAAAATAAAACTTATTCTACGGTGATATACCTCCACACTGTCCATTTAATACTGAATATCGTTGTACGTATTGAACCGCTGATTTAGAAGCCAGCTGGACACTTCTGTAGGGCACTCTGTGGACAGTTGAGACAGAAATTGTTTCTTGAGTGTACATCTATGTTTTAATGCGTTTCGGTATCAACAAAAATCTTCAGAACGTATGTTAAATCATGCCAAATCGATACAGCGCAGCATGGTGATAATGCTGAGATCCTTAGTGCCTGCTAAACAGAAACGTAATACTTGCAAACAACGTCCTGTTAGTAAGGTAGTGTTACAGAGACAGCGCACTTCTCTCTGAGACAGCTGCTGCATGTGCACGAATATTTTTTGCCGCAATTCCTGCCATTCGTGGATGGTGGTACAGACTGGGTCTTAATAGCAATCAGCCTTTAGTGTGTTCTGAGACATTTATCAGACTATTCTTATTTCATGCAAAATTTTTCTGCATTATAAGCAACTTACGTAAGCACTCCTCGACAATATATGATGTAATATCTATGCATCCTTCTCAATTCACATTATCTTTCTGTGGCAAGTTAAAAATTTCAGCTTGCATTTGCACACGCACTGGTGTGCTAAACTAACTTCCACATGATACTTTTGTGCCAACAAATACAGCTCCCTGAGACTGGGACGATATGCTGAAAGCACTGCTACAATATATTGCAGAAGGCAGGTAAAGAAATATGAAATGAGATGAAGAAAAATAGCACTTTGACAGCAACTACACTGAAGCCAACTGAAATTATAATTGCCTATGGACATTACAAAAGGCGGTACATGGTTCTTAATATGGTGAGTGGTCACCTCAGATGACATTGCATGCTCTGCAACGTACTCCCATGCTAGCAAAGTTGGTAAGGAGTTATTCTGGTAGGGCGTTCTATTCCTAGATCAGTGCGTTCGACAGCTGTTGGACTGTGGTTGGTGCACGTAGATCCCCAGCACATCCCGCATGCGCTGTATGGGACCTAGGACGGGGAAAAGGGCTGGTCTCTCGTTTCAAAAGCTACTCCAACTGTCCATTTCGATGCCGTCGTCAATTTCATCCATAACAAAGAAGGCATCAGCGAATGCACCTCTGAAAATAAGCATCTGGGGAAGGAGTATAATGCACCTGACGTTGATCGGTGAGTGTGCTGGATTGAAAGATGTTGAGGTCAGTACGTCCGTGCAACACTATCTGGTCCTTCAGAACGCTCATTTTCGACTATATACAGGCTACACTGACGGATGTAAGCAAAAGTTGGGAGGCATGTTTCCGCATCTGAAAGATTATCTCTATTCACATGCCATTCGCTAAAGTGTAGCGCTAGTAGCCCCACTATGAGCATGCTGTCAGGATTGCTTTAAATACACACTGTGAAGGACGTGAGATTTAGTGACTTTTGAGATAGGGCATGGTGAGTTGATTTTGGTCAACAAGGTCTTTATGGAACAAAGACGACATTACCAAAGACGCCGTTACCAATTCCTCACTGAGTTTCTACGAGGTCTTGTCACAGGTCTAGGAGAATCTGGATGTTCCTTCTGCAATATTGCAGAAAGGCTTTGGCACGAATGCAGCCGCTGTACATGTCTGACTGCAGTTGTGGTCTCGGGAGCGAATGGTCACAAGAAGACCGGGTCCCAAATGGCCACACACCACTAACGAGAGGGAACACCATCGTCTTCGACGTATGGCTCTGGAACCTCGTGCTACATCTGCAGCAGCAATCTGAGCAGTAGTTGGCTCGGCATTGACACAACGACCTGCTAGAAATCGATTACTTCAAGGACAGCTTCGGCCCAGACGCCTTATGTGGTGCAGTCCACTCAACTCAAACCACCGCCATTTGCGATTTCAGTAGTGTCAAGTGAGAGCTCATTGGTGGGCCAGTTGAAGGAGTGTTATGTTTTGTAATGAAAGCTGCTTTTGCCTCGGTGCCAGTGATAGCCCTGTGGTGGTTAAAAGTAGGGCCGTGGTGGACCAGCAACCAACCTGTCTGTGTGGTAGACATACTGGACCTGGGGTATGATTTAATGCATCACCAGAAGTACTGTCGTGGTTATCTCATTCACCTGACTGAAAATTTGTGCGTTAGTCTGGTAATTACATCTTATGAGCTGTTATTCACGAACAGGATTCGAAGAGTGTTTTCCAACAAGATGATGCTCTCCCACATACCACTGTTGTAACCCAACTTGTGCTACAGATTGTGGACTTGTTGCCTTAGCAGGTATGGCACATCATCGGACAACTCCAGCGTCATCCCCAATCAGCATTAAGCGGCCCTGTATCGACCGACCAAGTGCAACAGACATGGAACTCCATGCCACAAACTGACATCCGGCACCAACACAACGCATGCACGTTTGCATCGCTGCATTCAACGTCTGCCAGTTCACCGTCTATTAATGTGCAGCATTTCTCATTTTCTCCCCTTAATCTAGCAATGTTAATCACTTACCTAGACAAATGTATTTCCGAAATCTTACGATTCTACATTAATTAAAATTTTTTGTGTTGCGATTGTTTCCATCTGTGTGCATTTTAGCCGTCAGTCTTCTGAATGGTTTGATGCGGCATGCGATGAATTTTTCTCTTATGCCAAACTTCTTCTCAGATATATCAGAGTAACAATGGCAACCTGCGTCCTCAATTATTTTCTAGATGTATTCCAATCTCTGATTTCTCCTAAAGTTTTCACCGTCTGCAGCTCCTGTAGGACCAAGGAAGTCTTAACAGATGACTTATCATCCCGTTCCGTATTGTTGTCTGTTTTATCCCTACATTCATTACTTTGACGACTCTGCACAGAACCTCGTCATTCCCTATCTCATCAGTTCACCTGATTTTAAAACATTCTTCTGTAGCACCACATTTCAAGTACTTCAATTCTCCTCTGTCCTGATTCTCTCACGGTCCACGTTTCACTGTCATATAGTGCCGTGCTTCACAAACACATTTACAGAAATATCTTCCTCAAATTAAGGCCTATGTTTGTTACTAGTATACTTACCTTGGACCGGTATGCTCTTTCCAGCTCTGCTAGTCTTATTTTTAAGTCCTCCCTGCTTCGTCCATCATGGTTGTTTTGCTGCCAAGGTACCAGACTTCCTTAACTTCACCTGTTTCGTGTTGATCAATTCTGATAGTAGGTTTTCCGCTGTTCGAATTTCTTTACTTCCCATTACGTTCGTCTTTTTTCGATTTACTCTCAGTCCGTATTCGGTGCTCATCGGACTGTTCATTCCATTCATCACATCCTGTTATTCTTCTTTCACGGAGGATAGCAATGTCATCAGTGTATCTTGTCACTGATATCCTTCCCCCTTGCATTTTAACCCGCTGTTGAATCTTTGATTTATTTTCGTCCATGATTTATAGACCGAACAGTAGGGGCGAGAGACTACATCCTGGTCTTACACCCTCTCTCACTGTGATCGAAGAATCCCAATCAAACACCTAGCTGCTCAACTGGACATCTCTGTTCGTAGTGCTGACACAATCGCCACTAGTTGGTGTATTCCAAGCTGTGTGCCCCTGTGTTCCATGCCGCGTAACAGAAGACCATAACGAGCAACGAAGAACCATCTGTGCGGAATGCCTTGCGTACTGGGTCGCTGATTGTGACAATTTTCTGTCGAATATCGTCATAGGTTATGAAACATGAGCTCATCATTTCGAACCGGAGACGAAACGGCAATCCATGGAGTCGCGCCATACCACCTCTCCCCAAGAAAATGTTCAAAGCCGCACCTTCAGCCATTAGTCATGGTGACGTTCTTCTGAGACTCTGAAGGTGTTATTCAGTTTGATTTCTTCGCTGATAGTGCAACGATCAACTCGGAAGTGTACTTTGCTACCGTTAGGAAACTGAAGCGTGGTTTCGTCACTACAAAAATGCAAGCGAAGTTCTCCTTCTCCAGGGCAACGCAAGGCCTCACACAAGCCTGCACAGGTGCTCACGTAACTGCATCGGATAGCTCTTTCTCATCCATTCTACAGACCGGATCCCGCACCTTCCGACTATCGTCTGTTTGGCCCAATGAAGGATGCACTCCCGGGGAAGAATACGTGGATGATAAGATGTTTATTGATGCAGCGACACGTGGGAACCGATGTCGACCATTAGAGGGCTACCACGCGGGCGTACAGACCTGATACGAGAGCATTGCTTAAAAACATACCCTCTAAGACGCACCGTGAACGAATTATCCCAATGGGACGGAAAACGGCAGATATGATGCACAAACAAAGGGTTACAATTAAAAAAAGAAGATAAGAAAAAATGTCTGATCTATTCAATAGAAAACACTTCTCGAACTGAGCAAGTCAATGATGTTTGCTCCATGTCCGGCCCTGAAGTGAGCGTCTATTGGGCTTGTCATTGACAGACTTACTGTATGTCCTCCTGACGGATATCGTACCGTATTCTGTCAAAATGGCGCGGTAGATTGTCAACATCCTGAGCTGTTTGGAGCCCACTGTCAATCACGCTCAAACGTGCACAGTTAGCGAGAGATCCGGTAACGTTGCTGGCGAAGGGAGAGTTTGGCAAGTACGCAGACAAGCAGTAAAGACTCTCGTCATGTGCAGCTTGGCATTGTCTTACTGAAATGTAAGCCTAGGATGGCTTGCTAGGAAACGAGACGTAAAACATCGTCGACGTAGTACCGTGGATGACAACCAAAGTCGTCTTGCTATGAAAAGCAATTGCACTCCAATCCGTCGATCCAAGTCGTCGGGTCATCTGGCGGGCAAAGTGAGATTGGTATCCCACTGCTGTCAGGGGCCTCTCCAGGAACGTCTTCACTGGTAAACGGGGCTCAGTTCGAAGCGGGACCCACCACTGAGGACAAATCTTCTCCAATAAGATTCCAGGCCGAAGACGTGTCTAGAGACGGCCAGACAGCGGTGGGATACCAGCCTGAACGTCGCCCGCCATACGGCCCGACAACGTGGAGGGATGATCTGGGGTCCCTTTCCACTTCATAGCAGGAAGCCTTGGCTTTTTCACCCTTACAACACAGAGGCAAATCGACGATATTCTATGTCCCATTTTGTTGCTCTTCGTGATAAGGCATCCTGGGCTTACAATACGGCATGGCAACGCCCGTCCACACACTGCTAGAGTTTCCACTGCTTTTCTTTGTACTTGCCAAAAACTACTTTGGCCAAGTAGGTGGCAGGAGCGCAGCCCTCCAACCAGCACGGGATATTCGCGATCTAACACCAATTGGACAGAATTTAGTTCGATATCCCTCAGGAGGACATCTAACAACTCCATCAATCAATGGGAAACGAAAAAATTGCTTGCATTAGGACCAGAGATGGATCAAGGCGTTACTGACTTTACCTATTTGTGAATCTCTTTCCCATGAAGTAAGTTTTCCGATTTTTCTAAAGTTGTGATCCTTTGTTTGTCTGTACGTGCACATCATATCTACCGATTTCGGTCCCACTTCTCCCAATTGAGATAATTATTTCATGGTGTGTCTTTCTTGTCTTTATGTTCTTAGAGTATATCTTGACCCTTACTACAAAAGTACGTTGTGAGAAAGGAAGTATCTCAGTTGAATACCGAGTCAAAGTATGCTGATTCAAATAATTAGGATCATCAGAAATACTATGTTTTAATTACGATAATGACTGAAGCAGAAGAAATGAATTAAAATTTGTGCTGCTACCGGGACTCGAAACCGGGTCTTCTTGCTTGCTAGGCGGAAATGCTAACCATGTAAGGGAAAATAAACTGAAGATATGAGGTCTGTGTTCGGGGGCACAATCAGCTTACGTAGTTCGTGCAGAACCATTAAGCATATTGCTGCGGTAGTGTAATTGTTGGCATTTCTACTTAACAACACTCAGCGTCGAGTCCCGGCAGCAGTATGAATTTTAATTCATTTCTTCTGCTTGACTCATTATCGTACATAAAGAAGAGACTTAAATGTCTCATGGAAAAATGTAGTTCTAAGATCTATATGTTTTAATGGATGAAAACATCGATAAAATTGGAACGCCAACTTCAGAAATGGCGTCGACAAAATACTGTTTCGATTTGTACTCTACTAATCAAATGCAGCCTTTTGATACACACGCCAGCCGGTGCGGCCGAGCGGTTCTAGGCGCTTCAGTGTGGTACCGCTCGACCGCTACGGTCGCAGGTTCGAATCCTGCCTCGGGTATAGATGTGTGTGATGTCCTTAGGTTAGTTAGGTTTAAGTAGTTCTAAGTTCTAGCAGACTGATGACCTCAGGTATTAGGTCCCATAGTGCTCAGAGCCATGTGTGTGTTTGATACACATACTAACAACAAGGAAACTGCCAAAACACGCGTGGGTGATTAGTGCCAGAGTGACGAGAGAGACAGGAAGTGTTCGACGTGACAGCTAAAGCTGTGTATCGCTTCAGATATCACACTGTTTTTCTATCTGGTTAATGATACCCTGGCAACACTAGAGTTTATACAATATACAGTGATGAGCCACATCAAAACAACCACGACCCGCCGTGAGACTGAATGCCTCTAGGTGGGCATGGGGGCAGGCGATGTGGTAAAGGATGTAAATAAATAGGGCACAGGCGAATGGTCCCGCCGAGTGGCCTCGTGGTTTGAGGCGCCACGTTACGGACTGAGCGGCCCCTCCCTCCGGAGCTTAGAGTCACTCGGCCATAGGTGTGTGTGTTGTTCTTAGCATAAGTTAGTTTGAGTAGAGTGTAAGTCTAGGGACCGATGACCTCAGCAGTTTGATCTCATAGGATTCACATACATTTGAACACAGGCGAATGCGTAAACGTTTTACCGGTGATTACGGACGAAAATGATGAAATCCACTGACATAAGTGACTTAGACAATGAGCAGATTACTGTGGCCTGGCACCTGGGAGCGGACATCTCGGGAAACGCGAAGCTGATCGGCTGTTCGCGAGCTACTGTCGTGGGCATTCATGTAAAATGATTAAATGGCATCTCTGCGGGATCTAGTCCTCAGTGAGTAGTTTCAAGTGGATACAGCGCACCGTAATACACTGGCTGACTCTCTTCTTCACAGAAGAGGTCAAGGTGGCAGCCGATGTTTGAGAGCATTAGCATGATATCGGTCAATTTTGTATGTGATGTGCTTTATTATATACCACAGTGTTAGACGAAAGAGTAAATCTAATAATTGTAGGGAAAATATCTGCGAGACTGTAGAGGTTGCTGTACACTGATGTGGCAGAAGTCCTCCTAATACCGCGTCGGACCTCCTTTTGCCTGGCATAGTGCAGCAGCTCGACGTGGCGTGGACTCGACAAGTGGCTGAAAGCTCCCTGCAGAAATATCGGCATATATTACTGCCAACTCTAACACTACCGGAAAAACAAATACAGGACAGAACCGAGCAGTAGTGGATGGAAGCTTGAGGGTGAAGATTAAAGTGAGCATTTCCGATCTCAGTACCAAATATCGTTACTCATATGGATCATGTCTGTTTACAAACAAGACACGCAGCACATACCATTGGCCTTTAGACTGTTAAGCAGATATTTTTGTTGCAATACAGAAATACATATAAGAAATCAAAAGAAATGCATTTACTCAGAAACCATGACAGTTTGAATCAAAATAGCTAGGGATGATGTTATAGGATATAAACGAAAGTTGGTAGGCATCTTTCTGCATCTGAAAGATGATGTCTACTGACAACTCTCACCAGTCGTGTAAGAGTGGCGTTAGTACCGCTGTAATGAGGATGTAAATCAACATTGCTTTAAAAACACGCTGTAGCGGTTATGAACGTTAGTTACATTTGACATTTGGGGTAATGAGTTGAGGGTAGTGACGGGTACCTTTAAGGTCATTATCAGCACCTCAATGAGTTTGAACAACATCACGTAATAGGGCTAGGAGAAGCTGAATTTCCCTTCTGCGATATTACAGAAAGTCTTGGCTGGAATGTAACCACTGTACATGATGACTAGCTGCGGTGGTCACGAGACCGTACGGTCTCAAGATGACCAGACACCCGGCGGCCACGTAGCACTACCGAGAGGGAAGACCATCGTGTTCAGCGTTTCTCTCTGGGGCACCCTACTGCATGTTCAGCCCCAGCTTGAGCAATAGTTGGCACCAAGTGACACAACTAACTGTTACAAACTGATTACTTCAAGGGCAGCTCCGAGCCAGACTAGCTGTAGCGGGAATTTCACTGCCCCCAAACCACCACCATTTTCGACTTCAGTGGTCTCAAGCGAGAACTCGTTGGAGGGCAGATCTGTTGTGTTTTCTGAGGAAAGCTGGTTCTACCCAGTGATGCCCGGTGTTGGTTACAAGGCGACCATTTGAAGGCCTGTAATCAAGCTGACTGCGTGCTACACACAGAGGATCTACACCTGGAGCTATTGTCTGCAATGTGATATCGTACAACAGGAGAAGCTCTGTCGTGATTATCCCAAGCAAATTCGTGCGCCAGTCTGATGATTCGATCTCTTGTGCTGCCATCCATGAATAGCAACCAAGGGGGGCGGTGGTCGTTTCCAACAGGATAATGCTCGCCTACATACCACAGTTGTGACCCAACATGTTGTACAGAATATCTACATGTCTCCTTAGGCTTCTGGATCAACAGATATGTCTCCTACCGACCACAGACGGGATATCATTGCACGACAACTCCAGTGTGATTCATAACCCGCATTAACAGTATCGACCGACCAAGTGCAACAGGCATGGAACTCCATCCCAAAAACTGACATCCGGCGCCTGCACAACGCAATTCATGCACGTGTGCATGCTTACATTCCTCATTCTAGCAGTTACACCAGTTATTAATGTACCAGCATTTCCAGTGGGTTATGTCACGCTAATTATCACCCTGTGGTATTGCAATGTTAATCATTTGCGTATGTTACCTAAACATATGTATTCTAGAAACTTCATTACTCCAAATTAATTAATTTTTGGTGTTGTGACATTTTTTCCGTCGGAGTATAGAGATCGGGTTTGGGTTCAGGCCTTCAATGTGAGGTCTAAGACGTTAAAACAAGGTAGGATACTTGACTATATTAGGCGTACTTTTTGTACAATGCTGTTATGGTCACTGGAGAAAAATTTAGTCGCTTGATACTCAGAAACTCAAATATGTAGTAAAGTCATCTTCAGAATATCAAAATATGTAGGGAGTTTGATACACACGGTCTGGAGTAACATACACTTATGTATATGCTTTCATATTCTGAAGATGAGTTTACTCGAAACCTTTTAACAAAGTTAAGTATCCGAACATAAAGTGACTAAATTTTTCTGTAGCGAGCATAACAGCAGTGTATAAAAGATGTCTCCGTATCTGTATAATGGTCGCACGTCTCTTACGTGACTATATGTCACACGTAAAATACACTAAGTGATCAAAAGCGTCCGGACATCCTGCAAAACACACACACACACACACACACACACACACACGCACACACACACATATATATATATATATATATATATATATATATATATATTACGTGCATTGTGCAGCCACCTACAGCCAGGTGCTAGATATAAAAGACCTCAGTAGCCATTAGACATCGTGAGAGAGCACAATGGGGAGCTCCGCGGAACTCACGGACTTCGAACGTGGTGAGGTCATCAGGTGTCACTTACGCCACACATCTGTACGCGCGATTTTCACACTTCTAAACATCCATAGGTCCACTGTTTCCGATGTGATAGTGAAGTAGAATCCTGAAGGGACACGTACAACACAAAAGCGTACAGGCCGAACTCGTCTGTTCACTGACAGAGACCGCCGACATTTGAAGAGGGTCGTAATGTGTAATAGGCAGACATCTATCCAGACTATCACACAAGAATTCCAAACTGCATCGGGATCCACTGTAAGTACTATGACAGGCGAGAGGTGAGTGCGAGAGGTGTGCTCATAAGCCACACATCATGCCGGTAAATGCCAAACGATGCCTCGCTTGGTGTATGGAGCGTAAACATTGGACGAATTAACAGTGGAAAAACGTTGTGTCGAGTGACAAATCACGGTACACAATATGACGATCCGATGGCAGGGTGTGGGTGTGGCGAATGCAAGGTGAACGTCATATGCCAGCGTGTGTACTGCCAACAGGAAAATTTAGAGAAGATTGTGTTATGATTTGGTCGTGTTTTTCATGGAGGGGACTTGCACCCCTTCTCGTTTTGCCTGGCACTATCACAGCACAGGCCTACAGTGATGTTTTAAGCACCTTCTTGCTCCCCAGTGTTGAAGAACAATTCGGGGATGGCGATTGCATCTCTCAACGCGATCGAGCACCTGTTCATAGTGCACGGCCTGTGGCGGAGTGGTTACAGGACAATAAGATCCCTGAATGGACTGTCCTGCACAGAGTCCTGACCTGAATCCTATAGAACACCTTTAGGAAGTTTTAGAACGCCGACTTCGTGCTAGGCCTCACCGATTGACATCGATACCTGTCCTCAGTGCAGCACTCCGTGATGAATGGGCTGCCATTACACCAAAAAACCATCCAGCATCTGATTGAACGTATACGTGCGAGAGTGGAAGCTGTCATCAAGGCAAAGGGTGGGCCAACAACACATTGAATTCCAGCATTACAGTTGGAGGGCGCAACGAACTTGTAAGTCGTTCTCAACCAGGTGTCCGGATACTTTTGATCACATAGTGTATGTTAAGCACGTTTAAGTGAACTTAAATTGTAACAGTTACGTAGAGATGAAAAGACCTACACAGAATAGATACCCGAGGAGAGTTGCATCAGACCAGTTTCTATTAGAAGACCACAACAACAAAACTAACAATAATAGCAGTCCAATAGAGACTTCACGACTGACTAGAATCACGGAAAATGAACTTTCAGCCGTTGTTCAAGCCACATATTTAGTTCCACGTCACTCACACATTGGAGTTCAGGACTCACCTTAACGATGGACCCAAAGCAGACAATGAAGATATAGCAGCAGTGCGCCATCTCCTCTATTTGTTCTGGAAAATCGCCGCACAACTTCAGCACGACTCCGGCAGGTAGGAAGCAGGCAGAGGCCAGGGTGACGGCAGCGAGTACTGTAGGCACTACGTGGCCCCCGTGCTCCTGCGGACGCCAGAGGCCCAACAATCGCAGAACTGAAGCCTCGGAACCCAGCAGTTTGGCAAGCTCTTTTGCAGGCTGTCCCATTGCCGATCCTTAACTGATGTGCACGATTTTCAATCAGTTCTAGACTGGATCACTGCCTGGAACACAAAAGACCCTAAAACCTTTTACGGAAGCAACTAATAAATAGTTCATAATTATTTATCTTGTATTTTTATTAGTTCTATAAGGTACTGAGGTTCTTCAAAGTAGTGAAAAGACTAATCGAACATTAATTAATGATATTCAGCAAGCTGTATCTGAAGCGCTCTACAGCTGTCACCGTTGCTGAGTAAATATATATTCCTACCTTTCTTAACATTCCTTGTAGGACTTGTCTTCATAGATACCATCACAGCCTTACGATCACTGATACCTTCCTCTGCGTTGACTGATTCGGTAACTTGAGGTCTGGTTGTTGCGAGAATGTCTAAGAAGTTATCCGCACGAGTGGGTTCTTTGACTATGTGCTCAATGTAATTTTCGGACAAGACATCCAGGACAATGCCACACGATTCCCTGTCTCTGGCACCAGTTTTGATGGCATAACACTCTCAAATCTATACTTGGCAAGTTGAAGTCACCCCCTAATTCACGGCACGATCAGGAAACTTTCTAATGATATTCAGCAAGCTATATCTGAAGCGCTCTACAACACAATTTCACCCAGATTAATTCACATTCGGAATCCGTGATAACCTCGATAGATTTTATAGAATTTTGTACTGCAATAAACACGCCGCCACCATTGGCCTCTGACCTATCCTCACGATAAACATTTCAGTCTGAACTTAGGATTTCCTTGTCACTGCCGACTGGAGTGGCCCTGCGGTTCTAGGCGCTACAGTCTGGAGCCGAGCGACCGCTATGGTAGCAGGTTCGAATCCTGCCTCGGGCATGGATGTGTATGATGTCCTTAGGTTAGTTAGGTTTAATTAGTTCTAAGTTCTAGGTGACTGATGACCTCAGAAGTTAAGTCGTATAGAGCTCAGAACCATTTGAACCATCATCCTTGTCACTGACGCCTGGCTTCAACCAGCTTTCTGTTCCCACTGGTATCTGTGCATTATAACCTTCAATAAGGGATACTAAGTCTGGGACCTTTCCTTGGATGCTCCTGCAGTTTACTAAAATCATGTTTATCTTTTCTATCTCTGATCTGCGAGGGCCAACATTCTCTGAGGTCACTGTGGCTGATTTAACAGGCAAATCGTGTTTGCTCCAAAGGGAGGTTTTCTCTAACGTAAAAAAGAGCCATGAGCACGCCACACGTACTCCGCTACCATAGTAGCCGCTTCCTGCAAGTAGTGCAGACCTGATCTCTTAAGGGAACCCTAAAATTCGGCACCCGATAGCGCAGTCGAGAAATTCACATCCGATACCGTTGAAGAGCCGTCTGAGCCTCTGGTTTAGACCTTCCACTCTGCTTCAAACCAGAGGAACACAACCAACCATGGGTACGATGCTACAATGAGAGCTTAGCCTGAACCTGCATGCGTTACTAGTTGCCTTCACCAACCCTGCCGGCCGCCGAAAGGACCCAAAGAGCAGCCGTCATTCGCGCCGACATGTTCTACTACATGCAGCCAGTTGCACCCAGTACGCTCGATAGCAGCCGGCAGGGCCTCCTCCACATCACAGATGAGACCTCCCGGCTAACATACCGAATGCACATCGGAATTCTTTCCCGCCTTCCTGCTATCTCACTGAGTGTCTCCATCACCCGCCTACCATTGGAGCTCCCAATGAAAAGCATACCCACCCTCTGTACTTGTCCGGACTGGACAGGGAAATAGACCGTTGGCCCAACAGAAGAGGCACCCCATGCTGGCTCAGAGTTATCATCAACACTGGGAAGTACCTCGTACCTGTTTCTAAGACTTAGGGAGCCAGCCGCACGGCCTGCTCCCTCTTTCGCCTTCCGCCCAGTGACTCGTGAACCCACCACTGTCTGCCACTCACTCTGGAGTGAGGACGGACAGGTAAAACACTGTGTATCGGAAGCTGTAGTGACGTCCGGGCCACCAGGGGATTCCAGTGACACCAAAGGTGTCGCAGGTCCCGTCACTGGCGCCCGGACGCCACCGCAAATTCGAGCATTAGCTAGAAGCTAGAAGCTTGTCGACGGTAGCCAATGCAGCTTCCAACTGTTTACGGACAGCAGCCAACTCTCCTTGTGTCCGCACACAACAAGCACAGTTCCTAGTCATATTGCACTGTGTATAAAATAGATTTTAAAATATACCAAAGGAGAATAAAGTAACACTAATAGTTGGTGTGCAGATTTCTCACTGAACTCTGAGACCGCAAGCTATTAAACAGAGGAAATTTCTCTACATGGAAGATTTACACTAGGAAGCCACCCTACACAACGATATTCACAAGACTTACGCAAAAAAACTACCATTAATTTTCTGATTACTGACCTACACAAAAAAATACACACGTACAGTGAACTTCTTTGCAGAAGCACGCGAACAAAAAACAAAGACTAAATTACTTTACAGTTTATCACACAAGTGCTGCTGCTGCTGCTCTGCTGCGCGTCCTCTCGGCTGTGGTAGACAACAGTGCTGAAGTGTGAGTGTCTTTCGACGATGGAACGCAGTTTTCGTCGTACCATTGTCATTGATACTGTATTGTCCATAAACTTATTCAACTCAACAGTCATTTCGTAGCATTAACATCATTATTCCGAGTCAGAAGCCATTTCTCATAGTCCATGTCCTCTAAGAACTCCTTTCACTTGTGGTCTTTGCCTAAACAGTTCAAATTTTTCCGTCAATTATGTCTAGTTTAATGAGTCTAAACACCTATAACAGATACAGAATAATACCATGGATACATATAGTAAGGGTGCTGCCAATGTGCTGTGCTTGGAACACTGTGAGATCGGATATGATGGTGAATCTTCTCATACCATCATGGATGTGTCAGGGTCTCAGAATACTCCCAGATGCGTTATATGAAAGGCACAAAAATTAACATCACTGTGTCCTGCAGTAAAGCAGACAAGAAGTTCCCAAAGTGAAGTGTTTGAGACAATGTGTTTATTCTATTCAACATCTCCATCTTGGTGAGAACGTCACTTCCTATGTTAATTTTTATATCATTTTTCCTTGTGTGGAGGCAAGGGCAGCACGTAATAAAGTCCGCTCCCAGGGTAAAATGAGACAAACTCATTTATTGGTAACCACATAACTGAACAGTTTGCAGTTCTCACATGAAATAGAAAATAATAGCCACTTTTGGGTAGAACGACAAAGTTTCTCGGCTTGAATACAGCTCTCTGTCTTCAGACGGTATCTTTGGATGTCCTAGACTGTCGCATTCGTTTGCAACCTCGTGTCCAGCGTGATCAGACGCAGGATTACCTTGAGACATCGGCTGGGTGCTGACAGCCAATGGTCGACCAATGCTCGAAACAATTTTGGCCGCTGTAATGTGAGGGTGCTAACGGCCTGTCCAGGCGGTTAAGCATAGGCGTTGTCTGGTTGGTGTCTAGGTTACAGCTGAGTTTGAGTCGTAGGCCGCACTGGATTGACTTCCTGTGAGGTTCTGGGCAGCGGTGGAACTAATGCTGGCGAACGCTACCAACAGATGGGCTGCTGGCTGGAGTAGGCATTGAGCATAGAGTATGAGTGAATGCTATCAGGTAGTGGTAATACAGTATTTTAAATAATCTTGTGGAGGATTTCCGCGAGGTACTACGTGACGTCTAGACTCAATGTAGTTCCGTGATGACAATGCTGCGGTTGCAGAGGGGTGTACTGCTGGTAGGCGATGCTGATTCCTCTCATGGAGAACACTTGAGTCTGGTGTGTGCACAAACCGATGTGTTGGTGTTCTCTTCAGCGTGTTGATTTTGTGATCCACTAATGTTAGTAAGCATGTGGTGTGTCTGGCAAGGATTGCTCCAACTCCAACCCCCCCCCCCCCCCCCGTCGGAGGTTCGAGTCCTCCCTCGGGCCTGCGTGTGTGTGTTGTCCATAGCGTAGGTTAGTTTAAGTTAGACAAAGTAGTGTGTGAGCTTAGGGACCGATGACCTAAGCAGTTTGGTCCCGTAAGGTTTTATCACAAATTTACAAATAGGGATTGCTCCTCCCCTTAAAACAAATGCAAAATGCTGAACTTAACAGGCCAATGGGACTTCGATAGCCATCAGGAGACAAGCTCGACTGAGAGCGGCCTACAGTGACGCCACAATGATGACGGGCTCGGTTAAAGTGAAGGAGATGCCCATGTGTGCAGAGATGGGGCTCTGGGTGGTTGGTGCACTGTAGGCGCCGAAAAAAGTAAATAGGCAGGACAGTGGGATCCACACTGCGGAATTGCAAGAGATGAACAATCCGTTGGAGGCAATTGTACTAGCGGCGTGCAAGGGAGAATTCAAGACGTTGGCACCAAAAGGGAAGATGAAAACCTGTGCACAGACAAGACACTGAAAAGAAAACATAAGACTCGATTGAGCACAAAAAATGGAAAACTTAATTCTTAATGCCATAGTGATTAAGGGTCCATACTGGCGACAGGGAAACTGTGTTGACGGCAGAGGGAGGGAACCATGCCAGGAGCAGATGAGGCCACCCCTGCAACAGCAGTGGTCATGATCGCAGCAGGAGACGGCTGTGCCAGTGGTAGAAGATAAAGATGGGCTGATGGCAGAAGTCTGTGCCAATGGCAGAGGAGGCCGGGTCAGCTACATTTGAGAGTGTGTTGGCGGCTGAGAGGAGCAGTTCCAAATGCTGAGAAATATAAGCCTGATGTCCTATTGCAGCGACAGCAGCAGAATCATGCGCAAAGACGCTGTAAATGATGGTGTGTAAGTGTGGCGAGCAATGTGGCGTTGTCAGTGCAGCCAGTTGCAAGTTGGCTGATCGGCATCAGCCTGGGACGAGATATGCTGATGGCCAGACAGTAATGTTGAGAGAGTACGTGGTGACGCCTGAGTCCAGAAGGGTCAGCACCAGATGAGTACCTTTGAGTTATAATGGAAGTTTCCTCTCCAGCATTTGGTGGAGGCCAGTGTGTCGAGCCAACATTGGGAGCAACGGCAGACGAGGATGCAGATCTTGAGCTGAAAGTGTGAGCAGCATCTGTTGTGGCCAGTGGAGAGCAGCCACCAGGCAGAGCAGCGTTGCCAGATGAGGTGAGCTGCATGGAACTGAAGACGGCAGCCACTTGTTGCTGTAGGGCTGGGTCATCTCTTCCCCAACTTTCAAGCCATTTGTCCTTGCATGGTGGCAAGAACAACGCGTAATAAAGTCAGCTCCAATAGTAAAATCAACAGACCGCGGCCACAGGAATGCAAGGTGCCGACGCTGTTGGCCAGGTGCTGGAGTCTTAGGCGGTGTCTGCCATTGTCCTGATTTGAGTCCAGTTGGAGGATAGGGCCGCACTAAAACATCTAGTGGAGAACCCTGCTTGCAAATTGACTGCCAGTGAACCTGGCATTGTTCCAGGAGAGTGAGCGATTGCTGTCCAGTAGTGGTCATGTGGCCATGCAGCACCTTAAGTAATCCTGCGGAAGGATTTCCGTTAGGTAGCACATGGTGTGCAGGCACAAGGTATTACCGTGCTCGCAGGGCAGAAATCGCTGAAGCGTGGCGCTGTTGGCGGGCGATGCCTTTTGATGCCTCTCTTGGAGCCTACCAGAGTGTGGCGTGTACGCAGAGCGACGTGTGTGTGATGTCGTCTGGTGTGTACACTGATCACCGTGTTGCTGTTGTTATTCTCAGGTGCTATTAAGCAAGCGGTGTGTACGGTGAGAATGTGGATTGCCCTCATGTGGCCGGCTTCGGCGTTTGACTCCTTGGGTTTGGAAACATGCCTGCTATGTGCGTATGTACAAGAGGTTGAACCGGGCGGGAAAATGACCTGGCTACAGTAATAATAAATGTAACCGTTTGACTGAAATAGTCCTTATGGTGTTGGTGTTTTAATTTCATTATTTGGTTTACTTTTTTTGTTCTGAATCATTTCGTACCCAGTGAGGCCAGTAACTTTAGCTTTTGCTTCAAAAGAGAAATTCAGAGATGGGACGTATGCTTTTATATTCTAATACAGAGACTGAGGCGGTCTTCATGAGTTGCATGTAGCTCTTTCAGAAAATGTGTGTCCCGAAGTCCAGCACGATAGTCAAATATACAGTAATTCTTTTTATTTTCGTGATTTGCGTAGAATGTTGCTGTCGCAAGAACAGTGTGCCGTAAGAACACAGCTGATTGAGAGCAAAGGCTGTTCATGCCTTGGGAATGAGAATGACATCTGGATAGCATCCGAAGTCATCGCGATGCGATTGTCGGTTTATGAGTTCTCACGGCATTTTCACTAATCAGGAAGGCAAAACAGTTATGAGGACGAAGAGTTGTAGTTGCTGTTGTCATTTCGAAGAGCGACTACACGGCCATTAGCTTGCAGAAAACAAGTGTATACAAATTTTATATGATAACTGCTGTCGGCTATACCTACCAGCAATCATTACTTCATTAATGCTGGCGGCACTGCCGTCACACCAGGGATATTAAACTGAGCTAAAAAGGTTCAGTGACAGAGTTAACATATAAGATAATTAGTGATCTGGACTGTTTTAACGTTACTTTCATAATTAACCGCTATGTTCCTTGACTCTATGTCTAATGTAAGTAATTTTTATTTCACCGGAGGTATAAAGAGAACCATTGCTACACGTTGAAGAATGATTGACATTGGCACGAATATGGGATACAGCAGCTCTCAAAGCGAGTTAGTGTGTGGTACATCGTGTACAGTGATACTGTAATTTGCTCTCTATACTTTGTTTGTGTCTGAAATTTAGCCAATCTTACCTCACACTCTATAAAATCTACGTATTACATAAATCTATGTATTCACAAACTGTTATACAACTTACACTCGTATGCTGATCTTTGACTAAACAGAACCTAATTTGAAGTGAACAGTAACTGATCTGAATGCACCTTGAATTTGTAGCAAATACGCAATGGAACTAAAACAATCAATTGGTCCTAATCAAAATTTCCACTTATCTCGCTTCTTGCCAACACTGTTGTAGATTTCTCGAAAGGGCAACAGAAAATAGCAAACAAGCAGGGTCTAAGCTATATTTCTGTTTTTAAATACAAGTTCAAACTGTTGCAGATCGCAACGCGCAATGATAAACATTTTGGTGCTTAGAGTAACTATTCCTCTGAAATGATATACCAAGACAACGGTTTTAGAATGAAATATATATTCGAAAGGACTTTGCACTTTACACATAACATTGGTCTCAACAGTACTACGCTTAACAAAGTGAACAATGATTTAAAAAGGCAACAAAAAAATGGTTCAAATGGCTCTGAGCACTATGGGACTCAACTGCTGAGGTCATTAGTCCCCTAGAACTTAGAACTAGTTAAACCTAACTAACCTAAGGACATCACAAACATCCATGCCCGAGGCAGGATTCGAACCTGCGACCGTAGCGGTCTTGCGGTTCCAGACTGCAGCGCCTTTAACCGCACGGCCACTTCGGCCGGCAAAGGCAACAAAGACTACAGAGAATTTCTATAAAAATCGAACAGTTTTATTAGTTAACATGCGAGTCCATGACTCAGGGAAGTGGGGTGGTTTTTCTCAGCTCTGAGCAAGTTAACTGGCATAATACACAGTACAAGTTAACTGGCTGACAATCACTCGTATCTGCGCAGAGCTGCAGTCTTATCCGAAAGTTATTCTCTTCAAAACTAATAGCTTTATTCAAAATTTATATTTCTTTACTTTTCAATGTACGCCAGAATTTATATTTCTTTATTTTTCAATGTACCCATCTTACTCATCCTATCCTCATCTGTCCAATCTTCATCTAACAGATACAATCTCAAGTCCACACAGCATTACGAAATAAGTCCACCACCTGCCACACTTCAACTAAGAATGTATGAGACTGCACAGAGGCAAAGACTGTACACGACAAGACCAAAGATTGTTTAGCAGTATCGTACCTTGCTCTCTCACTAACAAGTACATTGATTACATACAAAAACAGAAATGACCGTACAACACTATTGTCCCACTCTTTTTACATGCGACTCTGAGAGGAGAAATTTAAATTTTGGGTGTTTAGCAATTATGTAAAATGGAGAATAGGGGAGGATTTATTATCATTTATATGCTGTCGTGTCTTACTCTGGTTGCACGGATATCGAATACCGCTATAAAACAGGGTTACGAAATATCTCAACACAAGCTGTCTTTGAAATTTCTTTAAACAACGTGATACATGCCTCAGTCGCCAGCTTAGAATGTAACAGACTACGTCGTTCAACTAGAAGATTAACGATATGGCTCAGCTTCAGACAAGAAGTGGGTAACTACGAATATTAACTGGAACACATTTTCCCTCGAAGCTTTATAGTACCTCCTGCGAGCAGAGAGCACACAGAACTTTGCTTAAATTTTGTCCACGATATTAGAGATCATCGACAGACCGGTAATTTCTCAAAATCACATTCCTTGTAATACTTTTTATGCTATAAAAACATCACACAATTGATGTACTACTTCAATTGTTATATTGACGGGAATGCGGCTGGAGTCGTGTGATACACACAGTGTTCCACATTGAGTTTTAAATGAAGCAGTTACAACGACAAAAATGGCACCGTTTCCTGACGGCGCTCTTAGATAATACAGAATAGCACAGTAGTAAACATTCTCTGTCAAAGATAACCACAAAGCATAATTATTAAATTATACCGTTTGTGACAGATTGATCGGATTTTTCAGCCGACGTTTGTTTGATGATTTCTCTGACGTTTCGCCAGCACGAGTGGATGGCGTTGTCAGAGCTTCAGCCTCCATTGGTGGTCGCGGCCGCAGATTACATGTACGTGGCACGTCCACATTCAAGGACTTCAGCGGGCATTACCGCTGCAGTTGTCCCCTTGCTACCTGCAAAGGACGTTTGCTGCAGCACGCAAATCCAGGGTCCCATAACCTTCAGGCTTCCTTCTCTCTTGGTGAAGCTGTTGTTATGTTAACGTATTTCTATAGCATCCATGAAAAGGCGACTGCGGTAGCAGTGTTGTATAGCAAGAATGTCTGTATCGGCGAATTTTACTATGTCCTTAGTCTCATACAGCGTCTGTCCTGCCGCGGCCGATTTTTCCACCTGCCCCATCAGGCAATGTCGCGTATGTGCGGTGATCCTGATAGTCCAACCATTTCTACACAGACTGGTGAGTGCTACCCTTTACTTCGTTGCCCATCTGAGACATTCTTGATCTTATTCGTTCGTTTATGAAAAGTCTTGACGCCGTCTTTGCACAATATACAGTCATTTCTGTCCGTAATCTGGGAATGCATGTTTTATTCCGGTTAAAATTGTTATGTAACTGCTCCTCAAAAGCCTTTGTAGGTGTTGTCTCTCGTCTCTGAGGCTCTGTGGCTTTCATCGAATGCCTCACATTACGAGCGTATTAATCATGCTTCTTTTGCTGGCTCAGGTGATCATCTGACAGTTTTTGGAAGTATCGGTCCGCGAGCGTCGGTTTTCAATACACGCTATGTCCCAGGTTTTCACCATCCCTCGTCATCACTGCATCTAGAAAGGGTAGCTGTTGGCCATTTTCTACCTTCATAGTAAATTTTTCTTGGCATGGAGACTGCTCATGTGTCTTAGACAGTAGCCGAGCTGTTCCTCACCATGGCTCCACATAACGAAGGCATCGTCGACGTATTTGTACCACACCTTTGATCAACAAGGTGCCAAGACCGGCGCCTGTAGTTCTAAATGTCCCATGAGTAAGTTGGCCACAACTGGACTAAGTGCACTACCCATGGCGATACCTTCCAGCTGTTCGTAGAAGTCATTTCACAGGACCTACTCCGTGGTGAAACAAGGATGAAAGAACATGGTAATGTCTTGCGGGAAAATGAAAACGATGTACTCCAGAGTATCAGTAAGTGGCACTTTTTAAACAAAGAAACAATTTCAAAGCTAACTAGGATGTCGCTTGGTTCGCGTTTTAGTGTCTTGAGCTTCTCAGTGAAATCTGCTGAGCTCTTTATGTATGTGGCAGTCTACCCCACATGCGGCTGGAGCAGAGACCAAGTGTTTCGCCAATTAATACGATAATGAGCCAGAAGCGCTAACAATCGGTCTGAATAAAACGCTATTATAATAGATCTTTGGTAATACATACAGCCGAGTCGGAAGGGTTTCCGTGTTGCGCAGGTTACACTGTATGGTATCTCCGCCGAGAGAGAAGTCGTCTTGATTAACTGATTCGTATTCCATGTCATTCGATTAGTTGGACCTGCGCTTAGTTTACGGTAAGTCGTCGGATCTAATAGGTCCTGGATATTTTACTCTTAATCTTTGATCTTCATTACGCCGGTCGCATTTACTTTGTCGGCAGAAAGTAACAATGTGGTCTTGTCAGCGTTAATACTCTAGCTTGTAACTCTTCTTTCTTCAGTTTACTAACTGGGGGTTTTCACCGGCGCAGTATGCTGGCGGTTCCAGTGCATATTTCCTCAACTCTTTCACGAGGAAAGGGCAGAATGGCCGATTCATTATTACCAGTGATGTTCTCCATAGGTATAGTTCTCGGAATGACAGTGAAAATCCCTCCTTTCTAATGGACAGATTGTTCCTCTACGGTTAATTGTTGTTCACTGAGGCCGACCTCTGCGCGGTGCGTGACGTGTCGGGAGTATCCTTGTCAGTCTGCTTCCCTGATCTTGCAGATATTTTCTGATGTCGCTCTCTCCAGGAGTCGAATAATGCTGTCGGCCTTGAATCCATTGTCTCGATGCATGCTGCTACTCAGTTGATAGAAAATGTCCGAAAATTCCTCGTCCGTTCTTGCAAACCATCTCTGTGTTGTATGAATTCATTCTCGAGGAAAGCTCGTTCCATTCTGTCGTCGATACGGTGTGCTTTACCGTTGGTGATTAGGTGTTTGCATTGCAAGGACTTTGGTGTGGTCCCTTCATCACGGCACCTCGTCATTAAGGCGCTTTCTTTTTCCGTCGTTGGTCAAGGCGCCGGTAGAATCTGTAAATCTCGTCCCAGTAAAGGCGAGACAGAAACTAGCAGGCAATTTGTCAACAAACGGCCATAAAAACCTTAACAATTCTACCTGATGACTACGGCCCAAGCACGTAGTATCTACGACAGAATGGAACGGAGATACCTGGCAAAAACGGATGAGATTTTGGTTATTTTATATCAAGTAAAACAGATGAGATTTTGGTTTTTTTTATATCAAGTAAGAGGCAGGATACAAGGAGATGACTGGGGCAAGATCGACGGCAGGACTCACAGCAGCATGCAAAACGCACCAGACCGGTGCATGGATGAACAGAAGAAAAAGTTTGTAAGTGGCGTGAGCAGTCTGACAAGGCGATTTCCGAAATGTCAGTATAGTGGTCAACCTAAGTGAATGACAACTGACCAAAGAAGAAAAGTTTGTCCTTAAAAAATGGAGCTTCGCTATTATTTCCGAGAACTGTACAGAAGTGCTATCACACTAGCCTGTTCAGGGATCCTATAGAAATACGTTAACCTGACAACAGCTTCACCCAGAGAGAAGGAAGCCTCAAGGTTAAGAGACCCTGAATTCGCGTGCTGCAGCGAATGGCCGTCGCAGGTAGCAAGGGAAGAACCGCAGCGGTAATGGCCGCTGTAAAGCCCTTGGACGTGGGCGCGTCACGTACGCATAATCTGTGATTGCGTACTCGACTCGAGTCCACGACCATCAAACAAACGTCGGTCGAAAAATCGACATGGCAATTTGTTAAGAAGTAGCCACGAAAGACTTAATTGTTTTGTATACTGTTCATTTTCAACTAATTAAAGAATGTCAATACTGCCTGGACGTAATAATTTGGAAGGAACACCCGCTTGATTACAGAAAGAATTATGCTTCGTAAATGTCTGAATCTTGGCTTTTTCTTAATGCATCGTGAAATGATTCACGACAAGATCACTGTAACGGAGCTTGCTTATCTTCAAGCAGACATGGTTCTCCTGACCTGATCTTCTTCCAGAAGAAATAGTATTAAATTTGTAGAAATTCTTGATGAGTTGGGCAACATGCAATTCATATTTCTGAATGACAGAACGCTTTTCCATGCGACTACAAATAGAAAAAAGAGTATTCTAACATTATTATGTTCCTCGCGTCTGAATATCTACACAGCTTCAAAACGTGTCTGGAAAACAAAAACTACTGAATACCCCTTTAGGTCTGATGTCTTGTGCACCAACATAGAGACCAAAACGAAATAAAAGATCGACAATAGACAAGGAAAAAGCTTGAAGCAAAACACTCGAATCACAAACTACAATGGTTTTAAATATATACGCTGACGGGAAAAAATCTTAACATCAAGACGGAGTTATGCGAGGTAAACGGAAGTTTGGATCTGAAAGATGATGTCTATTCAAATTTCGCACCAGTCGCGTAAGAGGGGCGCTAGTAGCACCACTGTCAAGATGCAAATCAAGTTTGCTTCAAATACACGCAGTAATTGTCATCAGCGTTATTTAACTTTGTGATGGGACATGGTGAGTTGATGCTACTCAAGCATACTACTCAAGATGGCCTTTAATGTGATAAAGGCGCCATGATCAACACCTCACTGAGTTTGAACGAGGTCTGCTAACAGGGTTATGAGAAGCTGAATGTTCCTGCTGCGGTATTGAAGGAAGACTTGGCGGGAATGTAGCCCCTCTACATGATTCCTGGCAGCGGTTATCACGAGTATCTTCAGGCACTGGACGGCCACGAGCCACTGGGGAGAGGGAAGACTATCGTGTTCGGCGTATGGTTCTGTCGCATCGTACTGCGCCTGCAGCAGCAGTTGTAGCAGCAGTTGGCATCACAATGACAGAACGACCTGTCACATAGCTGTTACTTGAAGGAGCGCTCCGAACCCGACTCCCTGTAGCGGACATTCTGTGGACCCAAGACCACCGCCATTTGCTGACCACATTTGTTTTTTGAGCCCTAACGCGAAACAAAACGAAACTGCCATTTGCGACTTCAGTTGTGTCAAGCGAGAGCTCACTGGAGGGTAGGGTGTAAGTCTGTTGTGTTTTCTGATGAAAGCTGGTTCTGACTCGGTTACAGTGTTGGCCGTGAGTGTTGGCCTGCAACCAACCTGTCTGCGAGCTACACACATTCCGTCATTCTAACCGAGAGAGCTTTACAGAGTGTCGACATGTCGCCTTTACCTGCTCGGTCACTAAATCTGTCTCCAATCGAGCACATACGGGACATCATCGGACGACAGTTCTAGTGCCACTAAATGGTTCAAATGGCTCTGAGCACTATGGGACTTAACATCTGAGGCCATCAGTCCCCTAGAACTTCGAACTACCTAAACCTAACTAATCTAAGGTCTTCACACACATCCATGCCCGAGGCAGGATTCTAACCTGCGACCATAGCAGTCGCGCGGTTCCGGATTGAAGCGCCCAGAACCGCTCGGCCACCTCGGCCGGCCCAGTGTCACCCACAATAAGCATTGTGGGTGTATTGACCGACTAAGTGCTACAGGCATGGAACTCCATCCCACAAACTGACATCCCGCAACTGTACAGCACCATTCACACACGTTTGAATGTATGCATTCAACATTCTGGCGGTCACACCGGTTATTACTGTACCAGCATTTCACATTTGTAACGGCCTGTCTAGTCCTTACGTTAATCTGTAGTGCACTGCAGAATTAATAACTTCAATATGTTTTCCTAGACAAATGTATCTCAGATATTTAATTACTCTACATTAATTACTTTTTTGGTGATGATTGTGTTTTCACAAGTTTATATACGGGAGAGAGAAAAGAAGAACCGGTAAGATGCATTTAGTCTGTTGGCTGCTACGAGGTTATGGCTGCTTTTCTATTCGATCTACAGGATCAGATATCGAGCCGTTCTAGGGAGAGAGGTTAGACTTTTTAAAATGAACTTTGATTTTGCGCCCACGTTTCCGCTGTTGTGATCTTCCCGCTGGATTAAAATTTTGTGTTATGTACTGCGCAGAGACTCCAACGAATACTCTCGCTTTTTGCTGCAATGTTCTTACCGACAGAGCTAACCAAGCTACGAACCACGCCCCACCTCACGGCCTCATAGCCCCATAGTTTCTTCGGTAGGATCATAGCGCGCTTAATAGAAAAGGTTACGTTCCTGTCCCCGACCGGCAGACAGTTTTAATATGTTGGGAAGACTATTCACATTGCTCTTCTGAAATTGGTTATGTATTCATAATGCGCCAAAAAATTCCTTTTAGTGTACTGATACAACATAAAGCTGAAATAGCAATGAATACGGTTTAGTCGCAACAACAAATGTGAAAATGTCTTAAGCTAAGCATTTTTCAGCTTTATAAGGCGTACTGTTTCGGAAGGCAAAAGAGATGTGCAACTAAGATTTAGAAGATGAATGGAATAACAAAAATATGCAAATATTTATACTGCGCACGGTAAACTAACAATAGCCATCTTCATTTGTAATTTTGTAGCTCACATCTGAAAAATTATGCAGCTGAGTGACGCCTTAAACCACCGCTGATACTTCGATAGGTGCAAATCGAGTCATATCTTAGGCACAAATGCAACGAGACAGCATTTTGTAAAGAAATCTTGGAATGTGTACCATGTCAGAAATACAACCGATATATGCACCGTAAACATTAGCTCCACCACACAGCAAAAGATAGAGAAAGTCGATCATGAAAGTCAGTTACCAATGGCTGAGGTATCTCTGTCCCCCTCTTGTTCGACCTGAGAAAGAGCTGGATTCAAAGTAAATTTAAGCAAAAACTTCCATCTCTATCTATAAGTCCATTTGGTAACTTCATCTCAATTGCTTCCTGAATAGTACTATTCCAGTATGTGGAATCGTATTTCAAAATATTCGTGTCCTCATACTCCATAGGAATATGTGCCATGGAAGTGTTCCGCAATAGCAGATTACCTCGACCTTTGTAAGCTAGAATGACGCTTGTACTGAATACATACATTCTCCAGCATCCCGTTCGTCTGACCAAGTCACAACTGTAACGGAGACGCTAGACACGCACCTTACGTGAACCAAGGTTGTCCTTCACACATCCTCATAGAGTCCTAATTTTACATGGTGGTCGAAAAGCTCATTTCACATTATGTTCCCGCAAAACACGACCTATCCTGTTGGAAATGCTATCTGTGTAAGGAAAGAAAGGCCGTAGACTTTGCTGTGAGCTCGTTATTTCCATCTTTCACTCGTTCCATGCCTGGTTGACAGCTCAACGAGTATATGATCCGTCTTTCACAACAACCATTCGGGTGAAAGGCTCCTCTTAGATGGACTAATTCAGATGACGTACTTTCAGTTTCTAAAATAACGTGACCCCTATGGAGCAAGGTACGAAGTACCTATTCACGCTGAGCCAGATGGTGACAAGTAAAAGCTTGAAGATATAAATGAACGTGAGTAGAGTTTCAATAAATGAGATTTCCCCAAGTAATGTTACCCTTGCTCTCGCCCAACAAATCAGGGAAGGGAAGGGAAGGTAACCACCTTTTTGATACCCATCGTGACTGAATTTAGATGATCGAAACAGCCGGTAAATTGTCATATCTACGAATCCAAGAAACAAAAGTAGACAGAGGAACTTAATTCACCAAATGTAACGCCTCCCATTTCCGACGACTCGTTGCCACGTTCCTCGAAATCTTCTATAAAAAGGTTGGAATAATAAGGGACAAAACTATCCCCATCGCAACTCCGTCTGTTCACAGAACTAGTCGTTGAGTAAAAAGCGACTTGAAGTCAATACAGTTTGAAGTTGGTTCACTATTCACCACAAAACACAGCCTCAACTTAACCGTAACGAGTCAGACGCGGGAACACGAGTGAAAAGGTAGATCACCTCACACCTCCTAGAATATGAAAGTCATTCAAACGCTGTCCTTCTACTCGATGTAAGAAATCCGTCCAATTCTTAATATGATGCTCACCCCGACCTACTAATGGGCTGAACAGAGTAGTAAAGTGTTTTGCTACATGGTATCTCGTAGCACCAGTGCTACTGACAACAGACTTAAAAGGAATCCTGTAGTTGTAAATCATAGGAAGACCATATAATACAGGGCTAAAAAACGCCACAAGACTTAAGACTTTTTTTTAGTTTCTTGCGGCAAGTAACGTTTCTTCAGGAGGTTGTTAATCTTCCATTACACCCTTTTTGTAGGGTCAGCAACGAATCTGCGATACGCTGAGGCCGATAGTAAACACTACCTTTTTTGAACGTAATCCTGTTTATACAACACAACTGTAACGTTGGCCTTGTTCGTATGTATCACGATCCAACCTCATTGAACGCAGAACAGCCCTCTCTCAGTTATTGTTGTATTACTCTTACGCCAGCTTGCACCGGACAGCACACTGCATGCTTCGCTCTAACCTCCTCGGTAGTCTCTGGAGGTAGTTCAAAAACATCCTGTTCAAGTGACATTGGAAATTCAACAGCTAGTAAATGCCTGCCCATTGGTGATAGGTTTGAAACTTCACCTAGTACGGATAAATCAGCGCCGCCTGAAACTTTGTTAGTGACATTGGTCACAGAACGTTGATATGTAGTATTACTCTCAGAAGTACGGAAACGTTAAAACTTAACTGAATTCCGGGCAGTCAAAGAACGAAATTTCTAGTCAAGTTGCCACTAGGGAGCATCGTATAGCCAAATGCAAGAAAAATCCTGAATTTTCGAAGCAATCATTAAATGAAGCCGAAATAATTCCTTGTACACGAAAACCAATTGTTGGCGAGAAAATTGGATCCTTCCACGAACAATAGCCAAACCAGCGCGTTGCTTCGTGCGATTAGCGGCAGTGTAACGACCCATAATGCACAGTTGCGGCAAACATTGGCACAACTTTATGGTCTCGATACCGTAACAAACACGAAAATACACACTGAAATCTCACTCTACTGTTGCGAAGTTTATCATACATTTCCTCCAGGCGAATAAAATTTTCATACAACTTATGGGAACGCGGACTCGACTTCCGCCAATGTTTCAACAAGAGCGCAACCTGTTGTTTTCAAGGCACAATTGAAGCGTGAGAGCGCTGTGCAAATGTGTCTCTTTTTTAATGACGTCTTCTCTACAACAGAGATTATATAAACAATAATTAGAGCTACACGTGCAATTGATAGAAGCCAGCCCCTAACATAAACAATTTTAATTGACCATCGTAGAAATAGTACTCGGTAATAGTTTATCAGTCCATAAAACTTCACGGGCAACATATTCTCTTTCAGGAAGGAACTTTAGAGACAAGTAAACACTGTCTTGCAGAAGCCAGGGGGTCATTACGCACAGCATTCACAAATGCAAAACGCCTATGTTCTTTCTCACATAGAAGCAACAGGGCTATATTACAAGACCTTATCCTGACGAATATTAATTACTTGAACATATTTTCATCAATTAAACCTGTGGTAGCTAAGAAAGGTAAAAACATAGAAAAAACAATTAACCTGAGAATCTGACACGGACGGGCCTCGGGCTCGGCTAGATTTGAGTTCCCACTCTCATGCGCGGCTTCCGACTCCCTCTCGGCGAGGAAGAGACTGTAGGACTTGCGTCGGAATTTTAACTGTCCGTCTCGGGTCACGTGACGGCGGCTGTTTGAAGAAATGAGCAAGACGCCCTTATTTGTTTGACATGGCGTCGCCGAAGTTATAATGTGTACCTTGTGTTACTCAAGGCAGTCATTGTTTCACTTAGTGGGGAGTTTGATGGGATCACATCCATTATAAATACTGTTTCCTGTTAACAGAGCTGTTCCAGAGCCACCGACAGCTTCTACTGTCGGCAGAAAGGCTTCTGAATAATACAATGTTGCACTGTGGAGCACACAGCACGTGGATTCAAACAATTTTAGTCGAAAGCCACTATATGTTTCATACGGCGGGCAGCTATTGTTCGTTGGGTACTTATTGTTCATCGATTGGTCGTTACTCAGCCATATCCAGGAGTTCTGTTTGTCAATTCAGAAAACTACGCTTCTCCGGCAGATAATATGAACTGCTAACACTTGTGGCTTTTATATGTGAGTTCCTTCTCACTCACCGCTATGCCAAGACAGTAGAAACGCTTTAATTTCATGACGTTGATATTTATTAAATTACTTAAACATTAATTAGTTTAAAGTTCTTGTCATACCATCGATTACTCAAAAAAAAACTTGCGTTGTGAAGGAGTAAAATAGTTAATTACTCAGCAGAATGAAGCAAGGGGGGCGGATGCGCTTTTGCTGAAAGGCATGCTACATCTTCTAATCTACCTACGTACAAGTCTAATCCTCGCTCTATGTGACCTCTATGCCTTTGCGAATTACACAGGAGAATTTTCATTAAACTCTCCAGCTTTTTCCTCGATAAATTTTGTGCTTAGATAGTTCCAAAAATAAGGAAACTGATGCATGGAAAGCCAAATTTAAAAAAAAATGGAAAAAGATAAAAATACAGAGTCCTCGAAGTCAAACTGAATCAAATACCTGAGATATCAACAGTCTCCTTCTTTCTTCAGAGAATTTTTCGTTCTTCTGTGAATATCAGGAAACAGTGGAAAAGGTGTGGTATATGTATTCCACAGTGTTCGATATGAGATGGTTCTAATAAAGATGCAAAATTTTAATACTTTAAATATACGTTCCTTAGTGTTTCATTGGGGACGAACATCTATTAGAAATTGCATTCAGCAGTGTGTTAAACTTAGGATGAGGCCTGAGGCAGAAATATAGAGAAAAGTCTGCCGGGCTGTAAATGCACTGGTTCCTGAATCAACAAGGGGTGGCCGTAGAACAAGATAAACATAACAGGAATTTCTCTGGTTTCCTGGCTTGTTTGAAACTATTCACCTGTTAATAATACAATGTCAGAATGCAACAGAGAATTGTTAAATTCCCTAGTCAGTGTACTATGTACGATCTTGACGATTATTTGCTAACGAACAGTATTCAGTAAACTAAATTAATGTACGTAAACGTTATAAGAATTCGAAACAATAACGTCGGACGAGAGAAAGTTGTGAGTGATCGTTTCATTTTATGAAATGTTTTGTCTCCTACGTCGTTTGTTTGCAAGTATTATAACGGGCCAGTATGGCACGGTTGACAAAACAGCCGGGAGATCGGCGTGCTGCTCAGATGCCCCTCCGTGTCCGCATCCAGTGACGTCTGTGGGCTGATAATGGCATGGCAGGCGGTCGGTGCCGTTGAACCTTCATGGCCTGTTCCGGAGGAGTTTTGTTTATTATGACACGATTATTTTATTGCCGTGGCATCGTAAGCTTCCAGGTGACGCCGTTTTTATGGTGGGGGAGGGGGGAGAGGAGGGTGTAAGTAGTTTCACCATTTTTCGTTGATATTTCTTGTGTACGACACTGTTTCGTTCTTATGATGTCATAAATTTATGCAAAATGCATTAACTCATATAGATAAGTGGCCAGTGATCTGTACTGATTTACCTACAATGATTTCCATAAATTACGAAAAAAGCAGATAAACAAAAAAATTAAAAAAAAGTGATCTGTTGCTACAAGAGTTGAACCTTTTACCACTACGGTAGGGTTTTACAAGGCACCCATATTGATACTACCTCACTGCAATCAGGTAACATCAGCTGTACGTAGCAGACCTTAGTACGTTTGATGGCGTGGCGGCTGTAGGTCCTGAACGATACAGGGGAGATGAACGGTGGAGAGACATTGTAACGTGGGCAGCGGTGTTCTGTTAGGCAGGAGTTAGGCCAAGCTGGCTGCTAATTGTGGTCTTTATGCTCTTCTTAGTGTATGTGAACAGTTTTTAAGCATCTTTTTTACCTCTGGGAGACTGAGTCAATGACGCCCAAAGTCTGTTACACACGCACACATATGACTGTAGCTGCCGTTGTGTACTTAAAAGAAGACGGTCGGTGACACGGTTACGTCTACAGCTTGTCGTAACTGCAGGCACCAGAAAGATCATATCCTCGAGTAGGCGAACACTGTACACAGCAGATACGAGGAAGGTACGAATAAGTGACAATCATTCAAATGTACACCACCTACTGCCTATTCGTGGTGGAAACATTTATAATGGACACTGGACACAACTGATTTTACGTTGGATTACAAATCTAATGCTACTGTTGTCTAAGAATGATTCCCATCTTCTTTAACACTCTAAAAAATCGCGTTTTGATTTGGCGTTTTGGCGCGGAGGCAAAACGTGTCGTAAGCTAACACCCAAATCTGCAAGTGTCAGACACACAGTTCGGTACCAAACATTGTGTGTCGAGTATGAACCAAAACAGCGATTTAGTTCGTGCTTAGTGCTGCCGTCCAGTAGAAGGTGCGTAAACGGTAATTAAAGGTAACACCAGAACTACTGAGTATAGCGAAATGGGATCCTTGAGATACACATGTGAACATGTGAGGTAGGTGAGATCGTATAGGGTCGGACTGCTGTGAAAACGGTCCCGAAATCCAGTGATGGCGATTTTTAGTAACAGATTACCCGTAAAACTGTTATACGGGAAATCGGATCCGTGAGATACACATGTGAACATATGAGGTAGGTGAGAATGTAGAGCGTCGGACTGTTGTACAAACGGTCCCTAGTTCGAAGTCGAGTGATGGCGATTTTTCGTAACAGATTACCCGTGAAATTGTTATACGGGAAAACATTTTTCTGAAGTGTTAAAGGTTGTTTCGGAGTTTGTAACAATGTTCTTTTGGCATCTGCTTTCGCTTCGTTAGCTGAAAGTAGCTAACTTATAGTCACACCTATCTATACAAATGTACTCTATAGGTTAACGGAACCAAAGCAAACTGTCAGAAGAACATTGCTACAAACTCCGACAAGTCCGTTTAAACGTCAGAAAAATGTTCTTCCATATAAAAATTTCACGCGTAATCGGCTAAAGAAAAGGTCATTAGCAGCTTTGAACTCGGCACCTTTAGTTCGACGAATTGACGCTCTACCAACTCACCTACTAGAGATCTTAACATATGTAGCTCAAAGACGGAATTTCTTATACTCCCTAGTTCTGGTGTTACTTTAAATTCTCGTTTACGCACCTTCTACTGGTCGACAACACACAGCACGAACTAAATAGGGGTGTTTAGGTTGATACTCTTTCGACACACAATGTTTGGTACCGATCTGAGTGTCTGACATCTGGAGCTGTGGATGTGAGCAATTACCGCGAATGGGATTCCTTCAGCTGAGGCATTGTTTGCGTGAGAAGCCGTTTATATTTAGGCGGAAACTCAGCCTTCCATGTCTACTCACTTGAAATTATATCGCCATTTGTCTATACACACGCAGGAGGAGGAGATTAGCGTTTAATGTCACGTCTACAACGAATTCATTAGAGATGGAGCACATGCTCGGAAGAAAAGCGGCCGTGCCCTTTAGAAGGAACCATCCATGCATTTGCTTGAAACGATTTACGTAAATCAAGGTTCAAAAGTGGCTCTGAGCACTATGGGACTTAACATCTATGGTCATCAGTCCCCTAGAACTTAGAACTACTTAAACCTAACTAACCTAAGGACAGCACACAACACCCAGCCATCACGAGGCAGAGAAAGTCCCTGACCCCGCCGGGAATCGAACCCGGGAACCCGGGCGTGGGAAGCAAGAACGCTACCGCACGACCACGAGATGCGGGCGTAAATCAAGGAAAACTTAAAACAGGATGACCGGACACGAGTGTGAACCGTCGTCCTCTCCAACATTCGTCTACATATACGACTTCTAACTACTTACGTGGACTTACATCTGAACTAAACAACAGAATGTTATTTACATAGGGTGGTAGAAGGGCAATGGAATGAGAAACCTCAGGATAGTTGGCATACAAATGAGTACAAACACTGTGTAAACAAAACTGTTCCTTAATCAAAAACGCACATTCAAGAAAGTAGCATAACTGGCAAACGCGCTCTATCAAATCTTTGTCGGTCAATGCTCTGTTTTTTTCAGTGTCACCACTAACGCCCACGGAATGTGATTCAAATGGCTCTGAGCAGTATGGGACTCAACTGCTGAGGTCATTAGTCCCCTAGAACTTAGAACTAGTTAAACCTAACTAACCTAAGGACATCACAAACATCCATGCCCGAGGCAGGATTCGAACCTGCGACCGTAGCGGTCTTGCGGTTCCAGACTGCAGCGCCTTTAACCGCACGGCCACTTCGGCCGGCTAAACGGAATGTGACGCTGACGTTTCCATTAATAAAACTGGCAACTTAGAGTTTTGTTAGTTTTTAGTTTCTGATGGAGAGGTGTTAATAGTTTTGTAATTTTATTTTGCAAAAGGAAACTGTAGTCAGGTTCCTGCACTCCAAAAACAGAATATTTAGCAGAAATAAACGCATTTATACTGTACTCTTCTTACAGCCCGGAAACTAATGCACCTTATCCTTTTGTTCGCTACTGATTTCGAATTTCACACTCAAATGCAATTATTTCACAGTGAATAAATGTAATCAAAATTAACGAAGTAATCAACTTCAGTCCATCAGTAAATAAACAAGGAAAAATGTTTACCAGACTCTAGAGTCCCCTATTTTGTGAATTTGTACGACATCCTTAGATTCCAAAAGTGGGGCTTAACAAATTGCATCACTATCCTGCCTCAGTGATTAATCTCAGTTGTCATACATGCTTCGCTACCACGAAACTCGTATTCTGCAAAGTCGTTCCAGAACTGTATTAGTAGTGGAAAGAAAGCATTTCTGAGAAAGACGTAAAGGAGCTGCAATTCGTCTCCCCTGTGTACCTTAACCGTAATCTGAGGGATGCAGATTGGGAAATCACACTGGAAACGCAATGCAGTGAATACTTCCACATAAGAGAATTTCATCAAGCAGAGAATCTGTATGTTCAAATGTTCAAATGTGTGTGAATTTCTAAGGGACCAAACTGCTTAGGTCATCGGTCCCTAGACTTTCACACTACTTAAACTAACTTACGCTAAGAACAACACACACACCCATGCCCGAGGGAGGAATCGAACCTCCGGCGGGAGGGCCCGCGCAGTCCGTGATATGACGCCTCAAACTGCGCGAAACTGTGTGACTCTATAGTTCGTGAAGTTGTAGACGAGAACAGCTGTGAAGTGCAAACAAAATAATTTGTCTTGTATCTTCTGTACGGACGGTGTGGAAGGGGCGAATGGAAGGGGGGGGGGGGGGGTAGGATAACAGCACTGGTGGGGGCTATGGGTGTTCTCGTGCCAAAGGCCAGTGCACTGTAGGAGGGCTGCCTTTCGACAGCTGGAACCTACGTTCAAACCCTTATCTTGCCTAACTTGTGAGTTACACATTCAGCCTTTGGAAGCCTGGCTGTGAAATGTCAGTCCTTCGGTTGTCCTTAATGTATGTCAGCATTTTTTTAGCACTGGAGTGACCTCGGGAAAGTGTAGTTAGCGAGTCTGGAAACGATCATATTAACAGTTTATCTCAGTATGGCCCATAATTCGAAAAATATAAACTTTATCGCAAGAGTTTGTAGATAGAAATACTCGGGTCAACCAAAGCAATACAAGTTTAACTAGGTCTACGGGCTTCCGGAAGGAACTTTTTTGAAATAGAAGGGTTTTATAGTTTGTAACGTCGTGGATAATATGACTTGCTACAATACTGAGAGTGTCTCTATAGGTGTCTCCAGAAGAAAAAGGCAAAACTACAAAGCAGGACTGAACTCAATAAATCAAAGCGCAAAGGAGAATGAATATGACGCAAACAGTAGCTAAAAAAGAAAAAATAATATAGAAAGAGACAAAGCATAATCGAGAAACGTACATATGAACAGATACAACAAACGACCACAAATCAACAAATCGTGAGCAATGGATGTCTCATGACTGCAACAACAAATTTAGAATTAGGTTTCGGCAACATGTTAAATACACAAGGACTCAAAAATGCTTACCAAACTAACAATACAATACTGAAGAGATTCGAAGACAATCAGCACTGATTAATGCAGCTATCTAGTATATACTAACATTTTTAATTGCTGTCAGTCTGTATGTGTGGGCCAAATATGTAGGAATTTTAAAACGACATATTCACGAAGTCGTAGAGCTTTAAAACCTAACAGCTTCTATTCATTATTCACTGATCATCTAGTAATAGAGAATCTCTCCCGATGAAACTAACATTAGCTTATAGCAACAATGAAAAATACAAGAAAACGGACATATCCAAAAATCAACAGTCCAAGGAAGAAAATTATACAATGAAGACACACACTGTGCAATAAAACACTATTCCGCACAATATAAGGACTACATAATTAACCCCTACCCTAGCAGCCTATCGTTACCCTCTAAATTACACTGCCTGAGAAAAAAAGTGTAACACTTAAAGACTTGGTCGGATGTCACATTAAGTTTGTACATATATACTCTTTTAGTGGGTATGTAAATGATCAGTGTTGCAACTCCTTGTGAGAGGCAGAATGACCACCTGAGTGCATAATTGTTATTGGAGTTTATTGTTGCTATCTGCCCTAGTGGGGCATGTAATGAACGTGAACAGCATCAAATGCTGAGTAGTCACTGTGAACGTCACGTATATGCCGTATACTCATGTGACGCAGCATTATCAGCACCTGACAAAGTTTGAAAGTGGACTCATTGTGGGTCTCTATTTTGGTGGCTGGTCAGATTTTGCTAAATCTGGATTTTGGTGCATGGGGATGTGACAGTGGTCTGATCTTGGACTTCGTGGGATCGGCAGTCCAGGCGTCCTAAGTGTCACGATTCCTGTGAACCGCATACGACGAGCAGAAGGCAGTATCGCCGTATAGTGCACCAGGCACATCGTAGTCTCTTCACATTTGTGCCTGCCGTCTGAGAATAAGTAACGGTTTCATTGCTCCGTTTTCCAAAGACCGGCAGCAGCCAGACCAGAGAATTACCATCCCACGCGTAGTCTCTCATTATAACCAGAATACAAATGGCTGCGTTTAGAAGATGCCATGATTGAATACCATGGCCTGTTGATGAATGTCAGGGAATTGTGTTCAGCGATGAATTGCGGTTCTGCACTACCTCATATGAGAATCATCAGTTAGTGTGGGGGAGACCGAAGGAGGCAGCTATTTTTCCAACTTTTTGGAGAGGCACAGTTGTTTCAGTCCTGATGTCAGAGCAGGGAGCCAGCGGGTATGACTTCTGATTTTGGCTGACCGTGACTGCGACAGTATCACGGTGCATTTTGTCAACAGAAAAATGCTCTTCCACACATGTTACTACTAACTGTCTGATGTTAACACACACTTACAGCCAGGAAAATCTGCAGATACTTTCTCAGTAGAATACTTTTGGGACCAGTTCAGACGTCCATCTTCACTCTGGAGGAGGTATCAAGGATCACTTACAATATTTATGGGCCAGTTTGCTTACGAAAGGGTACAACTACTTGATGACACTCTTCTCCACGGAATCAGTACAACTGTCCACCCCCGGTGGCTGAGTGGTCAGCTCAACAGAATGTCAGTCCTAAGGACCCGTGTTCGATTCCCAGCTGGGTCGGAGATTTTCTCCGCTCAGGGACTGGGTGTTGTGTTGTGCTAATCATCATCATTTCATTCCCATCGACGCGCAAGTCGCCTAACTGACGTCAAATCGAAAGACATGCACCCGGCGAACGGTCTACTCGACGGGAGGCCCTAGTCACACGACATTTACATGTACACTACAACTATGCAGGCTGGAGAGGGTGCACTGTCATACTGATACGTTCACTCGTACTGTCAAATTGTTTGTGAATCTGACTCGAAGTTGTAATCACTGAAATACTCGTAACATCTCATATACCTTCCAGCGCGAGGTTACATTTACTTAGGTTCTCTTTTTCTAGATGCTTCACTTTCTTTTAGTCAGGCAGCACAAATTCTCCTTCTCATCGTACGAACCAGTCACTCTACCTCTCTCTCTATTCCTTCCTCCTCCCTCTGCCCCCCTACACACACACACACACACACACACACACACACACTCACACACACACACACACACACACACACACGTACAGATGACGAGATAAACATCTCAAATGTCGAGAGTTTGATGTCGGTAACTACTACCAAAACAAATACTAAACGAAACAAATGAACACCACACAGCTATAAAAGTACGTGAAATAGCTAGTGTTTCGCTGATAAACTATATCACATTCTTATGTAACAGTAATAAACGACAATAGCGTAGGAAACGAGTGCATTAACAATAGAAATACAACGGAACAAGTCCACAACATTTTTAAAAAACTCTAAGGAACACTCTGAATAATGCGATGTACACGCATCAAAAAAAGTTTTGCATCCCCTCGGTTCCGAGAGTTCCAGAACCTGTATACGATATTGGAATAGAGATCAACATAAACATCTTTTCCGCCTTTTTATTGCTCATGAAAACCACACGTTGCACATTGTACCACCATGCAGCGAGACCTTCAGTGGTGGTGGTCCAGATTGCTGCACACACCGGTACCTCTAACACCCAGTAGCACGTCCTCTTGCAATGATGCATGCCTGTATTCTTTGTCGCACACTATCCACAAGTTGATCAAGGCACTGTTGGTCCAGATTGTCCCACTCCTCAATGGCGATTCGGTGTAGATCCCACATCGTCCATAAACAGCTCTTTTCAATCCATACCATGCGTGTTCGATAGGGGTCATGTCTGGAGAACATACTGACCGCTCTAGTTGAGCGATATCGTTATCCTGAAGGAAGTCATTCACAAGATGTGCACCTTGGGGGCGCCAACTGTTGTCCATGAAGACGAATGCCTTGCCAATATGCGCCGCTATGGTTGCACTATCGGTCGGAGGATGGCATTCACGTATCGTACAGCCGTTACGGGGACTTCCATGAACACCAGCGGCGTACGTCGGCCCCACATAATACGTCCCAAAAACTGCAGCGAACCTTCACCTTGCTCCACTCGCTGGAAAGTGTGCTTAAGACGTTCAGCCTGATCGTGTTGCCTCAAAACACGTCTCCGACTATTGTCTGGTTGAAGGCTTATGCGACACACATCGGTGAAAGAACATGATGCCAATCCTGAGCGGTCCATTCGGCATGTTGTAGGGCCCATCTGTAGCTCACTGCATGGTGTCGGTGTTGCAAAGATTGACCTCGCCATGTACGTCGGGACTGAAGTTGTGCATCATGCAGCCTATTGCGCACAGTTTGAGTCGTAACACGACGTCCTTGTGGCTGCACGAAAACCTTTATTCAACATGTTAGCGTTGCTGTCAGGGTTTCTCCCAGCCATACTCCGTAGGTAGCGGTCATCCACTGCAGTAGTAGCCCTTGGGCGGCCTGAGCGAGGCAAGTCATCGACAATTCCTACCTCTCTGTATCTCCTCCATGTCCGGACAACACTTCCCTTGTTGAGAGCCCTTCCAGGCACAAAGCAACAAAGTGTACGGGATCTAACCGCGGTATTTATTGACCGTCTAGGCATTGTTTAACTACAGACAACACGAGCCGTGTACCTCCTTCCTGGTGGAATGACTGAAACTGATCGGCTATCGGGCCCCCTCCGTCTATTATGTGCTGCTCATGCATGGTTGTTTACATCTTTGGGTGTGTTTGGTGACATCTCTGAAGAGTCTATGATACAATATCCACAGTCAACGTCTGTCTGTCTTCCGGAGTTCTGGGAACCGGGTTGATGCAAAACTTTTTTGATGTGTGTGTATATCGAGACTCAGTTTGAAATTAGTGGAAAACGGAAACTGTTAGGTATGTGAACTAATATGCTTGGTGAGACTCCTTAGAGCAGTCAGGAGCGTATTCTCTGGTGGTTTTGCACATAACGGCAATTTCGTTTTTGCAAACATGTAGCTTCAGTTAGACCTAAAAGGTACTGCTAATTATGGATTTCATGAGATGCACACACGTGTGTTTCATCTTACAAAGAGAATTATTTTTAAATCGGAATTTGCGTTTTCATTCGGTAGAGCGCTCTCAGATTAGTCTAGTGCGTTATTCGTTTTATCGACATATATTAAGAGGGACAGTAAAGATCAGCTGACTAACGAGTACTACAGCAGTAGCTCGCCAGCCGCCCTGCCTCTCACTATCTGTTACCACAACGCAGCAGCGCTACTCAGTCACTAGTGGACTACTGGTTATTCTTCGTGCTTTACTTCCCCTTTAAAACATACCGATAAAATGGATAACACACTACACTAATTTCGGACTGCTCTACAGAACGTGCACATAAAATTGCTCTTTAAAAGTGATTCCGTTTGTAACTATAAACTAACTGAGATTTTCCATTGACACTGGGCATCGCATATGATTAACATTATTTATATGAGCCGAATTAATCTACATACTGAAAAAAAAACGAAACTGCAAATATCTTCCGCAACACCGCAGAAGAGGCTCCTGACGACCCTCCTGAGAGACTTACTGTATATCTGTATTATTTCCAAATTAAGTATCCTAGACCCAATTCTCCAAGTCCTGCGTAAATGAGCTGCAAAGAATGCCTCAGCTCAGTGACATTTGTCTTAACTAAATACAGAATGCAAACTAATATAAAATATTTGACACCTAATAATCGATCCTTTGTAGATGTAAATAATTTGGAGCCAAAAAGTCATATAACGTATACAGGACCTTAACATGTGACAATAATCATTCAGAAAGATAATAAACAAACTTCCCACTGAAGGTATCGGATAAATTGCTGAAATATGTCTCGGTAATAACAAAACTACGAAACGATGACTTGTACAGGACGGAATTCCTCTCCCAATGTAGAATATATGTAAGTCAATACATTGCATATATCTGAAGGACAGGATCCAGTGCTTTATTTGAACTCCATGAGACTTTTTGCTGTTGAGACAAACTTTGGAAGAGCATGGAGTAACTATGATTTGCCAGTGAGTATGAAACATAGCTTTTTCCATCGTTTCTATTGAACTGTCCATATCAGTAATCTGAATTACTTGAAGGAAGTGGTTGTTACTTACTGTGGCTGCCTAACTGCTATCATTTCTGGTGTTTCCCTAATGACAAAATCCTCACAGCATTTGACATATGTTACAGTACCAATCATAGCTCTTACCCATACAGAATTAATCCATACTATTATTACAAATGCGAAAGTAATTATCTCTTACGCTTGTATGACTATATTGCTGAACCGATTTTGGTGAAGCTTGCTATGGAGATAGTTTGAACGCTGAGGAAGGACATAGGCTACTGTGTAAATTGTTTAAGACAACACATGTATTGATTTGAAAAATATGACTCGATATATGGAACAATACTATCGTCTGAAAAAGCTATTTACTCTTTGAATTTTGAACTTAAAAATACTTGCGAAAATGCGTTTATTGCTTCACATGTTCTACATAATATGATTCAACGCATTAATGCAATAGTTATTTAGTTTTGTGGGTGGGTTTAGTAGAATCTGACATCTGCACCATTTTAGTGCGATAATGTGTTCATTGTAAGTAAGTATTGTAGTAGTTATATTATATGTTTATTACCTTATAAATTAAAAAGAAACGTTTATTTTTAATTTTAAATTCAGTGCATTAATGTGAGTTCAGTAAATGAGGGTTGTAAAATGATCCTTTCATACAGTGTCCGTTTAAAAAAAGGAAAAAAAGACGATCATTCCACTTCGGACCTGTGGAAGGTATATTAACTTATTTGTTTTAGTTGTAAATATTTGACATGTAGTTTTTTTGCATCCTGGAGGACCTCAACACTACAGATCAATTGGAATGAAAGTAAATCTAATCCAATCTAATCTTATACAATCCTCTTTGTGATACATACTTCCATGCTAATACCAGTCATAATACTTTTGCATTTTAGCCTTAGAGCGTCGTGCGTCTCCTAACTTGTAATATGTATTCCAGTTTACATAACAGTTGGTGATCATGCAGTTATTGCTGTCTTTTGATCATGGGATACTGGATCGGATTGTTCTGGCTCACGACTGTATGTGTGTTTTGTCCTTATCATCAATTTATCACCGTTGTTGCGCAAGAAGCCGAAGAAGCGCCAAGTAAAAAGATTTGCATCAAGCTCCCGAACATAAAGCCATAGGCACATTGAATTTCATTTTACTCATAGGCGAGCACATCCACGAGTAACATATAGAATACAATGCTTATATAATCCTCCACGTGTTTATTTCATAGTTCCATACCAATATTTTAAATTCTTAAGTAACTTTGTTTCTTTTTCACAACTAAACCACAGAACGATGAAATTTGGTACAGGCATAGACTGAATCGTGACGAAGATTATATGATATTTTGGAGAGGTAATTCCTGTTTGAGTAAACATTTTTAAATATGGTGTACATGAGGGGGATCCAGACCATGCTGACACAATGGTCAGCGACTCCTGGTATTTATAGGTTGTTCCGTGACAGTGCGAGTCCAACGATACTGTTGGGGTGGTTTTTGATAGTGATTTGCTCAACGATATGCAAAACTGGAGAATCTTTCTTGAGATACAACAATAAACTCTGACCGTAAGGTCGACAAATTTAGAACTATTATGACATGCCTTGAAAACGTATTGTAGTGGGACAACCGTTTAGGATAGGGAAAGTTAGTTTTATGCAATATTCTGAGCACAAGTTACAGCCAGGTGTCAGCCGGACTGCAGTGAGTTACGCATACGAGCAGTTGCGAAGGCAATTAGAGGCCACATGGGCGTGGAACTGCCATAGAGGGCACACACAGCTGTTTTACATGGCGCAATTCACAGGCAGAAGGGGGCCACTGGCCAACCTGTATTATGCGTACATGACGCAAAGCGGCGTGCTTGGTAAAAGAGAGGTGCACAGCCAAGTATAAATAGGTGCAATTTTCTAATGAGACTCATTCAAGCATGGCAGCTCTCATGGGCGGTGGGGGGTGACACACCGCCAGCTATACACAGCAGTAGATGGGGCGCCAGTGTTCCAGTCCATGGCCGGTCGTTGGTTCGACCCTTTGAGGCTGACACAGGGGCTGTAGCCAGCCAGTGGCGGGCCACTCCATGGCTTGCTACTGCGGGCAGTCGTCCTAGCTTCCAACACGCACTGGTGACTTGCGTGGAGAGGGTCAAAGATTCGGCTGCGGATCAGGGGCGCTTGTCATCGCTGAGTCCTAAGCCACGCCGGGAAGGGAACACGACGCGAACCATCTCGCAGTTATCAGTGGGCCGCTCGGTTGCTCCTCGGAGTGGCGCCGAGGCAACGAGGACGGGGACAGCTGAGTCGGCAGCCGGCGCAGCCTGACGCCATCGGAATGCCGAATTCCATGGCTGGGCAAGGCCGGCTCGACACAGCTTGCGTTGCATGGGCTGCTCTGGTGCTTCTTCACCATTGCGGAGCCCTGTGATACAGACCAAGAGGAACGAGGGCACTGTAGTTGGAAACAATAAGTCAATAGAAAAGCACAGACGAGTCTTAATATGGCATCTCTTGGCACCAGCCACTACAGTTTGTCTGATTTAGCCCTTAGATCAGAGAGACATTGAGTTGCGAAAGTTTCTCGCAAAAACGTCGGAGTAGCCTCAGGTCCACCACACCTTAAGCCACAGAATGTCAGATGGCCTTAAGAGCTACGACAGTAGAACAGTCACAAACACGTCGCATTTTAGACACTCATCTCTTACGGCTTCCGAGAAAGCTGAATTCACAATGACAGAATCTTATCAAGACTATTCGACAAATAAGGACGTGTCGTACCTCTGCATATGGATTGTGGTAGGCTTTTTGCGAGGCTGGATTTGATCGTGACCTATAAATTGATTGTGTTAATCATAAATTAATCATCTCAGTGAGCTGGATAAAAAATGTAGGCACTATAATGCATTGAAATGGAAGGAGCAAAATGTTGGCAAGTGTTGCTCTGGAGGCAATATTTCACATCCAGTACAAGGTGAGCCAGTAGAACCCGTATGAACTCTACATCTGGACGAATGTAATGAATTCAGACATCTTTTAATCATATTAAGAAAATATAACGCATGCTTTGAAATTAGAACAAAACAACGGAAACACATTCATTATGTACATACACACCAGCGCTGCATTTTTTGTACATACACAACTACATATAGACATTTACACTTAACTACCTTACCATCACTCATCATAACAAAAAAGCTGATATTTGACCACAGTTGTGGATAGCAGTTATTTTTAGTGTATGATTTAGTGATTCCAGAATTTTGCCAATTCTTTATCAATTCGTTGTGACAGTACAGCAATAAGTTATATGTCCCTGTTTGTCTCAACCATTTCTAACTATTTTCTTTTCCTTCCACACCCCGTTATTTGGATTCTTTTTGTAATTCTGGCTTTCTTAATGTCTTATTAATGTCATACTTCACTGTTCTCCTGCAAAAATAACTTTGAAAGAAAACCACCTCTAGGCCTACGTACATTACATTTAGAACTAATTACTGTCCAATGGTACACATACCTGCCATAGACTTATTGTAAGAGTGCATTGAAATTTTCTGTTGACTGTCGTTAATTATTCTGTGTTCTATAATACAGCTTCGTTACGGTCAGATAAATTGTTCAACATGCCTGGGATGCATCAGGATCAGCCGAGCTATTGTCTTCAAACTATTTATTTATATCACTGATCTAGTGTTTACTATAAAACTGTTGCATGTTAGGTACTGCTCTCCTCTATAATGTGGTGCGAAAATTAATAACAAAATTCATGTTATAAGTGTCAGTTTTGTTTTATACTAATCATCCAAAATTCATTTGCTGATTTTTGTCTGCTAGGTGTCACAGGCTTAAATATTTCAAAGAATAAGTGAAGGTTTTTAACTTTTCCATATTAAGGATTTAAGGTATAAGCTGTTGTATTTTATCACTAAAAAAGGTAGTATTCAACTGTGTTTAGTCCTACACACAGCTAAGTAATGCGTTTCGAGAGGCAATTCTCACGACTTAAGTTTTACAACCTGATGATCTTGAAACGCGTTGTTGAAGTGGGTCTAGGACAGAAAACGTTTGACTGCAACTTATTACTGTTTCCAACGTTCCCCAATGGGCATCTGTTTACTGTAATAGTTATAAATGACTTTTCTGGAGCAGTAATCCACATTGTTGTCCAGTTAGAAACTACTTGTGCGATTTGTAGACGATTTTACTATTTTCGTACATGACAACTTCTTCATATTCCATATTTTCCCTACAGAAAGGGACTGCTAAATTCTAATTTCATTTCTTTTAGACATGGACTCCTGTATTTATATGGTGCTCAGATAGACATAATGCATTAAAGACCTTTGACTCTCTAGACTGTGTAAACAGCTAAGAAGTTCCTTAAATTGAGGTGCTCCCTAGAAGGATGTTGCTGTAGCTAGTGTTCTTTCCATGATTCACTTCTAATGGAGACCACAGAAGTAATGGGACTGTACCAGGACAATGCTTATGATTTATAATCCACACACGTTACTTATCACACAAGTTATTGTGCTTGTAATTACTGTTTACCTTTCGATTTGGGCTAACCTTTCCCTTATAGTTATAATTTATTATCCAGTTTATTATTTTCATCCCTACAGTTTATTATCCAATTTATTGTCCTTTTGCCATCATTTATGACGCAAGATGTTGCCCAATATTGCGGAGGATCAAAACTACACCAAGGTGTCAGATCCATAAAAGTATTCCTTCAAGGATGATTTCCCCCACCAGTCCCCTCTGCAAATTTTAAAACCACATTTCTCCTAGCTGCTGGACTTGAACATTTAGACAGTATAATCTCCATAGATCAGGAGTTCGTATCCCTCATTGCTGCCAGGCTTGACCATGAGGATAGAGTATTCTCCATAAGTCTGGGATCATAGTATCTCCCCATGCTTACAGCCTTGAACTTCTAGACATCTGGTCTAGTACAGCCTGCAGGGCAGATGCTCACCCACTCCCTCTCCATTCTAGGTCACCAGTTAGGAAAATGGCTTGCAGTTATCCGATGGCTGTTGCATGCACTTCCTTTCTTCCAGTCCCCTTGGCCACTCGTGGCTACACATAAGCTACAGCCACACGAGTTGTATTCACTTCATTATTAACCTGTTATCCACCAATGGAGGTGCGAATGGGCAGAGTGATTAGTGCAGTAGATCGGCAGATAACATTAACTAAGTATTCATTTGTAGGCATGACCTAATAAATACTCGTAACTTTAGTGTTACAGATTGCAGCGTAACAACAACATTTCCAGGTGTTGATACACTAACTCTGTTGATGGAGGTTATAGCTGCTTCTGATGCAAGAGGCTTGTTTGAGATGAAGAAACTGACGCCACTACCCAATTAGAACTCTGCTCATTAGCATCAGTCGTTATATGTGGGCTGACAAAATAATTTACAATTTCATGCAGTGGTTATATGGCATTTTCTGTTTCCAGGGTATTTTGATTATAGCAGTCAGATGAAAGCTCTACAACTAACCTTTACGATGCCAATTTCATGAGTGTGCATGTGGCACTGGCAGCAGAGGATGATACAAATGAGAAACATGGTTCTCTGTATTTTCTGTATCTGTCAGGTCACTGATTGCCCATGTGTGTGTGACCACCTACCTAATCGCCTGAGGCCTTGGTAAGTCAATGGAGGGAGTTGGAACCACATCTGTACACAGAAGTCACATAATTCCCGCAAATTCTAGAGAGAAGGGCGAAGACGCCACATTCAATCACGTCCCAGACGTGTTTTATCAGGTTAACTCACCACAGTGTTCATTCAACCACTCCATCACGCTCCTGCCTTGTGACATGGCCCATTACCTTGCTGAAAATTGTCACTGCGATCGGGAAACATGGTCATCATGAAGGGGCGTACGAGATGTGCAACCAGTGTACAAAACTCCTTGGGTATCATGTTAACTTGCACGGGCTCCACCGGACCCAAGGATGCCCTGCCCACATTAATGGTTCCTAGAGCATAATTGAGCCAATGTCTGTCTCCAACCAGAAGAACAGCTCTCCTAAGGAACTGTATTCCTCGAAGACGACAGATTCTTGCCCTACCATCAAAAATGGTTCAAATGGCTCTGAGCACTATGGGACTCAACTGCTGAGGTCATTAGTCCCCTAGAACTTAGAACTAGTTAAACCTAACTAACCTAAGGACATCACAAACATCCATGCCCGAGGCAGGATTCGAACCTGCGACCGTAGCGGTCTTGCGGTTCCAGACTGCAGCGCCTTTAACCGCACGGCCAGCCCTACCGTCGGTATGATGAAAAAATATTGGATTTCACCAGACCATGCAATGCTCTGCCACTGTGCCCAAGTCCATTGAGAATGGTCATTCGCCCTTTTCAGTCATTGTTGCTGATGTCATGGTATTAACATTGACACATGCTTGGGTCACTGGCTGCAGAGGCCTGTTGTTAGGAGTCTTCAGTGCGCTGTGTGTTCAGACGCACTTGTGCCCTGCCCAACATTAAATTCTGAGATTAGTTCCGCCACAGTTCACCGCCTGTCATGTCTTACCAGCCTGCCCAGACTACGGCGTCTGACATCTGTAATGAGGGCCAGCCGCCCAACTTCACTATGTCTGGACGCGGTTTGACATTGGTTTCAAAATCACACCACTCCTCGAACACCCGACAAATCGTGCAGTTACCGAAATGCTCGTGGCGGGACACTGGGCCATCACAATCTGCCTCTGGTCAAACTCAAATAGACCGGATGCCTACCCCATTCTACACATGGAGGGAACGCTCACTGATACTACATTAACCGTGTGTGTGTGTGTGTGTGTGTGTGTGTGTGTGTGTGTGTGTGTGTGTGTGTGTTGTGCGTGTGTCTCATTAGCAGTCCTTCCTCGCTAGGTGACGCTGATATCGCCTGGGCACGTTTATATCGATAGTAAGTCGGTGATAATAGTATTCTGGCTGATCAGAGTATAAGGGCCGTCGAAGTTGCTGATGACGATGTGCGCCCAGCCTTTATATAAATGAGTATTTGCCAGCACCTTGTATGTCATTCTGTACTGTATCTCTTGGGGTGGTCGTGGATCCAAATTTATAAACTCCATGTAGTGATAATTATTGCATGAATAGCTGGCGATTACTGCAAAGATTAAACAAATGCATTGTGTTGCAATATATTCCATGGACATTCGAGATTCTGTGACTAAACTTTTCTTTGTGTTCTTCAATTCTTGGACTCGAAGAGGAAAGAATGTTTGTCTGAGCTTCATCATGCTCTAACAGTCTATGTAAGTTGTAAACGAAACTAAAATGTAGTTGTTCATGACTTTAAATCTGTGTATGGTACGCAACTACACTCCTGGAAATGGAAAAAAGAACACATTGACACCGGTGTGTCAGACCCACCATACTTGCTCCGGACACTGCGAGAGGGCTGTACAAGCAATGATCACACGCACGGCACAGCGGACACACCAGGAACCGCGGTGTTGGCCGTCGAATGGCGCTAGCTGCGCAGCATTTGTGCACCGCCGCCGTCAGTGTCAGCCAGTTTGCCGTGGCATACGGAGCTCCATCGCAGTCTTTAACACTGGTAGCATGCCACGACAGCGTGGACGTGAACCGTATGTGCAGTTGACGGACTTTGAGCGAGGGCGTATTGTGGGCATGCGGGAGGCCGGGTGGACGTACCGCCGAATTGCTCAACACGTGGGGCGTGAGGTCTCCACAGTACATCGATGTTGTCGCCAGTGGTCGGCGGAAGGTGCACGTGCCCGTCGACCTGGGACCGGACCGCAGCGACGCACGGATGCACGCCAAGACCGTAGGATCCTACGCAGTGCCGTAGGGGACCGCACCGCCACTTCCCAGCAAATTAGGGACACTGTTGCTCCTGGGGTATCGGCGAGGACCATTCGCAACCGTCTCCATGAAGCTGGGCTACGGTCCCGCACACCGTTAGGCCGTCTTCCGCTCACGCCCCAACATCGTGCAGCCCGCCTCCAGTGGTGTCGCGACAGGCGTGAATGGAGAGACGAATGGAGACGTGTCGTCTTCAGCGATGAGAGTCGCTTCTGTCTTGGTGCCAATGATGGTCTTATGCGTGTTTGGCGCCGTGCAGGTGAGCGCCACAATCAGGACTGCATACGACCGAGGCACACAGGGCCAACACCCGGCATCATGGTGTGGGGAGCGATCTCCTACACTGGCCGTACACCACTGGTGATCGTCGAGGGGACACTGAATAGTGCACGGTACATCCAAACCGTCATCGAACCCATCGTTCTACCATTCCTAGACCGGCAAGGGAACTTGCTGTTCCAACAGGACAATGCACGTCCGCATGTATCCTGTGCCACCCAACGTGCTCTAGAAGGTGTAAGTCAACTACCCTGGCCAGCAAGATCTCCGGATCTGTCCCCCATTGAGCATGTTTGGGACTGGATGAAGCGTCGTCTCACGCGGTCTGCACGTCCAGCACGAACGCTGGTCCAACTGAGGCGCCAGGTGGAAATGGCATGGCAAGCCGTGCCACAGGACTACATCCAGCATCTCTACGATCGTCTCCATGGAAGAATAGCAGCCTGCATTGCTGCGAAAGGTGGATATACACTGTACTAGTGCCGACATTGTGCATGCTCTGTTGCTTGTGTCTATGTGCCTTTGGTTCTGTCAGTGTGATCATGTGATGTATCTGACCCCAGGAATGTGTCAATAAAGTTTCCCCTTCCTGGGACAGTGAATTCACGGTGTTCTTATTTCAATTTCCAGGAGTGTATTTGTGAACCTAAACCTTGCTTGTCCTGAGTAGACGTGGCCTTAACGGAACATTGATCATTGTTAGGGGCCATTCTAAAAAATAATTATTAATTTTCTTTCGGATCATCTTCGAGACGTGCCGCCGGTTAGAACACTAAATTCCCTTTCAGATTCCATGAGCCATGCAGCCGCTACGAATAATTTTGTATACTTTACTATCAGGTTTTCTCAAGGTTGCGAGATAGTATCCCAGGCAGAAAGGCCTGGTCACAGGATTCTAGTTCTAGTGAAAGATTTCATCAGCAAACGAATATGCTTGTTGTCTTATACTGGTATTCAAGGCGATCTGAAGTTACGGGTTTTATTCCTTCACATTGAGCTGACCTACGAAATATTATCTGGTGCTATAACAACATGAGTTTCCAATATACTTTTGATATATGTTGAGGAATATCTGTGATGATTCAAGAGAGGGACAATCAATTATTTATAATCACGTAACCACCCTGAGTACTGAGCTAGTTTGCTGATTACTGATCCGCATCGGGCTAAGTTAAAGTATATTACATTGTTCGTAGTATTATTAGAGTTATTTACCTTTTGCTTTAACGTCAATTTATTGAAAGCTATCAAAGCGTATATAAAATTAAATTAAATTACGTTACACTGGAGCCGGTAATGAGTCTTCTGTTGTGTGTAACTGAATTTTCAAAGATAATCCTTACCACTACAGAGTTTGTTTTCGTGGACATAGACATTGTTCATGTTTTGCATTTAAACAGCTCGATTCGTATACACCAATAGCTTATTGCACTGAACACTTACTCGCGGGGCCGAAATCCAAACTAGAATCCTGAGACTTTATTTCATTGTTGTCATCGATTAAATGTAGGTATAAAAGCATGTAGCGAACCGTAATTAATGAATAAACCGTTCCTTTAAATGTATTACACGCACGGGAAAGACGACAAGCTGACTGAGAATCTGGATGAGTGATCACAGACCCACGCAATGCCTGACATCCTAGGTAGAGTGTGAGGTAAGGAATCGAATGCACACGACCAGGCCTCTAATTGAAGCTAGTCAGTAGTACATCGGCGCATGCAATTAATAACAAACTTTCCACGTAGTTGCCTTCTGTCATTTCGATTGTAACTATTAGTGCAGAAAGTGTTGTTTATTTATTTCTGATTTTCTTGTGTGACGCTATTTACACCAGTTAGCACCATGGTTAGAGTGAATACAAAACGCAACCGTTTGGAACTCGGAAATTATGAAACCGATGACCAGGTGGAGAATATTCCTGGATCGTTCGCAGAAGGAACTGTAGTTAGTGAAACTGAACGAACTACGATCCCTGCTGACAGAGTAGAATCGCATGCGGATATTTGTCGACAGAGTTTACAATCGTGTGGTATCGCGGGGGGGGGGGGAGGGGGGGAGGCACGAGAGACTGTCGGACCTGCGGGTGAAATCAGCTATCAGCTGCGAGAGACCAGCCGAAAGTGAACGAACGCAGGCAGACCTAACAAATACAAGCGATACGCTTGACTGCTGTCCCAGACATTGGAAATAATGGAACAGCAGAGAAAAAGAGAACGCGAGGAAGATATCCAACGGCAAAATGAGTTGTTTGAAAATGCTGAGAATAACATAATCGCTAAAGTGGACGAGATGTTAGTCAAACGCGAACAAGCTCCATCGTGCTCTAGATGGCAGGGATCAACGTATATTAGAATACGTTGGAAACGGAATAGAAAAGGTAGAATCAGATGTATCTGAAGTTTTAAAAATTTACCAGACAAAGTAAATAATTTGGTCCGAGAAGTATCCGAGGTCAACGAGGTACAGGAATCTCTCGATGCCAAGGTCAAACAACTAACCATGGGCATCGAGGAAATTTCTTTAAACATATAACGAGAGGTAGAAGGTGAAGTGAAGTTAGTTTGAGTTGTTTGGGGGAAGAAACCAAACAGCGAGGTCATCGGTCTCATCGGATTAGGGAAGGACGGGGAATGAAGTCGGCCGTGCCCTTTCAAAGGAACCATCCCGGCATTTGCCTGGAGCGGTTTAGGGTTCAAATGGTTCAAATGGCTCTGAGCACTATGGGACTCAACTGCCGTGGTCATCAGTCCCCTAGAACATAGAACTACTAAAACCTAACTAACCTAAGGACATCACACACATCCATGCCCGAGGCAGGATTGGATCCTGCGACCGTAGCTGTCGCACGGTTCCGGACTGCGCGCCTAGAACCGCGAGACCACCGCGGCCGGCCCGGTTTAGGGAAATCACATAAAACCTAAATCAAGATTACCCGACGCGGGATTGAACCGTCGTCCTTCCGCATGCGAGTCCAGTGTGCTAACCACTGCACCACCTCGTTCGGTAAGTGAAGTTAGTAATGCTTGACCATGTTGGACATCAGAGTCATGAAGATACAAGCACAAACCACGAACCCTTAAGACCCGACTGTGATGATAAAATTCTGAACTGTGCCGTACCTAGTCCAAACGGCAGTAGTTTATTTAATATTCAGCAGAGTGTAAATAATGCTTCAGATCGGGACAATCACGGAAATTCACCAGCAAATAATGTGACTGGTAGTCCATACGCGGTGAATGCATGTAGAAATAATCCGATAGATGTGCGCAATAACGTAACCACTCTTGCTACACTGAAACATGAAGAGTAATTGTTGAAACACAGACAATTTCAGGTGTTTTACTAAGAAAAAAATCTATTCATATGGCAAAATTCATAAAGACTTTTAAGAATGTGTTAGCTGTATCTTGGCAGGAAAGGCAAAATATACAGTCTGTTATCTCACATATTATCGGAGATGCCGCATTATGGGCGTCAGAGGTGGCAGAGAACTGTCATTCTTTTAGCGAGTTCGAGCAAAATTTTTTTGCCGGATTTTCGTCAGTTAGTACACAAGAAAGACTGCGGAAACGGGTATATATCCCTGAGATGTACACTTTCAAGCTAGGAACGAACACAAAACATTTTTACAAGTACATCAACAAAACGAGGTACGGGTTAGAGCCGATCGCCACACGCGACGTGCTTGGGATATTGAAATCCAAATAGCCTGTCTCAATAGGGGTAGAATTGTTAATGCATCTGACAATGATTTAGAGACATTCATGTCGGTCGTGGATTCCTTGGATTTCATACAAGAGGATGCCCTACAACAAAAAAGGGACGATGAAGGGACAATTAATAACCACAAACGTGAGAATAATGGTTATGGAAACCAACACCAGAATAATAGCTAGGAATACGAATGTGTTGGTAATAGGTACGAGAGGTCGAACGGACGAAAAGGAGGGAACGGAAATAGAGAAAATGGGATGTTAGGCAGTAACTGCTGTCCCAATAAGAATGGAAGCCATATGATGGATCGGAAAAGGAGGAAGGAGAAAAATTACGGAAGTAATTTTCAGCCCAAAAGTATGAAACAAGGAAGTGGCCAGTGGTGGCAGAGTATGGCTGCTAACTGGTCGGTTCCGTCAAATAGACACGAACAGGGCCGCGTGGGGTAGCCGCCTGGTCTCAGGCGTCCTGTCACGGTCCGTGCGGCTTGGTTCGAGTCCTCCCTCGGGCATGGATGTGTCTGTCATCCTTAGTGTAAGTTAGTTTAAGTTAGATTAAATAGTGTGTAAGTTTAGGGACCGATGACCTCAGCAGTTTGGTCCCATAAGGCCTTACCACAACTTTCCGACGGGAACAGGAAGTCCCGATCAATAATGTCGAAGCCATTCCCATGCCGGCAAATACTTCGACGTCGACATTGGTTAATAGCCCAGGTACCACACAGAATAATACAGATAGACAGCACAATGTGCTAATAGTAGAAGTTGCAGATGATAAACAGCCAACAAACGGCAGAGGGTCGATGTAAGCCTTCGCACTCGGCCACTCGGAATGGGGGCGAATGCAAACATAAAAACAACAATAATCAGATTGCTCTGCTGCGTTATAATGGGGGCCAGGATTTTCGGAAGGAATTAGTCACAGAGCCGCGTAAATATTCTGACCAGCAAATCGAGATCGTGCAAGCTGCAGTACACGTAAAAGTAATTGGTGTATTCACAACGGTTTTAATTGATACAGGAGCAACTGTGTCGGTGATGTCAGCAAATTTCTTTAATGTCATTAACGAAAATAAAACACCGTCTACGTTGCCTCTTCAAAATTGTAAAATTACGGCCGCAAAATTGTAAAATAACTGGCTCAATAAGAGGGAAAGTCGCAAAATGTCAAATATCAGGTGCAGGCAGAAATAGAAATAGGAAACGATGCGATAATATGCACTTTCCTCAATGTTACGAATTTAACTGCAACTTGCATCCTGGGATGGGAATAATAAGGGAAAGAAGCGCTATGATCGACATTCCTCAGGACTTGTGCTTTCTATGTACGCCGACCAAGAATTTGCAGTTACCATTGAGCAACACAATGGCAAAGCAAAATAGGTGCTGTCGGTGGTTCGAACATGTAGAAGTGGGAAATAAAAGAACACTATGATGGATAAAGCGTTAAAATGCAACAGGAGATTCAATTAAAAGTTAGGTTCAAAAATGGCTCTGAGCACTATGGGACTCAACTGCTGAGATCATTAGTCCCCTAGAACTTAGAACTAGTTAAACCTAACTAACCTAAGGACATCACAAACATCCATGCCCGAGGCAGGATTCGAACCTGCGACCGTAGCGGTCTTGCGGTTCCAGACTGCAGCGCCTTTAACCGCACGGCCACTTCGGCCGGCTAAAAGTGAGGGAGTCGAATATTTAACTAGTGAACAGCAGCATGAACTTTCTCGATTATTGAGTAAGTATGCAGGCACATTTTCGGAAAAACTCGGAACAGTACGAGGATATGTGTATGATATGCAGGCATATCCGCACCAGACGTTCCGTCATGCTTCCTATTCCGTTCCTTGGACTAACGCGAAGCTGTGTTAAAGGAAATAAACAAAATGCAGGATTGGGGAATAATTGAACCGTTCCTTTCTCCCTATAGTACTGTCTTACTAGCTGTGGAAAAGCGGATGGAAATATCAGATTGGTACTTGATGTTAGAGACATCAATAAAATTACAATAAGGGTAAGAACCAGGCCAGAAAACCTTGATGAACAGATACAAAGATTTCACGGCGGGAAATATGTCTCAAGCATCGATTTGAGAATGTCATATTGGCAGGTTCCCTTAACGGAACAACGGCGGAAATATACTGTCTTTATTTCTGGTGGAAGGACGTACTATTTTCGTGTGCTTCCCTTCGGCTTGAATGTTAATGAGTGTGTACTTATCTCATCATTAGACACCACGCTAGGCCCAAAGCTGTTAGATCTAGTGACGATGTATGTGCACAAATACGTAGGAGGAACATTTGACTCTAATGAAGCGAGTTTTGGATAAATTATCACTGGCTGACGTTACAATTAATATAAAGAAATCAAAATATGGTTGGCAGCAGTTAAAGTACCTAGGGCATATAATATCACCGATGGGTGTTTCTCCAGGACCAGGGAAATTAGTAGCAATAAAGAGTATGCCGTACACTACAAACCGTAAACAGCTGAAGGCATATCTGGGTTAGATATCTTCTTTACACGGTTCATACGAGCACAGCTGATGAACAGTACAGCCTTACTATCCTCATTGAGAAAAAATTCACTGTTTACTAATCAATGCAAGTACTACTTTGATCAAATTAGAGAAGCCTTGTTAAATTCCATGGTACTTCTCCATCCAGATATGTCAAAGGATTTTGGTATTGTGACGGATGCTTGTACTACGTGCCTGGGGCGTGTTTATTTCAAGTGGACGACACCTCAGGGGCTACCGAAGTAAAGATTATTGGTTTTGCTTCTCGTGTTCGGTCACCATGTGAACGAGCATACTCTGAAGTTCAGAAAATTTAATCTGGTGGGGGAACTTCGGTGTAACGGAACATTGACAATTGTTAGGGGCCATACTAAAAAATAATTAGTAATTTTCTTTCGGCTCATCTGGTAGACATGCCGCTGGTTCGGACACTAAACGTCCTTTCAGATTGCACGAGCCATGCAGCCGCTACAAATAATTTTATATACTTTACTTTCAGATTTTCTCAAGGTTGCGAGATAACATCCCAGGCAGAAAGGCCTGGTCACAGCATTCTAGTTATTGTATAAGATTTCATCAGCAAAAGCTTATGCTTGTTATCTTATATTGGTATTCGAGACGATCTGAAGTTACGGGTTTTATTCCTTCACATTGAACTAATCTACGAAATATTATCTGGTGCTATAAGCACCTGAGTTTTAACTATTCCTTTTTATATACGTTGAGGAACATCTGTGATGATTCAAGAGAGAGACAATTAATTATTTATAATCCCGTAACCACCCTGAGTACTGAGCTAGTTTGCTGATTGCTGATCCGCGTTCGGCAAAATTAAATAACATTACAATGTTCATAGTATTATTAGAGGTATTTATCTTTTGATTTGACGTGACTTTATTAAAAACGATCAAAGCATATATAAAATTAAATTAAATTACGTTACAATTCACACTATCGACTCTGATTCTGGACGACTGAATACGTTGTTGTTGGTGCTTTCATAAGCACAATACCTAAAAATTCTGACTGTATACTAATCACTCATAAGAATGACAAGTGAGATCTGCCCTGTAATCAAAGTAATTTACCTCACGTTCAGCATGCTGTTTTGTGTCTAGTGTATCGACGTTCTCGAAAGCAAATTGAAATCAGCATCTGCAGCAGCTAAAGAAAGATTATCTGCTCACTACAAAATTTATTCTTGTCAAAAGCAATCTGTGGCTGCGTGTGGTATATGGTGCAATGAACACACGATGGAATAATGCCTGTGCATCATAAGAAGAACCTAAAAGTTATGCAATTTTCTCAGATCACAAATTACAGACATTCCAAACAATTGCGTTATTTGTCACATAGTGAAAACAAAGAGGTCAAAATAACAATAATCATGAATATTGTTAGTTATGTGAGGGACAAGGATTTCCTTCAGTTAACAGTTATGACAAGCAAACGTTTCATTGTTGTGCATTAATTGGTTACCTTGAAAAATTCCTTCAAAAAGTGTTCTCCATCAATAGAATCAATATCATGTGTTTAGAAATAAGTTTTCATATCTATAATAAAGTAATCCAGGTAATTTCTATGACATTCACAGATATCAAATCTCCTTGTCACTTCTGTAACTAAAATAGGATGTTCCAGTGGTGCATAACTGACTGAATAGCTAGCGAACAACCACAGATGTCAGGATCTTATTCACTACTCGTGCACGTATCTTTGTCCCAGTACAGTAAAGGCCAATTATTTACAATGGCATAAAACATGGAAAACTTACAACAGTAACGGTTAATAACCTGAGAGCTCCTTTAAAAATTTTCGCCGTTCGAAATACATAAAGCCGTAGTGGGACATGCAGGCTGTGCATTATCAAGCAGCAAGTTTGTCTCCTTGCAGCCAGAGTGTCACGACAGGTAGTCTGTTGCGACAGTGCCGCAACAAGACAGCCTACAGGCGCAAGGGACTGCCGCGAGCAGCGCTGAGACTAAGGTGGTGCTATGACGGACCAGTGTAGTCAGTTGGTCCACGACCGAGAACGGGAAGCCTTCTCCTATGCCAAGCAGCTGACTATAGCCCGTTGCTAATGGTCAGCATGAGGCGGGACCTTCGTGTGGACAGAAACAACCCCGTGGAGAGGTTGCTAACTTTTCACGGGCCAGATTGCTGCGATTCCACAGGGGGTAGAGATGGGGCTTCTGCGTGTCAAGAGGAGCACTACCTACATGTTTTGGTAGCCGGCATCTACATTTCTGTGGTAACGTGGTCCACTATAGTGCTGTAGAGTGTAACCAGTGAACTGAGTGTATTGCTTAACAAGTAATAGTACAGGCAGAAAGCATATGATTATGGTGTAACGTATAATGGCTGTTGTGCGATGCCACACAGTGTGTACGAATCCGTTCCCTAAACTCGGTAGCCATTTTGTCTTCGTTAATTACACATCGTAAGAGTGAGTGATTTGTAAGTTTTATTGTATTGAACACGATATTTGTCATACTGTGAGCGTGAGTGATTTGATTTATGCCACTTGTACAAAGAACGTTACTTCGTTATTTTCGTTTGCGAGTGATGCATTCATTTTCTTTTTATGGTACAGCAGATTGTACTGGGATGTATGCGTTTTCAGTCTTGTAGGTAATTGAAAGTAACTTGTCATATCTGCATCTTCATCTACACAGATACTCTGATAGCCACCGTACGGTGCGTGACGGAAGGTACTCTGTGCCACTACGAGTCACTTCCTTCCCTGTTCCATTCGCAAGCAGAGTAAGGGAAAAGCGACTGTCTGTATGACTCCTTATGAGCCCTAATTTCCCGTTTCTTATTTTCGTAGTACTTACGGGCTATGTATGTTGCCGGCAGCAGTAGAATCATTCTGCAGTCAGCCTCGAACGCCACTTCTCTAAATATTCTCCTTAGAGTTCCTCGAAAAGAACGAAAGTTTGCCTTCAGAGATTCCCATTTCAGTTCCTTAACACTTGCGTTTTGTTCGAATGTACCGGTAACAAACACTCCGGCTTTCAATACTTCGAAGGCTTCCTTTGATCCGACCTGGTACGAATTCCAAATACTAGAACACTATTCAAGAATAACTCGCACTAGCGTCCAATATGCGGTCTTCTTTACACTTGCTCGTTCCATTTCGTATCGCTTTGCAATGTATTTAAACGACGTGACTATGTCAAACAGGATACTTCTGATACTGTATCCGGACATTACGGGTTTATGTTTCCTACTTAACCGCATTAACTTACTTTTGTCTAAACCATCTTCTATCCCCATACAGTCACTCAACTGTGACACCTTGCCATACACAGCAACGTCTTTAGCAAACAGTAGCAGATTGCTACCCGTCCTGCCCATTAGTACTTTTATGTAGATAGAAAATAATGTCTGTCCTATGAAACTTCCGTGGAGCACACACGACAACGCCCTTGTCTCTGATGAACACTCGCCGTCGAGGGCAACATACTGACTTTATTATATAAATAGGTTTGGAGCGACCCAGACTTCGAAGAACCTATTACATACACTCGTACCTCCATTACCGTGTCAAATGCTTTCTGGAAATCGGGAAATATGGAATCTGTCTGTTGCCCTCCATCCTTAGTTCGCAGTATTATCCGAGGAAATGGCAGGTTCAGTTTCACAGGAGAGATGCTTTCCGAAAACAAGCTGATATTTTGACATAAGATCCTTAGTCTCAAAAAGATTCATTATATTCGAACTGAGAATCGGTTCAAGAATTCTGCAGCAAACCGGTGATGGAAATATTGTTCTGTAGTTTTTCGCGTCCATTCCTTTACCCTTCTTACGTGCAGCAATCATCTTCGCTTTTCTTTCCAGTCTCTTGAGACTTTGCGCTAGGCGAGAGATTTGCGATAAATGCAAGCTGAATGCCATAGAGTACTCTTTTTTAAAACTGAATTGGGATTCCGTCCGTATCTGGCGTCTTATTTGTTCTCAGCGCTGGCTGTTGTTTCTCTTCGCCAGCTATGCGTATTACTACGTCCATACAGGAGTATGTTTCATGGTCAAACGACGGTGTCTTTGTTAGAATTTCGTAAATGTGATGTTTTTAACTTCTGCTTTCGGCTTGCTGTCTTCAACTGACACGCCAGATTGTTCAGCTAGTGACTGGCTGCAAGCCTTAGACCCTCTTAGTGATTTTACATAGGGCTAGAATATTCTCGGGTTCTCCCCCACATATTTTGCGAAAGTATGCCGGTGATAGTTACTGTATGCTTCACGCATAGATCCTTTCACTGATGCTCGAACTTCTAATAACCTTAGCCTATCGTCACTTGGGCATTCTCTTTTGAACGGAGAGTGCAACAGGCTTTGCTTCCTCAGCATTTTCCGAAAATCGTTGTTAAATCATAGTGTGTCTTTTCTGTCCGTAATCCACTTATTTGGCACATACTCGTTGTTTTCCGTTTCACGATGAATAATTTATCTAAGCTGCTGTTAAATCCTCTGCATTCAACTTACTGAGAAATAGTGATGTCAGTTCACAAAGTGAGATTCCAACCACCACTTATCTGCTCTTTTTATCAGAAAAACTCTCCTACTTTTCTTGACTGATTTATTAAATTTCTTAAGCGTAGTAGCAATAACGACATTATAATCACTAATCCCTGTATCTGTATTGACGCTGTTGTCAAGGTCCGGTTTGTTTGTACCGACAAGATATAAGACGTTTATATTACAAGTGGGCTGTCTAAATTGCGATTGTAATCAGAAAAAGTGCTCAAACAAACTTCGTAAGATTATATGTCCGATCGCTCCGCAATAAATCCATAGACAAAATGGTTCAAATGGCTCTGAGCACTATGGGACTTAACATCTATGGTCATCAGTCCCCTAGAACTTAGAACTACTTAAACCTAACTAACCTAAGGACAGCATACAACACCCAGCCATCACGAGGCAGAGAAAATCCCTGATCCCGCCGGGAATCGAACCCGGGAACCCGGGCGTGGGAAGCGAGAACGCTACCGCACGACCACGAGATGCGGGCAAAATCCGTAGACGCCCCGCTCTATACTCGGGGGGTAAAGTCTCCTCCAACTACAGTTGTATGATCTGAGTATTTACGCGCTGAAGACAGTATATATATATTTGAATGTCTGAAGACCTGTCACAGCGAGATCAGGTGACCCGTGAAAACACCCAGTAGCCGGCCGCAGTAGCCGAGCGGTTCTAGGCGTTACAGTCTGGAACCACGCGACGGCTACTGTCGCAGGTTCGAATCCTGCCTCGGGCATGGATGTGTGTGATGTCCTTAGGTTAGTTAGGTTTAAGTAGTTCTAAATTCTAGGGGACTGATGACCTCAGAAGTTAAGTCCCATAGTGCTCAAAGCCATTTGAACCAAAACACCCTGTAGTTAATTTTATTCCACCTAGATCTGTTACAGGCGACTACATAACTTGTAGCCTGCCCCATTCCTGACCGGCCTACTGGTTTGCGTTGAACTGACAGTGATGGCATATGCCCAATTAAATTTTACAATTAGTGAGGCTATCGTTACCGAATAAAAATAACACCGGCTAGTTTGAAGAAAGTGTGCAACAGACCATTCTGAAGGAAGAATCTATTCTAAACCTAATCTAAATACTGATGATAATTTTGAAATGGGGTGAGGGGGGGGGGGGGGGGGAAATGTACTGTAATCGTTCATGAGCCACACACGAGGGAAAAGGGTACCACGTAATATTTACTACAAGAATTGCTGATAATACAAAAAAAACACTGATTAGCTAAAAGGGAGATAATTAAACGGTCGCAAGCCCGCTCGGGCAATAAATCTCCATAATCTTAAGAAAGGTAAAGGCAAAGAAATTGAAGCAAATAAATACTGGCGTGGCAACAGAAGGTTGTCACGGTATTCGACAGCACATTACTTCACGAGAAAATAAATGATTCAGAAGGCACTGAGTTTGCAGTTACCTATACCGAAATACTTAATATTGAAAGTAAAGTTAAATGGAGCTACTGGTTAAATAAATGTAACTAAGAATTGGTTACGTAAAGAAAGTTACTTTCAGTAACTTCATTGTAACGTAATCCAAAATTTAGAAAATGGAAAGCAATGTACTTTTGATTATTGAAAGATTGAATTGGATAACTTTTAAGCAAATGAGCAACTGATTTTAATTTTAATGTAACAACAACAAAAAACATACCAATCCAGCAGAAGTCACTCGCTAAGCTAAATACAGAATAAATGAAATTGTGCACCCTTACTTTGTGTTGCATCTTTAGTTACAAGTTTTGACAGTGAAATGTTACGTTGCTATAAGTGAATGAAGTTAATACTCAAAACTGTAAATCAGATAAACTTCTGTTATGCAATACAGGAGTGGACAGCTACTGAGGCAGAAAATTTAGATTGAAAATGGTCATTACCAAACACACGGTACTAGCAGTAAATAGTTAATCAATTTTCATATTATTACGACACTCGGTAACTATATGGGAAGGAAAGTGACCCTGCCTGATAATAATGTCTGAGGACAATGACAACTCAGTAGAGGGAACGATGGGACATCGATAAGATTCCTGGAAAGAAATGGTAAATAGCGGAAAAGGCAGTCTGCTATGATTCCCCAGACGTTAATATTATTGTTCAGTAACAAGAAGTTTTCGATAGATTCAACCGAATACCGTGAGGTGTTTGCACAACTTAGCACTACTGACAGTAGTGAAGGACGTGTTTACATTTAAGAACGTGGAACTTGTGCATTTCAGATATGCACACACTAGAGGCAGCTTGTCAAGCAAGGTATCTGGGGTCGTAGTTGAAGTGGATATCGTGGCAAAGTTTCACCGACTACTATGTGCGACAGTAATTCCTGTGTGGGTAATGGAGGAACTTATTTATGTACCATATGGACGCAACCAGAAGATAAACGAGCCATTTAGATAATATGTTAACAGTGTTCGCACAGCCACATGCACATTTTGTCTACCGGCCACTGAGGCTAGCGTAGTTTTAGTGTCGTAGATAGAATTATACCAACAGGTAGTTAACACGTGCTATTCCCTCCTCCCCTTTGTACGTTCAGGTATTTAGAAGAACGAACTTAGCAATTTCAAGGGTTTAGATATCCTGACGAAAGACGGTAGTGCAAACCCCAAGCGTTTATGATAAATGAAAATAATGCGAGAGGGCAGGTTAAAACGTAATGATTGTTTTCTCTTTGGGACTGTGGAACATTTCCGGTGGGATCATCGACAGCAGAAGAAACTGTTGGGTACTTGCAGTTGAATGTGCCCTAAATATGCAGAAAAGCGTGTCACTTATGTCGCTACTGCCGTAGAAATTGAGGCTGGTCCGCGCATCAGTGGCGTAGAATGCCATTTAGTGTCTGCAAAATTGATAATGTACCGACATGTAGGCTAATAGACACCGGCAACTCAGCGAATGTTGTTGGTGATGAGTAGTTTCGCACACATCAGGCAGTGAGTGATTGATCGAATTAAAAATTTGGATGACTTCGCCTATGTGACAGCCAGTTCCAGTGCATTGTGGTTGGGGGGGGGGGGTTGTCATTAAGATGAGAATCCAGTGGTTTATATGGAAATATAATTTAGGCTTCTAACGGTGCTACCAGCTGGGGTCGGATATAATTTAGAGGTCTGGTTTGATCCCAAATTAGAGCAAGATCACGTCGCCTTCCAGTTTGGCAGAAGAACGAGATTCTAGTTTTGCAGTAGTTTTCAGTCGCCGATAGCAGCGATACAACAGAGGGAAGGCGGAGGTCATGCTGTACAATTACATCTGCTACAGAGTCTGAGTGAGCAAGTACAGCAATTGTGCGCCGAATTTGGCGATGTACTATGGGTAGGAACTATTTAAGTACCACATCGAATTAATCGACACCGTTCTGCTCGGGAGGTCACCGTATCGTCTGTCGTCATCGCACATGAAAGAAATGAGTTGTCTAGTGTAAGAGATGTAGCAGCAAGGAGTTGGTCACCTTTCCATAGAACCCTGTTCAGCCATCATATTTCCTGTGGCTAAATCGTGTGGCAAATTGAGACTGGTAACTGATTACAGAGAATTTAATAAGAAGATAGCCTTCCATTCCTTTCTGTTGCCAGACTTGACTATTTGTTTAGTCTGGTTTGGAAGCACACGTGATTTTAGCATTTTGGATTTGAACTAGGCAATCTTTCAAATTCCGTTACATAACGAATTGTAACATATCATGCCATTTGCTCCAGTTGGAATTTGTTTCAGTTTCATACAGTGGTGCAGTGGTGTTATCGCAGCTCTCGGACACATTGTTTCCTTACATCAATCTCAAATCCGTGTTCCCTGATTTGGACAACGTGGAGAATTTTAGTAAAAATTAGCAGGAACTTTCTGAATACTTGGTGTAAATGTTCGCGCAGCTTAGGAGGATCCGACTTATGGATCTGAAGAGGTGAGTGTTGGGTTTCCTGACATGTCATTTGTAGGGCATTTCATGTCGTGGAGGGGGGGGGGGGGGGAAGAGGAGGAGGGGGAATAAAAACTGAGAAAGCCCATAGCCTAAAAATGTTAAGAATATCCCAAGATACGACGGAATGGTTAATTTGTTAGCGTATCCGTACCGAATTCCGTTCAACTGGCCATGCTATTGAATGACACACTGGAAAAGGAATAACCAGTGTTCAAAGTCAAGAAGGAAGCACTAGTGTGTTGCCCCTCTGTTGGTAACACGAGACTTGGTGATGAATTCATCTTGAAAACTGATGCCTCAATGCCTGAAATGGCATAAAGAGTACGCAGAAGGAAGAAGGGCAGTATGGTATGCTTCTAGAAGATTAACGCGAGAAGACGTGACCTATATATGAATCGAGGAATCAGCAACTATGTTTGTCTCGGAAAACTGAGTTTGTGTCTAGAACATAGGCCATTACTGTTAGAGACATACAGTCAGGCTCGAAGTGGGCGCTGGCAAAGCCAAGAGGTGTGATCTGCATCATTAGCTGGGCTACGACAATATTAGCTTTTCACTTCCACGTCAGGTGAGCAACAGAGGCAGATTGCGTATGGGGTGTGCCGCATGTCACAAGGACGGTTTGAAGAATGTACATTAGGGACTGGATCTGGATAGTAACGTACAGGATGTGAATTGCATTTTGGGGGATTTTCCTGCTTTGCTTAAGGTCAGCCCCCAGCATCACCAAGAGGATGAGATCTTGAGGTAAATTAAACAGAAAGTAGAAAAAGCGGAAGTGAGTAGGCCGTATTCCTCAAGAAACGGTGTCCATGGTTGTAACACTAGTAATAGAAGTCGGCCAAGGATAGTGGTATCTATGTTAGTCGCCTACCTGTAGTGGAAGGCCACTTCAGTGTTTTCAAAACATCTGCCAATATCCACCAGGAGTTAATATGGATAGGTACGGACGGAGACATTAGGGGTATGGTTCGAGCGTGCAAAACTTGTACTCTACTAATAAATCCCGACAGGATAGCGTTTACAGTTTACTGGATTCTAAACGTGTAGACCATCCGGTGGAGAGGTTATGTATCGATTTAGTGGATCCACTTCACAGAAAGTGGACTGGAAAAAAGTACGCTTTAGTATGCATGGATGCCTTTTCGAGGTTCTCTTGGAAATTTACTACAATATCGGCCACCACACAAGCCTTAATATACTGGTTGAAGATGTTTTTCACCACCTTTGGCACTTGCCGTGTGTTCATTTCGAGAATCTCCAAGGAATTCTTTTCTTGGTTGAGAACCAGGTACTCTACTGCTACACCGCATTCCTCGAAACCATCGACTTCAGTGTTGGTAAACCTTAACCTTATTTGTCATAAATCCAACGACACCAAGCTGGACATAACTCTGAAATGGTTAATACAGGTAGACAGGAGATGCATAAGAATACATTGGTGTTGTTAATGCTAGTGTTTAGAACTCTCTATGGTCTAACTCATGCTACCCACATTGTATCTCCTAAGGAGATAGGCAAGAGGTGATGTAGCACCTGGAAAAACGTATTAGCCGCCCATGAGCGAGTGGCACAAGCTTACAACATAGAATCCGCCCAAAACCGTTTAAAGAGGGATATCTAGCATACATTATGACTATTGGTAACCTGAGTAGAGTGAAACTCAAGATGACTGGTAAGCTCCTCCCACGCTTTAAGGAACCTTTGACTGTTATTCGTATTGTGACTCAGTTACTGCGATAATTAAGGAGTGAAGGGGGCATACGTCTCAGCTTCAGCCAGCTTATAATTAGAAGTCATGTTGTACTTGCAGCTTCGTATGTTGCCACAAGTTATTTATTGGATTTGTTGTATTACAGTTATGGTACATTCTTCTGTCTGCTGGCAGAAGAGGAGGCAGGAATTTCAGACGTGGTGGATATTGTGCCGTGTCAAGCAGCGCGGTCGTCTTGCCAGCGGCCAAACAGCCATGCTTGACAATGCGTCACACTATCACTGCAAGGGGAACGTGATTACTGCGAGCACTGTTGTCACTGAAGTGCAGTAATAACATATGAGTGGAAGTCAGCTGATGCCTGAACAATCCTTCTCCAAGCTTGTATGCTAAGAAGGTGTCTACAGAACATCCCTAGTTATCAGTGTGGGATGTGGTCGCTGCATCGATCACACACACCCCACTATAATGGTTGACGTCTTTTCGTGGCTTCGGTGATTCCAGTGGAGGTGAAGAAATTGGAGGGTGGGGGGGAGGGGGAGGGGGCTCTGCATTTCAAAAGGAGCACTGCTACATGCTATAGTAGCCGAATGCTCTATCTTGGCGACACAGTGTACAGTGTAGAATACTAGTGGTACATTGGGTGTGTTGGATAACAAGTCATAGCACATGCGCAAAGTATTGGTTGTAGTGTGACATGTTATAGTTGTTTTGTGACGGTGTGCTAGGCATGCAAATATGCACGCTAAAGGCGATCTGTCCAATGGGGCATGAAACGTAACATAGCTGCATAGGCAAACTGTCGCCACTCAGTGGACCTCCAGTTATGCTATTTGCGTGCATATTCAGTCTATGTCGACAATGAATAGCCGTCAACATTTGTGCATGAAACAGACACCTGCTTCAGGGGCTCATACGCAGCAACGTTTGCTGAACAGTCTTTGAGGAGACACTGTTGGCAGCCCCTTGGTTCATCTGGTTGGTCATTTGCTACACAGCTGCACATCTGTTGGCCCATACATATCTCCGAAGCCGTCGTTCATGCCTGTCATCTGTGGCCTGTGGTGCATCACAGTTGCTTAGGTCCGGGTCTTGGATAGCCTCATTTTGCCACGGACGGTATATTTTAACCACAGTGGCGCATGAACATTTTAGAAACTTAGCCATTCAGGAAAGGCGTCCTCCTTGACACTGAAGTGCTTTTGGACGTCAGATAATTCGGTCCGTTTCTGCAATTCGATAACGACTGCACTGTTTACCGCCCACATTCTCCCCAACACACTTTCTATACCCTCCACTCCTACTCCTGCCATCTGACATCTGTGAGTGGTTATAGTATGTTGACGTCGAACATAGGCAGTGGTCACATTAATGTTTCTGGACCATTAATTTTCTGTGTTATTCAATACATTGACAGGTTTAAACACATACATATATACAACAATTAGTAAACATTACAAGATGTCAACTGTATAATATGTATGTTTAGGTTACCTCTACGTACTATCGTACACGTCACATTATAGTTGTTGTACAGTTCACAATAAATTTCTCGATATCCGACTGATAGCTTCAGTACACTTGTACACTCTTGGGAGAACACGATGTGTTACTTGTCTGAGTGTTTCTGCACGTTCTCTCATGATGACAGCTCTGTACACGATGCGACCAAGCAGCTCATCTCGCTCAGCCACCTTTCGTTTATAGACCTCAGACTTCTTCTGACCCCATCAACAAAAATCTAATACCGTAAGGTGTGGCTTGGCCAGCAGATTGTACTACGACAAGCAATCCAGCGTTAGGAATAAGTCCGGTTGAAATGTTCAGTCACGCGTCACACTTCTGGGAAATTGCGGAGGCGCTCCGTCACACTAGAAATACATTGCGATCCGCGAAGCCGAATGAATGCGATCAAGGTGTTCAACAAAATAATTTTCCAAGAAATGCAAATAATTCCGTCCTCTCATCTGCTCTTCTGATATCACCATACTTTAACATGTTACGAACATGTTACTCCAAAGATTCGCCGAAAAACGAGTTGGCAATTGGTTTCAATTTTAGTGTGTGGATTTTTCTGCGTCCATCAATGATTATTACGTGTAAAATTGATTCCCATTATTGAAATGGGGCTTCAGCAGCGAATGGGATTCATAGAAGCAAATGACGATCGTTATTTAAACAGTGGGTAAATTCAAGCCGTACTGCTTTATCGCCAATGTGAATGTTGCGTAAATTTTCCATTATTTTTTTATTTGTAAATTTTTTAGTCTGTATCTGGACAATCTGGACAAAACTAAATGTGCACATGAATTGGCACGAAAATATCACATGAAAATTTAGCATAAGTATTATGCTGTTCAAGGGAAAAAGGTAAAATACCTATGTAAATAATAACAATAATAATAATAATAATAACAAAAATTAAAATAACAACTAACTAAGAAACAAGTCTACATACGACCATTTGGCGAACTGGTGCTCAGATATCTTTTCATATGGAGTCCAGAAGGCACATGGCACAGATCTGTTACACTATGCAACATTCGTAGATCACGAATTTTGTAAATTATAATTTTGAATTACACTACTACACAACACTACAAGCAGTACACCCCACTACACCACATTGCTGCACTTGGTATCAGAACCAAGCTGAATGTCTCGTTTGTCTCGATAGTTAGCCCGCGGCTCGCTGAGGTGCGACTCAGGATTCAAAAATGCTCCGCTGCTATGCCAACCAAGGTGTAGAGATAGGGAGATGGCTGTCAGGATTTCAGTACATCCTCCCTGGTCCTCCCCGAGGCTACTCTCCTCGCGGCTTCCACAAAGTTTTTGTAGATGGCTGTTTGCCGTCGCAGGTTTCGTTATCATGGTATATGATCTCCTCGGCTTTATAGGAAATGGGACACGTAACGTTTGTCTTACACGTGTACCTTAAGCAGTGATACGTGCAGCAAGTCACTGTGTGCTGGCATTAAGGCTAAGCTGCACCATTTTAACAATCCGTTACTGTCCATGAAATGGTTTGCTGAACTACACGTTCAGAAGAAAAATGGAAACTTAGAATAATGGTTGTAAGGATGTTGAACGATAGATTGTACTAATCAATAATTTTTAAGAAAATAAGTCCACACGTTGCGCCGTTTCCGATTGAACTAGCATTGACTTTCGCCAATCAGGCACTTGCGAGGAAATTGAAGCAATTGCACACATTAAAACGCCGTAATGCACAGACGGCTTTGGGTCCACGAGACACTAGTTGTTCAGTATTCTCATTACCAGTTAACACGTTCCTGTTTAGGAAGTGATAAATTCAAGCTAAGTGAGCAAAAGTTACGCATGTTCAGTTTTGAGGAAATGAAACGGAGAACACACGTGTGCAAGATTTTCAACTTCCCCACGAAACGATCTGGTTGGCTAACTTGAAGGCTAATGAAATAGGAAGCGGCCTAATGTATCGAATTTTTTTCATAACAACTGTTTCTCAACACAACCTACTCTGCAACAGCCTTACAAGCTTTTCAGACTGTTTCTGACCACCCCGTACGATTTTCATTCAGTATAACTGCTAGTTTCTTCAGTTCTTCCAGGTCATATATTTAAATGTTGTACGTAAAATTAGAAGCACACTTTATGGGACGCTGTCTTCTCATCACATCTTGCAAAGATCCACATTCATCTCTTCAGTGATTAAGCAGTATACCAATAACAAAACAGTTCAGTTCTATACATATCTCCCATTTCATTAGCTGTAAATATCCAGCTCTCCGCATGTATGATTCCAAGGTACCGAAAGTTTGGGTGCTGTTTCCAGAATGCAGGTTTCTGTGGCAATACCCCACTCATACGGTTATAGTTGGTGGGGACTTCAACCTTCCCTCAATATGTTGGCAAAAATACTTGTTCAAAACCGGTGGTAGGCAGAAAACATCTTCTGAGATTGTCCTAAATGCTTTCTCCGAAAATTATTTCGAGCAGTTAGTCCACGAACCCACGCGAAATGTAAATGGTTCCGAAAACACACTTGACGTCTTAGCCACAAACAATCCAGAGCTAATAGAGAGCACCATGACTGATACGGGGATTAGTGATCACAAGGTCCTTGTAGCTAGGCTCAATACCGTTTCTTCCAAATCCACCAGAAACAAATGCAAAATAATTTTATTTAAAAAATCGGATAAAGTGTCACTAGAAGCCTTCCTAAGAGACACTCTCCATTCCTTCCGAACTGACTATGCAAATGTAGACGAGATGTGGCTCGAATTCAAAGATATGGTAGCAACAGCAATTGAAAGATTCATACCTCATAAACTGGTAAAAGATGGAACTGATCCCCCATGGTACACAAAACAGGTCCGAACGGTGTTACAGAGGCAACGTAAAAAGCATGCGAAGTTCAGAAGAACGCGAAATCCTAATTTACAGGCGCGCGAAATTTGGCACGGACTTCAATGCGAGATGCCTTTAATAGGTTCCACAACGAAACATTGTATCGAAATCTGGTAGAAAATCCGAAGAAATTCTCCTCGTATGTAAAGTACACAAGCGGCAAGACGCAGTCAATACCTTCGCTGCGCAGTGCCAATAGTACTGTTACCGACGACTGTGCCGCTAAAGCGGAGTTATTGAACGCAGTTTTCCGAAATTCATTAACCAGCGAAGACGAATGGATTATTCCAGAATTTTAAACACGAACAGCTACTTGCATGAGTTTCTTAGAAGTAGATACCTTAGCGGTTGCGAAGCAACTCAAATCGCTTGATACGGGCAAGTCTTCAGGTCCAGATTGTATACCGATTAGGTTCCTTTCAGATTACGCTGGTACAATAGCTCCCTAATTAGCAATCATATACAACCGCTTGCTCACCGATAGATCTGTACCTACAGATTGGAAAATTGCGCAGGTCTCACCAGTGTTTAACAAGGGTAGTTGGAGTAATCCATCGAACTACAGACCTATATCATTGACGTCGGTTTGCAATAGGGTTTTGGAGCATATACTGTATTCAAACATTATGAATCACCTGGAAGGGAACGATCTATTGATACGTAATCAGCATGGTTTCAGAAAACATCGTTCTTGTGCAACGCAGCTAGCTCTTTATTTGCACGAAGTAATGGCCGCTATCGACAGGGGATCTCAAGTTGATTCCGTATTTCTAGATTTCCGGAAAGCTTTTGACACCGTTACTCACAAACGGCTACTAATCAAGCTGCGGGCCTATGGGGTATCGTCTCAGTTGTGCGACTGGATTCGTGATTTCCTGTCAGGAAGGTCGCAGGTCGTAGTAATAGACGGCAAATCATCGAGTAAAACTGAAGTGATATTAGGTGTTCCCCACGGAAGCGTCCTGGGACCACTGCTGTTCCTCATCTATATTAATGACCTGGGTGACAATCTGAGCAGATCTTTTAGGTTGTTCGCAGATGATGCTGTAATTTACCGTCTAGTAAGGTCATCCCAAGACTAGTATCAGTTGCAAAACGATTTAGAAAAAATTGCTGTATGGTGTGGCAGGTGGAAGTTGACGCTAAATAACGAAAAGTGTGAGGTGATCCACATGAGTTCCAAAAGAAATCCGTTGGAGTTCGATTACTCGATAAATAGTACAGTTCTCAAGGCTGTCAATTCAACTAAGTACCTGGGTGTTAAAATTACGAACAACTTCAGTTGGAAAGACCACATAGATAATATTGTGGGGAAGGCGAGCGAAAGGTTGCGTTTCATCGGCAGGACACTTAGAAGATACAACAAGTCCACTAAAGAGACAGCTTACACTACACACTACACTCGCTCGTTCTGTGTTAGAATACTGCTGCGCGGTGTGGGATCCTTACCAGGTGGGATTGACGGAGAACATCGAGAGGGTGCTAAAAAGGGCAGCTCGTTTTGTATTATTACGTAATAGGGGAGAGAGTGTGGCAGATATGATACACGAGTTGGGATGGAAGTCATTAAAGCAAAGACATTTTTCGTCGCGGCGAGATCTATTTACGAAATATCAGTCACCAACTTTCTCTTCCGAATGCGAAAATGTTTTGTTGAGCCCAACCTACATAGGTAGGAATGATCATCAAAATAAAATAAGAAAAATCAGAGCTCGAACAGAAAGGTTTAGGAGTTCGTTTTCCCCGCGCGCTGTTCTGGAGTGGAATGGTAGAGAGATAGTATAATTGTGGTTCGATGAACCCTCTGCCAAGCACTTAGATGTGAATTGCAGAGTAATCATGCAGATGTAGATGTAGATGTTGAATGTGTTTATTCATACGAAAATGAGGGATATTTTGTGTAGCACATGGTAGTGATATCTTCCCCCTCTTTTCAGTTGTACATGTAAACATTGTCGTTTAATAATAATATGACTCATTTGCTATAAAGAGGTACATCACTGATGCTCATTTCTGGATCAATTACAGTCAATAAGAATCACCTTCATTGTGCAGCATTCGCCTATTAGCTAAACATAGCCACATTACATTACGTTTGTAGGTTTCTACGAGGAATTACCTTCTGTTTGAAATTCAGTTACATAAGCCATGCATATCCATTTTCGGCTGTGCAGTATTATGTAGCTTTGTGTTACTGTCACAAAATACTTTACTCAGATTTAGTCAGATAACGTTTACAGACTGAGTATTGGGTCATGAACAGACATAACAGAACATAACTTTATAGTCCAGGGCGTTGTCTAACCACCCAATATAGCAGATCAGTTTAGTAACGCGGTACACACATCATACAAACTTTCCTTGCAAGAAAAATGGAGTCGAATTGACAGTGGTGAGAAGCAAACAGGGTAGTGGAAGGAAAATAGTTTGGCGTACTGCAACGTCATTCTTCAGTGTTTCAGAAAATCCTGGAACAAGCAATGTTTCTCGTATAATTTGAAGGTTGGGGAGCACAGAAACTTTTTATCAGGCTATATCTTATACCATTGATTTATATAGACAGAGTGGAGCCTGAGTTTCAGAAAATGTTACAGCAAGCTTTCGTAGAGCCTCCTGTCAGTTCCTATGATAAACTGTTGTTGGTAAATCCAAAGTTTATGGTATTAGCGTGGTATTAGATTTGCAGCAAATGTACATAGTTTTTATGCAAGCAACTAGTAGGCCACTGGTGTTGCATGGCCTTCTTCAAAAATTTTATGCTGTTAGACTTTTGTCGTCAGTTGATATAAGACAAGTTATTGATAAAGTGAGTGACATCCCTGGTGTCGGAGTTGTGCGGAATTTTTGTGTTATGGCTCTTGATACCAACTTTCTAAGTTACCGTTTGGATTCAATATTAGTTGATCTCCTGTAACATCATTCTTCTAGTTGATTTAAGAAAAGAATTGACCACTTATGTGGATCACATTTTATTTGCTGAATAGGATTTGGAAAAATATAATGACGTATTGGACACACTGTTGAACGTAATTAAGAAGTGTGGCGTAATTGTAAATTTAGTGAAGCCAGAGTTTGGGAGAAGTGAAATAAAACTTCTTGGCCACATTCATTGTCCTCAATCTGATTCCATCGAAGGATGCTGGCTGAGCCAAATTCATGATTTTCCTGTTCCACGACGGTAAAACTGATTTGTACATTCCTGGAACTACTTCACTCTTATAAAAAAAGTTTTGAATCCAATATTTAAGCTTTATCTCCACTACTTGCATTGATGGATAAGGACACTCCATGGAATTGGGATGCTCAAGCACACGAAGGATCTGACAGAGAGTAATTAGCTGTTATGTAGGCTCCTTCTGCCCCATCGTGATTCCAATAGAGATTCTTGGCTAAAGCTGGACAGTTCAAACAATGGACGATACTGCCGTGCCTGCGTTATTATGATTCCGACGCAACGTGGGTTCATGGCACAACATTTCATTGTCGTCATTCCATTCTGCAGCTGATGGTTGTCCTCATTCGCAAGTGCAATTTCATTTAATGTACTTGAAACAATAGTCTCAGTGAGGAAAATTCCCAAGAATTTTAAGCAAAAATTGTCATGAGACGTCATACTTTGTAGTTACAATTTACATTTAGTCACAAAAAGCGAGAATATGCAACTTACATAGGGAAAAATCACCCTCAAAATGTAAGAACTCTCCTACTAATAAAACACAGAGGACGCTAACTGCATAACATGACATTTTCAGGCGTCTCCCAGACGCCAGTAGGAGCCTGGCTGACTACTAATAGGATCAACATGAACGATGCCTGGATCTTCAAAACAAACATGGAATAAACATAATTTGCTGTTCTTATGTGATCGATTATCATAACTGATCGTGTACATTTTATTCTACGCTAAATATTATGTCTATACATGTGATACTCTATGCTTTTGTATTTACTTAGAATCATTTATGATAGATGTTCTGCTTTATTGTCATGGATCCTAAGATGTCTGTCAAGGCTGAATAACTAAAAGTCAGAAAGTCTTTAAAAAAATTGTTTGCAAAAGAGTAGATAATAATCTGTAGGGTGATACGATGTGTGTATAAATGTGTATGAATATGTAATATAAGGCTTACAAACTATTTTAGTAAATTTTCATGTATATTACAAGAATGGATGGAATGGCACAGGTTGAAACATGGACTCACAAGGCAAGGATATTTGATCAACTGTTTGCTGGTCCGCATGAAATTTTTCTGCCAAGAGATATATAGAGGTCACTTACTCAGCGAGTGCAACTGCTGCGAGCACATACCAGTCCAGATGAGGTGCTAGCTGCCTTATCGGCACAAATTAGAGGTGGATCCTTCTGGATACTTTGACAAACCTGTGTCAATTGTGGCGTGTCATAGACCACCAAAACAGCCAACGGCACAGTCATCAAGTGATGTACTCAAGCGCATACATGAAGATGTTTCCATGAATTCAGTGTGCCTTACCAGTTGTCTAATTGCACCATGGAGAGATTAACTATTAGTGCTCCCACGCATGTGTATGACAGTGTAGATATCAAAAAAATGTCACCTTTGGGTCAAGAAACTTTACCACTGTATTCACAAAACAACATGAATTCTTTGCAGTTTCTATTTTCTCTGTTCTTGATTGTGTAAGAAAACCATACAGAATTCGTCATTATTACAACACTTCCAGTTGTGGATTACTCCACAAAATCCTAATTCCATTCAATATTTTTGTGTTGAACTGTATTGACAGGTAACAAAAGGGTGAAACATGTGTGTTCTTTGCATCACACGAACATGAAACAAATATGTAATACTTCAAGTTTTTATAATTTCAGGTGTCTCTTAGTTTGTGTATATAACTTACTTCTTGTCACACATTATTTGTTTTATTACTTTAATATTGAAAGATCGAAAATCTTCATCCTTTATTGCAAATTTTACAAGAGAGCTTGTCATAACTAATTAACATCCAGAATTTCTTCGGTAACTGAAACAAAAACAGCCTATTTACCATATTTAATGTTTGTATGTTGTTTTATGTCAATTATTTTCTGTATATCTTCCACCTTTTTGTACAGGGATTGTGAATTTAGCACATTCTGTGTTTAACACAGATTCAGTTTTTACTTAAAGTTTACATAATCTTGTAATCAATACATTTGTGTAGTCAGTTTCATCCACAAACATAGATGACTGTTTTATTCTGTTTTTATTTTTTGTTGGGGCAGAAATCAGTGTTTAAACTAACATGTTTGTTTTCTTTGTCTAATGATTTACTGCTCATGATGGAAGGATTTACTAGTTATTTGTCTTGTAATAGCAGCACTGACATAATTTGTTCATTGGTTTTCAGTATTACACAAGTTTTTCTAGTGTCACTGAACTTAAATTGTGGAGGTCTTGGCTCAGCACTGTATAATATCCCGGCTGTAGGCTTTGCCATAATGTTATCTTCATTTAAATTTTAACTGCAGCATGATGACTATTTTATCTTTCGATAGCTTTTATTCTTTTAAATGTACGGTAGGATGCTTGGTACAAGTTTGTCCTGTCTTCTGGTGTTATTGTAGCGTGTTCTCGCCGATTATGAGCTTCTCCGTGTTTAACAAATCAGGAACATGCAAAGCTGACTAAGGGAAGTGTCTGTAAAGGGCTGAAATTGGAAGTGTGTTGGGAGTCAAACTGAGACCTTTCAGAGGCGTCGGCTACGATGTTGGAGTTGCTGGTGAGACGACTTTAGTTTAGATCATTTTAGTCGACTGATACAAATACTTGCAAAAATATTTCGCATTGATTCCACGTGCAGAACTTGTAATGAATCATAACATTATTTGGTAACGAAGCAGGAAGCATTACGAAGACTGTGGAATGGTTCGATTTTCATAAGCTGGAAGCTGATTACTGAATCGATTCGTATTTACTCAATCTGATGTACGCACACAGTCTTACCTCACAGTTTTGCGTTTTTGGTAATTCATTACTCTATTGGCAAACACGCAGAGAGAAACTGTAATTTTTAGCATTTGTAGCACTCCGGTTTATAACAGGGAGATACATTGCGTAGCATGTAGTAGCGATATTTGATTAAGTATATCGGCAATAGATCACTTCCGGATCCAATTTTCGGAAGTACAGTCAAGATAGCCATCATAACTGCACAGTGTCTGGATGTAAACTAGACTTATCCAAACCCAATAATTTTATTAGGGTTTTATGAAAGATTGTCTACAATTGGAGGTTCACTTACTAAGTTTCATTTGTCCATTTTCCATTTCTAAAACCCAAGTGCGTATCATTTAAAAACGTTCCTTCACTTACTTTTAGTCAAATACGCTTACAAATTAAATATTTGGTTTTTCACAGACATTAATTTACAGTAAAACTTACGACGTGTCCCAGGCGGACACTCGAGAATACTACAAATTAAGAATGCGCCAGCAAATCGTTTGATCGCATATCGTCTTCTGTGGGGTAGCTTGGGCTAGCTGTAAATGTTGTTGCTCATCTATGATTTAATAGAGGCAGTTTCAGATTATACTACAGCCCACAGATGAAATTCGGCTCTCTTTAGCAAAGGCCACTGACGGCAAAAATTCTCGACGGAAGCGGTTGACTTCGGTCTGCGAAAGTTGTTCAGGCGTTTGGTAATGTGTTTGTCTCTATAGAAAATTGACGTTACTGGCTATTTTTCCCATTACTTAATAGTTCATTTTGTTTGCCTGGGAACACTAACTGTTGTTCTTCTAGGAATTAGCCACGTCATAATGTGTTGACTAAGGTTACGACTACGTTGTGATATGGTAATGAAATAGTAAGTTGTTTTTCAAAGATCTACATTTGCCTCAATATCGTGGCGTGACAATGGCCTTGTTTAGGCATTTGTAGATACTATTGAGGATTGAGCAATCAATTTTGGCCACCTGCCAAATGAACATTGATCCATTCTTGGAGTTGGGTAACAGTAGGGTTTTTCATTTAGATATATTTAATGGACACTACTTAAGTTTAATTTGTACAACTTTCATCTACATTTTATTCAGATCGCTCATTTTAACTATGTACGTCACAATCATTTAATGTCAAGGGTGGTTTCGGAGAGAGTCGGAGGGTCACGGGAGCACTTGTGCCTCCCCCCTCCCCTCCTCAGACAGTTCGAGAGAAGCAAAAAGAGAGAAAGAAGAGAGAGAGTAAGGAGAGAGAGAGAGAGAGAGAGAGAGAGAGAGAGTCGGTGAGTGAATCTCAGCATAAGCATAATTTTTGCCTAAGTGCAACAAGTAATTTTGAATTTAAACGATGCTAAAAGCTTGAATTATCAGAACGTAAGTGTGAGTCCTTGTGTTATGGCTTCAATTCGTTGTTTCCAGCTTCTTTTTTTGTCAGAATTTAAGATAAAACGAGAATAAAGTATAAAGTCGATTGATCGTTTCGTGATTGTGCAGCAGATAAATGAGCTATGCATTACAAGCTATGCAAGCAAAGTTAAATGTTTTATCCATGGAAATTTTTTTAAATTTTTAGGGCTGCGTTCAGACTCACACTTTCATTTAATTTCAGTAAGTATATGTTCTCTCTGGATTCTTTCCCTAGATAGTAACAAACAGTACTGGCACTAGTGCCTATAAACAGCTTTCTTTTAAGCTATGCGTTTCGATTTTCCACCTTCGCCCGGCTTCTTAGAGTCATTACATTCTGCTTGATGTTTCCATCAGGAACCAGAGTATTTCAATTATAATATATTTCTAAATGTGAAATTCAACTCTGTCGTCAGTCACCTTTTCATCGCGGAACCACTGAATCGAATTTGATGAAGTTTCAGATGGAATGCTGAATAGGAATGTATGCTACTTAAAAAGCAATCCATGATAGTGAACCAAGGCAACAGAAACTCTGTTGGCACTGCACTGCTTTGCAGTACATTGAGCTGCCTAAAATTGGAAAGTACTAAATTGTCGATGTCAAAAAGATATATACAGAAGTCCACGAGAGCGTATGCCTATCTTTTACGGTTCACCCATTATCACCATTTCTATCTTTTGATTGTACTTGGTGTAGTGAATTCGCAAGACAAATTTGGTGATTGCGGGTTAACCATAAGAGATAAACGTGTGTCCTCATGAACCTTTTCCTAGATTGCTTAAAATCTGTGTTTAGTATGATATCAAATTATGTGCCACATATTGATAAGGTAGTGCGTTTCTGCTCCCGAATCCTGTACTTTAAGTAGCAGATTACATTTCAACGGCTGAACAAACTATTATCAAACATACATCACGACAATGGTATATACACTCCTGGAAATTGAAATAAGAACACCGTGAATTCATTGTCCCATGATGGGGAAAATTTATTGACACATTCCTGGGGTCAGATACATCACATGATCACACTGACAGAACCACAGGCACATAGACACAGGCAACAGAGCATGCCCAATGTCGGCACTAGTACAGTGTATATCCACCTTTCGCAGCAATGCAGGCTGCTATTCTCCCATGCAGACGATCGTAGAGATGCTGGATGTAGTCCTGTGGAACGGCTTGCCATGCCATTTCCACCTGGCGCCTCAGTTGGACCAGCGTTCGTGCTGGACGTGCAGACCGCGTGAGACGACGCTTCATCCAGTCCCAAACATGCTCAATGGGGGACAGATCCGGAGATCTTGCTGGCCAGGGTAGTTGACTTACACCTTCTAGAGCACGTTGGGTGGCACGGGATACATGCGGACGTGCATTGTCCTGTTGGAACAGCAAGTTCCCTTGCCGGTCTAGGAATGGTAGAACGATGGGTTCGATGACGGTTTGGATGTACCGTGCACTATTCAGTGTCCCCTCGACGATCACCAGTGGTGTACGGCCAGTGTAGGAGATCGCTCCCCACACCATGATGCCGGGTGTTGGCCCTGTGTGCCTCGGTCGTATGCAGTCCTGATTGTGGTGCTCACCTGCACGGCGCCAAACACGCATACGACCATCATTGGCACCAAGGCAGAAGCGACTCTCATCGCTGAAGACGACACGTCTCCATTCGTCCCTCCATTCACGCCTGTCGCGACACCACTGGAGGCGGGCTGCACGATGTTGGGGCGTGAGCGGAAGACGGCCTAACGGTGTGCGGGACCGTAGCCCAGCTTCATGGAGACGGTTGCGAATGGTCCTCGCCGATACCCCAGGAGCAACAGTGTCCCTAATTTGCTGGGAAGTGGCGGTGCGGTCCCCTACGGCACTGCGTAGGATCCTACGGTCTTGGCGTGCATCCGTGCGTCGCTGCGGTCCGGTCCCAGGTCGACGGGCACGTGCACCTTCCGCCGACCACTGGCGACAACATCGATGTACTGTGGAGACCTCACGCCCCACGTGTTGAGCAATTCGGCGGTACGTCCACCCGGGCTCCCGCATGCCCACTATACGCCCTCGCTCAAAGTCCGTCAACTGCACATACGGTTCACGTCCATGCTGTCGCGGCATGCTACCAGTGTTAAAGACTGCGATGGAGCTGCGTATGCCACGGCAAACTGGCTGACACTGACGGCGGCGGTGCACAAATGCTGCGCAGCTAGCGCCATTCGACGGCCAACACCGCGGTTCCTGGTGTGTCCGCTGTGCCGTGCGTGTGATCATTGCTTGTACAGCCCTCTCGCATTGTCCGGAGCAAGTATGGTGGGTCTGACACACCGGTGTCAATGTGTTCTTTTTTCCATTTCCAGGAGTGTACGTGTGTGTGTGTGTGTGTGTGTGTGTGTGTGTGTGTGGGGGTGGGTGGGTGGGTGTCTGTGTGTCTCTTTATTTTAAAATTAGTCTAAAAATTCCTATAAGAAGACGTTCACCTTTATGACCCTTATGCCCCATCACCAAAAGAAATTGTGTGTCCGCCCGTGTTTATTGCGTTGCTATATGCCTAGTAAAAACCTCTTTTTGTTCAATTTTCTTGTTTTCGTATGTCCAGAAGAAGTGTATCTTGGATAACGTACTGAAGTTTTGAAACCCCTGTAATGTAAAGACGAGCAAAGCTTACGAGAACAGCTTACTTTGCTCCGATATTTTTACGGCATATCCCTAGGCTAATTATTTTAGCGACGTTTTCTTAACCTATGGTTAGTATTGACTGCGGCACCCATGAGATTGTTTATCGTCGCAATGGAGTCATTAGGAATTTCATTATGGGAATTAGAGCTGCATTCGCACTGACGCGACGAATTGCTGTCAGTTAAGCTGCTATATGCTGCACGGTACCAGAAACACTGGCTTGAAGCGGCTGGCAATTAGTTTGCGGGTAAATTTACGGGTAAAATGTCATGCGTGACTAGTTTCTTCAGTGTCGCTGCTGACTGACCTCATGCCATCTGTGTCAAATTTTTGTTGTGGAGAAAATTGCATACACCATGAAAGTTCAAATCAGTTATGAGGATGACGAATATCACATCAGTATAATTTACAAACATTTCAGGAGGAGGGTAATAAACATCTTTGCGAATATTCGCTTGAAAATAAGCATTCTTGACAGAATCTTTAATAACTTTTATTGTTCGTACATGTGAATGACGTATTTCTATTCTCATCTATACAAAATTTATGGCTACAATGCATTAAAACTGTTTTATGACATTTTTCTATGAAACATCAGCTGAATGACTCAGTCAGTATACTAAAGAATAAGTATTTTAATTGCTCACGACCTAAGCACTCTCTGAATTTATATACAGTAATTCGTTTCCGAAATTTCAGTGGCAGGGAGGCTGAAGAAGTAATGTTTTAGGCTTAATGTATTTGTTTATACCCCTGACAAGTCCAATTTTTTCAGAAGTAAAGAAATTAATTTTAAGATATTGGTCTTGCTACATTCGCTGGCCAGTCTTCAACCACTGCCATGGAAGTTGTAAAGCATGTTCAGTAGTGCGTATGTCCCATTCAGCACCTGAAAAAGAAACCGAACACCTGTTAGAGCGCCTGATTTTTTTCTTCGTTTTCAAGGCATCAGTATCCCATAGGATGCGAAACTTCTTGAATTTGGACGCTCGAAGTACGTTTTGTGTGCTATAGGAATGCTTGTAACGAAATCCCATTGGACACAAAATGTATTGCGAGAGTCCACTTTCAGCACTAGCTCTAATTTAAAAAGTGCGGTGTTTTCTCTATTAAGAAAATCGTAATAAGTTAAACAGTGTTTCAGCTATGGTCTAACCAGGACGTGCTATGAAGACGATCATTGTTTTACATCCCACGAGACGCAGTGAACTGATCGTATTAAGAAAAATCGAAGTCCAGAAAGCGATTCATGAGCAGCAATACGTTTCTAAAGTGAGTGGTAGAACTTTACACAAATTGTAAGTCTAACCCAAAACATTCAAAGTGTTTAACCATATTTATAACTGACCAATACAGACAACCACAAGGTTTTGACTCTCTCATGTTTACTCTTGCGTGACACGAGTTCTTGCAATGTATGTAACAAAGCTAAATCACGGCCTGACATTAAATTTATCTAACTCGAATTAAAATTGCGTTAATATGTACTGCTATACGATTCCGTAGTGCCTGGGTTGTTAAGAAGAGCGATCTATCTCCGAACTAACAATGAAACGTTCTTCTTACACTATCGTATTTATCCGCCGATAACAGGGCGCTACTTTCAACTTAAATACCTTCCTCTGTACGGAAATTACGTATGTGTACGAGTAGAGGGAACGACGACGTACGGAAGTTTGGGTCTATCTGTGGGTCGCGCGCGGAATGCCAAAGCGGTTAATGCGACTACTCGCGTAAAGCGAAAGATTCAGGTCTGAGTCCAGTCCGGCACAAATTTTCTGTACCGTCAGGCCATTATAGAGCTGATAATTCCTCGTATTCGCAGCTGAGAATACATTTTATGTGTATCCTGTTGTGTTCAGTATCCTAATTAAATAAAACTCAAACTGTCGTTTTTCTGCAGTGATTATACTCTGTACAGTCAGAACATTACGTCGACCATCATAACACCCTGTATGTCCACCTTTGGCACGGAAATCAGCGACGACGCGTCGTTGTACGGAAGCAGGGAGACATGGATAGGTCGCTGGAACCACATGTCCACACACAAGTCACCTAATTCCCATAAATTCCGGGCAGTGAACGATGAGCTCTGACGCTACATTCAGTCATATCCCCGATGTGTTCGATAAGGTTCATATCTGGCAAGTTGGGACCAGAACATCAACGTTAATACGCCACTGTGTTTCTCGAACCACTTCATCACACTACTGGCCCTTGGGGCATGGTACATTGTCTTGCTGAAAATGCCACTGTTGTCAGTTAACATGAGCGTCATGAAGGGGTGTACGTGGTCTCCACCAGTGTACGATACTCCTTGGCCGTCACGGTGCCTATCACGAGCTCTGCCGCTGGACCCATTGATTGCCAGGTGAATGATTCCCAGAGCATAATAGCTTGCCTCTGTCCCACCATACAGGTTTCAAGGAGCTGTTCTCGTGGAACACGTCGGACTCGCGCCTCCCATCGACATGATGACGGAGGTATCTGGATTCTTCAGGTCATGCAACGCTCTACCACAGCGCCAAAGTCCAGTGCCGATGGTAACGTGCCGATTTGAGTCATAGTTGCTGATGTCGTGGTGTTAACATAGGCACATGCCTGAGTCGTCGGAGGCCCATCGTAAGGAGTGTTCGGTGCACTGTGTATTAAGACACACTCGTACTCTATCCAGTATTGAACGCTGATGTCAGTTCTGCCACACCTCACCGCCTTTACCAATCTGCCAAGCCTACAAGGTCCAACATCTGTGATGAGGCATGGAGCCCCAAACCAACGACGTCTGGACGAAGATTCACATTGGGTTTAGCCACGTGGTGAAGATACTCACCACAGTACTCCCCGAACACTCGACATGTCATGTAGTTCCCGAAATGCTCATACCGAGCCTCCGGGCCATCACAGTCTGCTCTCGGTCAGGCTCAGATAGAGCCGGAAGGTCCACATTCTACACACTAGAAGCACACTCAGTGATACTACATGCATCGTGCGTGTGTCTCACTAGCAGTCGTTCCTCGCCAGGTGGCGCTACTAAATCCTCAACGATTTTATTATCGATGGTAGGTCAACGGTTATATTTTTCTGACTAATCAGTGTAATCTGTATTGTGAAGCACTTTGCGATGTACAGAGCTAGCATCATAAAATTGCTACAATTCATTGTTAAACATGTTAGGAACATGATGAACTGAGAATGAAACTCATACGAAAAACTTGTCTCGAAGCTCAAGAAGTAAAAATCCTCTTTGGCAATGTAGTCATTACACTAAATTGAACAATAAGGAATTTCCACAGAAAGAGTAAAATTAACAAATGGCTTTAAATCAAATTTTAATAGATCTAATATGAATAACTGAAATGCAATTAATTACCGAGTACTGTGCCCGACATCGACTGTATTATGGTGGAAGATGCTAAGTCAAAGAAGCTATGTTGAGCAACTGTGCAATATTCTGTACGAGCACTACTGTCGTGCTGGTATGATAGAGGGGACTTTTCATGACGTCACAAACTTGACGCTGACGTCCTAATGTTAGAATGGCCAAAGGATGTGGTGGAAGTGTTTCAATAAAAGATACTGGCTTGCATCTTTTACAGCTAGTTGTTCTGATTATAGTCTAAAGTGTAAAGGAATCACAATTCATTCGTTACTATACTTTTCCATGGTATGTTTTATTTTATATGCATGAACGAAATTTGGGTTTGTTACTTTCACGTTATGGTTTTATTTCTCTCATTTAATTGTAGATTTGGAATCGGTTCAGCTGGAAAACTAATTTGGAACACTGTGTGGAAGAAAAGTTGAAAAGCAACGAAACACGTTAAACTATTTTCTCAGCATTTTCGGGATGAGGATACTTTCTTCAGTCCACGTTAAGAGAAATAATGTATTATGAAAGCGGCTTTTTCGTGTTACATACTCCTCTTCTTGGTTATTCTAAACACATAACAAAGGATAGTAGCGTTAACGAGATGAGATACTTCTTTTTATTAGATCAAACAGGTGCCTAAGCGCAGAAAATTGTCTGAAAATACCTTCCTTACAAAAGCACTTTGACATATAGTATTTGAAACAACTGTTGTGTGCACACAACAGAAATTGAGAACAAGTAACAATCGTCTGTTAAGGTTTTGGACAAACTAACACGGCATTGCCGGCTTCAAAGCATCGTACAGCGTAAAGCTGTAGTGCCATCTCTTCTTATTATACCTCCATGACATCCGTCCACTTCCTGGTTACACAATATATAAACACAAAGTAACTCCACTTGTGTTTTTTTTTTTCGTCATTTAGACATTGTACTTACTCAGTGGTCTATTCTGATGTCTGATGTGGCTCAAGGTACGATGTGGTGTTTCTTTTAAATAAATATATAAATATGTTGTCTTCATACGTCTCGTAAATTATTTATAAGGAACTTAACCTTAACCTAAGATTCTTGGAAGTATAAGTAATTTTATCACAATCAGTATGTGAATTATACTTAAGACTAAAAAAAATGAAGAAAATTTTAGTAGCTCTTGGCACTGAGCTTCTGTCTGGTGCACCGGTCTTGTTTATAAAGTCAGTAACTTTTCTGCTTTATAATTTTGACAGAAGTGAAGATAGAGCCTGCAACTTTAGTTACGAGTCAAGTGCTTTGTTTATCTGGTGATTGTTTATAAATAAATGCTTATCAGTTAGCAAACGAACCAGACAGGACTCACCAATTTAGCCACCACACTTCGTTGGTTCGCTAAAATCAGGGAAAATAACGAAGACCTACTACAACGTGAATCCCATACTATGGTTTTTAAGACTTTCTTTTTTCAGTTTCTTGTTATGAGAACACAATTTTTCCTTCTTTTCCATGTAAACGAACTGAGAATAAAGCCAGAAAGGAAAGCAAACAAGTGTAGACGAATTCAAGATCCAAATAGAGCACGGAGGGACGGCTGTGGTGAAGTGGGATCGTTATGGAAGTACAATTCACTTTTCTTTTCAGAATCGCTTGCTCATATCAACCAATGACAATTACCTCACACTTTTACATTGCAGTTTGTGGCAATTTTCGAGTATTGGTGTTAGAATTGTCTTTGCCCCAATGAACGAATGCATTTTAAATGACCTAGGTGGTGACAAGAGCAAGCGATTCTGCGAAGTAATGCCTATGAAGCAGTTATAAGTGATGGTAAGAAAACTAGATACCATGTTGGACAGGATAAAGGACTTGTCTACTAAACGAGACTCTGTCTGCCAAACAAGAGCCAATGGCCAGTGAAAGGATGCTACAACAACTGATTTATTTAATTTATCTACAACTAATCGTGTGATGGCTACTGAAATAGCTGAGTTATCCAGTAAGCAGGATTCTATAGCAATTTCATTTAATGAACTATCCAGTAAGTAGGATACTGTAGCATAACACATTCACTGAATTATCCAATAAACAATTTGCTGTGCCGACTAATCAAGAGAAGATTTAGTTGTAAATCTCAAAATATCCCGTAAAACAACATGTATTATTGCATGACAAACTGATGGAATACCCACACTGAAGGTAGCCTGTAAGGGCATACATGGTACAGGTCTTCTCTGAAAATGTAGGTCAAGTAATTCAAAAGCAGACAAAATTGTCAGGAACCATTTAGAAGTTATCAATCAAAATGGATGATTAAGCTGCTAAACAGGATAAAGTTCGAAATGACACGGTCGAATTGAATGAGCAGTTACTAAATGAGTAATTTATCTCGTGGATTGATATGAAAGAAGAACACCTTGTTCAATTAGCAGTGATTAAGGTGCAGAAAGTTATTAAGAAACCTTGTAACAGTCCAGCAGGGGACCATAATACCCCCAACTCAGTTGCTGTCAAGAAATGCAGAAAAAAGGAAAAACAAGAAGTTGGACTAAGATTTTTCCACTACGCCGTAGAATTGTCGGCGTCCAATTTAACGAACAGCGAAAAGAACTATCTGACACTAACGATTTATAAGACATCTATGATACAAGTGTCGGAGGAAGACTCTGCGCCGGATATAATGTTCAGCTAGAAGGAACAGCGTTTGCACTACACAACATGACGTGTGACAAACAAACTGTACGTTGCCTAACGATTATAACTACGAAGGGAATCTCAGTCGACATCGACAGTTTCACGTATTTACATCTGACAAAAAGAGTTTCTACCCCATCGTCGTTGTAAGTGCTTTTCATGGAGACATGCCAAAATCATGATCTGAGATATGGAAGATCGCTTTCACTCTAGTTTGTACACAGGGAATGCACCTTTGCGTGCAATAGAAATTGCTGTGGCATGTGACACGTGTAATGATTCTGAGAAGGCATTTTTAGTGAAATGGTTTTCAGGAATAGAAGAGAGACTGAGGCAGGAACTGTTTAAACTGAACCTTTTCTTATAAAACCGAAGTTTCAGGAAATACTTCGAAAAACATTTGAGTAAGACCAAGTTCTTGGACAACTCAGTACCATAGAAAGATATTGTTTGGACATAGAAATGTAAATTACCTGCTCCCGTACGAGAGAAACTAGTCAATGTGTCCGAGACTGGTATCAAGGTATTTTAAGAGAATGAGATGTTCCATAGGAACAAGAAAACCAATGAAAATTGGGAATTAGTCATGTAAATGTGAATGCATGACTGAACGGATCGGTAGACTCACGTACCAACAATAGTAATGGAAATGCGTTTAGAAGTGACAATAATCGTAATTGATTCCTTAGGGGAAAGAGTTACATGACATGTTTCACCCTCATTAGTCTACTTTTAACAATATGAGTTAACAGTGGCAAAACCAATTAAACAATCAGCAACAAAACTGAGAGAGCTCTGATGTTGAGAGGATTGGGCAATTGAAGTTCAACCCTGACGCAATCTTCCTGGAATGAGGTAGGGGAAAATAGAAGATGTAGAATTTGTGCAGCACAACAAGGAATTTGTCATAAAGGAAGAGTTATACCCTAACAATCGACAGTATCAAATCACACAGAATAATGTGTACCAAGCAGCATTTGAGGCCTATATAGAGAAAATACCCATTGGGATTACTTTAGTTACGGGGGCTGCTGTGAGCGTGATTTTCATGAATATATGCCGAAGAATATGTGAGGAAGTTGATGTGCCTATCTTGCCCATTAGTAAGTCATGTTCTGGGAGCGTTTGATATGAGATCACAAAATTTTTAATAGAGGGTTCGCCTATCAGTGAGGCTAGGGATTGGAGCAACAATTGATGTGTTTATTAATAGTGAACTGTCTTATCGGAGTTGATTTCCAACGAGAGGGAAAGGCTAAGATTTACCTCTCTGTGGGCCTTTGGTTGTTTTATAATAGACGGCAAGGAATCATTAATGTAATTATTTAAAGCTCAGGAAGGCCATGACAGATATTGCCAAAATACAAAAACTGAATACGTGACCAAGGAAGAGAAAACACACGGGTGGCAGCAACCACTTGCCAGTGGTGCTGTTGATTTAAAAGAATGAAAGTGTTAGTCAGCTGGCCTTGATGGAGAACAGCAATCGAATGTGACAGTTCTTCTATTGCAATATATTAAAGTGTCTAAAATGAACTGGGAATGAGAAGAGGCTATACATGTCATTAGAAAGGGAAGCCATATGAATCCCTCTATTATCCTTTGTATCCCATTCACTTAGCTGGGAAACCTACGGTTGCATAGGAAATTGTATATATTTTTGTATATAGCTAACAGTGTAGGATTTTTCCTTTTTTCTGAAAGTGTTTGTTAATATTAAGGTAATTTTAGTTTACATAAATATGAGAATAAATTCTTGGTTTCAAACCAATGCTCACACGCGAGCAACTGCATTAATATTGTTCGTATTAATGCCACATACATCTATAACATTCACTGACTTGCGAGGTAGAGCAATGATGTGAGAAAGGGCTTTCATATAGACAGCAAATGAGATACAACGTAATGCAGGCTGTACTCTGCTTTAGGTTGTTAATCACACTAAAATAGTAAATATGGTTGTAATAACCGGTAATTTGTTTTTGGGAGATACAGGATAACCTGTGGTACATAATATATATTGCATCAGTTGCAAGAAAAGCGTGAGGCGCATAGAAACAAACCATGTGGTTCCAGTGTGGGAGTTACCAGTGAATTCGCACTATTAATGAAACTTGAGTAAAAAGCATTATGCAATATAGGAAATACCCATCATTCAAGTCATAGAGGAGCCCTTTTAAGCCTAATCCAATCTATTGATTGCTTCTACTATGAAGATACGACAGGCTGTAACTGAAGAAATGAAAGTAGGAACTTAGAGACTGTTGTGTATCATTGTTGAGAACTGCGAACTAAAATAACAAGTTACACGTGAGGGACCAAACTCAGATATGCATGAGTTGCAGGAGTGATAGACATATCAAACAAAGTTTTGCGTCACCGCGGTTCCTAGAACTCCGGAAGATAGACAGACGTTAACTGTGGATATTGTATCACAGACACAGTCCTTTTGACTGTTCAGAGAAGTCACTAAACTCGCCAAAAGATGTAAACAACCATGCACGAGCAGCGCATAATAGACGGAAAGGGTCTGACAGCCGAATAGTTACAGTCATTCCACGAGCAAGGCGTTTCACGGCTCATGTTATCTATAGTTCAACCATGCCTAGACGGTCAATAAATACCGCGGATCGATCGCACCTGCATTGTTACTTCGTGCGAGGAAGGGCTCTCAACAAGGGAAGTGTCCGGGAGTCTCGGAGTGAACCAAAGCGACGTGGAGGAGACACAGAGAGATAGGAACTGCCGATGACGTGTCTAGCGCAGGCCGTTCAAGTGCTGCTACTGCAGTGAATGACTGCTACCTACGGATTATGGCTCGCAGGAACCCTGACAGCAACACCAGCATGTTGAATAATACTTTTCGTGCAGCCACAAGGACGTCGTGCTACGACTCGAACTGTGCGCAATAGGCTGCTTGATGCGCAACTTCACTCCCGACGACCAGGGCGACGTCCATCTTTGCCACTAGGAGACCATGCAGCGCGGTACAGATGGGCCCTAGAACACGCCGATGGGCCGCTGAGGATTGGTATCACATTCTCTTCACCGATGAGCGTCACATATGCTTTAAACCAGACAATCGTTGGAGACGTGTTTGGAGGCAACCCGGTCAGGCTGAACGCCTTAGACAAACAGTCCAGAGAGTGCAGGAAGGAGGATGTTCCTTGCACCTTTGGGGTGGTATTATGTGGGGCCGACGTATCCCGCTGGTGGTCATGGAAGACGCTGTAACGGCTGTACGATACGTGAATGCCATCCTCCGACCGACAGCGCAACCATATCGGCAGCATATTGGCGAGGCATTCGTCTTCATGGACGACAATTCGCGCCCACATCGTGCACGTTTTGTGAATGACTTCCTTCAGGATAACGACATCACAAGACTAGAGTGGCCAGTATGTTCTCCACACATGAAACCCATCGAACATGCCTTGGATATATTGAAAAGTTCTGTTTGTGGACGACGTAACCCACCAACCACTTTGAGTGATCTACGCCGAATCGCCGTTGCAGGGTGGGACAATGTGGACCAACAGTGCCTCGATGAACTTGTGGATAGTATTTCACTACGAATACAGGTATGCATCAATGCAAGACGACGTGCTACTGGGTATTAGAGATACCGGTGTTAACAGCAATCTGGGCCATCACATTTAAAGACTCGCTGTATGGTGGTACAACATGCAATGTATGGTTTTCGTGAGGAACGAAAAGGGCGGAAACGATGTTTATGTTGATCTCTGTTCCAATTTTCTGTACAGATTCCGGAACTCTCGGAACCGAGGTAATGCAAACCTTTTTTTGATGTATGTACAAGCAGGAGAAAGTTTTCTTTTTATTGGTTTGAGATTAATATTTTTTCTTGAGTTAATGCCTTCAACTACTTTTTAAAGTAGATAAAACTATTAGACTGGTAGTGTAAGGATATCTATATAGCAAAAACCCAATATGAATCAGTGTGGCTGCTATATGCTTTATGCTTGTATGGACAAAACGTTATCTAAAATACAATAAACTATACGTATATGAATTGACAAAATACTAGGACAGACATTAGTTAAGCATTCAGCATGCAGAACGTTTTACCAATCACACATACCGTACACTGTGATGTCGAATTATAATGAATAAATAATCCATAGATAGTCTTATGTGGATTAGGAAGCCCATTTCAGAGAACGACACAAAGGTGCCGGTCTCGTAAGGAAGAGAGGTTATAATGCACAGGCAGTAATGGCAACAGAAAGCTGGTTGAAGCCAGACGTCAATGACAACGATATCCTACGTTTGGACTGGAATGTTTATTGTATGGATAGGTTAGTAGCCAATGGTGGCGGCGTCTTTAGTGCAGTAAAAATTCGATGAAATCTAGCGAGGTTATCGTGGATTCCGAATGTGAATTAACCTGGGTGATATTAAGAATCAAAGAACGGTCAAAAATAGTGAACGGATGCTTTTATAGACCATCTGAGTCAGGATCTGTAGTTGTAGAGCGCTTCAGACAGAATTTGCAAAGTACCATTAGTAATTTTCCTGATCATGCCCTTGTAATAGAGGGTGACTTCCAATTGTCAAGCATAGACTGGTATTGTTATGCCATCAAGACTACTGCCAGAGGCAGGGAATCGTGTGGCATTGTTCTGGATGTCTTGTCCGAAAATTACCTTGAGCACATAGTCAGAGAACCCACTCGTGCGGGTAACTTCTTAGACCTCCTGGCAACAAACACACCTCAACTTACCGAATCAGTTAACGTAGAGGAAGGTATCAGTGATCGCAGGGATGTGACGCTATCTATGACGACGAGTCCCTACAAGGAATGTCAAGTAGGACTGATAGAGGAGATAGAAAGATCCAAAGAACCGCGGGGCGTTTCGTCACGGGACCGTTTATCTGGCGGGACACCGATACGGATATGCTGAACAAACTCCACTGGCAGACGTTACAAGAGAGACGTTGTGCATCACGGAGAGATTTACTACTGAAATTTGGGACAGCACTTTTCAGGAGAAGTCAGACGACAACATATTTCTTCCCCCCACATACATCTCGCGTATTGGCCACGAGGAGAAAATTCGAGAAAATAGAGCCAATACAGAGGCATACCGACAATCACTCTTCCCACGCACTATTCGCGAGTGGAACATGGTTGGAGGGACCGATAGTGTTGCCGAATGTAGTCTCCACCACACAACATTTGCGAGATGTAGCCGCGCGTTCTGAGGTGCCTTCCCACGGTTCGCACTGCTCCACCCGTTGGAGGTTCGAGTCCTCCCTCGGGCATGAGAGTGTCTGTTGTCCTTAGGGAAAGTTAGTTTAAGTTAGATTAATTAGTGTGTAAGCCTAGGGACCGATGATCTCAGCAGTATAGTCGTATACGAACTTACCAAAATTTCCAAATTTTTGTCAGCAGTAACACCGCTGTTCACCTCCCAAATATTTTCAGAATGGAGCCTCTCTCCATGTCACGTCCGTATTCGCTAACGATGATCATCGAGAGTAGTGCAGAGCTGTCATGCACTGCTGAGTGCAACCGGCATAGTACTGCCCTACTGTAGCTAGTCACCGACCAGTGGTGCAGGAAGAGACAGAATACTGCATAAAGTCCATTAACTGTTTTTGAATAGCGGATAGGAATGTGAAGGTTTTGTGGTGTGTTTGGTGCACAGTACAGGGTTCCTCTCTTGTGGTGATCAGACTTGGTGAACTGGAACCTTGACGACGAATATACCTGATATCACGTACCGTTACAGTGCAACACTGGGCCACTGTTGTATGCCAATGTCCCAAAAATCTACATGTTTCATGAGTCGTCTAGCCAGCCAAATTTTGATCAAAATGCGGTCGTCCTCAACTTCTGTCAGGTGCTGAGAACGCTGTCTCACGATAGTATGCTGTCTTTCATAGTGATCCCTCAATATCTTATGCTATTGAGCCACCTTTTACGCCCTAGTGGGTTTGCTAACAAGACAAATAAGAACAATAGTGAAGCACATTGTACACTGTAGTACCAGCAGCAGATGGTTGTAGCTTTCTCATCATTTACTTGCACATAAATGCCGATAATATACAGGGTATTCGGAAATTCCGGTTACTGATTTCTAGGACTTGTAGAGGGAACTGAGTTGGCCATATTTTGATTTGAAATCCGTACCCGGATTTATAAACGTGTTTGTTGGGTAGTTATAGTGAGTGGTGATGGGGGAGGGGTTGGGGTACGTGCCTACGTCGGATCGGCTGATGTCATTTGACGTCTATCGTACCTATCTTGTTCGAGCCTAATTCAATTGTCTGTGAGAGCATCATGGTTGAGTACACATTCGCAGAATACACCGAGATGATCCTTCCGTATGGCGAAGGTTACGGTAATGGAGGAACTAGCTCACCATCTTTGTCAATATCGTTATTCACAACGTCTGACTTCAGCGCATATCCTTTTCGCCACAACTACTCAACGACTTTCAGGAAGGGGTGCCTTCACGGTCAGCAGGAATGACTGATGTGCTCCAAGGAGACGCCGCACACCGGAATTAACTGTAAATTTGTAAAAACTGATCAGGTTTTCTTTTTGTTTCCCTAGTTAATAAAGAATGGAACGGTAAAACAAGTGATGTAGTGGCTCAAGCCAAACAAATTACTGGAAAAATTTGGCACGTTTTCAAACGATTGTAGCAGACATAGTTTCCTATTGAATATTTTATGTTCTCACTCCTCTGTACTAATAATACAAGTTTGTAACGGTGATTTCCGAACACCCTGTATATACCGGCAGACTAGGGTGGCTGAAAAAGGTCTGAAAAACTAATTGTTAAGAAAATTTTCTGTACATTGCACCGTGTCCGAGTTAACTAGCATTGAAGTTAGCCAATCAGGCAGTTGCGCTCGAAAATTCAAGCATCCCCTCGAAGATGGTGTTCTTCATTTTGTTTCTTAAAACCGTACAAGACAGAGACATAAAAATTTGGCAAGGGACGATAGTAAGGATCGTACCCGACCCAAAGGCTCAGCAGTCTCGTGCGCAGTCGTCTACGCTATGAGAAAAACTGACACTAATTGTGTCTGGCAGGCGGTTTGAGTTTGCTCGTGCAACGACCTGATTATATAACTTTTCAGACTTTTTCTAACCACCCATACACACATCTACACACACACACACACACGCACACACACACACTCACACACACACACACACACACACACACACACACACACACACACACACACACATAGGGCGACCATAACTAAAAAGGACATACCACAGGGAAAGATTCCTAACTGGAAATGGAGGAAAAGAAGTCCTGTGAACATGTGTCTGCAAATGCATGGTTGCCACAGTAGATGGCGTTGACGAATGAAATTTTATCTGCCAATGTGCTCATTGTGCGTAGTGTAGCGTTAGAGACTGTGTGATTGACGCAGTGCACTGTGAGCGGAGTAATGATACGATATTTATGTCGGAAATAAGACGAGATGGTGTTTGTGTACGACCAACCAGATGGAAACGGTCGAGAGGCAACACGAATATACCAAAAGAAGTAAAAGCAAAAAGCAATCTGTCTTGAGGCCACAAGTGGCCCATCGGGACCATCCGACCGTCGTGTTATCCTCAGATAAGGAAGCGGATAGAAGGGGCATGTGGTCAGCACACCGCTCTCCCTGTCGTTAAGATGGTTTTCTTTGACCGGAGCCGCTACTATTCGGTCGAGTAGCTCCTCAATTGGCATCACGAGGCTGAGTGCACCCAGAAAAACGGCAGCAGTGCATGGTGACCCGGATGGTCACCCATCGAAGTGCCGGCCACGCCCGACAGAGCTTAACTTCGGTGATCTGACAGGAACCGGTGTATCTACTGCGGCAAGGCCGTTGCCTACCTTAACAAGAACCCTCACAGAAACCATCCACATCACACAACATTTCAAGCCCTTTTTGGGCGTTTATGTAACCATGGCGCTTTTCAGGCAGTCAAACTTGCTGGGAGGCGGCAGACTGTGCGTACACCATTGCTCGAAGACCACTTTGTACAGTATACTGAGACAAACCCTAGTACAACCTCCAGGCAAGTGGCCCACCAACCTGGTGTAAGGTGAAGTACGATTATGTGCATTCTGCATGACAGCTGTTATTCCTGTCACCTGCAACGACTTAAAGAATTATGAGCAGCGGATTTCCCTATTAGGGAAGGATTTTGTCGATGGATTTTGCACCAGAGCATCACCGCTTTGGGATTTCTATCAGCAGTCTTTATAATTGTTATCTGTGGGCTTCAGACAAACGGTTGAGGTGTATCGTTAACATCGGTTCAGCATCTGTATGTGTGTGAGGGCAGTGATTCTTGGCGACCACACACTTGGACTGGTTATTATTCCACAACGTCTCGACTTGGACTTCCTGCGGAACACTCTGCCTGGGTTGTTTGGGAATGTGTCTTTGGCAGTAGGACAGATTATGTGGTTCTTCGTGACGGAGCACCATCCCACTTCCGCCTTACGGTTCGCCAATGCCTCAACAGCGACTTGCCCGGACATTGGATAGAATGCGCAGGCCCGGTAAGGTGGCTTGCTAGATCACCAGACTTACACTCTATGGATTTTTAACACTGGGGGTATGTTACAAGCTTCGTGTATGCTAAACACGTTGCTGATGTACAGACTCTTCAACATTATGTTCATGACGCCCGTGACGCTATCCGGATAGACGCCATAACGTACGAAATAGAGCGGTAGGCCATGATGCGACATGTGGACTCGTGCATTGAATCTCACTCAGGCCATTTTGAACATATGTATGCGGTACAGCTCCGTACTGCGTTCTGGGACGATTTGTTGTCATTGCACGCACGCCGTCCATTTCCGGACATAAGGTCGTAGGACAATCTTTCCTATATTTCCAGTCAGGAATCTTTCCCTGCAGTTTGTCGGTTTTATTGGTGTTCACCCAGTATAAACTGTCAAACTTGCAAATAAATAGATAAAGCATAAACAAAAATGCGTGTCGCATATTAATAACTATTACAGCAGGCAATGTAACACTCTCAGGATTGCTTGATTCCAAATGTGTAACGAAGGCATTTCAGAACAATAATGGAATCAACGTAAAATGTGCTCACTAACCTGTAATAGCATCTGCTTGGACAGTTTACAGGTCTTCCCGACAGTGATCTCCATCGGCTGCATAGCTCGCATCATGAAGATGAGCAGGTTACGCTTGAAGCGGATGTCACAGTCCGCCCAGCCGCAGTTGAAAGCACAGTTGACCAGCTTCTCACTCTGAAACAGAGTCATTACTCTTGTTTATTGTAATTATAATTTTTGTGGCAGCATAGCGACGTGAAAACTACTATGAGTTTTGCTTTTGAATACTAAGTCCTTCGAGATGTCTGAACATATTCCTACTGCCTTTTTCGTAATAAATCCACCATTTTCTCATTCTTGTTGAGACGCTTATTAAATGGATAAGTAAGATGGTTGTGTTCATTCAAGGAATATTTTTAACAAAAAAAAGTAGGTGGTGCAATTGAAGTACTCATATTAACATTTAAAATTGTCCTTACTGAACATCTCTGATGCATGGAATATATAGCAGCTGGAAAATAAGCGAAGGATTCTTTTGGAATAGATAGAAGCATTAATGTCACGCGCGTTTAATATGAGAATAAACATCGCGACTTCAAGATACAATGTGGCATTTAGAGTTGCTAGGCGGGCAATGGGGACGAATAAACTTCCACTCACAACTGGCTATTTGACTATCTGCAGGAAATCGTCTTAAATGGTTAATTATATCAATTTATGCTCCTAAGATGTCTTTTCCCCTCTTGAATTTCAGTATTAATATAAAATGGAAATTAAATTCAGATAACCTGAAAGGCCGTAAAACGCCCCATTTGATCCATGTGATGACTATGACTTCACTGTCTTACACACTGCTCGTACTGTCTTAAAGTGGATTCCCGGTGACAGCTTGTCTTGAAATTTACGTTTCGGAAAATGGGTTACAAATTGTGTGTAGTTACATGGGATACAAATACATGTATAAGAGCTCCGTAAAAATTGCTCTTCATTGAAAGAATGAGAAGATGCATTAAATGTGGTTGCAAATAGCTTATAGATTCAAGTGAAACAGTGGTCACTAGCGTTTTTATTTCTGTGAGAATTATCTTCAGGTAAGTAAACTCATTCTACATTCACCGGTTGTCACTTGTAGCGTAATAGATAGCGTGCTGGGCGTGTGACGCAGTGTCCGCAAGATCGACATTCATTGGGAGCAAGTTCCTTCTTTTTCCTTCCTGTCCTCTTCCCTTAATACTACTGTTTTCTTAGGTTTACTTTATTCGTAATACAGTTATGGAAAAGCTATAGATTCTGTATCATATAACATTTTAATATCAGTAGCCATATTCATTTATTGCTTGAATTTTACTCCTGATCAGTTTCAGATGTATCAGAAGGATCTGTCTTTCCTTTCTGATGTAGCTCTAACTCTGAAGAATCTGACAAACCGTGTATCAGTTTCAGACCACATTACTCTTCCCAAAGAAGTCGTTGAAGACTGGCCACTTCCATCTGTCTTCATTAAAGCTATGTAATTTTGGCAAAGAGAAAAACTGTACTTTCGCTTTGAAACTGATAGGAAATGTAATAAGACCAGGGCATTACGGTAAAATGAAAGATGGTACTGTTTAAAATTTGATAAACAATAATGTTTCAGCAGCAGTGGGACAGTGGGTGTTTTAATGTTCTGGTGCGTCACCTAAATATTTTATAGTCTTAACTGTTCGGTGGTAGAGATCGATACTGGGTCGGACTGTGAAATAGTCTTCATAAAGCTGTCAATCAGACAAGGATCGACCATTGTATTAGGATGTTTTTATAGACCACCAGTATCCGCAACAAACGTCGCAGAACGTTACAGGGAAAGTCTTGAGTACACAGGAAATAAATAACCAAATCACCCGATAGTTATAGGTGGAGTCTTTAATATGGCATCCATTGACTGGGAAAATTACATGTTTATCACAGGGGGCAAAAGCAAAGACTCGTGTGAAGTTATTCTTGGAGCGCTCTCAACATACAACGTTGAGCAATTGGTTAGAAAACCAACTCGAGATGGGAACATATTACATATCTTGGCTACAAACAGACTTGATCCTTTTGATGAAGTTAATCTAGGAGAAGGTATTAGCGACCATAACATCGTTGTGGCTTCTGTGTCAGTAGAAGTTTTCTTATTTGGGAAAGCAAATAAAAGTGCCATTAATGAATATCATCATAGTCAGCTCCAAGCATTCACCGCCGGACACAAAGATATTGAGCATCTTTGGTCGGAATTTAAAGGTATTGTCCACCACTTGCTAGATAAGTATGTGCCTAGCAAAAATATAGGGGAGGGAAAGGATCCACATTGGTGCAACAAACATATTAGGAAGTCCTGAGAAAGCAGAGAATTTTGCACAGTCATTTTAAAAGTAGTCACTGCCCCGCTGATAAACATAAATTATGCAAAATGAAAGCAGCTGTCAAAATATCAACGAGAGATTCATTTAACGAATTTGAAAGCAATATTTTATCTGCATATTGTAGAAATGGCCCCAAAAAAGTTCGGTCGTACGTAAATTCTATGAACGCTACAAATAATTCTATACCTTCTCTTGCTGACAGTAGGGGCTATGTAACGGATGATGATAAACAGAAGGCCGAAATTCTAAACCTAGCTTTCAAAAACACGTTTACGGTAGAAGACTGCAGCACCATTCCCCCTTTCAATGTCCGCAGCTCGTTGTCGAGCGGTAGCGTTCTCGCTTCCCACGCCCGGGTTCCCGGGTTCGATTCCCGGCGGGGTCAGTGATTTTCTGTGCCTCGTGACGACTGGGTGTAGTGTGATGTCCTTAGGTTAGTTAGGTTTAAGTAGTTCTAAGTTCTAGGGGACTGATGACCATAGATGTTAAGTCCCATTGTGCTCAGAGCCCTTTGAAGCATTTTGAACCCCCTTTCACTTTCAACTTTCGGAGAAACGCAAGGATGGCTGACATAGTGTTTAGTGTATCTGGGTTTGTAAAACAGTTAAGATCCTTAGACGCCAGGAAGGCATCTGGACGAGACGGTATCCCCATAAGATTATATGTTGACTATGGTACAAATATAGCACCATTATTATCCATCATCTTTCAGAGATCATTGGAACAGCGGAAAGTTCCACGGAACTGGAAGAAGGCCCAGGTCAAAGTAATCTATAAGAAGGGTAGAAAATCGGATGCACATAATAACCGGCCAATTTCACTGACATTGATTTGTTGTAGAAGCATTTTGTGTTCAGGCGTAACGACCTTTAATATTAATAAAAACAGTCTTAACCGCGTTTTATATTTATTTAGTGACAACCTGTTTCAGCCCGTCGCAGAGACCATCTTCAGGGCGAACATACCACTGGTCGACTGCTGGTGGCGTCACGGCTACCAAGGTGTGGCAAGAGACTCTGAGAAGCTCATCTGCAGAAACCAGCACGGTCTTAGGAAACAGCGGTCATACGAGACACAGCTGACCCTCTTTGTGCATGATGTACAACAGGCTCCAGATACCGGCTTCCAGGTTGATGCCATGTCTCTCGACTTTCGAAAGGCGTTCGACTCAGTTCCGCACTGTCGCTTGCTCGAAAAAGTGAGAGCTTACGGTCTATCGGATGACATAAGCGGTTGGATAGAAAGTTTTCTAACAGACAGAGAGCAGTATGTCGTCCTGAATGGGGTTACTTGAACAGAAACAATCCTAACTTCAGGTGTACCCCAGGGGAGCAGGTCCACTGTTTTTTACGATTTACATAAACGATCTGGATGATGGTATTGACAGCGGCATTTAGACTGTTTGCCGATGATGCTATAGTCTACAGGAAAGTAGTTTCACACGAATGTTTTGAACAAATCAATGAAAATTTGCAGAAAATAAATGTGTGGTGTAATGGCGTGCAATTATCTCTCAATATTAGTAAGTGTAATCTACTGCGTATAACAAGACGAAAATCTCCATTAATGTACGAGTACAAAATGAACGCCCAGTCTTTGGAAGCGGTAACATCCGTCAAGTATCTGGATGTGACTCTTCGAAATAATCTCAAATGGAATGATCAGATTACACAAGTAACGGGCAAGATGAACTCTAGATTGCGTTTTATTGGTAGAATTCTGAAGGGATGCATTCCTTCAACAACGAAAATTGCTTACAATACATTAGTTCGTCCAGTATTAATTGTTGGTCTGTATGGGTTTGATTCAAGAGATTGAAAAGGTCCAAACAAAAGTGGCGAGATTCGTCACCAGTACGTTTAGCCATTGCGAGAGCGTTACAAATCTCACAGAAAGTTTGAAGTGGAACACACCTGGAGATAGACGACGCGCTGAACAGAAGGGGCTACTCACTGAATTCCGAAGTCCGATTTTCGCCGAGGATTTAGAGCATATATTATTACCACCAACTTTCAAATCGCGCAATCATCACCATTCAAAGAAAAGGTAAACTAGAGCTCGTACTGAGCCGTTCAGACAATCGCTTCTCCCTCGAGCGATCCGTGAGTGGAACAGTGGGGGGGGGGGGGGGGCGGGGGGGGGGGGGGGGGAATATGTCTTTGGCGCAAATTGTGCCCTGCGCCACACACCGCTTGGTGACTAGCGGAGTACATATGTAGATGTACATGTGGTTTAAATTAACGACTTGGAGTGACAAGAACTGCAATGGGTCAAGTTGCTGAAGGAAAAGAGGATGACGCTCTAGAGTTCACCACGAGTATCACTATGCGTTCTGAAAATTTGAAAATTATGAAAATAGGTAGCTGGAAAAGAGTAGTACTTGTGGAAATAAGCACACCAATTAAAAATCAGATATGTCTTCTGAAAGAAAAAGTTTACACTGTGATTTATTATGCTAGCTTTCACAAGTCGCCCTGGAAAATTTTTTCAGGATGGAACAAATGTATTCACAGTTGTGAGTATATTTATTCTGTTTCACACAGCTGTAGAACATTGCATTGTCTGCTCCTTCAGACTTGCGTGCCTGTCTGAAGGAAACTGCATACTACACCGCAGAATACAGAGACTGCAAAATTTTCAGCATGGGCCCAGCAGATGGTCCAGCTCCAGATTCCCTCAGTTTCAAAGCAGTTCTGCGACTCATTGCTGTGCCACAGTACTTCCGCCCCAGTCGTCATCAATGGTAACTTTCATGTTACTTATTTCCGGAACATAAAAATCTGTGTTGCTTTTGAAGAGCTAAGAGACCATAAGCACCCCAACTTCCGAAAAGTTTCCGTCAACCTTCACAAAACTCCTTTCCACTGTAACTTAAAAGTTCTAAATGTGTTTTGCATCACTAAATAACTAAACTGTTTGCAGAGAAAGTACGGACAAACACCAGTAACTTCGGCTGACACTTTTGTTTACGACGTCATATCTCCTCAACCATGTTTGGTAGAATGACATAATCTGGCGGGTACATTCAGTGGTATATGTGGATACTTCCTGGAAAATGTGTTACCAATACAACTGCAGTACAGAAGCAATAAAATCAAATGTGTTATTTGATTCTGAACTTTCACTACAAGAGCAGCGAAAATTTAGGAAGTGATAAATAATTTTAGTTTAATTATTTTCTGGAGTGTGCCACCAAGCAGAAATATCAGAAAGTTTGAAGTCATGTGCAAAGTCTTTCGGAAGTCGCTGAATGCTTTTGTGGTATCGGCCGCCATCCGGTTGGCCACACTTTCAAAAACGGAGTTCGGGCGGCGAATATACTTAATTTCGGACATTCATGCACTGAGACCAAAGTTAATAATAAATATGGCAAGCTTTTGACATAAGATTGTAACTCTTAATTTGTAGATTATCACAACATTTAACATTTTTAAATACATTCACTAATTACATGAAATAGTGAAAACCAAGAATTTGTTGTCCATGCATCCTGCAACTGGGCTTCATTGGCGAGTAACCATTCAGCCGTTGGCGAATTCGTCTTGAAATTTAACTTCAAGTGATTCGGTGAGAAGTTACTACTACCCAATGTCCATTAAATTTTGTGATTTGCTTCGGAAGGATGTTGTACTCATACGTAAGTATGGGTGGCTGGGCAGTACTAAATTTCAGATAGCGAAAATCGTAATAATTTTTTTAGGGGTGGGGGAGTTGTGGGGAGGGGGGTCGTTGTGGGAGGAGGTGTAGGAAGCTGCCCTCCCTTGCCCCTTGTGGTGACGCCAGCATGTGCTGCTCTTTCCCAAAGTTATCTGTCGTTACCGTTGTTGAGTGTGAACTGGAATTTGTTGCATCAGCCAGCGCTTTTTTTCATTAAAGCACATGACACAGTCTTAAATACGTTTTATGATAACAGCTGCTGTTCGGAAACTCTTATATCTACAGCGCATTTTACTGTAGATTACCAAACGTCCCTCCCCCTCCACTCACCAGTCAATTTGTAGAAGTTGGTAAAGCCATCTGCTTTTTGTTGCGTCCACCGTTACCTCGCTGAGAGGTAGGCACTGTTTTCTGTTGTATTACTGGCTAGTAATTTGTTCTATTTCGTACCGTTTCCTTTGTTTGATAGTGTAGTAAGTGTTACAATTACGAGCTTTATTGAAAGTGGCAGTACATAAGATTATTTGAATTTAGATTAAGAATTTCGTTTAAGTAAGTTTTCCTTCCGCGCCTGACTTCCGCAAGAGGCAAGCGGTGCTTGTAGACGACTCATACAGGGTGTTTCAAAAATGACTAGTATATTTGAAACGGCAGTAAAAACTAAACGAGCAGCGATAGAAATACACCGTTTGTTGCAATATACTTGGGACAACAGTACATTTTCAGGCAGACAAACTTTCGAAATTACAGTAGTTACAATTTTCAACAACAGATGGCGCTGCAAGTGATGTGAACGATATAGAAGACAACGCAGTCTGTGGGTGCGCCATTCTGTACGTCGTCTTTCTGCTGTAAGCGTGTGCTGTTCACAACGTGCAAGTGTGCTGTAGACAACATGGTTTATTCCTTAGAACAGATGATTTTTCTGGTGTTGGAATTCCACCGCCTAGAACACAGTGTTGTTGCAACAAGACGAAGTTTTCAACGGAGGTTTAATGTAACCAAAGGACCGAAAAGCGATACAATAAAGGATCTGTTTGAAAAATTTCAACGGACTGGGAACGTGACGGATGAACATGCTGGAAAGGTAGGGCGACCGCGTACGGCAACCACAGAGGGCAACACGCAGCTAGTGCAGCAGGTGATCCAACAGCGGCCTCGGGTTTCCTTTCGCCATGTTGCAGCTGCGGTCCAAATGACGCCAGCGTCCACGTATCGTCTCATGCGCCAGAGTTTACACCTCTATCCATACAAAATTCAGACGTGGCAACCCCTCAGCGCCGCTACCATTGCTGCACGAGAGACATTCGCTAACGATATAGTGCACAGGATTGATGACGGCGATATGCATGTGGGCAGCATTTGGTTTACTGACGAAGCTTATTTTTACCTGGACGGCTTCATCAATAAACAGAACTGGTACATATGGGGAACCGAAAAGCCCCATGTTGCAGTCCCATCGTCCCTGCATCCTCAAAAAGTACTGGTCTGGGCCGCCATTTCTTCCAAAGGAATCATTGGCCCATTTTTCAGATCCGAAACGATTACTGCATCACGCTATCTGGACATTCTTCATGAATTTGTGGCGGTACAAACTGCCTTAGACGACACTGCGAACACCTCGTGGTTTATGCAAGATGGTGCCCGGCCACATCGCACGGCCGACGTCTTTAATTTCCTAAACGAATATTTCGATTACTTTTGAATGCATTACGGGAACAGCAGTGATCAATGTCTTGTAAATAGTTACTATTAAAAACAATCATGATCACGATTTATCTAACAAGGTGACCGGTTTCGACCACTACTGTGGTCATCTTCAGACCATTGAGTAGGAACCCCTTTCTGTTGGAGAATCACCAACAGAAAGGGGTTCCTACTCAATGGTCTGAAGATGACCACAGTAGAGGTCGAAACCGGTCACCTTGTTAAATAAATCGTGATCAAGACTGTTTTTAATAGTAATTAGTGAATATTTCGATGATCGTGTGATTGCTTTGGGCTATCCGAAACATACAGGAGACGGCGTGGATTGGCCTCCCTATTCGCCAGACATGAATCCCTGTGACTTCTTTCTGTGGGGACACTTGAAAGACCAGGTGTACCGCCAGAATCCAGAAACAATTGAACAGCTGAAGCAGTACATCTCATCTGCATGTGAAACCATTCTGCCAGACACGTTGTCAAAGGTTTCGGGTAATTTCATTCATATTATTGCTACGCATGGTGGATATGTGGAAAATATCGTACTATAGAGTTTCCCAGACCGCAGCGCCATCTGTTGTTGAAAATTGTAACTACTGTAATTTCAAAAGTTTGTCTGTCTGAAAATGTACTGTTGTCCCAAGCATATTGCAACAAACGGTGTATTTCTATCGCTGCTCGTTTAGTTTTTAATGCCGTTTCAAATATACCGGTCATTTTTGAAACACCCTGTAGTTCCCTGCCACACAGCAACCTACGTGTGGGCTCAGCTTGTTTCTCCCCCCCCCCCCCCCCCCTCCCCTCCCTCACCGAGAAACCCTCCCAGGCAATGGGGCAACTTAACAAACTGAAGCTACATAGCATGTGTGTGCGTCGCCATTTATCGTAGCTCGTGTCACAAATCATTATTTACGTGCTGACTCCGGGAGGATTCTGATTCGAGTACTCGCACTCATTTCGTTCGGTTGATCGCAGCAGGTAACGCTGCTGCCGTGTGGTCTATCCCAAGCGCCGCTTCCCCATAGGTCTCCGCACTAGCATTCAGTATGTACGCGGTCGTACAAAGCTTTTGGTAGAAGCTATGCCTCAAAAGAGTTGTCATTTCTGCAGTTCCAAAACACTGTGATTTCATTAGTAATGAGAGCTGTGTCTAATTTTCAAACACGTATATGCAACAACCAAGCGACTTCCTCAGAACCCGAGCCAAGAGTTGTGTTTTTTTCTCATGTCAGTCACGACTCACGTATAATTTTATTTCAGAACCTCTGTGCGAACTCTTGCTGAAGCTGCTACCACACAGCCACAAAACCCTTTACTATATCAGATAACGTTCACTTACCTGATCTGTTATAATGTTTCCGAAAATGCAGTACAATCCCGTTTGGTATAGGACCGGAGGTATAGCCAACAGCGCCTTCAGTGCTTTTGTTACGCTCTTGTCTCTCTGCAACAACTGTCAGTGACACACTGGATATTAGTAAATACAATACTCAATCGAACATGTATGACAGTTGCAGGTATAAAAGAGAGCTTTTTGATTAAAACAACAACTTAAATTATTTTTCCGGACCGTCGTGGAACACTGAATACTACCAATCATGCTTCAAAATAACTTGGAAAGGAATTTCCTTGTTAAGTGTATGTCAAATTTACTTTCCTTCATGGAGAACAACGCAAGGTTGATAGGTTGTGGGATTTCATTACTACAGTCTTTTAAAATATGAAAACAAAAATAGTTTCTAATTACTTGTCACATTTCATCGTAATAAGATATGAATTGCGGTAATAGTACCTAGTACCAATGTGCATATTTTTCCTGTCATCTAAAACAACAAATGGTCGAAAGAGTTTTCTTCGTGTTTAACCAGTAATAAACTGCTATATATAACGTATACTTATATTACTTTCACTACGTGTAGGAACACTATTTTTGAAAAAGGAACTTTCCCCTAAAATAAATGCTTTTGATAGAAGTAGCAATTCCCCCACAATCGACCTCAACAGGAATAAATTTAAGAAAAAATTGCACTCTCAATCTCATCATTCACAAATCTTATACAAATGTTGGATTCATAGTAGAAAGCGACGATCAGTTATCAAACTTTACGCAGGTCACAGTTAAACCGTCTCAAAGATCCCTGTTACTTGCTGCGTATACTCCTTCATGGGCTTTGTCGTCAATAATACTGTAGAGACTCATTTAAATGATATTTCAGTTATCGTTCAGTGAACACTCGGAAGAGAAAAACACCTTGCATTTTGATGACAGTTCCTTAACCTTCGTACAGACTTTTGGGAACTTCTCTGCCGATTATGTGTTCAACAGCATTCCTATTGAACTTTTAAAAAGTCAGTGACCGAAATCCGACCTAAAATAAGTTGGTGGTAAGAGCGACAGAAACGTATGTGTTATCCTTTTATCCATTTAAAAACGTTGCCAGCTGTGTCTCAGGAGCTAAAACATGACAACACTGCAGGGAATTGTTTTGATAAATTTATTTTAATTTAATTTTAAAACTTTATACTTTAATAACCTATAGCACACACATATACAAAAACCAAAAAAGTTCCTTTAATGAATATTGTTTATAAATGCGTTAGTGGAAATTATTGGCACTTTGTTAGCAAAAACTAGCACTGGCATATATAAAAACTAGTTCCATCGAATCAGACTTATTGTGTTACAAACTTGACAGTGAACCAGAGCAGCAGCACACAGTGAACGGAAGGAAGTACAACTGTGTGAAAAAAGGTGCAACTGGAACTGGTAACCACTAGAAAAGAAAGAAAATAAAAATTCTGGGAGCGAGCTGGGAGTAAAGAATGACCTTTCCTTAGAAGACCTTTCTCGGTTCCTCCGTTCATTGTAGTGAACCGTTCGTTGCTTCCGTTCCTTTGCGGACGACCGACCCCTAGTTTTTTGCCGACCCATGGTATGCTGCTATGACGCATACACTCACATATGTACGCACGGCGACTTTCAAAACGAGGCAACTCATTGGAAATGGCATTTAATTATCCAGTCTCACTAACCATCAAAAGAAATTACAAAAATGTCTGTAAGACGCGCTACAGTCTCTCGTTGATATACTTTCAAACCATCTGTGATGATACTTGGACATTGAAAAGAATGAACTGTTCAGCTACCCTCAGTACGTGAACTGATGTTGAAGTGTATTTTCATATTTCGCCCCACTGGTGATCAAAACGTGTTTGTTTGGTTGGACACTGCGTCAGCCACGAACGCTAATTTCATGGCAGACAAAAAGTTTTCAACGGTTTCTTCTGCATGATTTCAGTTTTTCCTTCTTTTTTATTAAAAAGAGTATTATAAAGGTCTTAAGTCCTTCGAATATGTGGTTGAAATTTCCTCATGAACTTGTACATTGTTGCCCAATGTTCCGGTATATTTCAAAACACCCAAACGAAGACTAAATGGCTGACAGGTCACTCTTGTCTCTTATCTTTCAAGATATCATATAGAATCAGCCACATTATAAACTAGACAGAACTGATTTTCTGTCATAAAAATGTGCACGCCTTTCATCTACGTTTTCCAGCGTGGCAGTGGAAGTTGAAAATTTTACACGTACATCCTATTATTCTTTACATAAGAATTGTGACTTATTTATTTAACAGTTGTTAATGTCTCCAACTGCGTCTCGGATTAAGACTCATTGCATCTTGGCACCCATAAACTATCGTCCAGAGATCTCTATTCTCTGAGAAAAATATTTATATCTACACCGCTCTTTGATTTCTTTTTCCAGTGTAGTAGATATTTATGTTTGCTGATCTAATAAAGAACACATTCACAAAACGTCTGATGTTTCTCTTCAGTCTGGTTCATTTAGATAGGCGTTTAAAAACGTAGAATCACTAAGGAAATTTCTTAAATATAATGGGCGTTGGAGTATTTCCGTTAATGATGTTTTCCCTAGTCGTAATTAACTAGCAAACTGCGGTATTTACTTACCACTGCAGTGACAAACATACTGGAACACAAATTAGCCATGTTGACGAACAGCAGTACAAATATTGACACAGTCATTGACGACTGCAAAACAGCCACCAATCTGGAACAGACGAGAATGACTTACATAACTACACGTAAAATACTCTCAAATGAGGCATCTACGCCTCTTACATCCATAGGACTTGTGTAATAAGAGCACAAAAATGTTCGGAGGTAAGGAAAGTATTCCTTACGTAGAACATCCGCAAGTAGAGAACGAGAATCCAGAATGAAATTTTCACTCTGCAACGGAATGTACCATGATATGAAACTTCCTGGTAGATTAAAATTGCGTGTAGGACCGAGATTCCAGCTCAGGACCTTTGTCTTTCGCGGGCAAGTGCGCTACCGACTAACTTAAGATAACAGTTGTACTTCCGCCAGAACCTGGTCTTCTAACTTCTAAACCACGCAGTAGCTCTCCTGCGAAACTTACAACCCTAGCGCTCCTGGAAGAAAGGTTATTGCGGAGACACTGTTTAGCCGAAGCCTGCGGGATGTTTCCAGAACTGGCACAGTGTTTACCCTTTCTGCGAAAGGCAACGGCTCTAGATTGACTGTAGCACAGGCACAAATTTTCAGTCTGCTAGGAAGTTTCATATCAGCGCACACTTTCTTCCAGTAGCGCTAGTTTTGCAAGTTCCACAGGAGAGCTTCTGTAAAGTATGGAAAGCTGGACACTACGTACTGGCGGAAGTAAAGCTGTGAGGAGTGTTCGAGAGTCGTATTTGGGTAACAGGATCGGCAGATCACTTGCCTGTAAAAAGTAAAGAATACGCGTTCTATTCCCAGTCTGGCTCAGTGTTTTTGCCTTCCAGCAAGTTTCAGAACACGAGAATGTTAAGATCTAAAGAAACTGTTAAGTACAGGAAGAATAAACATGGCTAAGGTGATAACATGTCAGTTTTTTTACTTCGCAATCCCAGTCAATTGCGCTAACAATCTTAACAGGAAAATCGTAGGCACCATAAGTAAACTGCTGATGTCGCGTTTTCGAGAGTAAAAGAGATCGCTGTAAGTGTTCACGAGCTATTAACTACATGCATCAGAAAAGAATCCATCTAACTGCATCCTCAGTCATAAATATCGTTCGGCTCCATCGTTCTCTAAAAATATGTTTTTTGTTCTAAACTATACAATGAATGACCCTAATACACAGGTGGTGAAAGAAAACGCTTACATGCAAAGCTGAAAACATCTTTCTAAACTCAAATTTGGTTACTACAGCTTCAGTGTACGTACTGCAGTGAATTCTGATAACTCGCAGTGAAGGATTATTGGAAGCGGCGTTGTTCTTTTTTGTATGATTGTGAAAGCCTTTTCCCACATATTGGGGTGGGATAGTTAGTAGTTTGTTTACTTGAAGTACAAATGTACCACTCACCTAATTTTTAGCTGAAACAGCAAAACCAAGAAGGATACCTGTGACTGCAGTGGACTTTACTACATTAGATACATGACATTACATAAGTGATTACAATTATTGACTAGTATACACGTCTCATTCATAAGAGGCCGAACACAGTCCCAGATACGACGAAGACAGGAAGGACATCGGCCTGTCAAGGAAACCGTCTCGTCATTTAGAGACGTTCCAGGAAATTTAAATCTGATGGTCAGACGAGAATTTGCCACCTGGTCATACCGAATGACAGTGCAGCGTTTTCTAAGCTGGAATTATCCTGCGATTGAGTAACCTTTTGAGTTTTGTCATGATGCAATAGCTATTTATATTCTGTAATCACTGCAATAAAAATTAAGCTTGTCAATGACATGTTATCACAGTTATACTGGACTAAAATATTAGTCAAGTATTTGTGTGGTTTTTAATCATACATAAACAAATTTCCTACTTTCCGCGCAATTATTCCTAATTCGTGTCTTTTTTTTTTGCGTTTTTCCATAGTGATCGTATATTTAGTGGATGTCGAAAAGACATTAGCGAAGTGTCGACTAAAGAAACTGTGCATAAACTTTGTAGTACTGCGGTACCGTAGTATAAATATCAGGATTATGTTTACCTAAATATCGTCTGATGATGTCGAACGTTGTTCACGAGCTGGAAATATATCTCCTCATCTGAAACATCTTTTGTTATCAGCGTAGTATTTAAGGAATGCTGGCTGCGAGAAAATTTCTGCGTTTCATTATTTATTTGTACACTGGAACACAAATCCTCAACCATGTACTGTGGAATCTTGGTACGAATTCTCTGCATGGCTGACACATTGTGACTTAAGACCTCAATTTCTGCAGATATCATCAGCATGAGGTGAATGAAGAAACTGTCGATGGCGACCGAAGTCTCGGAAGCTATCAGAAGGCAGAATGATAGCATCGCGTACAGCAGTTGGTACGTGGGTGACACCTGGACGTCCAGAGGTAGCCACGCAGGCGCGGGCAGCTGCCGACGTGTGTCGCCAGAGCCCTCTGCGCCCCGGAGCACGCTGCGGGACAGCAGTGGAGAACACACCCAGCCTATGATGGCCGGCACAACTGCTGCCTGGAAGAGCAACAATACACTCTGTTACACTTCCTGTGGCTGCAGTGCGCTCGCACACAGTGAGGTATGTACAGGTTTAGGCTTACGCAATTTCAATGGGAAACGAGGCACACAGAGGCACTGCACTTTGCTCCCGTAACCACAGCTGAAACAAGATGAGGCAAACAACATGTACAGACGGGCAGGGACCGCTGAGCACTGTAGAGAATTTCACCGTAAAAAAATCACACGAGATCAGCAGAAGGATTCACTCGTGAGTACCAAAGTGCTACCAGCACAATGAGTGAATGCAGGTAGTTGGAAAGAGCGAAGTGCAATGGGTGAGCTGCTATGGTAAACAAAACACTTCTGCAGTCAATCTTAAGCGACGATTAAGGTGGCGCAAAGAGCGGCGCACTGAACAGTGGATGACAGTAAACGAGCGAGCTGGAGTGATGAATCACGGTATATCCTGTAACAATAAGACTGCAGGGTTTGGATTTGGCCGATGTCTGGAATATTCTATGTGTATTAGACACATTGCCAACGGTGAAATATAGAGGAGGTGGTGTTACCATATGGGAGTGTATCTCGTGCTTAGGGTGTGCTCCACTTGTCGAGCTTAAGAAAACGTTAAATGGGGAAGGATGTGAACACATATTACAGGTATGTGTACTGAGCAGAGTAGGGGAACAGTTCGGACACGTCCATTGTATCAGTACGACGAAGCACACCGTCAGAGTGCTGCATTTCTGAGATAATGGTTTTTGGACAATAATATTCTGGAAATGGAGCGCCCTGGCCAGAATCCCCACCTATATCACACTGAACACATTTCTAATGTGTAAAAACGAAGACTTCGCTCTAGACCCTGGGTCCCAATATCGCTACCTTCTCTGGTATCAACTCCTGACACTCCACAGACAGCTTGGCCATCTGTCATGTCAAATAAAATGGTGCAAATGGCTCTGAGCACTATGAGACTTAACATCTCAGGTCATCAGTCCCCTGGAACTCAGAAATACTTAAAGCTAACTAACCTAAGGACGACACACACATCCATGCCCTTGGCAGGATTCGAACCTGCGACCGTAGCGGTCGCGCGGTTCCAGACTGAAGCGCCTGGAACCGCTCGGCCACTCCGGCCGGCATCTCTGATGTCGTGTCCCTGTTCAATGGCTACCACTTCAGGACACACTCAATTTAATAAGTGACAGAGTTTATGGAGCTCTTCTGGACCTTTTCAAGCATATTTTAACATCGACTTCCTTCCTACGTGGAAGCTAATTTTATGAACAGACAGAAAGAGTGACGATGGATAGTCGCTTGTCTCTGGGTAGCGGCAAATCTGCTTGTAGAGAGTCTCGTGGATGAGGCACTTACGACTACTGCCAACCAGCTCACCTGTTTCTTCTCGTATGTTGATGACGCATTCATCATTTTTGTCACATGGTCGGAAAAGACTGGACGAGGTTCTTGACCATCTGAACTCGACACACCGCAACATTAAGTTCACAATATAATTAAAGAGTGATCGTCAACTTCAGTTCCTGGATGTCGTGGTGAAAAGGAAGACGGAGGGCACGACAAACCACAGTGTGTACAGGAAACCGACGCACACTGACTTATCTCTAAACGCTGGCAGCTGCCATAATCCGCCGCAGAAGAACGGGGTATTGAGAACACTTGTATACTGAACAAAGACATTATCCGATTGAGACAGCTTGACAGCAGAGTTAGAACACCTGCAGCAAGTGTTTACAAACAATGAGTACTCATGCAGGGAAATCCGCAAAGCGCACTTGCCACCACACGACCTGATATAACGTGAGAAGAACAAGAAGAAATGACCAGAAGTGTAGCCTTCCTACCTTATGCAGGGCTTATACGCTAAGATCAGCAGGACACTGAAAAATAAAGAAAAAAAGAGAAGAGTGTTCTGTCCGCAAAATAAGATCAGGGTGGTCCTTGGAACGGTCAAAGATGATTTGGGTTTAAGGAAACATGGTATCTACCATACATCAAGTGAATTTGGTATGTCTTACATCGGTTAAACCATCGTAAAATGCGAAAAACTATGTAAACAGCACTAATGACATACCAGGCTACGACAGGCCACTAAATCACCAATAGCAGAACATTGCCAGGAACTTGAACGTGTCATGCATTATGATAAAACCAGTATCCTGCGTCTGACCCTAAGATTTAGGGATACTGTGATTACTGAAACAATCGAAATCAAGATTACAGAGAGCATGATCAACCGGGTTTCAACATACTAGTTCAGTACGATGTGGAATCCAGCTTTAGAATTAGTAAAGAAACAACACAAAATAGTTCCATTCTCCGGCAATGAACGTCAGAGAATAAGGGGCATAATTAGCGGGATCGAATCGCTTGTGAAGCACCAGGTGAACCTGCAACTATAGTGCACACGGACGAGAGAGGGAACATCAATCGCCCTAAACCTCAGGCACCACACGTCCTAGGAGCAAACACAGTACGTAACTGTAGGCGGCGCCGGACGGGTTGACCGAGCGGTTCTAGGCACTACTGTCTGGAACCGCGCGACAGTTACGGTGACAGGTTCGAATCCTGCCTCGGGCATGGATGTGTGTGATGTCCTTAGGTTAGTTAGGTTTACGTAGTTCTAAGTTCTAAGGGACTGATGACCTCAGCAGTTAAGTCCCACAGTGCTCAGAGCCATTTTGAACTCTAGACGGTAGCCACCGCCACGAGAGATTGCTGCAGCGGGGACGGACGGAATATGGAATTCCCACAGTAGCGTGATTTGCCACGTAGGGCAGCTTGTCGGGGCGATCCCAACCTTCGAGGCCAGGAGTATGACACGGACACTAAGAAAGGCGGCAGCGAACAGCATAAGAAACTTCTGGAGTGTGTCGATAGTACTGTCAACGCGCCTCGCTGGCGCGCATCCAGTACGGGACGCCTTGCCACGGCCGCCATCGGAGGAATGAGCGGAAACCGGAGCGGACTGAAGACGGAACGCCTAGAGAAAGAAAGAGCACCACCAGAAATGGCCGCAGAGGGTACGGTTTTCGTAAGGAACACCAGACACCGGCCAGGCGCAAGTATGGAACAAGGGGAGGTTGTCGACCAGCCGCAGGAAACACGTGATGGAGTCACCGGACCACGACGTCGAGATGACAACGACTGAACTGTTTAGTTTTCATTTCATCGTCTTGGGCAATTGGCACTTTGCACGCTAACACATCTACAGTAGACGCTGGCTACCAAAAATTGTATAATTTTTGTCCTGTGCTCCAAAAAGAGTCTTACTTAATATTATTGGGTATGGAACTCTGGGATGAACTGTATGAGTGACGTGTTGGTTAACGTAACAGTTAGTAACTAGTTTCAACACATATCCTAACAGTAGTATTCTCACCTATTTTTCCAGGGTATATACTGTTGATTCTTACGCATTATATCTGAACAATGAGAATACTGTACGTAGAGCTATCTGTTAATATGTGAGTCTAACCTGCAAGTAGAAGTAAACGCGGTCCGAAAGCTTCCGATAGCGGCGCCTTGTAGCGTCGCCGCTTCCTCCACTGCCGTAGCGTCCCATGGTCCAGTGCAGCAGCTGCACCAGTTGGCGCAGGGCGCTTACCCCATGGACGAAGAGCGCAGCCTGTGGACCCGTGCAATCATGTTTTATGGTCGCAAATTGCTGTTTTTTATGTACTTGGATTTGCATGACACTGTAAATCACAAAGCATTCCTTATGTATCGTATAACAGGTGTGCTAGCACGGTGTACGATTATTACCTACAAGCAGTCAAACAGACGGTTCTGCATGTGTATCTTGAAACACGCACAAAAGAGGCAATTTCTGCGATAGAAGAGATAAATTGGTCGCTTCTTCTTGGAATCTGCATTTGAATAAAGAGACTTTCCGTTAGAGAAATCTCCCTCAAAACCTATTCGATCTAAAACACCACTGTCACGACATGTACTCGGCAAAGCATCGGTGTTGATGGCAGCGTTGAAGGGTGTTTTTGGTTTGAGACAACTGGACAGCAAACCATGCCTCAAAAACACTAGACACACACCCTTGACGTACTCACCTGCAATCAGTTCTGATGATCTGGGGCAGTCGAAATGTGTTCTTATGTTGCAGGCTCTTAATGGAACCACTGTGTATAAAAACAGGAAACACTGAGGCAGTGTATCATCCAGCGAAAAGGATGGTATGTTATCCAGAGGGACGTAGTAAGTGTAAGGAAGATTACATCTCTTTCGCCAGCATTGTCTATGTCATTGGTGTGTTAAGCACTGCGGTGATGAACAAGAAGCAGCAATTCGTATAGCACAACATTTCACTAACAAGGACATCCCTAGATTGCACATTCCTTTTCGGTTCATTCACATCCAACTTGTTACCAAGATGTAGTTGTGCTTCGAGTGTTCACTAAGGACGCTCCTATGCGAACGAGGCAGTGTCTCATGACCAGTGAAACGTAGTTGACAGAGATAAAATACTGAGATTCATAATTTAATTGGTAACTCAAAAATGGTTCAAATGGCTCTGAGCACTCTGTGACTTAACTTCTAAGGTCATCAGTCCCCTAGAACTTAGAACTACATAAACCTAACTAACTTAAGGACATCACACACATCCATGCCAGAGGCAGGATTCGAGCTTGCGACCATAGCAGTCGGGGGGTTCCGGACTGAAGCGCCTAGAACCGCTCGGTCACCTCGGCGCAGATGTCATGTTGCTCTATTGAGTAAATCATCATCAGTGATCTGTAATTAACGATAGTTACAATTTGATTTGTTTTTATGATAGAAAATAGTGTGTTAAAAGTTTGAAGGTTTTTTATTACAGTAATTTCTGCTTGGTTTCTCGTGTACGTCAGGAAATGTATTGGTCAAAGACAAACCAGTGTCACAGGATGTCAAATAAAAAACGTTTCAGTCGTCTACTTTCCAAACTTATTTTATTTGGCTACCAGTTCGGCGATTTACTACGCCATACTCAAGCCCCTGACCGACCTATAGGAAGATTCGACTTCGGTTCTGGTCAGAACAGGGGCCAACATTCGAATACCAACAAATGTTTGACGTCAATAGCATTCTTCCATCTAAGAATGTGTGTGTGTACACAATAAGGACACTTTCTAAGTATTATTATAATCCGTTTATTGAGTAACGATTGAGCCCATGACTACCAATCTATTCTGTGAAATCCGCGCATCAATAACCCTTTTATAACCAGAACCGAAATGGAATCTACCTACACGTCAGTCAGGGGCCTGAAGATGGCGTAGTCAGTCGCCAAAACTGGTAATCAAATAAAATAAGCTTGGAAATTAGACGTCTAGAAGGTATTTTATCTGACATCCTGTAGCCGACAGCCGAATCCTGCAGCTACCTCTGAAAAGATGGACACACAGAAAACTAGTGACACTGTTGGCAAGACTATATAACACAGCACACACACAGACGTATAAAAATAAACAGTAAACAGTGGTGTACGAAAAAGTATGTTGTGTAAAACGTAAAAGCAGCTAAAAACTAAACTACAAGTATCTGTGTCGAATGAAGAAAGAAATCCAAGACGAGCTAGCAGACGGCATTTCCTGATGTAGGTGATAAGCAAGCACAAATTTCCATAAGTAAAAACCAAGAAACTGTTAATGAACAGTTTTCCGATCTTAAAAACAAATAAAATTGTAAATATCCTTAATGACAGACCACTGATGATGCTTCATCTCAATGAAACAAAAGGCGTATGGTGAGAAAAACACGCCTTTTCTCAAAGTTGTAACGATAGAAAGGAAATACCCTCAGGGATTCTGGAGAATGTCTTGGACGTTTTATTTAGAGAGGTTTTTCCATTTTGATTTGCAGCGCAACAAAACTGAGACGCTAGGGCTGGGCGTCCACTACCACTCACAGCTGACTAGTCAAATCCACATCTGTCGTTTATAGTTGTTAGTTGAAACTGGCACCCTGGTTACAAGGCTGACGTCAGTTATGCGCGAGGAATAAGACCAGTTTCGCAACTTTTTGAGTGGACGGTCTATAAGGTCGGAGAGAGCAAGCACACGAGCGTCACCACCCGATGGTGGCCGAGGAGGATTTTAAGCCACTCGACGCTACTGGAAACCCTGAAAGTTTTTTTGTTTTATCAGGAGACAGCGTCATACGTAAAGTAATGCAAAAGCTCTCGAAGACATACCTTCACCAACATTCCGCTGGTGATAAAGGCAACAAAACCACACATTGCGAGTTCTTCCAGTTCGTCAGGAGGGTCCATGGTCAGCTTGAGGGCGACGAAAGCCGGCATCAGGGCGACGGCGGTCAGGGTGAGAGCTGCTCGGAGGCGGCCAGAGTTGTCGTGCTGCTGCCGCCACAGTCCTGCCAGGCGCCGCAGGGTCGCCCCGGGGCCCAGCAGCCACTCAACGTCCGCTGCCTCTGGCTGCATCGCAGTCTCTCTGGCTGCGCGGGCACCGACCACAGGCTACGCGGCTGGACTGCAACACCGTTCACCGGCAGTGCTTAGGTCAGAGAGCGCATGCTCCGTTGACACCTAGCAATGGAAGGAAACGGAGTAAGTTAAGAACCTAATATTTCGGCACTATTACTGAATCTATGCTTCGAGGAAAAAGTGACGGAAACAACATAACGGTTTAGGAGATAAATTATGTTTCAAATGGCTCTAACACTATGCGACTTAACATCTGAGGTCATAATTCCCCTAGACTTAGAACTACCTAAACCTAACTAGCCTAAGCACAACACATACGTTCACACCCGAGGCAGGATTCGACCCTGCGACCGTAGCAGCAGCGCAGTTCCGGAATGAGGCGCCTAGAACCACTCGGCCACAGCGGCCGGCGAGATGGATTACAATTTAGCTATGACAAGATTGGCTGTTGACATTACTCTCATCAGTCAGTGTGCAGAATAGTCTCATGATATCCTGAGTTGAGTAAACTGTGTAATGAATACAGAATACGGATTCGAGTAAACCAAAGGGAGACGAAAGTAACTACGGGTTCTATATATGTGATAACCGATCAATTTCACATCAAAATGGCGGACCAGGAGACGGATTAGATGAAGGAATTCTGATAATTTAGAAGAAACGTAAAGCTTGAAGGACGAACGAAGTAGGACATACATAGCAGACCGACACAGGCGGAGAGTCCATTGCTGATCAAAAGTCTTCTTGCATCTTCAACTACGTACCATACCTTGTGCTACTGGCATGAAACATCAGCGTTTAGATCAGGAAGAAATTAGTGTGAGCGTACTTTTGAAGCACAACATTCTATGGTAGCCAATCGTGGGCTGTGGGAAACGGGAACAGAAGATGCTTGAGATTTAGCGCCGTAGAACGACGATTAACTTTACTTGGGCTGATAGGCAGTGAGGAGGTCATTCAGAACATGGGCGAGGAAAGAAAAATGTGGAGGACACTGTCGAGCAGAATTGACAGTATGGTGGGACATGATTGTGATAAAACATCAGGAATAACTTCCACAGTACTAGAGGGATCAGTAGAACGTTAAAACTTTGGGAATGGCCGAGATTGGAATACATTCCACAAATAATTGAGGACGTAGGTCGCAAGTGCTACTCTGGGAAGTGGCTGACACAAGGGAGGAAGTGGTGGCGAGCCACATCGGACCAGACAGAAGACTGATACCATACAATAATTGTAATTTGCTGCCAGTATGGACCAGAATAGCATGCACGAAGGTGAGGGGGCGATGCGCTCTGTCCAAATAGTCGATAATACGCTACGATGCGGCCAAATTCCTCTCCGTCCCTCAATTTACACTCCCACATTTTCTTCTCTCTTTCGACACCACGGATCAAACATAATCAGATGGCTAAATTCATGCGATAGCGACATGCACATATGCATATGGCGGTGGTATCGCCTACACAAGGTATAAAAGGGCAGTTCACTGGTACTCAAGAGAGTCATGTGAAACATTTACAATGTTATTAAGACCGTACGATGGGAATTAACAGACTCTGAACGCGGAAATATAGTTGGAGCCAGACACTTGGGATATTTCATTTCGAAAATCGTTTGGAAAATTTATAATTCCGAGACCCACAATGTCAAGATTGTGCCAAGAATACCTAATATCAGACATTATCTCTCACCAAGGACAATGCAGGGGCTTTCACTTAACGACCGAGACCAACGGCATTTCTGCAGAGTTGCCAATGCTAACAGACTAGCGGCACTGGATGAAATAACCGGAGAAGTCAATGTGGGACGTACGAACAACGTATCCTTCAGGACAGTGAGGCGAAATTTGCCATTACCGTGCCATGGTAAGAGACGACCGGCGAGAATGCGTTGGCGAAAAGCCCAACATCGACTTCAGTGCCTCTCTTGGGCTCGTGATCCTATCAGTTGGATCTTAGATGACTGGAAAAAGTTTCGTGGAGAGATGAGTCCCAATTTATGTTGATAAGAACTGATGCTAGGGTTCGAGGAGGGCGAAGACCCCACCAAACCGTGGAACCAAGTTGTCAATAATGATTATGGTAGGTTCATAACGGTATGGACTGTGTTTACATGGAATGGACTGGGGCCTCTGGTCCAACTGAAACGATCATTAATTTCACCGGCAGCGGCGTGGTTATGGTCAGCTACTTGGAGACCATTAACAACCATTCATGGACTTCATGTTCCCAAACATGTCACCAGAGCACAATTGTTCGTGATTGGTTTGAAGAACATTCTGATTAATTCGAGTGAATGATTTGGCCTCCCCAATCCCCGACATGAATCCCATCGAACATTTATGGGACATAATCAAGGAACCAGTTTCTGCGCAAAATCCAGCACCGGCAACATTTTCGCCATTGTGGACTGCTATAAATACAGCATGGCTTGATAATGACTTGTTGAGCCCATGACACGTCGAGCTGCTGTACTAAGCAAGGTAAAAGGAAGTCCGACATAGTATAAGGAGATATCCCGTGACATTAGTCACCTGAGTGTAGTGTCTTCGCAGACATGTGATCATTAGAGGTCTTTTTGGCTAATAGAACCCAGAACGTTACAGTGGACAGCGAATGTTCCACAGAAACAAATTTAACGCCAGATGTGTCAGAAGGAAGACTAATGGGACGTTCTGGTGTTCTCAGTGCGTATAAACGATTTATCACATGCGATCAACAGCACTAGAAGTGTGTTCGCTGACAGTTTGAAGACAGGTTCGCTGCGGTAGAGTTAGAAGTGGCCACCATGCCGTAAAATGAATGCTGGTTCAGTTATTATTGGTTATCCCTCTTGAACTTGCTGCAAGTTAATTAAAGAGAACTACACCAGATGGGTTTTGATTATATTTCTAAAGTATCTTCCGTTGTTATTTGTGTTTCTTTACATATTCTGCTTCATCCCTCCTTACTGGCAGTGGTTGATGTCGAAAGACTTCGATTGTCTCGGGTAATTCTTTTTAATTAAATTTTAGTAAGCTGAAGACGGATAACCAATAGTAACTGATTTTAACAGATGCTGCGGAAGATGGTCATGCAAACAAACGTATTATGAAAGCCGGTTGTTTGTTGGCAGGCATCTCTGAGTCTTTACAAACGATGAAGGGAATTTCACTCAGGTGCTATACTGCCTGTAAAAACTCTGTTTTATGAAAACACACGGTCATATGCCTAACGACAGACTGTCTTGGGCAGTAATTTCAGCACTATAATTGCTACTTGTAGTTCAGTGGAGAATATCTGGTAATCACGCGGGCCTGGAAAATTGACAAACATTTTAGAGAACAAGTTGGTAAAACTTGAAGGCGAATGCACTGTCTTCATTTACAGGAAGGGCACATTGTATGAATAATAATACAAAATTAATTATTTTATGGATGTATTAGAGGATATAAAATGTGGACTGGCAATGGCAAGGAAATCGTTTCTGAAGAAGAGAAATTTGTTAACATCGAGTATAGATTTAAGTTTCAGGAAGTAGTTTCTGAAAGTATTTGTATGGAGTGTAGCCATGTATGGAAGTGAAACATGGACGATAACCAGTTTGGACAAGAAGAGAATAGAAGCTTTCGAAATGTGGTGCTACAGAAGAATGCTGAAGATTAGATGGGTAGATCACATAACTAATGAGGAAGTATTGAATAGGATTGGGGAGAAGAGAAGTTTGTGGCACAACTTGACCAGAAGAAGGGATCGGTTGGTAGGACATGTTCTGAGACATCAAGGGATCACCAATTTAGTATTGGAGGGCAACGTGGAGGGTAAAAATCGTAGAGGGAGACCAAGAGATCAATACACTAAGCAGATTCAGAAGGATGTAGGTTGCAGTAGGTACTGGGAGATGAAGAAGCTTGCACAGGATAGAGTAGCATGGAGAGCTGCATCAAACCAGTCTCAGGTCTGAAGACCACAACAACATGGATGTATTCCGCGTTCTTAAATATTTCCTCAACAGACGCCAGAGGTGTAATGTCTTTGTAGAGTATGGTTTCCCACACCATGTTTGCTAGACGTGATCCTATAAGTCGCCGGCCAGTATCCAGCAGTAGTTACTGCTTCCATAGCATGTGCAGCGGACACAAAGTACTGATGTCATTTCAACTCTCTGCAATTTCGTACTGTTGTCGTCTAAATGACCTAATAAATTCAACACTATTTGTGAAAACCCAGCTCTTATGACCCCGCCGTACACTTTAAGTACCTCCTTGCAAAGGTAGTTAATAACGTCCGCTGGGTTTCGTTTCAAAGATAACTTGTTCACATTCAAATGCCGGAAGAAATTTCCATCAGCGTACAAAGCCTAAAAATGGGCTAGATGTGCTGTTCCTGATCAGTAGGCTACGGACCATTGTTCTGGGTTAAATTCCAAGACTCTCCGCCTTGCCTCATGGAGTGAGATGTGGAACTGTTCATAATAGTTCGTTAGGATGTGAAGCTTATCTATAATTTTCGATATATGCTTCTTTCGAAGTTTGAAGCAATTTCTTCCATATTTATGAATAAGCAATCGTTCTTCGCGTGGTCCATACGACAATGAAACTGGAAGAAGTCCTAATGACTGGTAGACTGAAATATATTCGCTGCTATGAGGTTTATAGTGACGTACGGAGTATGGATGAAGCTGCAGTGTAGAATACTGTGCTCGTTGACAGACAGCGTATCGTGGTGACAAAAGTAAAAGTAGGTCTCAAGTCTTGGCCCAATAATGTCACATGTGTGTCTGCCTTCACTGTGCGCCGACTATGCGATCAACGCTGGTATGAAAATAGACAACTTCATCCGAGTGAGGTAATTTTGTGTTGTTCCGGTGCTTGTAGCGTGATACAGAGAGAAAACCGTTCATGTCTGGCTGTCAGCTTTTGCTCTGACCTGTTTTAACCTGTAGGGATTTTCTCGGGATGTTTAGCCGTTAGTCTAAGATTCGGTAGAAAAGGGATAGTTACCGCAGTCTGGGCATTCTGACTAAGGTGTTCCCTAGGCCATTTACACCCCGTAAGGCGAAAGACAATGGGTTTTCACTAGTAAGATCACTGCTGAATCCTGCCCATCTTTATTCTACGAACGTAGTTTTCATTTTTTATTGACTAAACTTTCGACAAGGCGTTAAACACTAATATTTATTCTCCGCTCGGAACAGACCAAAACAAAAACATCGAGGTCCTTATCTTTCAAAAGACTTGTTTGCCAAGTGTATCAGCATCATGCACATGGCCAAGATTAGTGACTACAGTATGGATTAGGGTTTTTGGTGTTGTGTATCACTGCTGTACCGAAAGGCAGAGAGTAGGTGAAAACGGATGCCAGCTTACAGCCTGATACTGTGGAATGGCACATGTGTGATCGCAGTTATTTGTTATTGTTAAATATTGTTTGTTTCTCCTTCTTTGGAAAGCGATGCAGCCCGTCAACTATGTACTTGTTTCATGAATAGCCTTCGCTACTGCAGCTAAAAATATCCTTCGGATTTTACGAGGATTATTTAGTGAATAATATCGCAATTGTATGTTCTGACTTTACTTATAGTAGTGCTCAGTCTTTAGCTGACAGTTAGTGGCATCAGTTGTGACAGAGAATCAGCGATTTTGTTATTCCTGTTACTGTCTATTTGTTTACCGACTATATATCCTTCCATTGTTATTGAAGTACTAGGCGGCTGCGTGTTCTGTTTCAACATTAATAATGGTCAGAAATAATTTTAATTTCCAGTTGAAGTTTCGTGACACCAATTACGTCAGACGATCTGCGATATTGTATGTTTCCATCTGTTTGTTGACAATTCTACCAGCGATGTTACTAAGTGATACTGAGTGGATATCTGTGGTGTGAACCGTTCCGACGTGTTCGGTCTGACAAGAATCCGAAATGTATCTAGCCCCAAAACACCAATGACTGGCCACACAAAAGTCTCAGAACACAGGCAAAGTTCGGTTAGGACATCGTTGCCTCAGCGAACCTATAGCACATAAAGCTGCCGCCGTCGGTCTGCCATCTGTTTTTGCGACTTAACATTTGTTTACGTGGGACACACTTTGAAAATGATGCAGCGTAAACATGGCTATGCGCAAAGGAGATGCGGTTTTGCCAACAGCGAATATTTGTTTTCAGACAAGGCTGGTTCAAAATGGCTCTGAGCACTATGGGACTTAACTTCTGAGGTCATCAGTCCCCTAGAACTTAGAACTACTTTAACCTAACTAACCTGAGAACATCACACTCATCCATGCCCGAGGCAGGATTCGAACCTGCGGCCGCACGGTTCCAGACTGTAGCGCCTAGAACCGCTCGGCCACTCCGGCCGGCCTTCGGCTAGAAGCTAGCCATTGTCAATGGACTATTATTTTCACTCAATGCATGTAATTCCCTGTTTGTCGGGCTTGATCCGCAGTTCAGTGAATACTTTCTGAATGGAAGTTAACCTGATGAACCCTCGTTTGCTGAGGCATAATAACACACTGAATATCTAGAACAATTACACAACAGTAATATAGGAGTTCCCATATGAAAACACTTTACGTTTCACATACATAGCAGAAATACAAAAAAAAAAAAAAAAAACTAGCTTACATTTTGTAGTTGTGAAGCAATTTCAGATTATTAAGAAAAAGTCAGGTAGATATAATAGAGATGAGCCCAATTACATCACAGGAAAGATAATGATAAACACTCATATTGTTGCGATATCATAGGGCGCATCACCTTTAAATTTACGCAAAATTACATTCTTAATCATTTTAATTTGCTTCATCACAGCACAGTGTAAGCTATATATTTCTTTTCCTGCACTTATACTCTAAATATCTAAACGTAAAAGTTTTTCGTGTCGAAACTCTGGCATTCCTGTTCCAAACAAATTAAGTACTGCTTACACCATTACGTACAACGTTTCTTCGCATCTACATTGTCAATTTCAGATTCCGCTAAAAAGTGGATTGAATTTAAGACCCGAAAACGCTAGTGTAGTAAAATAAAAGCTTCCTTAGCAGCTGAGATGGTTATTCGTCACTTGATCTCACTTCATAACCAGGCTTTTGTGATTCATTTTCTGGTCGTTACTCTAAAGACCATCAGGTCGGATTAAAATTACACTAAGACTAAACAAATAATTCGATATGGGAAGAGGTTAATTGTGTTACCATCGTCAGACTGGTGAGATTATGTATTTTGGCGATGATAAACAGAGATACGGAAGTCAGGGCTCAGTCTACGAAAGTCATGAAATTGGTTTCATCAACAACACTACACAGCAAAATGAATTACTTACCATTTCTTACATTTTATCCCAGGTACACTTCAAAGTACTTTGAAGTTTTTACGCATAAATTATCCATATAGTCTTCACCATAATTTTCGTTTTGAGGGTGGTCGTAGCCATTATAAGTCAAATTCTTGACGTCACTATAACAGCTGCACGAATATGTTCTGTTTGTTTAATTCCATATTATATTGTCATAAGCCGCGTCTCAGCGGTTTCCAGATTCTAACTGCTTCTTGTTCCAAATGTGTGTAAGCTACAGATTTTGAAATAGTTTCACAAAAAAATCGCAACAAATTTTTTCTTTAAGATCCACTTTCATTCTCCTTCGCAGGCGATATTAACATGTGATCAAAATTTAGGAGCACCACAAATGACAAACCGAACAGGAGTTTTCTTTGTCATTAACATATTAATACGGAGCAGAAGGAATAACGGCTCACGGGTTTTAAAAATTCCGGAGAGTTTCTTCCTCCAACTTCAAGGCGTCGTCAGAAGACGTGGTGTATAGTTTGCCTGCAAATCAGCTACTTAACTGATAACAGTGCATACACAGGCGTTAAAGTTAAGTAAAGTTACCTGTACAATTAGCGTTTCGAAAACAACGCAAATTCCTTTACAAAATAAAAAATTCGTATGGGTAACAATTCTCATACCTGCTGGTAAGTCATTCCTCCGTAGTATCCTATCTTCCAGGAATGCTGGTCTAGCACGGCAAGCAGGGGAGCTTGTGAGTAGTTTAGGAAGTAGGAGGCAGGTGGTGGCCGAAGTGAAGTTGAGGGTGGCTACTAAGTCGTGTCTGGATAGCTCAGGTGGTAAGAGCGTTGCTCGCGAAAGGGAAGTACCGGGTCCGGATAGAATTTTAATCAGCTACAAAATATTTTACACTTTGTCACGATGCACAGGAAATCAATGCCTCAATGAAAATGCAGTTTGATGGGAAAGTAAGCATAAAAAAAGAAGGAAGATATGTGTCAAAAATGGTTGGTTTCGTGCTGCAAAAGGGAAAGCCGAATACCTCCGTTGACGTGAGAGTTCGTTTACCCGTATGCGTTTGTTTGCCAGAACTAGTTCTCGTAATAACATCGGTAACACTAAATGGATCATTTCCTTTAATTTAAAGCAGGTAGACCCCGAGATAGTTACTTTTATCAGTCACAAAACCTTGAGTATGACGGAATAGTGATATTGCTTTGACAACTGTAACAGAAATGCTATTTAAGAGACCACTAAAAATATTATTTTTTATATCATACGATACCAACATCTTGCCACTGGGTGTATATCGAAGCCACTTCTCGACCGAATTTGTCCAGTGTAAAACCAACTCCACAGCTAAAACTGTGTGCCGGACTAGAACTGCACTGGAACCTTGCCTTTCGCGTCCAATGCGCTTATCGATTAAATCACTCGGTGCTACGAAGGAAACTTTTGTGTCGGTTCATCAATTATATATTTGCTTGTTTGGAACGTTTTAAGCTGCAAATAACGCATTATTTATGTACATTTTGCATTGCCGAACGTGGCATCCGCAGTTAGTAGGTATTAGCGTTGCCAGTGATAGACAAGGTTTCGTGGTTACTGAACACAGACTTAGTCTGCCAGGAAATTTCAAAGCAGAGTACACTCGGCTGCAGAGCGGAAGGTTCGTTCTGGAACTGCTGGTATTATATACAAATCAAGACTTTCTTGACGCTACTGATTTGTTTCCATCAGTGAAGATACAGTAGCGTACTACGAATTTGTTTATGTTCGTGCGAATGAAGCAGTTACTGAAAATTATAAACTGACTTCAACGCTTATGCATCATAATCAACAGTGCTGGGTATCTTTAAGTCTTGTGAAACTTAACTACCTTTGTAAGCCTGTGAAAACAACTTCCGCTATTGGATTGAAAATAGGATCTCTTTACAATGAATCTCACCGTACGCCAGTACTCTCGGCTTTAAATACCTCTACTTCCTCGAATAAGATAGGATTAATGTTAGCAGTGGGGAACTTGGTTACGATAAAATGGAAGAATATACCAAATTTACCATTTATTCCGGATACACAAATCGATCTTGACAAGTCCTATACTACTCTGGTTAGAGGTGGAATTGTGTACTGCAATATTAAGTACATACATGGGAATAGCAAATGTTTAAAGTAGGCTCTGTTCCTGCTCGCAACTGTGACAGTTATAGGACTTTGAGCAGCCAGCCGATGTGACCGAACGGTTCTAGGCGCTTCAGTCCGGAACCGCACTACAGCTACGGTAGCAGGTTCGAATCCTGCCTTGAGCATGGATGTGTGTGATGTCCTTAGGTTAGTTAGGTTTACGTAGTTCTACGTTATAGGGGACTGATGACCTCACATTTTAAGTCCCATAGTGCTCAGAGCCATTTGAACCATTTGAACTTGAGCACAAAATAGTGGTGGTAAGTTCCTATGAGACTAAACTGCTGAGGTCTTCGGCCCCTAGGCTTACACACTACTTAATCTAATTTAAAGTAACTTATGCTAAGGATAACACACACACCCATGCCCGAGGGAGGACTCAAACTCCCGACAGAGGGATCGTCCCGAACCGTGGCAAGGCACCCGAGACTGCGCGGATACCCAACGCGGCTGAGGACAAGGTGCTCTCTGTCGATAAGAAAAAACTCAGTCATGAGATAATCTTATTAGTTCGAAGGGAAAATTTAGCCTCTTCACTACTACTACCAAAATATTTTCAATACTGATTACGTATCTTCTGCGTATCAGAAAAGAGCATGTTGTTAAGTTAGAAAATTAGGGACCAACTCGCTGTCATCCACGAGATCATCGGAAAAGGAGCAAAAAGTCTTGGTGACATGGATAGGAAGAAAATAAGCTGTGTACGTTTCGAAGAAACTATCTCAAAATTAGCTCTGAGCAATTTAAGGAAAACGCGGAAAATCTCAGTAATGGGATTTGAATAGCACCCCTCCAGAAATCGAGCCCACTTTGCCAACCGACCCGATACACAATGTGCTTTTACCATCAGCATAAATCTGTGGTCCTTTATTTGTAGATGTACAGTGAAGGAGTCTAAGTAAATAGGGTCGCGTCCTGATAGAGACAAATACTTTATAGAGAGAAAAAAAACGGAAGTTCAGTGAAACTTTTCGCGGACGATGCTGTTATATACAGAGAGGCCGTAAAGATACAAAAGGCTAGCGAAATGCCGGAAGACCGGCAGAAAATCGACGCATGGTGCAGGGAGCGGTAACACTCTCACCATAAAGAAATGTAATGTATTTTGTATAAATAGAAAAAAGACCCATCACTTCACAGTTACAAGCCTCAAGAGCGCTCCATAAAATATCTAGGAGTATAAAATATCTAGGAGAACGCGTTTGTGCAATTTAAAGTTAATGACCGTAATATTATTCGCAGCAAAGGTAGATGCCAGACTGATTTTCGTTGAAACAATGCTCAGAAAATATAGTCCGTCAACAAAGATAGCAGCTTACAAAACGTTCGTTCCACAAATACTTGAATATTGCTCGTCAGTAGCGGATCCATACGAGATAGGTCTGACAGAGAAAATACAGAAGATCCAAATAATGGCTGCACTCTTTGTTGTAGATTCATTTAAAAAGCCCGGAAATGTGACAGAGATGTTCAACCAAATCCAGTGAGAGACGCTGCAAGGGAGATGCCATTTTCACGGCGTCGTTTACTGTTTAAAATCCGAAAGCGTATAGTTCTTGAATAATCGACGAATATATTGCTTCATCCTTCGTATATTTCGCGAAAGGCCAAGAAGGAAAAATTACGGAGTTTGAAGGCCACACGAAGGGTATTAGCGATCGTTCTTCCCGCGAACCATTACCGACTGGAACAGGAAACGGGCCAAGTGGAAATGATAGACAAACTACCCTCCGGCATACACCGAAAGATGGATTCACAAGTACAGTAGTAGTTACAACCTGCAATCGGAACACAGGCTGTTCAACTTATGTCACGTAACATATTTTTTATAGCAATAATCATATTCTCTCTGTCCGATTCATATGCCGTTATTAATTAACGATCTACCTCCCTTTTAAAACAAACAGAATTTGATGCGTCATGTAGGTGCTACTCCTTGAATATTTATGGAAGCGAACAAATGATGCATGTGCCTATTTACAATTCTAATTTTCACATATGCTTGTGGCTTAAACAGAAACACAAAGAAAATTTCAAAATTCCATATTCTCGTCCAATTTGCTCGGATGGAGCATTCAAACAAACCTTGGCTTTACACACACACACACACACACACACACACACGCACATACACACACACACTTAGCAATTTTGTTAAACGAATTAGGAACTTACGATAAAACAACTAAACTCTGTCCGAACAGGCCTTGGAGGTTCAACGACACCGAGCGGCCGTCGTGTTGCACATGTGAACAGTGTCGTGAGACAAAACATTAATCTGAGGGAAATGATGAATCCCAAATAATGAAAACAAAGCCCAAAAGAAACTTAGCGTAAACTATTTAACTGTATCTCACTAATGAAGTTTGTAATGAAAGTTATATAACATGAAGTTTGACATGCATTTTCCACGAAATGAAATACACTCTCAACTCTACAGAAAATAATTGTTTAATGTTATCTTCATTGTTACTCTAAATTAATCAGTTTAATAAGCACAATACCTAAAAATTCTGACTGTGTCATGATCACTCACAAGAATGCAAAGTGAGATCTGCACTGAAATCAAAGTAAGTTACCTCATGCTCAGCATGCTGTTTTGTGTCTAGTGTACCGACTGAAATCAGGAGCTGCAGCAGCTAAAGAAAAATTATCTACTCACTATAAAATTTGTTTATTCTTGTCAGAAGCAATCTGTGGCTGCGTGTGGCATATGGTGCTATGCACACACGACAAAATAGTGCATTTGCAACATAAGAAGAATCTAATAGTTATCAAATTCTCTCAGTACAAAATTTACAGACATTCCAAACAATTGCCTTATTTGTCACATAATGAAAACAAAGAGGTCAATATTGTTAGTTATGTGAGGGACAAGGATTTCTTTCATTTAATCGTTCTGACAAGCAAACGTTTCATCCTTGCGCATTCATTGATTACCTTGAAAAATTCCTCCAAATGTCTCCTCCTTCAATAGAATCAATATCATGCGTTTACAAATAAGTTCTCATCTCTGTAATAAAATAATCCAGATAATTTCTATCAATTCACAGATATCAAATTTCCTTGTCGCTTCTGTGACTAAAATATGGTGTTTCAGTGCTGCATATATGACTGACTAGCATGCGAACAACGATAAACTTAACCACAGGTGTAAGGATCTTATTCACTACTCGTGCACTCATTTTTGACCCAGTACAGTAAAGGTCGTTTATTTACAATGGCTGAAAACATGGAAAACTCATAACAGTAGCGGTTCATAACCTGAGGGCTCGTTTAAAAAATTTTCGCCGTTCTAAATACATAGAGCCGTAGTGGGACATGCCGGCTCTGCCATATCAAGCAGCACGTTTGTCTCCCCGCAGCCAGAGAGTCACGACAGGTAGTCTCTTGCGACAGTGCCGCAACAAGACAGCCTGCAGGCGCAAGGGACTGCCGCGAGCAGCGCTGAGACCAAGGTGGAGCTATGGCGGACGAGTGTAGTCAGTTGGTCCACGACCGAGAACGGGAAGCCTTCTCCTATGCCAAGCAGCTGACTATAGCCCATTGCTAATGGTCAGCATGAGGCGGGACCTTCGTGTGGACAGAAACAACCTCGTGGAGAGGTTGCTAACGTTTCCTAGGCCTGAGGGCTGCGATTCCAGAGGGGGCAGAGATGGGGCTTCTGCGTGTAAAGAGGAGCACTACCTAAGCGTTTTGGAAGCCGACAGCTACATTTTGGTGGTAACGTGGTTCACTATAGTGCTGTAGAGTGTAAGCAGTGAACTGAGTGTATTGCTTAACAAGTAATAGTACAGGCATAAAGTATACGATTATGGTGTAACGTATAATTGTTGTTGTGTGATGGCACACTGGGTGTACGAATGCGTTCCCTAAACACGGTAGCTACCTTGTATTCGTTACTTACACACCTTAAGGGTGACTGATTTGTGTGTTTTATTATACTGAAGGCGATATTAGTTGTACTGTGAGAGTGAGTGATTTGATTTATGCCTCTTGTACAAAGAACGTTACTTCGTTATTTTCGTTTGCGAGTGATTCATTCATTTTCTTTTGATGGTACAGCAGATTGTACTGGGATGTATGCGTTGGCAGTCTTGTAGGTAATTGAAAGTAACTTGTCATATCTACATCTTCATCTACACAGATACTCTGATAGCCACCGTACGGTGCGTAACGGAAGGTACTCTGTGCCACTACGAGTAACTTCCTTCCCTGTTCCACTCGCAAGCAGAGTAAGGGAAAAGCGACTGTCTGTACGACTCCTTATGAGCCCTAATTTCTCGTATCTTATTTTCGTGGTCCTTACGCGCGATGTATATTGCCGGCAGCAGTACAATCATCCTGCTGTCAGCCTCAACCCCTCTTCTCTAAATGTCGTTAGAATTCCTCGGAAAGAACTACAGCTTTCTTTCATTAATTACCATTTCAGTTCCTTAACACCTGCGTGTTGTTCGAATGTACCGGTAACAAACAGTCCGCATTTGAATGCTTCGAAGACTTCCTTTAATCCAACCTCGTCCACTATTCAAGAATAACTCGCACTAGCGTCCGAGATGCTGTCTTCTTTACGCTTGCTCGTTCCGTTTCGTATCGCTTTGCAACGTATTTAAACGACGTGACCGTGTCAAGCAGGATACTTCAAATACTGTATCCGGACATTACGTATTTATGTTTCCTACTTACCCGCATTAACTTACTTTTGTCTAAACCACCTTCTATCCTCGTACAGTCACTCAACTGTGACACCTCCCCATTCACCGCAGCATCGTTAGCAAACAGCCGCAGATTGCTACCCGTCCTTCCCATGAGCTCTTTTATGCACACAGAAAGTAATCGCGGTCCTATGAAACTTCCGTGGGGCACACCTGACGACACCCTTGTCTCTGATGAACACTCGCCGTCGAAGGCAACATACTGACTTTATTATATAAAATGTCATCGACCCACCCACACATCGGAGAACCTATTCCATACACTCGTACCTCCATTACCAGTCTGCAATGGGACACCGTGTAAAATTCTTTCCGGAAATCAGGAGATATGGAATCTGCCTGTTGCCCTCCGTCCTTAAAAACTGAAATAAACTCCTCCCGAACAGGCCTGAAGGCTCAAAGGGACCGACCGGCCGTCGTGTCATTCTCGGCCCACAGGCGTCACTGGATGCGGTTATGGAGGCGCATGTGGTCAGCACACCGCCCTCCTTGCCCAATGTCAAATTACGAGACCGGAGCCGCTACTTCTCTATCAAGTAACTCCTCAGTTTGCCTCACAAGGGCTGAGTGCACCCCGCTTGCCAACAGCGCTCGACAGACCGGATGGTCACCCATACAAGTGCTAGCCCAGCCAGACAGCAGCGCTAAACTTCGGTGATCTAACGGGAACAAGTGTCACCATTGCCGCAAGACCGTTGGCAAACTTAAGATAAATGTTGTGTATTATATCACAATCACAGTCGTCAGAGGTACCGTTATTTACGTATTTAAACCTTACAGATCGTTGTAAGAAAATATACATAAACTTCATTGTCACAGAAAACACTGTCAGTGGGAATTAGGCATCCACTTTTTATTTCAATCAGTCAGCTGTTTACTTGTGATGCGGCGTGCCACAACGCTCTCCCCTGCGCTCTCCTATGTCATGTCGGAGAAGTACTTCCTTCCCACGTCTTCGCTTATTTCCTGGAGATACTCATCTGTGTATCTTACACTACTGTTTCTGACCTCTGCAGGTCCACCTAGTACCATGCAAGTTATATCACGCAAGTCATTCGCTGATGTCTTAACACAAGTCCAATCGACCTTGCCGTCTTCTACTTATGAACTTAATATGTATGCAAATACAATGAACTAACGAGATAGAATCCTCAATGAAATATAGGCGTCAGTAAATGACTGACACAATGACTTTAACCGACTGGAAATATGATAAATCTCTGCCTGAATGAAGAGTGATTCACAAGTTCCCCATACCTGATGCTGTTAGCCGCAGCGTTAGGCCGTCATATGACAATGAACGATACAGTCTCTCTCCTTCGGCAATTTAAAGTATCAGGGTTGGGTCACGTGCATTCAGAAAGTTCGAAGAAGTGATCAGGACGATTTTAGCTCTTTGATTACGCTCGTCTGCCTTCCTAAGTATACCCTGGATTTTCTGTTGACGTCTTTATATCGCCCAGAGGAAAAAGAAATTCCGAGCTGCATTTAAAATTGATACTGGTACCTGTTAAAGAAACGTACTGCTGGAGACGTAATCTTTCGTCATTCTTCGGATAAAGGCTTTCTCGACGCCTGCTTAATAATATAAAGGCATTCCGGAGAGCACACATTACAAGACTTGAGCTCTTCGTGGAGGTTAGCTACTGCTTCTTTCATACTGTGGGCTGTTATTTTTCATTGATCTGTCACCTTAGTAGAAAAATATTAAACTATCCATCGATTCCCGCGTGGCTTATCGAGGACAATACAGTACTGAATAACGTAAGGCAGTTATATGATCCCTGCACTGCATGTACACGGCAGAAATCGTCCCTGGACTACTGATGATTAAAGTTTTAGTGTCTCCTCATTCCACAGAGGTATCTAATTTATTAGATAGCGTTTATTTCTAGGTATAATTGCGCACAATGCTGCTAGTAGCCCTGAATAAAAACATTGGCCGAAAATGGTCACTTTCGAACTGGATATTAAGTGAACACTTTTGGTAACTGTTTCAGTCAGATCAGGCCTTACAATCGAGCGAACACGGATGCAAACGTATCATGAAACTAAAATGATAATGCGCGTCTCCGAGAAAAACTCAGAAGAGTAAGGCCAATTATAATGTGGCAGGCAAGTGAGTCTGGCTTAATGAATCGGTCCCTGCGCCTCTGGGGAAGAAAAAGATTTAACAGGAAGAAGTGAAAGGTGGAGAACGAGAAATAAGGCAGTAATACTTAACATTCACAATACTATTAGGTCAATTTACTGAAAGTACAATATAAAGTCTGACGACTGTCGAAGTGATTATAAAAACATGAACGAAAGCTAAGACTTAGTCTCGTCAACATCATGATCATCAGAGTCGAGGCATTGTCTCAACCAGAGGAGGAAGACTTGGGAAACCGACAGTGTCCTCGTCAAAGAAACAAGCACTGTATTCAGCTTATGTGACACGAAATTTCAACACAGCATCTCGTAAATGTGTTTGTAAAAGTAGATAGACTTCGCTAAGCAGTAAGATGAGATGTTTTTGTACAACTTTTTATCAGGTGGGAAAATTATTTATCATAGGCAGCGTTGCAAGTTAACCCCGCGGTACATGTGGGTTTCAGAGGCATCGAATCCCTATGACGAATCCTCTTTCTTTTTCCTTTTACACTGTGCTCGGACAGTAAAACTCTGAAGATGGTCCCTAGATGTTGAAACTGGCTATGTTCACTTATTTTTAATTTTATAATATGACTATAATACAAAACAAATTACACTCTGTTATGTTAGCACTGGTGTCAGTACACAAACGATGTACAAAAAATGTTGCAGTTACTTAGTACATGATTAATCTTATTTTTTGCATTTATCGTAAACGAAAATCGATAAGATTTTTTCTGTAGTAATGCACAAAGTGTTGTGTGAATGATATCACCCTCGTGACTCCAATATCTCGGCATCTGTAAGGAGATTAATAATGGAGTGTTATTGGAAAAGCATCCAAAATATTGTCTAAGGTGCCAGAGAAGTTCTAACAACGCAAGGAAGAACGTCGTTAATCACATTTTGAGTGGGACAGCCGTTGTGTAGACTCACTATAGTACTGAAAGAACAGAAAACTACAGTGTATAGAGAACTGCAATCCTCAGTTTGGAAGGGCTAGTCATATTGTGAAAATTATTTCATATTTTCTATATTTTCGGATGCTTTTTTCGTCAAAA